>NC_090934.1:326557321-327182321 GCF_040938575.1 Ambystoma mexicanum
TCTGCGGCCTCTAACAACACAGCCAAACTTTTTAAAATCTGAAAGGAACTGGCAAATCCTGTTGCGGTCTCTACCTCTCCTGTTCCCTCAACAGGCCCTCTGTATGGCTTTAGCCTCTTGTTTCTCTGCTAAAACTCAGGACATCCTGTTCACTATCTCCTCTGCCTCTCCCTCTCTCGGCCCCCCTTTGGCCATCTCTCCCTCTCCTCCTCCCTTCTCCTCTTTCTCTCTAACACCTGACGAGGTTTCTAGACAAGTCCCATTTATTGAAGTGTCGTTGAAACAGGTGCTCGCGCGCTCCTCCAGAATCATCAAGGACCATATTGACACCCTTGCTCCAGCCTTGACCGATTTCTGTAATCATTATTTTGCCACTGGAATTTTCCCCTCTCCCAAACTTTTGGAAATGCTGGCCATCTCCCTGCTTTCTCTCCACACGGAATCTGCTGGTTGTCTCCATGACATCAGTCTGGCTTCAGAGCTGCCAGAGGCACGGAAACTGCTCTCCTGAACATCCGTGAAGATCTTCTTTCTAACATTGATTCCAGCATTCCTTGCAATCGACTCTGTGAGAACCTGGACATCATGGATCAGGCTCTGGCGTGGCTGACTTCTTTCCTCTCTGACCAATCCTCCCAGGTCCAACTTGGTCCCTTTCTCTCCACCATCTCTCTCTACCTGTGGCGTTCCCCAGGACTCCATCCTATCACCCTGGTTTTTCAACCTCTACTTGGCCCACCTAATCTCTACCTTCTCCTATAACTTTCAGTTTTATGCAGATGACACCAAGCTTTATTTCAGGCTCCCCTCAACCTCCTCTCCTCTCTTGCTCATTCCTGGTGTCAACTTCAACTCCACCCTCTCTTTCTCTCCTCACATCACGGACGTCGCCTAGAAGTCCCACTACCAGCTGCACCTCCTCAAAGGGACTCTTCCCTTTCTCACTTTCCCCCAGAAGCTCACTGTTTCCAGAGCCCTGGTTCTCTCTAAGCTGGATTACTGCAACAGCCACTTTCTCAATCTGCCTTCCTCTACTCTCCGCCCTCTGCAACTAATTCAGAACAGGACTGCGAGACTTATCCTTCACCTCAAGCCCAGGTACCATATCACTCCAGCCATCATGAAATCTCTCCACTGGCTCCCGGTGGCTGCAAGGATCAAGTTCAAGAGCCTTTCCATTGTCCACAAGGCTTTCTGGGGCTGGGGTCCGCACTACATCCAACGTTCTCTTCCAAAATACCTTCCTTCTTGAGCCCTAAGTGTTAGATGCTTCTCCAGGCAGAGAGTGGGGGGTAGATCTCTCCCCTCTACAGAATGCCTCCTTGCCCCTCCCAAACTTGGGCCGGACCACCTGAAGTTCCGGAAGCAGCTCAATACGTTCCTCTTCTCCTCTGCTTTGTCTCTCTCCCTCCCCTGCTGAACTACCTGTCTGCTGTACTAACTGGTTGCTTGGCTACCCGCAGTGTCACTGAGTCCAGGCTCTTTCTTGATCAGTCCCTCTTGCACTGCCTCTGGGCCTACCATGCAGTTAAGGGCTGTAACTGTAACCCTACATTCCCTTGTTCTCCTTGCACTTACTCAGAGCATTGCTGCCCTGTTCTCCCCTTCTCCCTTTCCCCTTGCACTTCTCTTTCTCGCACTTGCACGATCTGAATGACACAAGGCCTAGTAAGATCATTTGTCTTGTCCTCCCTTTGTTTTCCTTCCCTTGTCTTGTCGCGCATGAAAACACTTGTGTACAGGTGCGTTATATATGACTTAACATATCATATAATTTTATCACAGATGCCCATAAAAATATACAATTCCGCAGTAAGAAACGGCTAGACTGGCAGAACCCAAATTCCAGTCTAGCCAGGTAATTACACTTAGCAGGACTGCTTTATCAGAAATACCCCATTAAAAAAGTCATACCAAACTGAGGAATTACTAGACTGGCTGCACCAAAATGCCTCTCTAACCACTAATACCACATATCATTCCTGCTTAGCATGGACATGGACGGCCATTATGATTTATTGCACAATCCCACCCCCCCACACATCCCGTCTCCTTCCCACCCCTTACCTAACCTCCAAAATCAGCTCATTGGCCCAGAATTACCCCCACGTCCCTCTTCCTCGTCCCAGTGCTTACGTATGAGGCTCCATGCCTCATAGGTAAGTACTGGGATGAGGAAGAGTGGGACTAGGAGCAATGAAGATTACAGGTAGCTAAGTCAGGCATTACCTTCACATACCTCTAGTTTATCCCAGTACTTGAGTATGTGGCATAGTGCCTCATACACAAGTACTGCCTCATACACAAGTACTGGGATGAGGAAGAATAGGGCTAGGCGTAATGAAGATTACCAATAAGTAATCAAGCCATTAAACACAAGTAGTGGGGCAACGCCATTGAGCTAACTGGGCTTCCGCACTCCCCCCCTGAAATTGTGGGCTATGTTGACTTGACCTGGCTGACCTACAGGGCAGGTGCAGGACAGAAAAGGACACAGATGTTAAACAGTACCTGGGTTTTGCTGTTAACAAGGTCCAAGCCAAGCAATTACTGATGTACAGCATTTCACTGTTAGTACCTGCATTCAAATGCCACATTTTTTAGGCAATTGAAATTGTGATGTGGGTTTAATACTTGCGTGCCGGGGGAGTGATCGGAAGGGTTGAGAGGGAACAGGAGACCAGTCATTCTCACAGCAGTCCATAAGTGGGTGCTTTCAGACTTAAAGGAGAGAGTTAACTGCTTGTAACATTGAAGCTGCAATAAAATAGTCTCGTTAAAATGCGTAAAGAAGTTTGATGCCCCCACACAAATATGTTTGTTCCTCTCCCACCACACATGAAGTTAGCGCCATTTGAACGGTTAGCCCCCTGAAATGTAAGTTTTGTTGCGCCCCTTAACACAAGCATACACACCATTCACCATATACACACACACACCCAGTCATCCATACGTTTAAGAGTGCACTCTTTCATCATACAGGCACATCCAGGCAGCCACCCATACATTTAAGAGTGCACCCTTTAAAAATGCAGGCACACCCAGGCATCCACCAGTACATTTAAGTGTGCACCCTTTCCTCATACAGGCACACAAACACCCAGGCACTCACCCATACATTTAAGTGTGCACCCTTTCACCATACAGGCACACCCAGCTAGCCACCTATACATTTAAGTGTGCATTCTTTCACTGTACACGCAAACCCAGCCACCCATACATTTGTGTGCACCCTTTCACCATACACTCACACAGACAACAGTCACCAATACATTTAAGTGTGCACCCTTTCACCATACAGACACACCCAGGCAGCCACCCATACATTTAAATGTGCATCCTTTCACCGTACACGCACACACGCATACCCAGCCACCCATACATTTGAGTGCACTCTTTCACCATTCACTCACACATGCACACGTCATGGGGTTGAGGGGAGCCATAATACTTCAAAAATAAATTGTTGCTTTTTGAAGTCACTCTGACTTCCTAAAGAAATTATTTCTGTCAAGGATTGAAGCATAACAGAAATGTTTTTTTTTATGAAGGCAGAGTGACTTCAGAAATAAACTATTTATTTTTGAAGTCATGGGCTCCACCTACCCCATGGCATGGAGGCCTCCAGCCTTGGGTCTTCACGTCATCGGGATGGGGTGGGCGTCGCCCCCCGACTTCTCAAAAAGAAAGTATCTTTTTGTATTCACTCTGCCTTCATAAAGAAATGATTTCTGTTACAGAAATTATTTCTTTATAAATGCAGTGAATTAAAAAAGAAATGTAAAAAGAAAAAAATGAAAACATTTTTTTTTCATTTTTTTTTTTACTTCAAGTGGGGCCCCCTCCCAGGACATGTGGTCGCGGGGCCCCCCGCACCGCGGGGCTGCAGGGGCCCCTGTTATGCCAGTGCCCATCACTTGCATTATCCTGTGTGGTATGGATTCACAACATTTTCTTTCATGAATTATTATTTGTTAATTTTCTGTTTAAATGTATTTCTGCAACAAGATGTCATACTGGCAAATGTATACAACTGGTGATTTATTTGATTGATTTGTTTTGATTAATAACCTTGCGAACGACTACATTGGTCGAAACACGTGTCGGCTATTGGCTTCAGTTGCAATACAAAAAAGATTTTCCTTGATACCATGTGTGGACTACCTTATTATTAGCAATTTTCTTGTGCAACTACAAGAGGAACATTGATTGTATTATGTTTACTGACTAAGAATACTAGTCCCAAGCGCGGTGATAGTCTTTCATTATTGTTAAGATTATTTCACTGCTTTGTGAACCTTTGTGTGGAGGGTTCTCGTTCTGAAGGACTCCCGCTGCTGGGTGGTTACGTTTGATTTCGTTTTTTATTTAAATTTATCAGGCTGGTGAATAGCACAAAGGTACCTGTATCAATCCACTCGAATTATCAGTTTACTGTTCATATATTTAGGCTGTTAGCTGGTGCTTTCTGTGTGCTTTCTTAATACAAATTTAAATTTGTATTTCTTAACATGGAACCATTACGAACGCCTTATTCCAAACAATAGTCCCTTAAAGGAGCCTTGATTTATGAAACAGTTGTACTTTAAAAGCTCTGTGAGATGAACTAAAGTGATATGCTGTAATTCTGGGGACTGTGCCCTCGGATGGCCCGCTGGGAGGACGTATTTGTCTCTAGAAATCCACTGAGCCACAGGCGGAGACACAGTGGTCTCACCTGACAAAAATAAAAGCGAGCTTCACCCATGGAAGATGCTCATCCTGTCCATGCTTTGGGCCAGGCACTCCGTCTTTAATCTATGGCTGTGGTTTAACATGGGAGTCCCTGGCCCAGGAGAAGCTGGGGGCTCTGTGATATAATCTGCTCGGGGTACCAGAGCGCACAGAGCAGATTAGAACACTGAGTCCCTAGCTTCGCAGAGGGACAGAGACGCTGTTTGTTAACGAGGTAGTCCTGGTCCCTCAGCTAAGCTGGTGCTCTGTAAAGTCTTGTCAGGGCTGAGGCAGGCCAGGTCCAAGATTTGGGGAGATATCTGATGCCGGATCTGGGACCCCGCAAGATCCAGCCAACTGACCAGTGCTGCTTGTGGCACCTTGCCTTCCTTGTACTTCCTGACAAATATATGGTATAAGTGCACAACCAATTAAGGAGTAAACTCTTCTAAATAAAGATAAAGGTCAAAGGAATTCATGGTTTGGTGGAGAGTTAACAACCCTGGCACAAGTTTGAGTACAAAATCAATAGATAAGAGAAGGTTAAGGACCCTCCCATACCCTGTACACCACTTTACTGAAGACCAGTCAGTAATTAAATCAGCATATTTAATTAGGAACGCATTTTAGAAAGCACATCAGACTTAAGAAATAAAATACAAACAGACAGTAAGGCAAACAACTTCAGCTCAATTAGTTACGGGTTTCACCCTTCGTCAGGAGCAAATTTCCCAAAGTAACATTTCAAAATCTTAATATGGTAATCTACACAACACAATTAAGAAGTGTTAGCAACCCATTAGGTAAATGATTTGTATGAACATTCAAGAACATCACATATTGTGCATACATCTCCCATAGTACAAAACTTTGTCAATCACCTGGATAGCACTCAATGTAAATCAGGGGTCCATAAAAAAACTCTAGATTTTTCAGGGTAACTCTATATCCAACTGGAGAGAATTTTGCAAAACCTATCAGTCAGAAAATGAAGACAGAAAGAAGATGAGAGAAAAGGTAAGTCTATCATATGAGAGTAAATGCAAGCCATGAAAGATGGTTACGTCAATTCTAGAACAATAGGCGCAAGACCTGACCTCCTAATGCAGGAGTCAGTGGAATGACACCAATGCCATTTAGTACATCAATAGTATCATCACATTCGTCAGAGTCCACAATATAGAAATATAGGCAGATACATAACGTCTACCTACAATAATATACAATACATCATAATGTGCCATTTTCAAAAGTAAGAGCTACAGTCACAAATTAGAAATTAAACAACAGGTTTAAGCCCTTACCTCCTGAATCAGGATTCACTGGAATGGCATTGATTCCAGTCAATAAACCAACGATACCAGGACAGTCATCAAGATCCTCAATCTAATGCTGGTCGAGTAACCACATATGCCAAAGGTGTCACACAATATATCAAAATATACCATTAGTCAGCCATCTGGATTATGTTGATAGTGGAACTGATGTACAAGTTGTGATGGCCAACGTGGGAGTAAAGAATTACCTAGTTACACTGATGTCAATTTAACCACATTGGTAAAGTAATTGTGAATCTACAATTGGTGCCTTAAATCAGTCGTGCCATGACGTGTCATCACGCTGCTGTGTGATGATGTCATGTGCCCGGAAAGGATTGTAAACTGTGTGCGTGCTAGCAGGACAATGTTGGCTAACTAAAGAGTATGCCACAAGAGATGGCATAGAGTAGTGTTGGGTCGTGAAGACCCAGTATAAGAATCCAGTGTTATATTTGTTCAGAACTAGCAAGATTAAAGTTGACATGTGTAACCATTGCCATGGATGGAACTGAAACTTATATAGTAGTCAGTGAAAGTTGGGAAGAAGTGATGAAGGGTACAGAAATCCTTTTCAGACATGAGATCTGTCTCCATGGTTACATGCATCAACCATTCTAGATGTTGTCACATCTTTTGATAGATGCAAACTGCTAGTGCAGTAGACAAGTGTGGATAGGGGGAACACATTCTAGCCAGTGAAAGTCCAGCTAGGCCATGTTTACGGTCTTGTAAATTACATTTAGTCCTCTACATCAATCAAAACACATAAAAGGTAAGTTGTGAAAAAAGAAGAGTAAGTAGAATGGGATGCCACCACTCCAGTTGGATGAAGACTATTGTACCATGTTCACAGTTTTATGTTAAAAATTGACATAACAAGACATCATTATGGGATTTAATGAAGACTGCATCCTCTCAGATTAACAATATGCTTCCTCAAGCAGACATGGATATCAGTTCTGTACTCATATTAGACATCAAGAAACATCAATATGCAGTCAATTATAGGTCATATCTCATCAAATTGCGGTGTGTTACCTCACACTGACACAGATAATAAGTAAATGGTATAATTGTAAGAACATTGTAAGGACTAATCATAGTGTTAATGCAACACATTTCAAAAGTAGTATGAAACATCCAGTGGTTAAACCAGTTATATTTCACAGAAATGCCCCAAGGTAAAATTCCTCATTCATCCCTGTAGGGAGAAGGGAGTCTAATTTGTCGATCCAGACAAGTTCACTTTGTGAGATTTTTACTTAGATCCCCACCTCTGTGGGGTTTATTGAATGAAATTGAATTGATATTTTATTTCTATCACGCTCATACACAAGTATTTCAGAGCACGACCAGACAAGGGAGGGGAAACAAGGAAGAACAAAACAACAATCTTATAGGCCCAGTGACATTGAGATTGTGCAAGTGCATCAGAGATGGAGAGGGCAAAAGTGCATGGGAGGAGGGGAGAAGTGGGAAGTGCAGAGCAAAGGAGAAAAACAGATACATATCAATAAATAGATAAATAAAAATACAACAAAATGTGGTAGTGCAGCCAGCAAGTGGCAAATGCTGGATTTAAGGAAGCAGACAGGGTATGTCTGATAAGTACAGCAAGAAATAAAAGGGGGGGCTGTATGAATAAAGATACAGACCCCAGTGCCAGGGGTGGCCCAGAGATAGTGCAGGAGGGTGGCAGGGTGAGCAGGTACCTGGACCCGGAAGACAGAGGGTTAGCCAGGTGCATGGTGCAGAGAGTGAATAGATCCGCAGGGGAGAGGGAGGGTGAATGCAGAAGCAAAGAGGAAGGTCTTGATTTGCTTCTGGGACTAGAGATGGTACTCCTCAAGTTTTTGAGTGGCAGGGAGGCTGTTCCAGAGGGAGGCCTCAGCCTAAAACAGAGATCTACCCCAAGCTTGTTTCTTTGGAAAAAAAAACATTGTGAGGGAGTTAGAGGTAGAGGAGTGAAGAGCTCGAGAGGGGAGGTATTTGCAGAGGGATAGCTGAAGATATTTTGAACCCAGGCCCCAGAAAGCCTTGTGGGCAATGCAGAGGGTTTTGAATGTAATCATTGCATACACTGGGAGCCAATGGAGAGATTTCACAGCTGGAAAGATACGATCCCAAGGCTTGAGGCCAAAGACAAGTCATATAGTCCTGTTCTGCATTAGTTGCAGAGGGCATGAGCAGAGAGTAGAGGCAGGTACATTTAGAAAGAGGCTGTTACAATAGTCCAACCTAGAGAGAACCAGAGCTTGACAGACAGTGAGCTTCTGGGGGAAGGAGTGGAAATTCAGAGTACCTCTGAGAAGGTGCAGTAGGAAGTTTGATTTTTTTAGAGACATCCGAGATATGAACACAGAAGGAAAGTGTGGAGTCAAAGATCACCCTGAGGTTCTTAACCTTTCAGGTGGGGGTAGGAGAAGGGTCAAGGGTGGCTAGCCAGAGAGTGAGGGGAAAGGAGGGTCAAGGTGTGCCAATGAGGAGGATCTCCGTCTTGATGGCGTTCAGACAAAGATCATTGGCGGCACACCAATCTTGAATGGCGGTTAGACAATAGGAGATGAGAGAAGGAGAGGAGGTGGCCGAGGGCAGCCTGAAAATGAGTTCAGTGTCATCAGCATAGCACTGGAAATTGGATCACAAAATGGCAATACAGTGGGCAAGAGTTGCCAGGTGTTTGATTAAAAAGCCAGGGTGAGAGGTTAGACCCTTGGGGAACACCACAGATAGAGAGGGAGATAGATGATAATAAGGACTCAAGTTGGACCAGGGTGGGTTGATCAGAGAAGAATGAAGTCAGCCAGTGCAGAGCCTGATCTGTGATACCCAGGTTATCACAGAGACGGTTGAGCAGGATGGTATGATTGACCATGTTGAAGGCAGAAGAGAGATCAAGTAGGATGAGGATAGAAGGAATGTTAGAGTCAAGGTTGGAGAGCAGATCTTCACAGATGTTCAGTAGAGCAGTTTTTGTGCTTCTGGCCGCTCTGAAGCTGGACTGGTGGTCGGGGAGACAGCCAACAGAATTAGAATGAAGGTTAAGCTGAGAGATGACCAGCTTTTCCAGTAGTTTGCACAGGAAAGGAGTAATGGATATTGAGCGATAGTTAGCTGGACAACAAGGATCAGCTGTGGGTTTTTTGACAAGAGGATGCATAAGGGAGTGCTTCAAGGGGTAGGGGCAGGATCCTGATGCAAAGGAGTGGTTGCAGAAATCAGGAAAGACTGGAGCGAGTTTATCAATGTGGTCCTTGATGGTTTTAGAAGAACAGGGATGAACCTGTTTTGACAAGGCTTTCATAGATCGGACTTGTCTAGCGACCTCATCAGGGGAGAAAAGAGGAAAGGATGAGAAAGAGGGTGGAGCAGTGGCTGAAGGAGGGTCAGCATGCACAGACAGAGAGGGGAGTGGAGGGGTAGGGGAGCAGAGAGTAGAGAAGATGTCCTGGGTTTTTGAACTAAAGTGAGAGGCAAGGGCATTGCAAAGAGTCTGGGAGGGGGGCAACAGGAGGGGTAGAGACTGCAGCAGGGTTGGCCAGCTCCTTGCAGATTTTTAAGAGTTTGGCCGAGTTGTTAGATACCGCAGAGACACAGGCATGAATGTTGGCTCTCTTCTTGGTGAGGACAGAGAGTCGGTATGGCCTTTGGAGCATGCAACAGGCCTGTTTGTCAGAGGATGAACAAGAAGCCCTCCATTTCCTCTCAGCCACCCTACACTTATGTTTAAGTGTAGTAAGGTCAGAGTCATACCACGAGTTGCACTTAGCTTTGGACTTCAAACAGATCCTCATCACAGGGGCAAAAGCATCAAGAGTATCAGAAATAGAAGAGTAGAGCAGAGACAGGGCTGTATCAGGATGTGATTCAACCAGAGGAGGAGTGGGGGAAGAGAAGGTGGTGGCGAAAGCATCAACTGACACATGCTTCCTGTGCCAAATGTCCGAGAAGGTAGGTGGCAATGTTGGGGTAGGCTTGACCTGCGGAGAAGAGAGGGAGGGATGAGAGGAGATCAGGGAATGATCTCTCCAGGAGAGAGGAGTGGTCAGAGGGATGGAGAGGGATGGAGAGGGTGAGGTCAGAGGTGATCAAGACATCGAGTGTGTGCCCTGAAGAGTGAGTCGGACCAGTGGGGAGAATGGACAAGGAGAGGGAGTCGCAGAGGTCACAGAAGAGTAAAGAGGAGGAACAAGGAGAGTCTAGATGGATATTGAGGTCACCGAGCAGAAGACGTTGAGTGGTAGAGGACAGGAGGGATGAGGAGAGGTCTGCCTACTCTGAGAGAAATGAGGTGATGTGACCATGATGCCGGTAGGTAGTAGCCACAGTTAGAGAGTGGCTAGGAGAGAGAGAGAGCTTACAGACAAGGCATTCAAAAGAGGAGTAGGTCTGAGTGGGAATGATAGAGGCAGGAATCCACTCAGGAAAGTTCAGGGCTACCCCCCAACGGACTAGGAGGATCTGGGTGTGTAGAGGATCTTGTAGCCATCAGGGAAGAGAGTGTCAAAGCTTGTGGCAGAACTGGCCATGAACCATGTCTCCGTAAAACCAAGGAAATTAAGGTCTAGTTCTTCAAGGAGGTGACAGATGTCAGACGAGTGTTTGACAGCAGAGCGAGAGTTGAGTGTGGTAAGATGAATAATTTTTCCAGCCTTGAAGACATTCCGGGGAGGGGTACAGATTAGAGGTGCACCCTGAGGGGAAGAACGTCTATGAGGGTCAGAGGAGGAGGCAGAGAGAGAGCAAGGTGGCCAAGGGGGGAGACGAGTAGACAGCAGGAGATGGGAGGAAATTGATAAGGTGAGGGAAATGCCTATCAAACAGGAGGAGATTGGCCTGAGCGCCTTGGACCATGACAGTGCCATTAAGGTAGATAACAATGATGACTTTAGAGGAGTCGAAGGGAGCCATGAGAACTTCTGAGCGAGTGCCACCATTAAAGGGAGAGGAGGAGACAGAACAGAGCACAGAGATCATATGAAGAGTCCATAATCTGGTGAAGGAACGACAAAAAGGATGTCTGGAGGAAGCGTTGGAGTAGGTGTCAGCGATAGGGAGACCAGGGTTGGAGGCCAAGATATCCTTTTTGAATTTCTTCCTGCCAGACTTAGTGAGAAGGGAAGGATAGTCAATTGGGAAGCAGTTGGAAAAGATAGGAGAAACATAAAGCGCCAGAGGCAGGGGGGCTAAGACAGGTAGGTGAGGTACAAAAGAGAGTGGTGAGGTCACTGGGCCGGCAAGTTACAGAGAAGCAAATGTTTACAAGAAAAGTACAGAGTAATTCGCAAAAAAACAGCAACAAATTTACTTTCAAGATCAAAGAAAAAACAGCAAAGTTTGACTTTCAAGCAAAAAGCAAAAAACAGCAACATTTGACTTTCAAGCAAAAAACAAAAACTGCAAAATGTGACTTTCAAATTAGGCAAACAGATGTTAGCACAAGGTTTTCAGAAGCACTGTGCATCAGAATGACAATATGGGAGAAACAAGAACAGTGATAGTCAAAGGTGGTAGGAGTGAATCCAGAAGGATGGAACTAACCTACAGTTTAGGAGGTTACAATGTCAAGGCAGTCCAGATTTCTTAAAGAAGTGAGGTGGCAACATAATTGTGGTTAAGGTGCTAGGACACAGGGAGGACCCCACAGACACAAAAAGCATCCTGGAAGTGGACAGGGAGCAGACAGGTGCCTTGGAAGTGGGCCTTTGAGTGGGGGGCCAGCTGAAGACTGCCGGTCGCTGGTTGGCGAGTTTCAAGGCCCAGCTGCCCAATAGGGAGTGCAGGAAACACAATGCAGGGCACTGCAAGTGGCCTCTACCTCCAGGTAAAGCCGACCACCATCTTGGAGTAGCAACACAATCCTTATTGCTACTAAAGTTATGCTGTGACAAGCTGCAGTAGAAGAAAGCATTTAAAACTGAAATCGCTCTGCTTGAGGAAAATTGTACTGGTGGAAAAGCAATTGTCATTGATTTCCAGTTTTCTTTTTTTTTCTAAAATATGCAGAAAGTCACGAGCAGCAATAGCCAAGATGGCCAATATAACAAACTTCCAAGTACTTTGATTTGAAAGCTGAGTGGGAAGGCACAACCTACGGAATGGAACTGGAGCAGGAATGCGAGCGCTGGACCTCGCGCTCAGAGGATGGTAAAACAGATTGAAAGAACAGCAAAGAAACTAGGGGAAAGCCTCTAAGCGGGGCCAGGAGGGGGGCTGAAGCCTGCCGGTCCCTGGTTGGTGAGTTTCAAGGCCCAGCTGCCCAATAGGGAATGCAGGAGGCACAATGAAGGGCACTGCAAGTGGCCTCTACCTCCAGATAAATCCGACCGCCATCTTGGAGTACCACATGGATAGCATGCTAATGTAGAAACACAATCCTTATTGCTACTAAAGAGATGCCGTGAGGAGCTGCAGCAGAAAAAGGCAATTAAAACTGAAATTGCGCTGCTTGGGGAAAATTGCACTGATGGAAAAACCATTTTCATTGGTTTACATACCACTTCTAGAATAACACAATGTAACTGGGTGATTGTGTGTCTTTGTTTCGCAAAATGTCTTGCAACTGGTGAGCAGGCATTTTTCATGTGGACCTTACTCTTACTCTGACGTTCGTTCCTACTCTCTTTGGCCTTCCTCGTGGTCTGAACCACGTAACCACAGGGGCAACTAAAGCCATACATAACTGAACTAGAGTGAAAAGCATAAAAATCTCTTAGTTTGATTTTGGCGCCTGACCGTGGGTGCCTCACACATGTCCCTTTCATTTCGTTGTTGTAGTTGGTGCAGCTAAGGCCAGGAAATGTGCCATTTTAGCATTTCTGTAAAACTGGTTGTTTGGTTACGATCTGTTTCTCAGCCATAAGAAGCTGATCACAAAGGTTTCTTTCCCTCTTGTATGCGATCAAGGGGGGTAGAGGGAAGGGTTTACTCAATTGTGTGTCAAGCTGAATTAGTCTCAGATTATTTTTTAATAGTCTGATGACATGCTGGCTCTTAATAGAATATTTCATTGAGTAAAGAAAAGGAGTGTCTCTGGTCTTGAATTTAGCAGTAAGGAGGCCTTCACATGATTGTTGGCTAGCCTTATTACTTGCCGTATATATCACTTCAGATGGGTAAACCCTCACATATTATCCTTTTCAGACTTAAGAACTGACAATACGGCAGATTGTGCTTGGATGTCGTGGATGGTGACTTAAAAAGCATAAGGTGCTATCTGCATCTGTTTCTTTGTGAAAAATGTTGGCGTAGATACGATTTTCTAGTTCCACATCCAGCAACTGAAGTTTAGGGGTGCCAACCTCCATTGTGAATACGTTGATGTATCGAGTGAAGCTACTCCAGTAATTCATGTCATTCCTCCATCTAGCTTTTCCATATTGTAAAAATATCATTGATGTATCTTTTCCAAACCACCAGTCTGGATGACCAATTTCCATGCTGCAAGACATGTGTGCTTAGATAGAACCTAAATACATTGGCGTACACTGGGGCTATCACTGATCCCTTTGAGGTCCCAGATGCTTGAAGATAGAACTGTGTGTTAAACCTGAACAAATTGGTATGTAGGATGATCTTGGCCAGTTCTAGAACAAACATTTTAGCTGCATGACAGTGGTCTTCCTATAGGAGAGACCACTCGGGTGCCTCCAAGCACTCCACATGGGGATTCGATGTGCAGAGGCTTTGGATGCCAACAAGACTAAAATACAGTTTGGTGGGAGTGGACCAAGCTCTCAAATTCTCTTAAGAAAAGTGAATGTTTCCCATCACTATGTTGACGTGTTTGGTACAATTGTTTGGAGACAGTGGATCGAATACTCTATCAGTTGCTTCAACTATTGCTCTTAGAGGGGGATTCTTAAGATCTTTCTGGATCTTTGGCGACCATAGAATGTCAGCGTTATGGGAAACTCGTTGGGCAGAAACGTTCTCGTTTTTGTATTAACCCATTCATTGTGAAACGCCTTCTCCAGTATGTCCTTAACTAGGGATGCAACGATCTGTGTAGGGTCTTCATCTCGCATAATATGTGTATCAGTATCATTAAGTAACTCCCTTGTAAAATATAATGGGCCTCATTACGAGTATGGAGGTAGCCATGCCACTTTTAGCGGCATGGCTACCCCCATACTGAGTACCAGGTCCGGGTCCCGTAAAAAAGGCACTTACCGGGCCATTCTGACCTTGGAGGGCCTGGTAAATCCCTTTCGTGGGACTCGGGCCCGGTAAATCCCTATTCCCATTTGAGCCCCCATAGGGCTGAAGTGGGAATGGGGAGGAGGCTAACAACGAGCCTGTTAATGACAGTCCTGTTGTTAGCATCCTGGTCTGCTAGCGGGTCCCGGTAAGGACGCTTGGTCTGACCAGGCTTTCCTTAGCAGTTCCCGCTGCAGACCTTGTAATAGGGTGGCCCAGACTTCGTAATAGGGTGGCCCAGAATGAACGGTGCCGGTCGCTTACCGGCACCGTTCATTCCGTGGCCGCCTGGGTCGTAATGTGACCCAATGTCTATTATTGCCAGTGTTCCACCCGTGTCGGCTGGTTTGAGTGTACGTGTGTTATCATCAGCTAGGTTTCTAACCAGTCGGCTCTGCTGTTTCCTGATGTTATAATGAGAAATGTTACTGTAATTAAGAGCTTTCATGTCAGATAGCATCTTGTTCTCAAACAGGTTGATAGCCATATTAATAACATGTTGATCAAAGGTACTCCTGGGTTTTATTTAAAGATAGTACAATGCTTTAAAAGGCTCTTCTTGTATATGTTATACAGATAGCGCACCGATGTGAACAGCTTGAAAGGTGACTGATATCATATGTCCTTATATTATTTGCCTAAGGGGTACTGCCTGGCGCAGTTAATGGCCTTATAAGATGACATTTGACCCTTCATAACCTTCTATCAGTTATTTTAATCACACACCACAATTGCCTAATGAACTTCATCTCCCTAGAAACTTTGGAGCAATGTTCATTGAAGTTAATGTGTTGTTCTGTCGGAAAAGAGATGTTATCTGCTGCACTGTCTGACTTTGTTGTTTTGCAAGAACAAAGTCAGAAGGCTTAGCAGCTGATCTGATTCTACGGCAGTTAAGGAAGGGCAGGGGATGTCTGAGCCTGGCTTGCAGGATTGGCGTTGGCACGCGCCTCTGTGATGTCTTCTTTAGCGGCCTGTCTCTCACCCTGACGGATGGACTACCGCGGTGCCCTGGAAGATCACTTTTATCCGCTGTCAGATTAATCCTCGATCGTTCTGCCTTGGATCACAGCCTTTAACAAGCGGAGTCGCGTGCCTTGCATCAGACGTGCAGCATTACCGTCATGGGAGCCTTCGACCCAAGGCAACCCCCGGGGCATGGGGAACACTGACTAATGCCGCGAGACCCGAGCACGAAGCTGCCGAAACATTGGCGTATGAACAGGGGAGGGTGGGGGATGCGCAGCTGAAGGGGTTAGGGCGGAGAGGTCACACAGCTGCAGGTGTCCATTCCCCAGCTTCTCCTTTCCCCAAAGAAATCAATTATTTGTTTGCATTTCCAGCATATATCTGAAAGGAAGCTGGACTACAAGTCACCCCAACTCCACCCCTCTCCTAGCTAATGAGCTGGGTCCTGGAATAAGAAACCAGGTGAACGCTATTCCTCCAGGACTTCCAGCCGTGATTGAGCTATCGCCTTGCCCCTGGTCACGTTGGATCTCTCTGAGCAAATTCCTAGCTTACTCCTCAGTGGAAGAACGGCTCTGTTCTGTCAAATGATTTCTCAAATGCAGCTTTTCCCTAAAACCTGTCTCTGTTTTCTTCATGTTTCTTTTTCATTCCATGTATATTAAACCGATCTTTCCAAAAAAAATAAGCCACTATTTCACACAAATGTAATAGTTAATTATGCTTGAAGAATTATCTTGTCAAGTCTATTAGAATAACATATGTTTATGTTATAAAATCTCTCGAATGCCTACTTCCTCCAGGCCTTCTAGAACTGCCTACACCAACTTGATTTCCACCCCTTAGACCCGCAGAGTGCGTGCAGGCGGCGCCAGCTTCCCATCTACCGCAGCCTCACACTGGAACGCCTTACCTAGGCACCTTAGGACGATTGACTCTCACCTAGCTTTCCGCAAAGCCATCAAAACCATGCTATTTGTTTGACCTGCTAGACTCCCATCGCCGAATGAAACTGCAACCTGGCACCCCTATCTGTAACTAAGTACCTCATGTTGTCTACGTAACCGTAATCTTGCCTACGTACACTTTCATGCAATACTCGATGCCTTTGGGCAGCAGCGCGCTCTACAAATGTAAAAAATAAAAATAAAATGATAAAGCTCTGACCTGCCGGGCGCAGCGGCCCCGGTTGGCAGGCTTTTCTTTTCACTGAACCACCAGCACCATTAGCAACAGTGCCAGCACTTCTGTCTCCCCACTCCCATAGAGTCCCTTTGGACTCTATGGGAATGGGGAGTTACAAAATCCAGCACTTGACTTCCTGCACCACCGGGACTTGTAATGTCCTGCTGGCACCGGGAAGGCAGGTGCCAAATTCGGTGTTACGGGGTTGGCAGCAATCAGCGGTCACACCAGCGGGTTACCGCCAACCTCATAATGAAGCCCATAGTGTTGCTGCAGTCATTAGCCCCAAACCTACTAGTGTACTTGGCAGACCATTTTGTGATCTGTCTTTAGTGGTCAAGTATTCAAGAACATAAGAGGATTTAGATTGAGTTCTGAATGACCAAGGGGTAGTAGAAATCTGGCATTGCTATTTTGAATAGTCAGCAATTCATTTTTAGTTTTGGCAGATTGTGGGTACAGCGAGTAACTGCCAACTGTTGTCATATAAACTAAGTACTGAATAAGTACTGTATTCCCAAAATTCCACACCGTGATTCCTTCCATGTGAACATTAGTGGAATGCAAAAGAATACGTACACGCCAGGTTCTTCGGAGGACATGTTCCCTGAAGCAGGGTAATAGCAAGATGCCCCTTTACAATATAAAGTCTGGAGGTGGGTTTCAGCTACAAAGGCAAATATTTCACTCTCCACCTGCCTTCAAAATACCTGGCCACTGCTGTGAGTGCATGGGCCTTTGCTGGTAGTATTCAGCAAAGAGGGAAAACTGTCAAAGACCAAATCCCAAACTTCTGACTTTGTCATTGCATGTTTACTTTGGATGGCAGCACAACATAGATGGGTTTTAAGATCTACAGGACAGATGATACTATGATTGGGGTCCTGTTGTTGAGTAGATCAGGGTCAGGTCAGAGTCAGACTGAGTGTCAATCTTTCTGGGTTGGTGAACCAGTGGGAACAAAGGACATTATAACACAGGAGTGTAGGCTATGTTGGCAGTAACTCGCAAACCAGATTTGCCTTCTGAACACTGTGTTAGAGCCAGATGCTGTATATTCTGCCTTCACATGCTTGGAGACTTGGCAATGCTTCATGTATCATCACTGTAAATCTGGCTATTGTTTTTACAAGTTCTGCTCAGATCTGCCAACAGACTGAGATAGTTAGGGGATGTCCAGTGTGATAGAGCAAAGCCCTGGGGGACTCCAAGTTTTAGTGAGACAGTCCTTGCTGAGGAAACTCTTGCTCTTATTTGCTGTTTACAGTCGCTTAGGGGAATTGCAGTAGGGTTCCAATGTTGCATCAATAACCATGCAGTTAAAATCTGTATTCACATAGAATAAAACACAAGCATAAATATCCATGATCACAAGCACATATCAATAAGTTTATTTTTTATACACAATCCATACACACCACAGGTTTGGATCCCGGTCTCGCGCTTAGAACCTGGTCTCCAGTATTAAACTCGTTATAAAAGAACAATTATAATTACAATCAAATAAACAGAATATATACATGGAAGGACAAACAATGCTACAATACATATATTTCATGTTAAAAGGCACCGAAGCAGTCAAGCAACTACATTATTCAACAGTCTTTTGCTCACTGTACAAGTAATGCAGCTGGATTTCAAGAGGGGCAGACCTGCACTTTATGCCCCTGGGTCTAGAGGAGGGCAGGCTGCCCATATCTTTTTAACAGTGGAACCAGGATTGTGTGTCCAGCATTTTTATACACTGGACAAAAATTGCATTACAGTTTCAGGATCACCGGGACACATGACAAAGTTAAGAGAAATCATTCTACACACATTTACCTAAAATTGTTTAGATCAGGAGCAGAATAAACCCGAAACTGTGAAAATAACTATTTTGTATACATTGCATGCATACCAGTGGTGCTAGGGGAGATGGGGAATCCTGGCAGGAACCCTTATTTATAAATGGTTCATGGTCAGTGGGGCTGGTAATATATCGTTTCATTAGCACTGCTTTCATATTTGACTTGAATTAGTGCAAGCAAGTGATCTCAGTAAATGAGTTAAAGCGAGTTAGAGAAGATACCCCCCAAGAAACTATCTGAATAATGGGGTGAAATAATGAATTTCAGGCGACATTTACAAGAAAATCTTTGCACAATACGTACAATTTGCAATCAATTATTTTGGGTTACACATGAACAAAAATCCAATAGATGGATGGCAGATCACCAAAAGTACACAGGAGGATTGTGCAATATTTTTGTGATGACTATTGCAAAGGGTCAGTAATGCGAGGAGGACAACTGCTTGTAGTTTTCTCAGTAAAATGCAAAGAACACCTAACTAAGGCTACCCTACAAGGGAATTCCCTACATAGTCTAGAATATAAGGGGCAATCTCCTAGCATACACAAAACTAGCCCTCACATTAGACAACAAAATAGTCAAAGCAAAGTATAAAACACATAACCAAATAACGTGTGCCTTAGATGACTTCTAATTATCCAGATTAGCTTTTGTTCCCCAGGAATATCCAAAGTCAAATTCTCCCAAATAAAAGTAAAGTCTTAAATCAGCTCTTGAAAAGTTCCAAAGAAACACAAGTTCACTCAAACAAAAATCCACTGGTAACAGTTCCTTCTTTGTTGAAAAGTTCCCTTTCCAAGTTATACAGATAAACAAGCACCAATGGTAATCTTGGATAACCTCCTTCCAGGATAGAATTGATAAAGTTCAAAACAAAAGTACAACTTCTGCTTCAACAACAGCTCTTCTTTTGTAACCTCTTCAGCATCTTTAATATAACTTGCAAGGATGCTTCTTCTAAGGGGGTTGCTTTCTCCTTGACAACTTCCTTCTGGAAATGGTACTGTGAAAGCAGGCTCCTTTGCTTCACAGTCTACTATTGCCTCAACTACATTCCATATAAAGTGTTCTGACAAAATTATAGATAGCCACAGTTCTACTGGTTCTGCTGCAATTTGATACTTTAAGAATATATTAGGCAACTTAGACAAAACTCTTTGACCTCTTTAGGCAGGCAAGTCTCTGTACTTTCCTATGCCATAAGAAAGGGCAGCCTATTTGCCTCTTCTGACTGCCTTGCAGCAACCATAGAAATCTGTCGTGGCTTGTATACTACTTCTCTCTCTCAGCTTCAACAGTCTCAGTTTCACAGATTGTTAATCAGTGCTTTTAACAAGCACACAGCTCCTCTGACCAGCTTTATGTACACCTTCTTATTTCCAGTAGAAACCCTAACACTGTTTTTTCCCACTTCCAGCCTTCGATAACCTTGTCACCCTTGGATCAGAGTATTATAACAGCTTCAACAACTTCAAAACATCAGTGTTTAGATTTGAATTGGGCTGGTTTCACCGTAGAAAGGATCTGTCTACTGGCATGGGTAACTCTTGTTCTTCTCATGACTTCTGTCATTTCTACGACTACAAAGTATTTATTATGAATGTTACATGAATCAGGTTTCACTTTATAACTAAATTTAGTTACACACAATCACTCTTTGAACATCTTCAGCTTAAATACTTGCGTTCCCTTTTAGTCATACAGTGTTCTGGTTTAACGTGGATTGGGAAATACAATTTCTTACAGTTTGTAGTCTTGTAACACTCTGGGAAAGTCAGCTGCTACTTCTGAAGTTATTACCGACAATGTTCTCCCTCTTAATAGGAGACATGTGACCACTCTGGTGATAATTTCATTACAACAATGGAAATATAAATGTTTTCTTTCTACACAAGCACTTTAACTTGTGCTGAGTAAGCAAGTGATACACTTTGTTGTGAAGATTTACCACTACCACACACAACTTTACTACCTCCTACTTCAATACAGGTGTTAATCCAGCTGGCTACAGTTAATGGCAAGGAACTTCTAGTGATTTGGAGTACGGAGCTTCACTCACCAGCTCCAAACTCATAACAGTTGTGGCCTGCTTCTGCTTCCTGACTTTCTTTCTGCTTCTGCTGCAGCAGGCACACTTGGGACCCACACCCCTCTGCAGTACAGATGTCTCAGATCTGGCCTTGACCACAGAGCATCTCCTTTTCTCCTGGTTCCCTCAGCTTGCTTCTACACACAGGTCTCATGCAGATGCAAGACTTCAGATCTACATTCACAGCAACCAAGCACACCTGGAAAGACTGTTATCTTCTCCCAGTCTCGTCCAATGCAGCCACTGTCAAACAGGGTTTGTGAGCACGGGACCAACTCAGAACTTGCAGGTGAAATCTGCTCTTCTCTCGTCCTGGTGTCCCTTCAGTGGTCACACTTCCTTGTGAACTGCCAGCCTTGTGCTCTTCTTCTTCTTCTGCTACTACTGCCAACATTCCAGCTCCTCCTCCAGCTTTCTTCTGCTGCTCCTTCCTGCTGTAGCCTTTTATGCCTCTCAGGTGGGGCTATTAGTTTCAGGTGCAGGCCCTTAATGTTAATTGCCTAACCCTGGTAAAGGCTGTTAGGCCTGCATGCGTGTCCTTTACCTATTTAGTCCTCTTCTTTATCACAGTCAATGAGTGATTCTGGGACATGTAGTCCAGTTTAAGGACATTAGGTGTTTGCACGTCCTTTCTACTTTTAATTGTGATTTTACTTCCCCTGTTGTTTTTAAAAGAGGTGTTGTAGGGTTTAACATTTTTAGAGACAGCTGGGGGAGAAAGGCTACATTTTCATGATTCTTTTTGGCATAACTTTGACGCTGAGGGGGATATTTGATTTTAGGAGTGCAAATGACCTGTTCTTTGGACACAATACTTTGTTGGGACACACCCTTGCAGCTTACCCTTGCATCCTTAGTAGGTTAAGATGTCTCAAATTGTCAATAAGCTGATTCTTCCTTTAACCCAGTGGTAAGAGTATCCCTCTCCAAGGAGAAATACTGTGTCTCAACCTGTGAAATATCCCCTCTGCCCTGGACTTTGTCTCCACTCAGGTAACCCTCCTGCAGTACACCACCCCCAGGTTTGGGATTAGGAAGCAGCCCTCTCCTGGCCATCTTGGAGGAGATTTTAGGCAGGGCTTTTGTGGGGGATCTGCAGGATTCTCCACACTATGCCCACAACTTGTGAAATCACTGCCAATACAAAACACTTTCATGATGTTTTCCACAAAATATGACAGCATTTCCACTGTCAAGCTCATTTGCATTATTCCTGTCTATAACATATGCCCACTTTGCACTGTAAAATGATGTGCACGTTGCCTGTTCCCAAATATATGCCAGTATTGCCACTCTATAACACATTTATGATAGTGCCCACATCGCATGCCAGAAATGCCGCTGTTAAGCACATGTTCATGTTCATGATACCTGTGTACACTACAAATGCCACTATGGGCTTCTAAAACATGCTTTCATGCACTATGTGTCCAACGGTATGTCAATAATAGCACTGTAAAACACTGTCATTATTGTGGAACAAATACATGCTAACATGGCACTGTAAATCAAATTGATGGTGAACGTGAATTCCAACCTCACTGCCAAATACACACTCATGCACACTCCACATCCCCACATACATACATGCATACAAACTCATTCACTCAAACACACGTGCACTCATTCAAGCCAGAGTCATACCCAAGGTAGGGCCTGAGCAGCCAAGGTCCATTCAAAATCTGTAAATGCCCACTCAGTAGCACTGTATGGGCTATTTACAGATGTTCATGTCACTGTAGTGGGTCCAACTATATTAGATTCATGCCCCACTTGTTACACAATCCTGGCTGCAACCCCCTACATATATCTAACAGGACTCAACATCAGCCGCAATGGATGGACGCGTTGTGTTGCAGAAGCCCATGCAAGAGAGTCCATGCAAGAGAGTCCGCAAATGCAATCTCATAAGATTCAGTACTTAGTAAACAATTCTTTTCCATCACCGAAAACGTGTGGTTTAGTTTGAACAGGCACATGCATACATATGACAGAGGCTTTCATGACAATGATTGCACGTCTTCTTGAAGAGCCATGTTTTGGGACACATGCTCTACAAGTTGAGAAGCACCCATCAGGCATAAACTTTGTTCCTTCTGAAAGTCCCGGCAGGACAGTGATGGCCAAAACAAATAGTTCTTTTTAGGCTGTATGTAGCCTTTTCATATTCTTGTTTGACTCGCTTTCCCGTTTTATTGACACAAGGTTGTGAGGATTTCATTTTCAATTTTTTTGCGAGAGGCAGGTCTTTGTTCCAATGTTCCCTCCTCACCTTGAATGACTTTTTTTTTACCTCACCACTGGATTGTTTACACTATTAGAAACTGAATGAATAGAGAACTGTGCAACAACAATATCAAATGCATACTCGATATGAAAATAAAAGAGAGCGATCTGAGCGTGATCTGTAGGTCGCAGGTTCGAATCCCGGCCAGGCCAACTCAGTCTTTCATCCTTCCAAGGTCGATAAATGAATACCAATTTCGGTTGGGTGGTATTGTATGTAAATCTGTACTCTGTATAGCGCTTTGGATTAAGGCGCTATATAAATAACACATAATTATCATTATCATTCTTAAATATCTGCATTTTACAGGAGAAACAACTGTCTAAACCCTCAAAGCAGTTGCATCTAAACTTCAACCTGTTTTCAGTAAGGAGAACAAAACCCTTAATTCTGCCCAACCGACTCGCGTAGCGGTCTCCCCGTCTCATCCCCATGGATACGTGCCCTTCAGCCTCTGCTGGGTCACCATTCTGCTTCTGTTCCATACTGCTGACTCTACGTGTATGATAACAGCGGTAGGTGGAGGGTACCCACCTTTCTGTTATGTGCTCTGAATTTCTCAAGTTCTGATGAAAGGGAACTTGCGTGTAGGTTGGTGAGAAACCTCAGCCTTCCATGTCGATTCTGATGCTATTCCTGCGGGAAGATGAGCATTGCATTCGCTCACAGATAAAAGGTGAGGTCTGAAACATGTAAGGAGGTCCATCAGATAACCAAAGCACATACTACTCCAACTAGACAGTGACGCTTTTCACATTTTCCAAGAACTTAAAGATACGTTTTTAAAAAAAAAAAAACCTCTCTTCACGCAGCCTACGTCTCATTCTACAGGCATCTGCAGTTTCACTAATCCCTGAGGCCAAAGCGATATCCATGGCAGTCCCGATTTTTACCATGACATAAACAAAATAAGCATTGGCAATCATTTGGGCGTTTACTGCTATTTTTGTATTTTGCATTTACAGGCATCAGAGTGCAAGGAGGAGAGTGAAGAGTTTCAAAGGGAGGAGGAAGTGATAAGGGTGCAGAGGTGTGCAATGCAATGAATGGGAAGGGGAATGTAGCAAGGGAGGAAGTCACTGAGAGAGGGTGTCATCGATGATGAGCAAGAGGAAATGTGAGTGTGAGGAAAGAAATAAATGGAGAGTGTGAGAGGAAGGATGAGAGGGGAGAGGGGAGAAGGGGTTAGGTGAGTGAGTGGGGGAATAGAAGGGATACAGTGGGGTAGGTTGGGTGGGTTGAGAAAGTGTGGGTAGGGTGGGTGGATGGAGTGGGGGTAGGATAGGCAGGTGGGGGTAGGTTGCATGGTCAGGGTAAAAAGAGAGAGGATAGGGCTGAGTATAGAAAGACGGGTAAGGATGGGTGGCGGAAGAGAGAGGGCGTAGGGTGGGTAGGGCTAGAGAGGGAGTGGGCAGGTGGATTGGGTAGAGGGAGAGGGGAGGGTGGGTGTTAGTAGAGAGAAAGGCAGTAGAGTGGGTGAGGGAGAGGTGGGTGGAGCAGAGAGAGGGGTGCAAGGGTGTATGCGTGGGGGTAGAGAGTGTGGGGTAGGGTGAATGGGTGGGGGTAGAGAGAGTGGTGACAGGTATTAATTGAGAAAGGGGATATGTAGAAAGAGTGGGGGTAGGTTGGAGTAGACAGAGTGGGGGCAGAGAGAGTGGGGTAGGGTAGCTGGATTGGGGTTAAAGAGAATATGTGTACATAGATTGGGGGTAGGGTGATTGGGTGGGTGTAGAACGAGTGGGACTAGGGTGGGAGGGCAAAGGGTGGGTGAGTGGACGCAGATTAGGTGGGTGAGGGTAGAGAGAGTGTGGGTAGGTTGGATGGGTGGGGTACAGAGTGTAGGGATAGAGAGAGTGCAGGTAGGGAGGGTGAGTATGGGTAGAGAGAGTGGGGATACATATAGTGGGGGTAGGGTGCATGAGTGTGGATAGAGAGTGGGGTAGGGTGGGTGGGGGTAAAGAAAGGGGATATGTAGAGAGAGTGGAGGCAGGTATTAGTAGAGAAAGGGGGATATGTAGAGAGAGTAGGGGGTTGCTTGGAGTAGACCGATGGGGGCAGAGAGAGTGGGGTACAGTGGCTGGATTTCAGTTAGAGAGAGTGTGGTTACAGTGAGTTGGGGCAGGGTGCGTGGGTGGGGGTAGAAATAGTGGGAGTAGGGTGGGTGGGGATTGGGTGGATGAGTGGATGCAGACTGGGTGGGTGGGGGTAGAGGGATTGTGGGTAGGTTGGGTGGGTGTGGGTACAGAGAGTAGGGATAGAGAGAGTGGGGTAGGGAGGGTGAGTGTGGGTAGAGAGAGTGGGGATAAAGAGAGTGGGGGTAGGT
This sequence comes from Ambystoma mexicanum, assembly GCF_040938575.1. Lineage (NCBI taxonomy): Eukaryota > Metazoa > Chordata > Amphibia > Caudata > Ambystomatidae > Ambystoma > Ambystoma mexicanum. Next base: position 326,582,259 of record NC_090934.1, read on the forward strand.
TGGGTGATTGTGGGTAGGGTCGCTGGGTGGTGAGTGGGGTAGGGTGGGTGGGGGTAGAGAGTGGGGGTGGGTTGGGTGGGTGAGTGGAGGTAGACTGAGTGGGGGAGGGAGGGTGGGGATCGAGAGAGTGGAGAATGGGGGTAGTTTGGGTAGGTGGGTGTAGGACAGGTGAGGGTTGAGAGTGTGGGGGTATGGTGGGTGGGTGGCGGAAGAGAGAGGGGGTAGGGGGGGTAGGGATAGAGAGGGAGTGGGCAGGTGGATGGGGTAGAGGGAGAGGGGAGGGTGGGTGTTAGTAGAGAGAAAGGCAGTAGACTGGTTGAGGGAGAGGTGGGTGGAGCAGAGAGAGGGGTGGAAGGGTGTATGCGTGGGGGTAGAGAGTGTGGGGTAGGGTGGATGGGTGGGGGTAGAGAGAGTGGTGACAGGTATTAATTGAGAAAGGGGATGTGTAGAAAGAGTGGGGGTAGGTTGGAGTAGACAGAGTGGGGGCAGAGAGAGTGGGGTAGGGTAGCTGGATTAGGGTTAAAGCGAATATGTGTACATAGATTTGGGGTAGGGTGATTGGGTGGGTGTAGAACGAGTGGGACTAGGGTGGGAGGGCAAAGGGTGGGTGAGTGGATGCAGGTTAGGTGGGTGAGGGTAGAGAGAGTGTGGGTAGGTTGGATGGGTGGGGTACAGAGTGTAGGGATAGAGAGAGTGGAGGTAGGGAGGGTGAGCATGGGTAAAGAGAGTGGGGATAAATATAGTGGGGGTAGGCTGGATGAGTGTGAATAGAGAGTGGGGTAGGGTGGGTGGGGGTAAAGAAAGGGGGTATGTAGAGAGAGTGGAGGCAGGTATTAGTAGAGAAAGGGGGATATGTAGAGATAGTAGGGGGTTGCTTGGAGTAGACCGATGGGGGCAGAGAGAGTGGGGTACAGTGGCTGGATTTCAGTTAGAGAGAGTGTGGTTACAGTGAGTGGGGGCAGGGTGCGTGGGTGGGGGTAGAAATAGTGGGAGTAGGGTGGGTGGGGATTGGGTGGATGAGTGGATGCAGACTGGGTGGGTGGGGGTAGAGTGATTGTGGGTAGGTTGGGTGGGTGTGGGTACAGAGAGTAGGGATAGAGAGAGTGGGGTAGGGAGGGTGAGTGTGGGTAGAGAGAGTGGGGATAAAGAGAGTGGGGGTAGGTTGGGTGATTGTGGGTAGGGTCGCTGGGTGTTGAGTGGGGTAGGGTGGGTGGGGGTAGAGAGTGGGGGTGGGTTGGGTGGGTGAGTGGAGGTAGACTGAGTGGGGGAGGGAGGGTGGCGATCGAGAGAGTGGAGAATGGGGGTAGTTTGGGTAGGTGGGTGTAGGACAGGTGAGGGTTGAGAGTGTGTGGGTATGGTGGGTGGGTGGTCGTAAAGAGAGTGGAGGCATAGTAGAGAGAGTGGTGGCTGTGTGCGTGGGGGTTGAGAGAGTGGATATAGGGTTTGTGGTTGTGGATTGAGAGAGTGGAGGTAGGTGTTTTGGGATATAGAGAGTAGGGGAATGGTGGGTGGGGGTATGGTGGGTGGGGGTGGGTTGAGGGTAGCAGTAGAAACAGTGGGGGTAGGGTGGGTATGGGGGTGGGATGGAGAGAGGTGGTGGTTGAAGGTAGAGAGAGGGGAGGTAGGGTGGAGTGGGTGAGGTAGAGAGAGTGGAGGTAGGGTGTAGTGAGTGGGGGTAGAGAGAGCGGAGTTAGGATGGGGGTAGAGAAAGTGATGGTTGGGTGAGGGTAGAGTGAGTGGTGGGTGGGGTGCTGAGTGCGTGGTGGTGGAGACAGTGGGGTGTGGGTGGCTGAGTAGTGGTAGTTGGTTGGTGGCAGGAAACATAAACAACAAACCAGCCTCGGGATGACTTGTCAAATGTAGCCCAAAATAACCTAAACCCAATCCAACCAGCACATGTAATGGGGGGGATTGGTGGGGTTAGGGAGGCTGGGAGTGGGGTGGGTGAGGGTAGAGACAGTGGGACTAGCGGTATAGAGATCGAGCATGGGGCTGGTGGTAGTTGAGAGGCAGCTTTGGGAAGGAATACAAAACAGTTCACAGCTGAATGTAGCCCACAAATAGCCCAATTGTATGCAACATAACCTGCTCTGCAACTAGAACATTACTTCCTGTCCGGCCTCACTGTGCATGTAAGGAAACCAGGATGCCCTCCCTGTTTCAACGTTTCCTGTCCGTGTAGTGGAGGCAGGAGTTAACTGAGTGCGGGTGTTGGCTTCAGTGGAGGCCTTCCTGGAGAAGACAGAGCAGGTAAGAAAAAAACAGTTTTTAAAGTGTGTATATGTATGCATTTGTGGGGTGTGTTTATGTTGTATGTCTAGCGAGTGAATGTTGTGTGACTCCGTGTGCGTTTGTCCTTGGCTGGCAGTGGGGAAGCTGATTTTGGTGGGTGGGGAAGTGGGGTTGTATGGCATTGTTACTTTTTTAATCAACATGGTATGTGCCATTACGTGTCTAGACTGACATGCCAATGCCACCAGTCTAACCATTTTTTATTTTGGCATGACAATTTATTCTGGGCCAACTATGCACGTGCCCAAAACGGTGGTGGGCACACCCAAAATTCTCAGAGAGGGCGCTGGGAGACGTAGGGCCGTCATTAAGTATCTCCAACTTGAAATTCCAGATCCTTTTACTTTAAGGTGTATTGTATTTCTTCTAAAACATGTCTGTGTGGCATTACGTTGTTACATTCCACATTCCATCCCACCTGGGAGTTGGAATGTGGAATGCAGATTGAAGGTTAACTGAATGAGTTTGTGGGGGTTATAGGCTGGTGGTATCAGAGCCACAGGTTTGCTCTGAAAGTTAAATAAATGGAGTGTTTACTTATCATGGACTGAGTTATTTATGTGATATACCAGACATTTGGGCAATAAACCTGAGTGCGTGCACTATCAGAACACCGCAGTGCCCCAAGATTGAACAGGATAGGAGGCGAGGCTGTGGAGCCACCAAACACTCTGCACTGCTGATCAGCTGGTGAGTGGGGTGGAAAAAAGAATAGGTCTTGAAACGGCAGTGTATTAAAGTAACGGGGGCACGCGCGTATCACTAAGGATTAGAGGAAAGTGTCCACCCCACCGTCGTGAAATAGCATTCAGTGGCCATTTTGGGTTGCTGTAACAACACATAGCAACTAGTGGTAAACACAGAGGGAAGTGTATGAGCAGGCTAAAACGATGTACACACCTTAATAACACAGAGTGCGGGGGCACACAACCATAAACATAAATTGACAAACACAAGTACAGAACAATTATCACAACCTGAGCACATAAACACATGGAATAGGAAGCTCTCATAGTACAAGCTACAGGAAATACAAGGACAAAAATCGAATATGAGAGTAAAGATACCTACTGACCCATAGGAATGCAAGCCATTACCACAAACCCACCTACAAATGTTCTGGCAAGCCCAGGTGAATTGCCCAACCCTTGGCCTGAATGGAAGGAATATTGGAAAAACAACGTTAAAACAATAGGCCATTAGGATTTGAGGACTTTTTTGAGTTCTTTGGGACCAGTAGGTCAGCGCAAATATAGAGTGCTGCCAAAAATGAGTGAAATTGAAGCTGGAGACCTGGAGACCTGGATGAACACAAAAGGAGTATCAGGCAATTAGACTAACATTGTAATATTTATAATAATAATAATAATAATAATAATAATAATAATAATAATAATAATCCAAATTAACAGTATTTGTTTTTAGCTCATAAATGAACTTGTACAAATACATACACAATAACATACCTGCAAAGTTTGAAAAGTAAGTGAATCTATCTATATACAAAAGTGATAAGAAAGCTGTGCTGGAAAGAGTTCCCCAATTGAAGTGAAAGCTCTGACTGCTTACCCGGCATTGCGAGCATCCATTGGGGTCCTGCCGGCATCAGCGTTCCGCCTCGCTTCCTGGAGGAGGCGGAGCCTTACCTGTCACGTGTCCTGATCACGTGATTTCGAGGGGCCTTCATAACACAGAGGCTGCCGCCCGCTCTGTGCGCTGTGCTGGAAAGAGTTCCCCTATTGAAGTGAAAGCTCTGATTGCTTACCCGGCATTGCGAGCATCCATTGGGGTCCTGCCGGCATCATCGTTCCGCCTCGCTTCCTGGAGGAGGCGGGGCCTTGCCTGTCACGTGTCCTGATCACGTGATTTGCGAGGGGCTTTCATAACACAGAGGTTGCCGCCCGCTCTGTGCGCTGTGCTGGAAAGAGTTCCCCTATTGAAGTGAAAGCTCTGACTGCTTACCCGGCATTGCGAGCATCCATTGGGGTCCTGCCGGCATCATCGTTCTGCCTCGCTTCCTGGAGGAGGCGGGGCCTTACCTGTCACGTGTCCTGATCACGTGATTTCGAGGGGCCTTCATAACACAGAGGCTGCCGCCCTCTCTGTGCGCTGTGCTGGAAAGAGTTCCCCTATTGAAGTGAAAGCTCTGACTGCTTACCCGGCATTGCGAGCATCCATTGGGGTCCGGCCGGCATCATTGTTCCGCCTCGCTTCCTGGAGGAGGCGGGGCCTTACCTGTCACGTGTCCTGATCACGTGATTTCGAGGGGCCTTCATAACACAGAGGCTGCTGCCCGCTCTGTACGCTGTGCTGGAAAGAGTTCCCCTATTGAAGTGAAAGCTGTGACTGCTTACCCGGCATTGCAAGCATCCATTGGGGTCCTGCTGGCATCATCATTCCGCCACGCTTCCTGGGGGAGGCGGGGCCTTACCTGTCACGTGTCCTGATCACGTGATTTTGAGGGGCCTTCATAACACAGAGGCTACCACCCTTGCGGCGTTAAACCCGTCGGAGTCAAGCCCACCGGCTGTTGTACGGCTGTTTGGCGCTGACGGCGTGACCAGTGAATGGGAGACTGCGGAGGTATCTCCTCTTTGATCCCGGCATTGAGTAAAGGAAAAGCTCAGTGACGAGTTCAGCTTACCGAGGAACTTTGGTTGTGCACTTTAAGAGAGGAGCTGCAGCAACGGACTCTTTCTTTTTTATATATATATATTTTTTTTTTGGGGTGTGAGGAAAAACAGTCTGCTCACAGTGATTGGCACTTGGCATCATGATGCCCGCCAGCTCAAAAACTGGTCCTCACACACGGTTCAAATCCCTCCTTTCCCGTCGGAAACAACCGCCGAAATCCTTAAAGGAGGTAAGACAAGCTGATTTGATTGACCTTGAGGATGGCGCAGAGACGGTGGGGGGAGTGGTTCCTTCCTTAGCCTCACTATCTTTAACATCACTGGGTGCCATTGGCCACATACCCTCAACGTCATCTGACTCAAAGATCCACCATGGCGGCAGAGGCGCTGGTAGTGAGGAAGAGTTGGCCGTCTCCGTCTGTGTATGTTGATGCTAGTGATGTGGCACAGGTTTCTCCTTTTGAGCTAACGGACTCTGATCTGCTTGGTATTAATCTCCCGAATGTCTTGGGCCAGGTGGAAGTATTTGTACAGTCGCCATTACCTGCGAAGTTGAGTAACTCACATAGCTTGGAGGTGCTGCCTGAGCCTCATGTATTATGTTCTTCCTTTACCCCAAGAAAGCTGACAGCAGTGGGTTTGCCATTGCTGTATGTGACGAGTATGGCAGATAATATAGTCCCATCACCCGAAAAGAGACATGGGGAGGGGAGACACATTGTTCCTCAAAACGCTGGACTGCTTAAAAGCACAGCACATGACATGGTAGTGCCCAATAAGGCTAATGCCATTGTGGTGCCAGAGACCGACTTGAATCAGATGCTACCTCATAGTTTAAAGACTACCTCCATGGACATGTCATCTGGAATGACCCTCCCAGATGACGTTACTACTGAAATGTCAGCAGGTGAAGTACGGCTAACAGCCAGATTAAAAGCTGATTTTATGGCTATGTATGAACGTCTAAACAACAGCTTCTTGCAGAATTATCAGACACCAGCAAAAATAACGGCGCACAGAAGGAGTAGCTCTCCGGCGACCCCAGGTGACAAGGCATTCGTGCCTTTGTCTCAGAATACTTCAAAAACAACATTGCGCGCCAGACTATGTGGAGACAGGGAGGCCAAAATTGTCGTGGAAGTTGAGAAGCGAGCCACGGCGAAAGACCCCAACATGGCAGGCTTAACGCCTGAGCTCTCTACTTGCAGCACACAGGATAAAGTGGCCTCAGAGGATGCAAAAACTGACATACTTTCCAAAAGCTCCGTATCTACGGCTGATAAGTGATAAGATCATAAAACATCACTCATCATTAAATCATGTGTTGTGGCGAGTCCAATTTAAAAACATCTTGCCAGAACAAAAAGAAGTGAATTTGAATCGGCGGAATATTTTAAATCTGCTTTATTGTATTCCAACTCTGCGTGCGACAAAATCGGAGGATATTGTAGTGGTTGAATTCATGTCCGAAGATCATATTGTGGGATGTATTTACCCATGCATCCGGGCCCTACCTCAAAACTGTGCAGTACTGGCATTGAAAACATCACAATGGCCAGAGCTCCCCAGAAAATGCACAGGAAAATCCCAGTTCGCCTATATTGTGAGCTCAGAGAGGCAATGCTGATTGCCAAAAGCAAACCCATACTGTTGGGAATTCATTTTTCTTGAATGTCAAATATGGCAAAATCATGGGCACAGAATTACTTTACTTCAGAAACACACCAATGCCATGTCCTGAACATGGACAATATACTCCATATAATATCACTTGCTGAAATGAAAAAAATCCCAAGGATGGATGCAGTAACCACAAAATCCTGATGGTGGCGCTAGCGGTCTAAACTCTGACAGGAGAGCTGTCTTGCAAACTGCATGAGTGCAAAGAAAGGGGTCTTATTTCATCCAAGGTTCAAAGGGGTTGCCTGTCCTGAGAACTCTTGACACTTCAGAACTCAACACAAGAAGCCAGGAAATAACAGGGTTCTGTTAATTAAATGCAAATTGGCCCCCTGGCCTCCTGATGTGAGCTTGCCAGACACCACACAAAGGACCCTTTCCTCTGAAAGGAATATGTTAATTCTGGATGTTTGCTGTCAACAAAGATCTGCCAGCCAGCAGAGATCTGTGACTGACCCACCCAAGTCTTGGAGGCGGACCTCAACACTCTGAACTGACTTGGAAGTAAAATATATATTTTACAAAAACACTGATAACTCTTTGTAATCAAATGACAGAAATGTATAACTTTGAGAGCTTTAATTTAAAAAATGTACCTTTAATTCAAGCCCAAACACCAATTTGTGTGATGTTCTGGGGCAAAACCCCATTGTTTATTAATATTACAGACTCCCTGTTTCAGCTAGACAAACGAAAATGCATTGGTATGTGGGTAGATATGTGAGGAACAGTTGTATAAAATTTAATGAAGATCCAATGTTGTTCAGCACATGAAAAAGTGCTAGAAGTTGCCATTTTTGAATGCAAGCTCCTAGAAAGAGCAGATTTGGACAGAGACATGGCTAAATTCAGCCACACCATGTATGTGTAATTTCAAACAACTGTGTAACTGTGAAATATGGATTTTGATCATATATAGATTTGGGTGCACAGATGATAGGGGAGTTGTTTCAAGAGATCATAAATGGATGACATCACTCTAACTCACAGCTCCTTCGCCAATCAAGTGAGAAATGGAAGCTTGACCAATGGCAAGTGGAGAGGGGTAGGGGCTGGTGATGCTGCATACACCCCCACTCTAAAAACACATAAAAGCAGAGAGTCAGGACAGATAGAGACCTTCAATTCCATCTGCAGCTGGAAGCTCTGCCGGAAAAATCCATACTTACCTCCATCAACCTTCAGAGAGCAGACATAGAGACTTCCATCTATCCAGAACCAGAAACCCAGACCAGCAGAATAGAGCTGACCTGTTAGCAGAACCAGAGAGAGCTGACCCAGATCACTGTGAAGTGCAGAGACCAGAGGCGAGTCTAAAACCTGACCAGATCCATGGCGAGACCCATTTCATTCAAGAATATAGTGTGAGTACCTAGCAAAACTGTGCAGAACCAATCTCTTAGTTAAAATAATATAATTCAATCCTATTTTAATCTAAGTAGAACTGTCTCTTAACCGTCACCTGTCATTTGTAAAGCTGTCACTTGTCATTTTCTAGTTGCAAGCTGCACTTGTCATTTTGAGCTTTTAAAATTTCAAATCTGAAAAACGACCTTCACAAAATCGCTCATATCCCCGCGACCGTTTGTGCTAGAGACTTGCAGTAACTTTCATCTAAAAGCTTAGAATCTTAGCTTTTAATCGCACCAAGAACCACATTCCTACCCCTTATAGTTTTACCGCAATCGCGGAACACGCATCCGCTAATTTTACCGCGATTTGCAAATTTCTCCACATGTAAAATCAGCTGCTGCTTGCCTTCCATTTGCCAGAAATTCGTTTAACCTGCTAACTATCCCTGCATCATTGCTAGTGTGAGCCTGGACTAATATTAACTAGATACCACTCACCCTGAACCTCTGAAAGGGAATTAAAAGTATTTTAGCATATTTTTCAATTCATTGCCAGCACATATCAAAGCAATTTGGGCCTGTGTTTTCAAACTTATGTAGTCTAAGCTTGCTGGATTGAACTGAATTACAGTTGATTGCATTTCTGAGAACTGTGTGCTTCCTTCCATTTCCTTGCCTTGCATCAAGGGGGGGAGGGGATTGCCAGAGAAAAGTGATTACATTGTTTTGTTGAAATCATATTGAGTATTTTCTATACTGCATTTCATTCATTCAACCTTGCATTTCCTTGAACCCTATAAAGCATTCTCTACCACATTATACTTCTGTACCTATTTACCAGTGTGCTACCTTATCCATTTCATGTCAACTCCTTCGTGATTATAAAGAAGTGTGCTAGTGCCGGATTCTCCGTTGTTGATCTTTATCATATCAGATTAAGTGTGCTATTCAATTATTAATTTATTATAAAGTGTGATATATATATATTTTAAATTATCAAATAAACCTTTTAAACTTGCAAAACAGAACTACTTCTTGGCTCAGTGGGGTCAGGGGGATTCCAAGAGAGGGGTGTTATATAGGGGTAGTCATCCAGAACGCATGAACTGGACCTAAAGATATATCCATAAGGGTTTTCATTCAGTATTCTAGACTAGGCGTTGACTTAGCTGTAGTGCTGAATTGAATCCTCTTACAAATTGGGGGCTCGTGCCGGACGTCTGGGTTAGAATACCACTTGTGCAGCTTAATACAGTGTGCTAACTGACGGGATACATACATCCAGTCGGATCACCACGCTGCATTACGCTGTGAAGCATTCCTCAAAAGGGACACTCCAAGAAAAGTTCTGTTCTGCAAAAATAAAATACCAACTTCTGTAAGTCAGGACAGAGACCAATCTCTAGAATGACGACCTTGGTAGATATGAAAATAGCCAGAGAGCACTTCTTACATAAATTATTTGTGAGAGGTGAATGGGCTGAGCAGGGCCAGGATGCCTGGTTGCAGGCCATCACGCGACAGGTCACTGAAACAGGGTCAGACTTATGGAGAGATCAGGGTCCATTACATGTGGCCCTGAGTGAACTATATATGGCTCCTAAAGCCAAATAGGAACACAATAGGATTGCCAGGATAGCAGCATACCTGTACCTATATATGGGAGACATGCAGGATAGATGTGGTGAAAGCCAAAATCTGGCAAATAGGCAACAGATGGTGTTAGAGAAGGTCCAATCTGACCTGGTCTCTTCTGAGCAGAGGCTGCAGAGGAGCCAGGAGTCAGAAAATGACAGCAGACTGTACATCACTAAAATGACGGAGGATATGGATGTGCTGCAAAAGGAAAAGTCAGAACAGGATACCAGATTTCTGGCCTTGCAGAAGGAACACCAAGAAGGTTTGGACTCCCTACTGCAAAGCCAGAAAAAGCTGGAGCAACAGCTAGACTTCAATAGGGCATGTGCTGAGCAGGTAGTCACCCTGCAAAGCCACCTAGATAGAGAGAAGGCAGAGAGCAATAAACCGATTTTGAAAGACCTGGATAACCAGACAGAGTTTGACCAGGAGCGCCAGAAAGCTGGTACCTTCCAAAGGCAGAGGGACGACCTGGCGGCACAAATGCAGGCTCTTAGTCAGGAAAGAGACGCCATAGGCCAGGAAGTCTGCCATCTAAAAAGAAAAATGGAAGAAAATCACCTGGCCCACCAGGGACTGGGTGACCTCCAAAAAGAACACCAGAACTTGTTAGAGCACACCAGGAGGGTGGAGGATGCTCTAGCAAGAAAGGAGCAGGCCAATAGGGACACAGCTCAGGAGGTAACCCTCCTGCAGCAAAGACTGGCCCAGTGCTCCAGGACCAATCAGGAAACACAGAGAGAGAATGAAGCTCTCTGCCAGCACAATGATAGGCTCCAACAGCAGGTAGCGATGCAGGAGAGACTGATAGAGTCGAGTAAGGTCTTAACTGAGGAACTGAAGGCACAAATGCAGGCTCTTGCATTGCAACAGGGAGCAGGGGCGGATAGAGATGAGGTTCGCTGGGAAATGGAAACTCCGGAGCATAACCTCAGGAGACCTAGTACCAGAGGCCCTCATACCTCTCAGTCCCTGGACTCTGCCACCCCCGTGTCCCCTGGCGCACATGAGCACAGGGCCACAGGGATGGCAGATTACTATCCAGCCAGAAGCATGGGGCTCATAGGCCAGTACCATCCAGGAATGGAGGGGCGGGCATCCGGGTATGGGCACCCAAGCATGGTGCAATTCAGTGGGGAACCCCGGGAGAATAGGCCCATTAAGGGCATCCTGAAAACCTCTGCCCAGTTAGGTCAGTGGGGGGGGTACCCAGCAAATCCTGGCAGCAAGGAGGAATCTGAAGACTCCTCTGAACTGCGCAGGACACAGGAGACCAGGTCCCCACATTCTGCCAGCCATTCCCAGGCTCGCAGAATCCGGGAAAACCTGGAAGAACAGACGGGAACCTCTGGGAGCAGTGCCTCTGAGTCCGAGGATGAATGGACAAGGGTTACCCGAACCAAAAAGGCCAATAAGGCAAAAAGGGCCTTGCTTAAGGACCCCTCAAAGCAGATTAAGGCGATCAGGAGCGTCATCACGCCTTACCATAAGAACGCTAAGTATTCTGTTTGGGAGCACTTAGAGTTGTTTGAACAAATGATGGAGACTTTCCATTTGAAGGACAGCCAAAGCTGTATTCAATATGTAAAGTGGACCTTCTCCCCGGAATACTCCAGTTTCTTTGCGGGGCTGGAGGACCAAAATCATTCAAGATGGTCCACCTATAAGGCGGCCATCTTGAAACATTTTTCTGTTCACAGAAATCCTCAAGAGGCTCGCAAGGCAGCCTACAATTTGCAATGTGGGGAGGATCAGGCCCCACAAGAATTTGTGCAAGAACTGAAACGTGCTTTTGCGCAAACCACCAGAAGGGTGCGCACAGATAGTAGAGAGTTTATTAATACGTTTTTCCATGCCTTGCCCAAATATATCATGACCCAGCTCGTGAGGGATTTTCACGAGAAAAGATCTTTAGACTGGGTCATTGAACAGGCTACCCGGATCTATGAGGTGCAGAAACCGGTAGATAGCAAAAGTAATGCCCAGAAAAACCCCAAAGCCAACAGCACCCCTGCTGCTGCCAAGGTGGCAGAGGTAAAGGTCACCCCTGTTTTGGATTTGGAGATAGGGGGGCCTAAAAACCTACCTGCACCTAATAATGCTAGGCCCAGAAGGTCCTCGGGCCAGTCACAGACAGGGAGCCAGGGAGGCAGCCCCACAAATGGGGTCCCTCGCTCTCCTGATTATGTAAGTCCCCGTTACAAGGGAAACAGACCCATCCTGGGTTATGTGTGGACTCCTCCAGCCCAAGGGGGGGGATCCAGCCAAGCACCTAACCCAGGGAACTTCCCTCCAAACTTCCCACAGGAGGGCAGAAATTTACCAAACCCTGGGCAGAACTTTTTCCCCAGATATCCACCCGACTTTCAGCCCCAAAACCATCCATCCTTCTTTCCCCAATTCCCTGAGCCCAGACCACTGAATCTGGGAGAGGGGAGGCCAAGGGTGGAGGGGTATCCAAATCTTCCCAACCCGGGGTATTACCAGAGGAGGGACAGCTACCCTTCCCGGGATCAGCCCAGGGGAGAAAACAGGGCCCCGTATCAGCCTGAGCGGGTTTCCCAGTTAGAGCGCCAGGTTCAAAACATGGCGCGGGATCTGGGTCACATACTGAGGGCTCAGCAGAACCCTCAGATGGGCGTGCCGGCGCAGAACGCACCCAACTCTGGACCTGGTGCTCCAGAACAATGACGGGGGCCACACCCCGATAACTCACCGGTTCCCAGGGAGGAGGCACAAAGGGAAGGGGGGTGTAAAGCCTTGGAGGAAGCTTCCTTCCTCACTTGTAAACAGCCCCTGGAAACCCAGGAACCGGAAACAAAATCTCTTGCCCCTGAAAGTCTGCCTCCTAAGGAGAAGAGGGGGGGTAGGAGAAACAAAAGACCCAAACAGACTCCGTTTGAGGAGGAGGTACAGATCTTCCAATTTGAGGGAGAGGGATCCTCAGAGGATCCTGGGAAAAGGATCTTCTCCTTCAGAGAGGGGGGAACTCCTCCCAAAGAAAAATGGGTCCCTAGGGATGCAAATCCAGACTGGGGAGATGTGGAGACTGAGCTACCGCCGCCCACCATCTCATCCCAGAACCAACAGCAAGAAAACCCCCTGGTTCAAACCCATCCTGGTGACTGCCTCCAAAAAGGGGGGGGGCGGCCCAGAACCGGAACCAGGGGAACCCACAATGGCTCTGATCTCCAGTTGCCAACTTTTTCTTTCAGATTCCCAAGGCTCTCCACAGAATTCTGCCCAAAATTCTTCTCTCGCGATGTCCAAAACCAGAAAATTAGCCCACCAGTTGTCCAAAAATGTACATTATCTGTGCCCCCTTGAGGAGAAGGAGGGAAGATATTATGCCCCGGTACAAGTACAGGGACAGGGTACAATTTTGGCACTGGTGGACACTGGATCTCAAGCTACCCTTCTGTCCAGAAGGGCCTTTGATGAACTGAATGCAGGAAGGGGAGAGAATTACCAAATTCCTCTCACCTCTCTTCCTGGACAACTGCAGAACTTTGACGGGAAGGAAATTCCCGTCGAGGGGACGGCAGATTTGGACATTAAAATTGGGCGACATAAGTTGAAACACCCGGTCATAGTTGTGACCCCAGAGGGCACCCCTTGTTTACTAGGGAATGACCTCCTGAGAAGGTTGTCACCCCTAATAGATTGTGTAAACAAGGTCCTCTGGACCCAGACTAGCCGACCAATAAAATGAATACAGAGTGTCAACCATGTTAGTTTAAACGGCACCTGCCACATGGTTGAACAAAAATCTGACCAAGTAGAATTTCACTTCCAGAATAGCCAAATTCCAGACGTGACAGTAATAGCGGTAGGACAACAGACTAGTGATGGGGGGTCCTCTCTATTTCTGAAAATCAACCTTCCTTCCAGTTTAAGGTGGTATTCCACGCTGGAAGGAAACACTCTGAAATTCTATACCAATCCACAATCTGAAACTCCCACTCCTATAGTCCAGAAAGATGTTAAATCAGCTCAGAGCCTGGCTGATATTCAGCAAATTGGAGAGCAGTTGTTCATCCCTGTTCAGTTAAATGATGGGAAGGACTCTGTTCTCGCTCGAGTGTGTGTGAACAACGGTAAGAGCTTCATCAGCGAAGTCATGTTTCGCCAACTCCCAAAAGATCCAGCCATTCCCACCTTCAAACTGATAGACAAATGGGAAATGGACCTGGAAGCACCTAATTCCAAACATCTCCTGCCAAGCAGGTGTATGCTCAAAATCTCCATTGGCAACAAGAGCATTGTCCATAATTGTTGGGTCGTGCAAGACGTCCCTTCCGCCTTTTACTTAGGCAGTGACATTCTCAATCGCTTTGCCATTAGTTTGGACCTAATAAACTTCAAAGCTTGGTCCCGATTAGCGGATAACCCCATGGGCTTTGATGATCCAGAAAAAGCATTTAGGTCAGCTCAATTGCTACCTTATGCAGTTGAAATTCAGATTAAAGAGGAAGTCACCATCCCAGAAAGGACCCGACAATTCTCCCTGGAAGTGAAAGTTAAAAGAGGACAAGAGTTGAAAAACCCTGATGCTTACATACATCTAAATGCTTCTCTCCAACAGCAAGGGTTGGGGGTAAACCCAACACCATTAGTCAACATAGAACATGACACCACTCCAATAGAGGTGGATAACAGCGACTTAAAGAGTATTACTCTAGCCGCAGGCACCATTATTGGAATGGCGGTTGATGACCGACATTTCTCCATTGATCTTAGAAATGAACTGTTAGGACCAATCCCCAAGGACTGTTTTGACAGTGACAGTGAGGACAATACAACACCAGACAGGATTTTTACCCAGCATGGGGGGAACTTCCTGGTGTACACTTCCTGCCCTTATGGTAAGGAAGATGTGACTTGTGAATTCAGGAGGGATGAGGTGATTTTCCAGGTTCATGAAGGCTGCCTTGCCCACCTGAAGCCTCCGGTCCAAATCAGCACTCTGACCAGGGACTTCTCCACCCAGCTGGAGGAGGCCGCGGAGATAGCCAAACCAGAAGTCTTTCCAGGCTTCAGGCAGATGGTGGAAGAGAGAGTCAATCTAGCTGATGCCTGTGTGACTCTGGAACAAAAGCAAAAGTTGAAACAAGTTTTCTTGGATTTCCAAGATCTCTTTGCGGTAGACTCATATGACTGTGGTCGCACCGACATCCACACAACACCAATCCCCACGGACCCTGGCATGACTCCAGTGTTTGTGAAGCAATATCGTTTGCCTCTCGCATCCATGGAGTCCCTTACTGAAATAATTAAGAACCTTGAGTCCCGGGGAATAATCCGTCCCGTCCACAGCACCTTCAATAATCCGGTGCTGGGGATATTAAAGCCAAACGGCCAGTGGAGACTCTGCGCCGACCTTAGGGAGCTCAACAAACGGGTCCATACTTCCCGATGGCCTCTGCCCTACATTGACCAAGGGCTGGCCCAGATCCAGGGGTCACAGGTATTCACTGCAATAGACCTGACCAATGGGTACTGGACCGTGCCTGTCAGTAGGGAGGACCAATACAAACTGGCTTTCACCTTTGGGGGCCAGCAGTACACATGGGCCCGGACTCCCTCGGATACCTCAACTCCGGCAATGAATTCAACATTTTTCTACACAAGGCCATGCCCGACTTGGGTGCAAGGGGTAACCTGGCTTATGTAGATGATGTCCTCATCAAAAGTTCATCTGTGGAGGAACACATAGCGGAGATCCGTTATGTTCTGACACAGTTGAGGGCCGCCGGAGCAAAACTTTCCTTTCAGAAAGCACAGTGGTGTAGAACCCGTGTTAATTTCTTGGGGCATGAGATTACTCCTCAGGGTCTCTGTCCCCAGGAAAAGAAAGTGGAAGCACTTCAGAAACTGAAAGACCCCACAACTCTGCGGGAACTAAGGAGCCTCCTTGGACTGACTAATTACAGCAGAAAGTTCATTGAGGGCTACGCAGAGATCACCAGACCCCTGATTCATCTCCTGAAGGGGGGGGTCAAGTGGGAATGGGGTCCAGAACAAGCCGAGGCGGTAAAACAACTCAAAAGAAGCCTCTCACAAGCGCCTTGCCTAGCTTACCCTGTCAGAAACAAGGAGTTCTTCCTGGAGACGGGGTTCTCTAATACGTGCTTGACGGCAGTATTATATCAAAAGCATGACAAGGTCAATAAAGTAATCTCCTATGCGAGCAAAACTTTATCCTCTGTGGAGGAAAAATTCAACGATTGTGAGAAGGCACTCCTGGCAACGGTGTGGGCATTGAAGAATTACCGCCCTTTTATCCAGGGGGAACACATTATAGTGGAGACTCCACACCAGCCTCTGCAATATCTCCAAAGTGACAGAATCCGGGCCGGAAATGTGAGTAATTCCCGAATTACTTCCTGGATTCTGTCAATGCAAGGCTTTCCTGTGGAGGTCCGATATGGCCAAAACAAGAAGAGTCCCCTCGCGCAAGGTCTGGCTGACTTGCATGATTGTGCCAGAGAAAACTGTCTCGAGGACGAAAGTCTAAAAATAAAGGACAACATGGAGGCATACCTTAATTCCCCCCACAAAGTCTTTGAAGAGGACAAGTGTGAGGGAATGCCCACTGTCTATGTGGATGGATGCTCTTACCATGTTGACAACGACGGGGAGAAAGAACTGGTGGCCGGCGTAGGGAATGCATGGGTGAATGAGTCCCCAGAACCCTCCGCTGGATACAAAATTGGTCCCCGAAGTAGTCAGGTGGCAGAATTGATGGCTGTGCATCAGGCCATCCTCACTGCTGTCCAGCATCAACTCCACGAACTGGTCATAATCACAGATTCGGATTATGTACGGAACGGGTTCGTGGAGCACCTGGTTAATTGGAAAACCAGAGGCATGTTATGTGCTAACAACAAACCCTTGAAACATGGGAAGTTGATCCAAAACATTGATGATCTGGTCACATCGAATGAGATGACCATCTATTGGAAAAAGATCAAGGGTCATTCCAAAGTAGAGGGACCAGACAAAACTGTAAATGACTTAGCTGATCAGCTGGCCAAAACCGGGGCCATCCAAGGGGATCTAATTGAGATTGAGTCCCTGTTGGGGGAAATCCAGGTCACTGCTATCACTAGGTCCCAGACAAATGCTCACAACGACCTTTCAATTGCACAATGGAGTAAGGAGACCCCTGATGCTGATTTGATTACAGCTCAGAAGGGGGATCCAATTATTGGTAAATTTTACCAGCACCTTGAGGACCCTGAGAACTTTCCCCTGACGGATACCGATTACATTGGGAAAGAGGACCTAAGAGTGTTGATGAAATGTCCAAAAATGTTCCGAATCCAAGACGGTTTGTTGGTAAGGAAATCCAAAGCTGGCCACGATCAGTGGGTGGTTCCTACCTCATTCCGAAGCCTGATGTTAAGTCACGCCCATGATGCGGCCACCGCCGGTCATAGGGGGTTTCACACAACATTGGAAATCTTAAGAGAGGTTGCATACTGGCCACACATGGGGCAGGACCTCGACCAATACTTGAAGGGGTGTCTTGTGTGTGCACAATTTCAGCCATCATCCCTTACGCACCGGGCGCCTTTACAAAAGAGGGGAATGACACTGCCATGGTCAGATTTACAAATCGACTTTGTAGGCCCTGTGATTCGCTCGGCTAGGGGGAATAAGTACATGTTGACTGTGACATGCTTGTTTACCAAGTGGGTGGAATGTCTCCCAGCCCCAAATTGCAAGGCAGAAACGGCAGCTGCCTTGATGATTAACCACATCGTTTCCCGTTTTGGTCTACCTCAAAGGATTGAGTCAGACAGAGGTAGCCACTTCACCAGTGAAGTAATGACAAAGATGTGGGAGATACTGGGGGCCAAGAGAAAGCTGCATATCGCTTATAGACCAGCTTCTTCTGGGGCAGTAGAGAGATATAACCGGACAATTGTGAGCATATTATAGAAGTTTGTGGCAGATTCTGGGCCAAGTTGGGATATCCGATTACCTCTGGTCCTAATGGCTATCAGATCTACCCCTTCATCTGCAACCAAAATGTCACCATTTGAGTTGATGACTGGGCGCAAGATGGTGCTTCCTCAGCATTTGCTCTACAGGACCCAAGAGCAGACACTGATAAATGCCTCCACTACTCATGAGTATGTAGAGAATTTAAGGAAACACCTCCAACATGCTTTTGCTTATGCTCAGCGGAATCTAGAAAGATCAGCTGATAGCATGAAGACCCACTATGACCTGAAAACTTCCAGGAAGGAATATCAGGTGGGAGACCGGGTCTATCTATACAACTTCCAAAGGAACCAGGCCAAGCAGCGCAAATTTTTGCCTACATGGAAAGGACCCTTTGAGATCATCGACAAGATCTCCCCTGTGGCCTACAAGATCCGCATCCCCAAAGGCGGTTCGGCAGAGGGGGAAGACAAGTGGGTCCACATAAACCAGTTGAAGTGTTGCCATCCCAGGCACACTCTGCAACAACTGGAGGAATCCTCTGGAATCCTAGCGGGTACTGTCTCAGACTAATTCAGTTCCAATCATAAAACATACCACATCTAGTCTCTAAAAATACTGTGATTTGCATGAAACTGTCTCTTAGTTATACTGTTGTTTTTTCAAAATAAGAATGTAATGTTTCGTTATGATGAAATGCATATGCTGCCCCACTATCTCAACAGTGGTGGAAAAACGTCTATGAGTAGGTATTGCCGCTCTTCCTTTGTTGTCCTAGGAGAAAGAAGACCTTGAGAATGACCAAGAAGGACGATCCGGAGACCGGGAACGAAGATCCAATGGGCCCAGTGGACCGCCCAATACTCCCATCAGGACCGGCGAGGAGAACCGATCGATCCGACCGGATGGAGGAAAAGATGCTGAACTGTGCCATTTATCGGAAGAAGATGAGAACTACATCCCAGATCTTGCGGGTCCCATTAGTGAAGGATCAGATGGCCACCGCAAGAAGGGGGGCTTGTGGGATGTATTTACCCATGCATCCGGGCCCTACCTCAAAACTGTGCAGTACTGGCATTGAAAACATCATAATGGCCAGAGCTCCCCAGAAAATGCACAGGAAAATCCCAGTTCGCCTATATTGTGAGCTCAGAGAGGCAATGCTGATTGCCAAAAGCAAACCCATACTGTTGGGAATTCATTTTTCTTGAATGTCAAATATGGCAAAATCATGGGCACAGAATTACTTTACTTCAGAAACACACCAATGCCATGTCCTGAACATGGACAATATACTCCATATAATATCACTTGCTGAAATGAAAAAAATCCCAAGGATGGATGCAGTAACCACAAAATCCTGATGGTGGCGCTAGCGGTCTAAACTCTGACAGGAGAGCTGTCTTGCAAACTGCATGAGCGCAAAGAAAGGGGTCTTATTTCATCCAAGGTTCAAAGGGGTTGCCTGTCCTGAGAACTCTTGACACTTCAGAACTCAACACAAGAAGCCAGGAAATAACAGGGTTCTGTTAATTAAATGCAAAGTGGCCCCCTGGCCTCCTGATGTGAGCTTGCCGGACACCACACAAAGGACCCTTTCCTCTGAAAGGAATATGTTAATTCTGGATGTTTGCTGTCAACAAAGATCTGCAAGCCAGCAGAGATCTGTGACTGACCCACCCAAGTCTTGGAGGCGGACCTCAACACTCTGAACTGACCAATGGCAAGTGGAGAGGGGTAGGGGCTGGTGATGAGGCATACACCCCCACTCTAAAAACACATAAAAGCAGAGAGTCAGGACAGATAGAGACCTTCAATTCCATCTGCAGCTGGAAGCTCTGCCGGAAAAATCCATACTTACCTCCATCAACCTTCAGAGAGCAGACATAGAGACTTCCATCTATCCAGAACCAGAAACCCAGACCAGACCAGCAGAATAGAGCTGACCTGTTAGCAGAACCAGAGAGAGCTGACCCAGATCACTGTGAAGTGCAGAGACCAGAGGCGAGTCTAAAACCTGACCAGATCCATGGCGAGACCCATTTCATTCAAGAATATAGTGTGAGTACCTAGCAAAACTGTGCAGAACCAATCTCTTAGTTAAAATAATATAATTCAATCCTATTTTAATCTAAGTAGAACTGTCTCTTAACCGTCACCTGTCATTTGTAAAGCTGTCACTTGTCATTTTCTAGTTGCAAGCTGCACTTGTCATTTTGAGCTTTTAAAATTTCAAATCTGAAAAACGACCTTCACAAAATCGCTCATATCTCCGCGACCGTTTGTGCTAGAGACTTGCAGTAACTTTCATCTAAAAGCTTAGAATCTTGGCTTTTAATCGCACCAAGAACCACATTCCTACCCCTTATAGTTTTACCGCAATCGCGGAACACGCATCCGCGAATTTTACCGCGATTTGCAAATTTCTCCACATGTAAAATCAGCTGCTGCTTGCCTTCCATTTGCCAGAAATTTGTTAAACCTGCTAACTATCCCTGCATCATTGCTAGTGTGAGCCTGGACTAATATTAACTAGATACCACTCACCCTGAACCTCTGAAAGGGAATTAAAAGTATTTTAGCATATTTTTCAATTCATTGCCAGCACATATCAAAGCAATTTGGGCCTGTGTTTTCAAACTTATGTAGTCTAAGCTTGCTGGATTGAACTGAATTACAGTTGATTGCATTTCTGAGAACTGTGTGCTTCCTTCCATTTCCTTGCCTTGCATCAAGGGGGGGAGGGGATTGCCAGAGAAAAGTGATTACATTGTTTTGTTGAAATCATATTGAGTATTTTCTATACTGCATTTCATTCATTCAACCTTGCATTTCCTTGAACCCTATAAAGCATTCTCTACCACATTATACTTCTGTACCTATTTACCAGTGTGCTACCTTATCCATTTCATGTCAACTCCTTCGTGATTATAAAGAAGTGTGCTAGTGCCGGATTCTCCGTTGTTGATCTTTATCATATCAGATTAAGTGTGCTATTCAATTATTAATTTATTATAAAGTGTGATATATATATATTTTAAATTATCAAATAAACCTTTTAAACTTGCAAAACAGAACTACTTCTTGGCTCAGTGGGGTCAGGGGGATTCCAAGAGAGGGGTGTTATATAGGGGTAGTCATCCAGAACGCATGAACTGGACCTAAAGATATATCCATAAGGGTTTTCATTCAGTATTCTAGACTAGGCGTTGACTTAGCTGTAGTGCTGAATTGAATCCTCTTACAATATGGACTGGGTGAGGCTTCACCTCAAATCACGGTCCTTACTGTCGGCTATAAAGGAAGCCGCCGAGGATCTTCTGTTCTTTGGCTTTGAAGTTCACTGTGAGGACGAACAAGATGATGAAAGAGAGCACTGTTCTCCAGTGGAACTAACTGCGAATGAATCAAGAAGGAATGAGTTATGGGCCCAGATGAGCTTTAAGCGTACACCGAGCAGGAAGGCGCCATCCTATAACAGCAACTAGCAAAAAGAAAATGAGACTGACGCCTTTCATCAGCTACTGTCGTGGAACACTCGCGGATTTGTGCATCTTTTTCAAGACTAATGGCATTTCCCGGACCACGTTTCCATATTGTGCATGCAGGAGACTTGGCTACGTGAATGTTCAGCATGCGATGGCTATACTGTTTTGCTGAATCCTGCAGGCAAGAACTTGTTTGGGTGCCCTTTTTCAGGTCTTATAACACGGATAAAAACAGTCTGGAATGGAAGATTCTTTCCTCCAAAAACACAAATATGTTTGTGCAAGTCACAACAATCCAAAAGAGTCAGTCCATAAGCACACATGATCAAGTGCTATTGATAATTAACTTGTATTGGAACCCGGCAATGATTTCACAAATTGCTTTTATTGCGGTGGTTATGGCCGCAGTTGACGAGTGTCTATTGTCTTTTAGTGACCCGACAATTTTGATATGTGGAGACTTCAATTATGCTTGGCTTAACAACCAATTGATAAAGAGTAAAACATCTGATTGTAAATCAGGAACTATATCAATCGACCGAGGTACCCGATGGATAAACGAAATTTCCCGGAGAGGTTGCTCAATGTTGAATGGATGTACATGAGGCGACATCCCCCCAGGGTTTACCTGGAAACAGGGAATGAGTAAGAAGACACCTGATTATATCTGGGCGTCCAGAAACTTTCTAGATCTGATCATAAGTCTAAAAATACTAGAAACTGACAATAGTGATCATGATGCGCTGGTGTTGTCTTGGTTAAAGGAACCAAAAAAACAAAATATTAAGTATAGTGCCAACATCACAGTAAATAATCGAACTAATCGATTATGAATGAATGCTCCTCAGTTGGCCAGATGACATAGACTTTTCTACAGTCAAATTCGTCCCTCTCAAGGATAAACTATCCCATTTTGCTGCATCAATATAAGGTGATGAATAAAATCCACAATGGTAATGTGACAGAATTGAACCACCCTTATAGTGCGGCAATAGGGAGAGCAAAGAAAGAACTACGAGAGGATCTACGTGACCTGAAGCAAACCCGCCCCAGTAACATCCTGGACTTAATTAAATCTCGGCGACAGCAATACCGTAATTGGATAAAATCCTTAAAAACGATCAGAATTCAAGACCAGGCCGAACAAATGTTAAAGCTAATCTTACAAAAAGATAGTAGACACATCTGGGAGATTATCAATACAGGTGGCGTAAAACATTCTTACGCAATGTCAAATGGTGTGAATGGAGTTACATGGGTGGAACACTTCTCTAGGGTATTTGACGACCACAATTGCATTGATGTTCCAAATTTGATCTTCAGTACATCGAGGTGGAACGTGGCCGACTCTGAAGAGGATATTGAGTGGGCAATCCAAAGATTAAAGTCATCACGGGCAGTTGGTCCTGATGCCGTCTCTAATGTGACATTAAAAACACACAGTGCCTTGTGGGCAAATTTCATGGCCATCCTCTTTGAACGAATTGCCGGCGAGAAAGTGCTACCTGAGTCTTGGCTGAAAGCCGTTTTGGTGCCCATTTTTAAAAAGGGCAATCGGGACGATCCTAACAACTATCGCCCGATTGCCCTTTTGGACACAATCGGCAAAGTATTTTCATCTTTCCTTCAGAAACGGCTTGCGACATGGGCCAATGATGTGGGAGCGGTTGACGTACGTCAAACAGGATTCACGAGAGGAGTGGGTGTAGAGCTCAATTTGATCATCTTGAACAGTCTGAAGCTTGACTCCTTGATGCGAAAAAGAAGCTTGTTCTTCGCCTTCATAGATCTAAGTCAGACATTTGACAGCATAAACCGTAATCTACTATGGAGGAAATTATATGACTGGAAATGCCCTAGTGAGTTGTTGTCTCCGCTGATTGCGCTCCACACAAAGACTTCAATTAGAGTACGGCTAAATGAGCAAGGTGACTTATCTGATGAAATCTTTACTAAAATAGGAGTGAAACAAGGTTGTCCTCTGGCGGCACAACTATTCAAGTTATTCATCTCAGACCTGTCGTTGTCCTTAAATGGTCAAAGGGTGTTTCCACCATTAGTAAATGGGCATCAATTAAGTTGGGCCATTTACACAGATGACATTGTGCTAATAGACTCTACCCCAATTGGACCCCAGCATTTCCTTAATGCATTTCAAGAATATTGTATACATAATGATTTACGGATCAACAGAAAAAATCAAAGATCATTGTGATGGGTAATTGCAGCTCAAAGAAATGTAATAATTTCTCTTGGAGAATAGCAGATGAAGTTCTTGAGGTGTCAAATAACATTCGGTATCTAGGGGTACTGTTCAATACTTCAATACGGGAATGGGATTGGACCCAAGATCTGTTGGCCCGTATGCAGATTTTTGCGTTGCAGGGAGTAAAATTGCACATAGAGTTTGGAAAATTTACCCTTGGGCCAGTGTTATCATTTTACCTTCAAAAAGTGGAGCCAGCAATAACATTCGGTAGTGAATCAGGTTGGAACATCTCCCATGAATTGTGGGATCGGTTAGAAGGCAAATTCTGGTGCAAGGTTTTAAGATTACCAAAAAACTTGTCAATTTCTGCAATACGGTATGAGCTATGTATTGAATCACTTTATGGGGTTGTTCAGTGGAAATCTGTTTCCACCCTAAGAAAAATGCGGTTGAATCCAGTTGCTAAACCTTATGAAATCTTGCATACAGTTTCATCGCATCCCTCGGCTCGTTTGTTGAATGAGTGGAAGGCAAGACTGATGTATGCTTTTGATAAAGTGGATGTCACCATAGAATCAGTGTTGTTAAGACCGCAAGAAGCAAAAAGGAAATTGCGGTTGGGAAACTGGATAGCAAACGAAGAAAAGCGGATGAAGCTCGCAACATCACTCGATTTGGGTAGTGTCTTGAACCAACTTGATGTGCTCCTGAAATATTTGATGCAATTTCCATCTAGGTATCATCAAGATATGTTCCTTCGGTTACATCTTAAGCTCTATTACACCAAAGATATCCAAATGTTGAAACGAGACCCGAGTGTACATGACTCATGGTGCCGGTTTTGCAAACAGGAAGTAGAATCTGTGACACATTTAATCACCGAATGCATGACGATTACAAGTCAGCGATTCTTGCATTTAGCTCAATTTGCACCTCTATCTGGTAATATGGAAGCATGGTGGAGCTATTTGATTGGA
Organism: Ambystoma mexicanum; assembly: GCF_040938575.1. NCBI lineage: Eukaryota > Metazoa > Chordata > Amphibia > Caudata > Ambystomatidae > Ambystoma > Ambystoma mexicanum. The sequence goes on from NC_090934.1 coordinate 326,606,481, forward strand.
GGAGGTAATACTCAGTTAATATGCGCCACAATCAACTTTCTGGATGCCCTGATGCTAAATAATAAGGAGCAGTAAAGTCTCAATTTTAGAGAAGTAAAAGGACAATCATTATAGGTGTAAAGTCTTGAAAGAATTAATCAGAAGATATTGTTTTATATTTTATGGTTGGATGAACTGTAACTTAAAGTTTTTCTTGTTGTATTAAAACTAATGTTACGATAAAAATTAAAGGCTTACAATAGTAGTAGACAGAAGATAGTAAAGTCAGCCAAAAGCACAATGACAACTTGATATGTAGTCAGTCAAATCTATTTGAAATACCATGAAAAAAATGATTGATTAGTTGATTTCTCCTCAATACACACAAAATACAATAATAATCAATAATTATATTCAGTGGATTCTCTTAGGTCTTATCTCATCAGCCAATAGCACAACGACAATTGATATGCAGTCAGTCAAATCTATTTTAAATACCATGAAGAACATGATTGATTAGTTGAGTTCTCCTCAATGCACACAAAATAATTCTAATAGGAATCAACAGTACTGTGACAATATAGTGCACACATACTTGATTTGATTACGGTGAGCACATAGTTACTTGTATATCAGAATTAGTCCGCAAGTAAAGGGTCAATCTGTGTCCATAGATTGAACAATGCAATGTGGAGAGCATCTGAGTCTGTGTTTAGGCAGTAATGCCAAACAATATCAGGCTTGATGGCGTCATATTAATTTACAAACTGACCCAGTGAACACATGTATCTCGACCCTAGTTTCTCACATTGGGTTAGAAAATGCTACACGCTTTCCAGTGTGTCTGATCTTTTACAGATGGGACAGATTTTCTGGGCATTTGTGCATAGGGGCTCCAAGTCACCAGCAGAGGGAGTTGGTTTATTTTAAACATAGGATAAGGCTACAAACACGTGAGTTGGAGGCACTTAATCAGGTAGTGCTGTGTTTGTAAATATGTATGGGATATTCCCATCATGAATATGTGATTATGGAGCTTTTCCAAATGTAGGTAGTTATTTAACCAATCGAGTTGTTCCATTTTATTCTTGAATATGTTTTTTAGCATTGGAAAACCATTACCATGTTCAAAATCAGGTATCAGTCAATTTCACGAAAACATTCTTCATTAAGACACTGGTAATCTGGGGTTCTTCTTTTAGCCCTGTATTTTGCTACAGATGCACACCCAAGACTACTCAATAAAGATCATTTATGTTTAGACCTTGATTTTATGTATAACAGTCCACTCCATATAATATAACAGGGGCAAACCACTAATTGTACAATTTGATGATTCCTGCGAGGGAAAGCCTTGCAGTAGTTTTTGAAAAATGGTTTACAGCATATGTCAACTGGCTGTCTTTACGCTTTTTTAGTTCAATGATATTATAATAGCTACCCCCAGCAGATAGCTTCACACCAAGATAAACATAGCTCTCAACGTATTCCGTGGGTCTGAACTCCATTTCCAATCGGACCCTATGTACCTTTCCAACTGAAATTACCATCATTTTGGTCTTATTCATATTGATTGTCAACTCATTTTTTTATAACATAGTCAGTCAGGGTTTTACATTTGGATTCGACCCCCACTATAGTGCCATCCACCACAACTAAATCATCTGCATATAAAATGCTAGGTATGGAAGAATCTCCTATTTTGGCAGAACATCCACTATCCGTGATCAGCATAGTGGACAAGTCAGCCAAATACAGATTGAACAACAGGGGGGACAAGGAACATCCTTGCTGACCCCCATGTTTAATACAAACCCTCGGGGAGAGTGTTTCAGCAAGCCGCACGTGGATGCCTGTATCAGTATGCAAAATAATAAGTAGGTTCACAATCCAGATGGGGCAGGCCAAGATTCTCAACTTGTGCCACAATATTTTCTGATTTAATGAATGGAAAGCTGCGCTGAAATCAACAAATATGAGGTGAATAGCTGGATTACCTCTTGTTGCTGCTTCCTGAATCAATTCTAAAGCCTGCCTGTGTAGGGTGTAGTAGATTATGGCTCGTAACCCAGTTTTGAAGAGTGGCCAAAACAAAAGTAGCAAACATCTTCCCGCTGACATCGAGGAGAGAGAGAATCCTTTCATTTCCAGACCTCTCTCTGTACCCTTTTTTGTACACAGGGAGTAAAATTGCCTGACGCCATAGGTCTGGAACCACTCCCTCGTTATAAACTTTGTCAAAAAGCATCTCGAGAATCTGGGCTCAGACAACCGGGTTATCCTTTAGTACCCTTTAGTACAGAGTTTAACAAGCCATTATGGGCCAGTGCTCTTGAACTCTTTAGTTTGATAATTTCCTTAAAGATTTAATCAGAGCCAATTTTTAAAGGGCAAAGCAACCCCCTACATTATCTCCTGTGGTAGTGGGTGCTTGAACACATTTTGCTCTGAAGAAACTTGACTATTTATCAGCAGAGATAGGCTTAACCATCTATCGTTTTGCATTACCTTTTGCCTTTGATAGCAACTGCCAAATTGACCTTGAATTTCTGCCACATAACGTGGCAAACATCTCTTTCCACCCCAGGGTTGTGTGAGATGCCTTACTTCTTTTGAGCCACATCCTGTAGTTATTTGTGATCCTCAGCATCCTGGCTTCCACCTCACATTTCATATCCCCCATATGTGTAACTTTTCTAATATAGTAACCCATTTGTCATTTGGCATTTCTGATCTCTCTATCAAAAGCATGTTTATGTTGTGGGGAATGTATACAGATAGATTTATTGTACATGGTCCCTGTTTCTAACACCAGTAGGTGTATACGTTCGGCCATTTCATTTACATCCAAGGTCCCAAACCTATAGGATTCGAGCTCTAGGAGCCTATATACTGCGCTAGAAGCCTTATCTGTTTCTGGGTATCCAACTTAGCCTGTTCCCTGCATGGTTAATATCAACCCCACCAGATCCTACCAGACATTTTATTTTTTCTAATTTGTCAGGGATAGGGATAGGACCAGAAGATGGTGGTCATTATAAACTCGTCCATGAATCACCAAAGATTATACCCTCTCAGCACATGTATTACTGGCAAAGAAGTAGTCTAACGTAGAGAGTTTATTAGTCATCTGCCAGGTAAAGTGGCTGGGTATATCACCAGAGGTTCAACCATTTAACATTATAAGGCCCCACTCCTTTAGAAAGGAGACCCACTTAGCTCCCTTGGAATGGTCATGGCTCTTCAGCATAACACTGGTTTTGACCATGGAACCATATGCTCCACCTATTTCATTGTCTACTCAGCTGGCGTTGAAATCACCTCCCAAGAGAAGAAAATTGTGGCTCTCAGTCATTAGCCACTCAGAAAATATGTTATCAATACATTCATGTATATTGTCTAAGTTGGTCGGAGTAGGTGGTGCATATAAGTTAATCAATAAGAGTTTCATAGGCTCTCTGCCTCTAGTATCCAAACTAACCTTAATTGCCAAAAAATGGTTGTATTCAAAATCGTTTTTACAATGAGGACCGGTAGGATCTGCCTGACCCCTACAATGAAGCCACCCGAAGTGCTGCCATGTAACCCCCTTGTGGCAGGAGACTGAAACAGAGTATGCCCTCCATATTGACTTTGTCAACCAAGTCTCTTGCAGTAAGATAAAATCACAGTCCTGCAGAAGGCAGTTAGAGCCATTGGGACTCGCAAAGTAGCTATGGCCACGGGTGTTCCTAGATGCCACCGTCAACAATCAATGCGGCTGCACTAGGTGACACAGCAGGAATGTTCTAAAGCATTCGCATCCCATAGTATCTTTGGGCAATAAGGGGGGGCGGCAGATGTCCGGTGCCCAGAGCTCCTGTTGTAGTAGTGATTTGAGCCCCACTTGCTAATTCAGTGGCTGGCAACACATCTGCCTTTTGTTTAAGACTGACGTGTGTTGGGCTCTCAACCAAATAACCCACATTCTAAATTTCTGCCTGATGGTCTCTCACAAGAGCAGAGACTTCTGGGGTCACACAATGCACCCACACAAAATTGCCGCAGTGTTTTAAAAGGTTCAACAAAACTAAAGTCATATGAAGAAAGTGCACATAGGGCCAGTACTCATTTACAAACAAATACCATGTCTGATCTATTGGTAGATTTATCAGAGAAGCTCTGTGCCCCTCTGCTAAACGCAAACATTTTTAGATCAAGGCTTGCATTGTCTGGTCCCAATGTATCTGCCTCTGGGTGGTTTAAAGTCACCAGGGTCATAGTTTGTTTCGTTTGCACGGACGTTGAAGGACCCGGCAAAATGGCATCTTGCAGGGGGACCATAATCCGTGGTAAACAGGATAGCAGAGCTAAAGGGGTTGAGGTTATGCCTCCTTATGATATGTGTGGCTGTGGACAGGCTATGTCACCTGTCAACCAACTGGTAAGAGTACCTGCCAATTTTTGTCTCTTTTTTCTCATAGCTTTCTTCTTTTCCTTCTTGTTTTTACCCTGTACCAATGATAAAATAGTTGAATTTAGACAATCCGTTGTCTGGGATTTTGTTGAAATTACTTGTACTGATGCAGATACAGCCTGCATGTGGGCTTTGGCCTGCTTGGCCAAACACCTTTCCTTACGAGTCATATAGATGGTAGCATCCAGTACACTGGTTTCAAAACTGTTAGAATTATACCGTGGTTTTAGGGTGCGTCCATTATCCCCTCAGTTGGAAAAGGACTGCTGGTGATGAAAATCGATCTCTGGTTCATTAGAAGGTGCTGATAGTTTAATATTGAATATAGAAACCAGTTGACCCTTGCTTTTGCTCTTCATTGAGAGTAAGCCCACAAAGCTTTAGAAAGATCTTAATTGCAAAAAGGACTGCATCAGTATGCGCATTATTTGTGTCCAAATGCTCACCGTGACCACTGTTTCGTGAGGTACTTTCACTGCATTCCTCGTTTAGCATTTTTGGAAACAGATTAGGAGAGGCTGACAGTCGTTAATTTGAAGCAGGGGGATATTGTTGGTGGTAAGGTGGATAGAGGCAGGGGAGGCAACATCATTTGATACCCGGCTGTCATTTTCCGTAGGTGCCTCTGGAAGCCCTCTGTAGTTCTCCCTGACACTATGTAATGTATAGCATAACCCCAGCAGCAAGTTATTGTCTATATCACCATAATCAGATTTTGAATGGTTGAGGGTTTCAATATCCATGTTTGTATTCCGGGCACACTGGTTTGTCTGTGCCCCTACAGCTAAATGGTAGTAGTCAGTAATGTATGCCTCTGCAGGGTGGGGGTCATGTATATCCACCGATATCACATTGTTTTGTTCAGTTAAGTGACCAGTATGGACCGACTGGATTTTCTTCTGTGATTCGCCTCTGGTAACCACTTTGCAGTAGGGCTTCCTCAACCGTGGTTTTACATTCTTCATGTTAGAAGCTGCTTTGCTGGGCATATCCAAGATCTCGTAGCTGTACTCTGGGGATCTGTGAAGGGAAGGGAAGAGGAAGGGGTGTGGATATGGATAATTATAGGCGGCAAAACAAGTGTTTAGACAAACAAGCCCAGGACAAAGAATCCAAAGCTGGGCACCTCACAGAAAAGAACAAAAACAACGCGTTTGCCAGACTGATGAAAATAAATATACAATAGCAAAGTAGAGCCTGTTATGGAGAATTACCTTGATGTAGACCCGCACAGGGGCAGGGAGTTAGCTGGCAGCCCACATGCCGAACACCAAACAATCTGCTTACTCACTCTGCGCAACGCACATCGCGCTGCCTTCTAGGGTTTTAAAGTCCTTGTGTTTCTTAACTGTCCAGTAAAGCTATTGCAGAAAGCAGGAGTTCAAATCCAGACAGGAGCAAGAACTCAATGTGCAGCCTTCTTCCTCACCAAACACTCGGCTTACTCACTCCATGCAGACAAACATTATAGAACATCTAGGTGGAAGGAACAAAGACATAATTTTAGCACTTCAAGATGAGGACGAGGAGTCAGAGGAATAACGAATAGTAATTGTGAAGGTCCAAGTGACGAAAAACAACAGTGACCAGTTTAGTGTCTTAGTTGTTAAATGTGGATAGAGAATTGGAAAATAAGGATTATGGTTGACAGTTGCTCACCATATAGCATTATAACTCATAGGAAATGGGAAGAATGAACGGACAAAGGCATGCAAGCAATGTTGAAGAAGCCAAATATAAAAAAAAAACAGAAGGATTTTAAGGGTCAGTTATACAAATGGAAGGATGGTTCAGACCCATGATCAAATTCAAAAACAGAATAGCTGTGATAAAGATATGTGTGGGAAAAAGGCAGAAAATGTTTTAGTTTGGAAGGACCAAGCTGCCGTGAAGATCAGGTTAGATCCATGCTTTGCAGATCCAGTATTGAGCATACATGCAAATAAAGGAAATCAACAGTAGAAAGTTGAAAATGAACAAGAAACCAGTATGGGCAAACTGCAGGGGTTTGCACACATATTTGTAGTGAAGCCGAGAGCAACAACAATTGCACATAAACATAGAGCAATACCAGTTGCCCAATGAGATCAAGTTGAAGAAGAATTGTTCTGACTGAAAAATCAAGGGGCAATTGAGAGTACTGAGTCGGCTGAATGGATCTGCCCTATTTGAACAGCAAAGAGAAAGAATGGGAAAGTTTGCATATGTGTGGACCTTTGTGACCTGAATAAGAACATCAGAGTAGACAAGTAACTGCTTTCCTTAATGTCGGAGATGCTGAACTACATGCAAGGCACTGATATGTTCACTACGTTGGACCTTTCATCTGAATATCTCCAGATTACCTTGAAAGAGGATTAGCGAGAGGTTACCGTATTTCTCACACCTGAAGAATTATTACAGTATTGTAGGTTTCCTTTTGTAATTGCATCTGCAGCGGCAGTATTTCAAATCATTATGACAACAGTGTTGCATGATTTAAAGCAAACTATAGAGTACCAAGATGACATTTTAGTGTATGGTAGGGGAACGGATGAACATGATCTGAGGCTCAATTTGGTGTTGGACAGATTACAAACAATGGGATTGAAACAAGCAAGTACAAGTACAGGAAGGGCCAAGTAGAGTATCTGGGCCATGTAGTTAGTGGGCAACGCTACAAGCCTAAGGACAATGCAGTTAAAGCCATGAAGGAAGCATCTAATCCGAGTAAGAAGGATGAGTTAAGATACTTTTTGGGATTAGCAGAATACTAGTGTACATTTATTAAATAAATTGTTAAGATCACAGAGCCTTTGAGAAAGTTGAGGAAAATGGAAGCAGTTTTTGATTGGTCTTCAAACTGTGAAATTGCCACAGAGATTATAAAGGAAGGAGTGTCTAAGGCACCTAATGTATGAGGTTTTGTTCTTGGTTAACCTGCAAAAGTTGCAGTGGATGCCAGCGGGCTTGGTTTGATAACTGTGTTATCACAGTGATTAGAAAGAGAATAAAGAACTCTCTGTTATGCATCCAGGAGATGAACTGAAACTGAAATGAGATATTCCGTAATAGAAAAGGAAATATTAGCATGGGAACCATTTTGCGATTAACATGGACCACAGACCTTTGTTGGAAGTATTGACAGTTAAGGGATTGTACAAATCGACCGTCCAATTAGCTAGACTCTCGTTAAGGATGCAAAATTACAATTATGATGTACAGGATGAAATAGTGGCAGTCATTTTGGAGGCTACAAAGAAAATAAGATGGGAGTAGGAGTTGGGTGAAGACAAAATGTATCTCATGGAACTTGCAGTGCTTTTCCGAATTGTAGACTGATCATAATCTGTGTATCTTTTCAGTATCCTTCACAAAATTTGTTTTGCAAAAAAGTTAGTTAACGTCCCCACCTGTATTTGTTGGATTAATGATTTTATTCAGCCTTATATTGAGGTAAAGACAGGACGTCCCTCAGGGACGTCATTTCATCAAAATGCCAGGGGTAGCTGAAGTGACATCACATAACCATTGAACCCCCGATGACATCACATGAAGTGATGTCTTTTGACCCCACCCCGAAGTGATATAGAAGGAAACGATGGAACACGACTTTTCACTCGAAGTGGCATCACATAGCATTGTACACTACGCAAAATATGGTTGCGATATCACTATAATGTGATGTACATTTCATACAAGAACGGATCGCCATATGTAACATGGATCAGTGTGTATAGGCCCATATTATCAAATTACTGTGAATGCAAGCAGACGTCCATGACCAAATGATGTGTTATTATATAGTACTTACGCATAAGGGCTTTTTATAGAAAAAATATACACCCAATATCACCCAACCTGTGTTGGTACTCATTTATCAACCTCAGAAGGATGAAAGGCTGAGTTGAGGTGTTTAAGAACAGACTAAGGGGTCGATTCATGGAATTAACGTGCGCCGAAAATTCCAGCGCAGCGGTGCCAAAACGTGCGATTCGCAGTAAAAGTGCGAAAATCGCAGTGGAAGTGCGAAAATCGCAGGGAAACCAGCGCACATCGATTCATGGAAGTCCGTGCGCAGAGAAAAACATTGGATGTGCGCTAAAAATGTGCGCTGCGCACGCCGGCGCACAGGTCATCCAACAGCGTGCGCCACGGCCACTGCGAAATCGCACATAGCGCGGCGCACATCACAAAAGTAGGCGTAACACGGGGCGTAACACTCGGAATGGGGAACAACGCGTGAAAATATGGGCAACACGGGGGAAGTACAGAAGGGAAGTGCGCGGAACGCCCACACGCTCGCCTACAACCCGTATTCATGGAATCGAATAGGGCAAAGCAGCGCACGGTCAAAGACGCGCACAGGGCCAAACAAGTACGCCATAAGAAAGCAGGCGGTAGTGCCCCTGCGCCTGAAAAAAATGTGCGCCAAAAGGTGCGCTAACAAAAAGCACCCATATACAGCCATGATGAATGGTCCATACAGTGGCCCTCTAGGACAAATGAGGTGCAAAGGGGTACCGACAAACACGGACACCCGCTGTGTGAAAAATAGCGTGTGCATCTGTTCCTGGGTGCGCGGGAAGTTCCACACGCGATTAGCCTGGGTACGTGTACTACGGGGTGCGCGGGAAGTTCCACACACGATTAGCCTGGGTACGTATGTTTCGGGGTGCGCAGGAAGTTCCACACGCGATTGGCCTGGGTACGTGTACTTCGGGGTGCGTGGGAAGTTCCACACACGATTGGTCTGGGTACGTGTAGTTTGGGGTGCGCAGGAAGTTTCACATACGATTGGCCTCGGTACGTGTACTTCGGGGTGCACGGGAAGTTCCACATGCGATTGGCCTGGGTATGTGTATTTCAGGATACGCTTGAAGTTCCACACGTGATTGTCCTGGGTACATGTACTTCGGGTGCGCGGGAAGTTCCACACACGATTGGCCTGGGTGCGTGTATTCCGAGGAGCGCGGGAAGATTCACACGCGATTTCAGCAGGGTATGTGTATTTCGGTGGTGTCGGGGAATGCTACACGTGATTTGGCTGTGTGGGTCTCCCAGGTGTTCCCTCTACACCCTCCACGGCCCCTGCAGGCAGCCCACACCACAGGGGACTACCCTGCACCCATGCTCATGTCCCACAGGCAACCCATCCACCATGGCCATGCCCACCAACCAACCCACATGTCACCTTGCACTATTGATCACCAACACATGTCTCCCAGCACCCCCACCCCCCAGCATCCAGAGGCACCCTCCACCAGGCCCCCAAACATGTCTACCACCACCCCCACCCCCCAGCAGTGCAGGGCACCCTCCACCAGGCCCCCACACATGTCTACCACCACCCCACCCCCCAGCATCCAGGGGCACCCTCCACCAGGCCCCCACTCATGTCTCCCACCACCCCCACCCCCCAGCAGTGCAGGGGCACCCTCCACAAGGCCCCCACTCATGTCTCCCACCACCCCCACCCCCCAGCATCCAGGGGCACCCTCCACCAGGCCCCCACTCATGTCTCCCCCCACCCCCACCCCCCAGCATCCAGGGGCACCCTCCACCAGGCCCCCACTCATGTCTCCCCCCACCCCCACCCCCCAGCATCCAGGGGCAGCCACCACCAGGCCCCCACTCATGTCTCCCACCACCCCTACCCCCTAGCAGTGCAGGGGCAGCCTCCACCAGGCCCCCACTCATGTCTCCCACCACCCCCACCCCCCAGCATCCAGGGGCACACTCCACCAGGCCCCCACTCATGTCCAACTCATGTCTTCCTGCACCCCCACCCCCAGCAGTGCAGGGGCAGCCTCCACCAGGCCCCCACTCATGTCCCCCTGCACCCCCACTGTCATGATCTCTGCTTCCAAAAGGTCAGGGTTTTCCCAACTCCCTTGGAAGCAGATTCATAACCCAGGTTCCGAGTGCCAACCAGTCCCAATTGGGACCTTTTGGACCCAGTCCTGGCGCCAGTGGCACCAGGCTCATAAATATGCCCAGTCCCAGCGCTGGAAGCGCCGGGCTCATAATGCCTGGGTGGACTTACCTGCAGCAGACCATGCTGCTTACTTGCCTGCCAGTTGAGCCTCTGATCCTCTTCTGTTTGGAACTACTTTTCCTGTTGGGTGGGGCAGGAGCCACTCCCTAGGTTCAGAACACTGGAACTCTTCTGGAAAGCAGGAACTCTTTTCTTACCTAGGCGTGGCTGTGGAAGGAGACACCTAAGCACTACAGGAGGCTATTTAAACCACACCCGATGGATGAATCTTGCTTTGCATTATTCTGCATCCTCTGCAGCAGAACGCTCATCGTGTCTTCTGCATCTGATCCTGGGCCTAAGGAAAAAGGCTTACCATCCTGAATCCAGTCTTCAGCAACACCTATAAAGACAAGAAAGAACAGGTTAGCATTACGGTCTTCAGTGACAGCTCTTCACTTACCTGGGCCATCGGCTGTCACCAACGCCTCGCGCTGCATTCTGAAAGACAAAGGCTTACCTACTCTTCGTGCGCTCCGGAGGTCTTCACACTGCATTCCGGCATCTGAAAGACAAAAGCTTACCAACTCTTTGCACGCTCCGGAGGCCTTCGGCGCTGCATCCCGCATCTGAAAGACAAAACAAGGTGCGTTTAAAGACATTGGGGAACTTTAATACTCACGTGCCATTACTCCTTTCCACATCTAACCCAGTGGGTATTCCGGCACCCTGCAGCCGCTCCGAACTTGTACCTGCAAAATAAAAAGACAGTTGGAGCGCATCGTGAAGCAGGCAACAAGCGCTTACTTACGTGCTTCCAGGTGCTTCTATTCATCACACGGGCTCCATCTTCAACTCACTTCAGCCCGTCATCCACCATCGCCGGAACCCTGCAAAACAAGAGACATCATTACTAAAGACTTTAAAGACATTAGAATTACTCGAAACTTACCGTTCGTGCAGTAAACGACGGAGAGCAGTCCTCTGAAGTCAAGAGGCCTGCTCCCCTTATCCAGTGAAGAAACTGGTTACAGCACCCTGCCCCGAGGCAGATGGAGAGCACGGCGTTCACTTACCTAAGGTGAGAGCGTTAACCTTCGGGGTTCTACAGGAGAAGAGAAAGGGAAGAAGAGAGAGACATTCAATAACCCAGTTCATTAATCCCATATTTTCTATCTGCAGACATCTTAGCCTTCGAGTCAAACATACAGTGCACAGAGGTCCAGCCCAAAGAGCCAGCTGTGTGTTACACATCACCTTTGAAGATACGGTATACGCCCAGTCAAGACCGGCGCCTCTACGGGAATCAGGTGAGCGTTACACCCACCCCCCAGCCATGCGATTTGCCTGGGTACGTGTATTCCTGGGGTGCACGGGTAGTCTCCCATCCGATACCATCAGGGTACGTGTATTATGGATCCGCGTGAACTTCCACACGCGATACCAGCAGGCTACGTGTTTTACGGGGTTTGCTGGAAGTTCCACTCGCGATTGCATGCGACTGGGCCTGTGAGTGTGGGGTACGTGTATTCCAGGGGTGGGCGGGAATATTCACTCGCGACTGGGCCTGGGAGAGCATGTTACGTGTATTCCTGGGGTGGGCAGGAAGATTCACACGTTCGCCTACGACGCGCCGAAAAATAAATGGTCCAATCCTGAAACACATATGCCAGCATGAAGCAGGCATACGTCGACCCGCGCAGCATAAAAGTGCACGCAAACAACAAACAAGCTCAGACGCCAGGATGAATATACCGTTCCTAGCAGCAGTGGCCGTGGGTTACCAAAGGAGGAGGAGGATAGTGAGGGCCCGAATTTTCACTCCCACAACCTGCCTTTTTGGGATGCCAGATGACCAGGTGTATGGGAGGTACAGGTTTCCACCACACAAAATACTGGACCTGGTCAGTGAGTGGGAGGATGACCTCACATCACCCACCCTGTGCTCCCAAGCACTCAGCCCCCTGGAGAAGGTCCTCAATGTACTGCACGTCTTGGCCACTGGATCATTTCAGCGGACAAGTGCCATAGTGGGTGGGGTGTCACAGGCCACGCAATCACGCTGCCTACACCAGGTCTTGAACATCATCACTGCACGCCCATCAGTCCGTAGGCACATATACCTGCCCAGGACACCTGCAGAAAGGCAGGCTGCCGCCCTCGATTTCTACGGTGTGGCACAATTCCCCAAAGTGCTAGGTGCCATTGATTGCACCCATGTGGCACTACGTCCCCCCAGGGTATCTGAGCACATCTATAGGAACCGCAAGCACTGGCATTCCATCAATGTGCAGGTAGTATGTAATGCCAAGGGAATTATCACCTCAGTATATGCCAACTATCCAGGGTCCACCCACGACAGCTTCATTTACTGAATGTCTACCCTAAGCCGGGACCTAGAAGCTGGGCGGCATGGCGATACATGGCTGCTTGGTGAGTATGAATGCCACTGCACATGCATCCATGTCAGATGCAGAGTTATGTCACTACCCCACTAATGATACCCATCACCTCCTCACCAGAGGACAGTGCCTACCCTCTGAGCATCCACATGATGACGCCAATTCGGAACCCCATCACGCCTCCCGAGGTAAGATACAACACAGCCCATATTGCAACCCTGTGCATAGTGGAGTGCACATTCGGAGTGCTCAAGTCACGCTTTCGCTCCCTTGACCGTTCTGGCGGGCAGCTGTTATATGCGCCCCCAGTAGTGTGCAGGATCATAGTGGTAGCATGTGTCCTGCACAATGTTGCAACACGCCGGGGCCTGGCTGTGGACATGGTGGTGCCCCTACATCCCCAACCACATGCACGCCCACTGCGCATGGGAGGGGAGAGGGCACGGGGTGAGGAAGCCCGTACGCAGCTGGTGGCTAATTACTTCACATAGAAATCACACCCCTGTGGAGTGCACACAGCCCTGGCACATACCATCTGATAAGCAATGATGACTCGACCTGACAATTATGACCAACAAAGGGACAGTCAATTGTTAGAACCATAGCAGCCTGAGATTGTTCATGTGGAAGTGTCACAATGTGTGCATCCCTACCTACACAAACACCACCAATGCATTGTCATCAAAAGACACACTTCCATGCTGCAAAAATGAATACCCACTTGCAAAATACTACATGAAAACAGTGCCATGTCACCCAACCCCTCCCCGGCACGGCCACACATCACACCATGGCATGTCATGCAATGTGAGAGCAAACAAATTAATCCCCACAACATGCCCTAAGTGTCACCAGCTACAGTGTCCCTAATGGAAACATGACCACATATGAAATGCTCACAGTAATGCAGGACCTACAACCCACATTACCAAATACTTACCAAGAATACCAATCACCTACACAACCTCCAACCTACCTTAAACATGACATTACAGACTTAAAAATTTGCTAGCCTCACTACCTGATGATGCCAGCACTTCGAACACTTTCAAGTATACAGTGTTAGCGCCACGCAAGAGTGTAGGTGCACTGCTTACAACATGGACTCCAGTTCCAAGGTGGACCGCCTTGTGAAGACATGAGAAATAGACCTGCAAATTAGGAGGATGAGATGGATGCAGAGGCACATATCAATACACTATGCAGTGTACAATACTACTACAATATGCACTATGAATGTATACACAGTATTGACTACAGACTGCCCACACATCGAATTGGAGTCCAATGTCACCATGTACGTCAATGTCACTTGGGCACACCCTTTGCAAGCCCATGGAAACGGGAAGCAGGAGGGGTGTGTGTCACAAAAACCAAGCATCTGAACCAAATTCATGACAAGCCTGCATGTGCCCAGCCACAATGCAGCGTATGCCCACGGGAGCCACACAAGGCAACACACTGTCCCAAAAAAAAATAAAAGAAAAAGAAAAAAAAAGAAAAATGGCCATTAATGGGCCCAGGGGGGTGGGGGAGGCCACCCAGGAGGTCCGAGGACAGAGCGCACACCAAAACCCACCTGTGTGGATCTTGCGGAAAAAAAACACCTCCATGGGCTCATGGCCTACACGGCTACCCTATTGTGGGAGAATCACTGCTGTCGCTCTCCTCACCCTCTGCAGCTGCATCAGGAGGTGGTGGCACTATTGGAGGCAGCCCACGCAAAGCCCTAGTCTGTTCCTCCATGGCAGCAAGCATGCGGGTGTCGTAGGTCTCGTTCTGGAGGATAATTGTGCGGAGGTCCCCATGCAACAACTCACGGGATGCCCGGACCTCCGCCCTAGTTGCCTGCATCTCAGCTGAGAGCGTATGTGTGAGACGTTCCAGCTGCTGTTCTGTCCTTCTGTTTGTTGAAGCCTCAAGCTCAACAAGAGTCGTCCTGGGGTGAAGGAGTTCCACCCTCAGGACGTCCATGTGGCCCTGGGACTCTATGGAAATGGCTTCCCACAGAGTCGCCAGTGCCGCCCGCCTGTCCCTGTCGGACGCCAACATGTCCTCCCTGTGTGACTGGCAGATGGAGTCTGTTGCCTGCTGTAGTCACTGCATCAGCCTTTCGGGGGGACAATGGAAGTGGCCACCCTATCCATGGCCTGAGCCATCATCTCTGATGATGCTTCCTGTTGGGTTGCCATACCGTATATGGATTGCTCCCATGCGGTATTGCCAGGTGGTGGACGGCCACCCTGTCGGCGGGCACCACACCTGTCTGGGGCAAGGCGAACTGCGCCTTGCTGTGCCGGCACTGCCTGAGGCTGCAGGACTGCATTCCCCCTCTGATCTGCTGGCCCAGGAACAGGATCAGATGTCGCGGAGTATGACCCTGCATCCGTAACCACCAAAGGCGTACCTGCCAACACTGACATCCCCATTGAGGGTTCTAACCCTGGTGCAGGTGGGTCGGACAGAACAGAATCCCTCCCAGGAACACTCACCTGCGACGGCACATAGGCCTCATCATTCGAATCAACACCTGAATACAGCTCGGGGGAGACACCCCTTGAGAGCACGACCTGCAGCAGGTGTGGGTTCTCACCCACCACCACACCACGTCCCTCACTGGTGGTCGGTCGGACCTCAGACCCCTCCTGGGTTTGCACCATCTCCACAACCCCAGCAGTATCAAGTGCGTCATCCCCTGCAAAGACATACAAGAAAACAAATGGAAACATGCATTAGCACTATGGCACACAATTAGGGTTGAGAGGCTACAGAAACAGTACTTGATTGACACATGTCCCACATGACTAAAACCCTCCCATGCATGCACCATCACTGCGTGTGAAGGGTAGGCAGATGGCACACATTGATGACACCAAGATGGAAGATGAACACATTTGCTGCATGCTGCCTAGCAGTGGCATCACACATTGGCCAGTGATTGGCAGGTCAAATACACATGCCATCACACAGATGGCATGTACCCTAGCCATAAAGTGAAGAGGGAGAGGAGGGCACCAATTGTTCATTCAGTCCAGTTTGCTCATGAAATTGATTTTTTCATTGAAGCGGTTTAAATGTTTAACCTGGAGCTGCCAGTCCAAAATTGTCCTATAGCACAGGGACATGTCTAAAGAAATCATGTCGAGGAAACAAAGCCAGTCCACTGTACCATAGCCATGTCAGACATGTGACAATAGGACTGAGAAATCCCGAGTAGAAGTGGTGGTATGCAAACAATCTGCCTGAATAAACAGAGGTAAATAAGCAACAATGTTGTGGCAAGATGACACTGTTAGGGAGAATTCTCTGTTTAGGCTGAATTTCCTAACCTAGTGAGTCCCCCAGTAGCTTTGCTGGATTTCTGGAGTTTGTTTTTTCCATCCTGCCAAGAGTGAGACTCTTTTTCTCTCACTCTTGGACATGAATGTGTGTAATTCCTTTGAATGTCCATGTGTTCTATGGGCTATGGGGTCGTTTACTCCATAGGGTCTCATATGTTTTGCAATGTGTGTTACACCGCACCCTCCGTGCCGTAGCACTGGGGTGTCCTAGCGGACTTCCATCATAGACTCCATACCCGGGGACTGACTATTGTCTCCCCGGGCATGTAAAGTCACCATTGGCTTTACTAGACCTAAATTTACTAACAGAACTAGTACAAACCATCGTATTGTGGAGGTACTAGTGGGGTAATTCGATTACTACTAGGTCTGTTATTCGAGGGGGCACTGTCCCGCCCCCCCTCATTGAGTTTTGGCTGGTGGCAGTGGAAACTACTTGTTATATTCGACCCCGAATATAACCCTATGGGATTCTTCCCATTGTTGGAGATTGATACTGTTTATCGTTAATCTCTAACATACCAGCGGTCTACTTATCTTAAATAAGTCTATCGGATGGTATTTTCTGCCAGAACTCGGCTTTTTAAAATGGCGTCTGTGTTCGTCTCTGTGACTCCTAAACCAAAGGTTGAGCCCTTTGTTCCACTTTTGGCAGGCTTCTACACAGAGACCCTCCAAAGTGGTGCCATTCTGTCTGGGTTACCACAGGGGTGTGGGAGGGGGTTTAGACACCCTGGACCGAGTTGCCTTGCCAACCCCGGTCGCACTCTGGTGTGATTGGCCCAAGTGGTGAGCCTCCCCGCTCACCACTTAGCGTGTTTTGATTGACAGCTAGGCTGAATGAATGGGGGTTTTCTGCATAAAAGCAGGGCTTTTGGGACTGGATCTTCAGAAGTCGCCACAGGACCTAAGAATCCGACGAGGGTAAAGCTGAGCCGACCTGCAAAGACGACACCTCCGGTGGAGCCCTGCTGAACTGACTCACCACTTCCCGACGACAGAGGAGATCTCCCTGCCGGAGAGTCTCTTCCCCTGACTGGTGGGAACAACCAGTCCCCTTTGCTTTTTCTTCGCCTCAGGACGCAGTGGTCGAATTATCCGTGCAGAGCACCTTGGCAACCGGATAGCCACTACCCCTGTACCGTGACCAAAAGGTGGTGCCTTGTGACGGAGCACTCCGCGGCTGGTCTCTTCCCTGGTGGTGCAACGATCTTCAACTTTCCTTCGACGACGAGATCATCTCTTCTCTTGGCAAAGACCGGACGTGCATCCACCACCAGGAACAAATGCCCCCACCGGAGCTGTCTCTCCACAGTCAAGGTACTGTGTCCGCCTGGCTTCCCTTGTTTCCGGATAGAGTGAGGTGCCTTAATCCTCACCTCTCCATAGGGTCGCCTCCAAGCTTTCTCTAGCGTGTTGTTCTGAACTTGTCCAATCTGCCGATAACAATTTGCTACAAAGACTCGAACGCATTTCCACTAAGATAATTTTTGGGACATATCGCCTTGCCTCTCTCCGAGTGGGCCTGGCCTCTGAACTTTGGAATCTACAGTGGTTCTTGTCTTCTTGCCTTGCATCTTTGTTCTTACACGTATTGGTATCGAGTTGATTTCGTAACCCGCCTTTTTCTCTCCCATCCTAACGAATACTAGAGTGCCATCTAGGTTAAAGCATACACCTCTGTCTGCAAATAAGTGATGCCGTTGAACCTAGACTTGTCGAACTATTGTTAGAGGGATTGATCTTTTTTTCTCATAGTAATTGCCATTAAAATTGTTTGCCGTATTAGTGCCAGAGTGTTTTCTATAGATGTGTAGTTATAAATAAATACCTTTATATCTTTACACCGAAGCCTTGTTCCGTGTTTGCTTGTTCTACTGTGTAGATTGCCCTATTTTGTATACTACACATACTGCCTAACTCTTCTTGAGGGAAGTCTGACTGCTCAGCCACAGCTACCAAGTGAATCTGTGTGGTACAGACTGCTACCAAGTGGGTTTACTGCCAAACACCTGTAGTCCTAAATCTTTTGCAGTGGTCCCAGAGGGAACTGCACAGGTTTCCGCCTAACACTGGTGGCAGCGGTGGGATTTGTATCGAGTATACAGTTTAGAGTGCTTTTCGCCACTTCAGGATAACTAACCACAAAGCTTAGCATTAAAAAGCAACTTTCAAAAACATGCCTACTATGGAAGCTTACAGTCAAGAATCCTTGTCAGGTGAAAATACTGAGAGTTTGCGAGCTCTCTGTATGCAAGAGAATCTTTCTGTAAGGGGCAAGAAGTTAGAACTAATAGAGAGATTGTTGGCGAACCAAAGTCTGGGTACTGGTTCAGAGGAACCAATTTCTCCAGCAAATGTAGATAACAGTGATGGTGTTGATCTAAATCGTAATTCTGATGATAGTGATGAAGAGGCTGAAGAGGAAGGAGAGGCTAACGAAACTGTCTCCCCTGCTCCTCTACCTGCCTTACCAGCTGTACCTATGGGGCCCATACAAGGTCCCACATGTAACCCTGCTTATTTTGAACTTGAAAAAATGAAGCTCGAATTAGAATACAAACGGTTCTTGGCTCAATCTGAACGAAACCAAGAGCTCGAGTTCAGACAGATGAATGCCCAGGCTGAGCAGAAGCAAGCTGAGTTAAGACTCAGGGAAATAGAACTTAATCACGAGTTAGAGATGAAAAAGTTGTCTGTGGAAAATGCTTCTCTCTCCTCTGGTTCCTCTAGGAGCTCCAGTCCCAAAAGACCCCGGATGCTGAAGGAATTAGTGGGTATGTATGAACCGAGATTGGATGTGTTGGATTGGTTAAAACTGTTTGAGCACAATCATGGGCTCCAGGACATCACCGGGAACGATTTACTTCCCTGGTTGTTCTCTAGGCTCCCCCTTGTTGCGACTGATGTGGTATTGGAGTTGGGGGAGGCGGATAAGACTGATTACGAAAGTTTGAAACTAGCTTTGGTAGCTAGGTTCGGGAAGACCCCTTCCAAGTATCTTAAGAGGTTTAGAACCCTCAAAAAGCATGATGGTACCCCTTGGGCTACCTGGGTGAGTGAAGGGTTGAAAAACTTAGAGGGATGGATTAAGGGTTACAAAGTGAACACTTATGAAGGTATGAGAAATCTTTTAATGTTGGAGTCGATTTATGATGCCTGTTCTCCCGAGCTCAGACAGCACTTGGCTGATTCAAAGGAATTGGATTCCCGGAAGCTAGCTAAGGCTGCTGATTTGTGGGCTGCCAACAGGGCTACTCATAAGGATTCTGGGGCAACTCAGAAAAAGGATGAGGGAAGACAGCCTAAAAAAGACTCAGAAGAGAATTTGAATAACCCAAATTCCAAAGAGGGCCCCAAACAAAACCAGAAGGGTAAGCCACAAGGAAAACCACAACCAAATAGTGCCCCTTCTGGCCACAAACCAGAAGGAGGTCAGAACAAGCCACCATTCCAGAGAGCATTTGGAACAAGCTATCTCTGTGGGGCAACTGACCATATCAAAGGAGATCCAAAATGTAAGGGTAAACCTACTGGGATCAGCACAGTCTCCTTAGCCTTCACTCGGGAGGAGGAAGTCCAAATGACTAGTGCTCACTTTGAAGTCTTTGCTGAAGAACCTTGGGTTCTTCAAGCAAGTGTATCAGTAGAGTCAATGGATCTGGTTAGTAATCAGACTAGGAGTGTGTATGACTCTATACCAGAAAACTCTAAATGTTATTATGTGGACAGTGTTATTGTCAATGGCCAGGATACTCCTGCCAGGCTAGACTCTGGGGCCAGCAGAACAGTAGTGGACGAAAGCTTTTTCAGGCCTGAGGATGTTGCTAAGGCACCCAAAGGTCCCGCTAAGATGTCTCGAGGCCCTGTCCAAATGGTTCCAATTCTACCAGCCCTCGTTCAGTTTAATGACATGACAGTGTTGATTCCTGTCCGTGTTCAGACTGAGGTGCCTGGGAGAGTCCTGTTGGGGAATGATCTAAAAACTCTAGGAGTAGTATCAAGTACCCCCAGGCCTCCCAGTATGGAGAAACAGAACCAAACCAAATTGGCTAGGGAGGCCACCTTAAGGAACCAATCTAAGCCTGTGGGAACCTCTACTGAGAACCCCACTACAAGCCCTGGTGTTGGTAAATTGACCTCTGACCGAGGCAAATTTCAGGCTAACATATTAGGGAAATGGGAGACCCAACCAAGCTCCGTCATTGTTCCCCCGTTATAGAGTCTGTGACTCCCACTGCTTCTGAGGAAGAGGTGGAGAGACCTACTGGAACCCTAACTAGGCCTAAGAGAACTGGTAATTCTCAGTGCTGGTGGAAAACCAGAAAAGAAAAGTCCAAGGCCAAAAACCTTCAGACTGTTGGACCTTCCACAGAAGACGCCAACTCCATTCCTAGACTTAAGGGGGAAACTCCTAAAGTAGGTAAGGTAAGATCTCAGAGGAAGGAGAAGCATGTACCTTGCTTATCTCCATCCCCTCCAAGCAAGAGGCCTAAAACTCAACCTTCTCTCAACAGAGAGGTAGGGAAGACCTCTGGAGGCCCCTCTAGATCTAAGGAGTTTCATTATAAGGACTCCGTGAAAAAGCCTATCATAGGTTCAGTAGTTGCATCAACTTCTGAGGGACTGGTCAACCAGATCCCCTATAAACTTAAAAAGACTGATGATCCTAGGAAGGTTTGTAGGTCATATAGCTTACAAAGGAAAACCTTGGAACCCATTGAACATAAGTCAGGGTGTCACCACCAAAATGCTGATGGTCTCTCTAGGATGTATGTCATCGACTAGAGGTATGAGATTCATCCAGGAGTGGATTAAATCCTCCTGTCCCTTAGTCTGGGGGGGGGGGGTGAGTGTTAGGGAGAATTCTGTGTTTAGGCTGAATTTCCTAACCTAGTGAGTCCCCCAGCAGCTTTGCTGGATTTCTGGAGTTTGTTTTTTCCATCCTGCCAAGAGTGAGACTCTTTTTCTCCCACTCTTGGACATGAATGTGTGTAATTCCTTTGAATGTCCATGTGTTCTATGGGCTATGGGGTCGTTTACTCCATAGGGTCTCATATGTTTTGCTATGTGTGTTACACCGCACCCTCCGTGCCGTAGCACTGGGGCATCCTAGCAGACCTCCATCATAGACTCCATACCCGGGGACTGACTACTGTCTCCCCGGGCATGTAAAGTCACCATTGGCTTTACTAGACCTACATTTACTAACAGAACTAGTACAAACCATCCTATTGTGGACGTACTAGTAGGGGTAATTCGATTACTCCTAGGTCTGTTATTCGAGGGGGCAATGTCCCGTCCCCCCTCGTCGAGTTTTGCCTGGTGGCAGTGGAAACTACTTGTTATATTCAACCCCGAATATAACCCTATGGGATTCTTCCCATTGTTGGAGATTGATACTCTTTATCTTTATTCTCTAACATACCACCGGTCTACTTATCTTAAATAAGTCTATCGGATGGTATTTTCTGCCAGAACTCGGCTTTTTAAAATGGCGTCTGTGTTCGTCTCTGTGACTTCTAAACCAAAGGTTGAGCCCTTTGTTCCACTTTTGGCGGGCTTCTGCACAGAGACCCTCCAAAGTGGTGCCATTCTGTCTGGGTTACCACAGGGGTGTGGGAGTGGGTTTAGGCACCCTGGACCGAGTTGCCTTGCCAACTCCGGTCGCACTCTGGTGTGATTGGCCCAAGTGGTGAGCCTCCCCGCTCACCACTTAGCGTGTTTTGATTGACAGCTAGGCTGAATGAATGGGGATTTTCTGCATAAAAGCAGGGCTTTTGGGACTGGATCTTCAGAAGTCGCCACAGGACCTAAGAATCCGACGAGGGTAAAGCTGAGCCGACCTGCAACGACGACACCTCCGGTGGAGCCCTGCTGAACCGACTCACCACTTCCCGACGACAGAGGAGATCTCCCTGCCGGAGCTGTCTCTCCACAATCAAGGTACTGTGTCCGCCTGGCTTCCCTTGTTGCCGGATAGAGTGAGGTGTCTTAATCCTCGCCTCTCCATAGGGTCACCTCCAAGCTTTCTCTAGCGTGTTGTTCTGAACTGGTCCAATCTGCCGATAACAATTTGCTACAAAGACTCGAACGCATTTCCACTAAGATACTTTTTGGGACATATCGCCTTGCCTCTCTCCGAGTGGGCCTGGCCTCTGAACTTTGGAATCTACAGTGGTTCTTGTCTTCTTGCCTTGCATCTTTGTTCTTACACGTATTGGTATCGAGTTGATTTCGTAACCCGCCTTTTTCTCTCCCATCCTAACGAATACTAGAGTGCCATCTTGGTTAAAGCATACACCTCTGTCTGCAAATAAGTGATGCCGTTGAACCTAGACTTGTCGAACTATTGTTAGAGGGATTGATCTTTTTTTCTCATAGTAATTGCGATTGAAGTTGTTTGCCGTATTAGTGCCAGAGTGTTTTCTATAGATGTGTAGTTATAAATAAATACCTTTATATCTTTACACCGAAGCCTTGTTCCGTGTTTGCTTGTTCTACTGTGTAGATTGCCCTATTTTGTATACTCCACATACTGCCTAACTCTTCTTGAGGGAAGTCTGACTGCTCAGCCACAGCTACCAAGTCAATCTGTGTGGTACAGACTGCTACCAAGTGGGTTTACTGCCAAACACCTGTAGTCCTAAATTTGTTGCAGTGGCCCCAGAGGGAACTGCACAGGTTTCCGCCTAACAGACACTTCAAGGGCAACTGGCCTGGTGTTGGGCTGGATGTCTAATATTGGCAGAAGGGATGCTGCCAAACACAAATGGTGGTGCGCGGAATGTATAGGATGAGGCACATGGGTGACACAAACCACTCAAGCACACACACCCTCACCTGGCACCCAAACAGAAGCCCTCCCACACACACCATGCACATGGATGACACACACATGCATGTGCACTCACCGGACAATGGCTCATAATCTGCCAGTTCTCCCACGCCTTGGATCTGTTCCTCCGTGACGTAGGTCCCAGCAACCTGCTCATGTGGAGTGAGTTCTATGTCCTCTGCTGGAGACCCACCTCCAGTCACTAGAGTTGCGGCATGACTTGAGGCCAGCTTATTCTTTGCCCTGCGCTTCAGGTCATTCCAGCGCTTGTAGCATTCAGTAGCTCTGCGCCTCACGATTCCAAGGGCACTTATGATGTCCGCAATGGTCTGCCAGTGTGCCTGACGTTGTGCAGGTGTGGTCTTGGATCCTGCAACAATCACCATTTCGCGGTCATGTG
Organism: Ambystoma mexicanum; assembly: GCF_040938575.1. Classification (NCBI taxonomy): domain Eukaryota; kingdom Metazoa; phylum Chordata; class Amphibia; order Caudata; family Ambystomatidae; genus Ambystoma; species Ambystoma mexicanum. Next base: position 326,629,853 of record NC_090934.1, read on the forward strand.
CGGACACATACTCTACAAGTGCATTCAATTCAGCCTCATTGAAGCTGGGCTTCCTTGACGGGCCGCACTGTGTAGCCGTGTCTGGGGCATCAGCCTCTACTGGACGAGCACTCTTCCTCTTCCGCTTGGAAAGTGGTGGGGATCCTGAGTGTCCTACGCCGGTGGACACTAGGGGCAGGAGCCCCAGTGGACTCTGTACTAGGAGTGTGGGATTGCACACTCAGCATGGGAGTTGGTGCAGGCATTAGCTCAAGTGTGATGGTGTCAGGGGGAATGTCAGCATGATGGACTTGGACCGACACTGTCCTGGCTGGGTGTGTGAGAGGTGGGGTGGATGGAGCCGCAGCTGTCCCTGCAGCCTCCCCAGCCTGCCTACGTGGGGCAGCAGATGACCTAGCTGCCCCTGACCCATGTGGCCTGATGACACCAACGTTCACCGGCGCACGTGGCCTAGACCTGCTGACCTGGAAGTCAGCCATGGAGTCACCCTGTGCCAGGTCTGGTTCCGCAGTGGGCTGGTCCAACAAGGGCTGAGCATGGATGGTGTCAGCCACGTTAATCTCAACCAGGGGGGGAGGCATGGGTGTCCCTGACTGCTCCTCCACATATGGGGGGCTAGGGGCACCCTGCAAGTCACGGCCACGTCCCCTACCGGATCCACCACGGCCACCACTTGGGGCTCGGCCACCTTTGCCACCCTTACAGCTTGTTCGCCTCCCAGCCATGGCACTAATGTTATTGTGCATATGGGAGTCGATGTGAACTATTGTCCTGGGCAATTGGGGGTCAAAGGAGTTGGGTACCAGATGGTAATCGTACCGTAGTGCTCTAGCAAGGCTGTATGTCACCCCTGGGGAAAGATGACGGGTCACGCAACGCACAGGCACCCCAAAAAAGGGAAGTAAGGTGCACGCAACCCCTCCTAGACCACGTGCGTGGAAAAGTAAACCTGCACTACGCTGTGGCACCCAGAAACACAAGAATGAACGTATGCGTGTCACACGCAGCCTAGAATGACCTCTGAAGGGGTACACGACACACGGGGCAAGCACAGATGTTATATACATGCGCAACTCACCGTCTGCTAGGAACAAAAGCGTGAAAAATATGCGCGTGTGCGCGTTGGCAACACCCCCACCAAAAGAAGAATTGTACGCTGTCTGAGAAGACAGGACAACAGTAGAAGGGAACGCTGTTTGAGGAAACAGGCCCAGGAAAAAGAGGAAAAGAGAAAAAGCTGTCAGAGGTAACAGGGAGTACGAACTTGAAACTCCGTGAAGTAAATCGCGTGTGAACCGACAAGAAGTGCAGATTTCACCCACTCGCTCTCCACGAAAAGCACGTACAAGGACATGGCGCTCTACACGTACTTTTATACACACGTCACAGACGCGCATACGCGATGAGGTCATTTCCAACAATTGCACGCTTTGACACTCTGACGTGTATCTTTTTTTTACACGTGCCATTCTCTACGGCCATACGCATGACGTCATAGCTGCGCATGGGGGCCTTTGGGCCAATGAAATCGCGTGTGCGTGCAGACGCGCTTACGCGCTAAGGGCCTTTCCTCGAATTACACGCAGACGTGCAGGACTTTTCACGTGCCAAATAACTCCGTATCAAGCTGGCCACGCGTAAGCACACGAAAGACCACGCTCCTGCCCAGAAAGCCGATTTACTGCCCCCCAGAGCCCCGAGCACGCTCCCACCTGCCATCTGCTGCTCCCTGACTGCCTGCTGCCTACGTGCCCTGCTATTTGCTGCCTGCAAATCAGCCAGGGGTGCAGTTGCTGTGACCACCCCTGCTGGAACCGAAGACTCCCGACTGGGATTCCATCGATCCACAGCCCAGCCCCAGGACCCAGTTGCCCACCCACTCCTGCCTCTGGGGTTGTCATGTTGGGCACTGCAACATCTGGCACCACTGGCAACCCCCGGCCAGAAAGGCAGAGGGGCACCAGCTTCAGTGCCAGGGAAGTTGGTGTCCTGGTGGAGCAAGTCCTGGGGCAGTATGATGCCCTCTACGGAAGTGTGCGCGCCAACAAGGAAGGACTGTTAGGTGGAAACCTGTGCAGTTCCCTCTGGGACCACTGCAAAAGATTTAGGACTACAGGCGTTGGCGGTGAACCCACTTGGTAGCAGTTTGTACCACACAGATTCACTTGGTAGCTGTGGCTGAGCAGTCAGACTTCTCTCAAGAAAAGTTGAGCAGTATGTGGAGTATACAAAATAGGGCAATTCTTCACAGCAAGACAAGCAAACACGCAACGAGGCTTAGTGTAAAGATATCAAGGTATTTATTTATAACACAACATCTATGGAAAACACTAAAGCAAATCACGGCAAACAAATCAAACACAATTACTCTACGAAGTAGAAAACGATCAATACCCCTAGCAAAATATCGATAACTCTAGGTTCTACTGGTACCACTTATTTTCAGACAGAGGTGTATACCTCAACCTAGATGACACTCGAATATTAGTTAGGAAGGGAGAGAAAAAGATAGGCAGGTTATGAAATCAACACAGTTCAATCCTACGCGGATAAAATGCAAGGCAGGAAGGCAAGAATCGCAATAGATCATAAAGTTCAGAGGCCAGGCCCACTCGGAGAGAGGCAAGGCGCGATGTCCCAGAAAGTCTCTAGTGGAGATGCATTCAAGTCTTTATAGCAAATTGTTATCGGCAGATTGAACCAGTTCAGAACAAAGAATGGGCAAAGCTTGGAGGCGACCCAGCGGAACGGAGAGGATTAAGACACCTCACTCGAACCGATCGAAAGGGAAGCCAGGCGGACACGGTACCTTGTTTTGGAGGGCAGCTCCGGCGGGGGCAGTTGTTCCTGGTGGTGGATGCACATTGGGTCTTTGCCACGAGTAGAGATGATCTCGTCGTTGAAGGAAAGTGAAGTCCGGTGCACCACCAGGGAAGACACCAGCCGCGGAGTGCTCCGTCACAAGGCACCACCTTTTGGTCACGGTACAGGGGTAGTGGCTATCCGGTTGCCGAGGTGCTCTGCACGGGCAATTCGACCACTGCGTCCTTTGGCGAATAAAAAGCAAAGGGGACTGGTTGTTCCCACCAGTCAGGGGAAGAGACTCTCCGGCAGGGAGATCTCCTCTGTCGTCGGGAAGTGGTGAGTTGGCTCAGCAGGGCTCCACCGGAGGTGTCGTCGTAGCAGGTCAGCTCAGCGTTACCCTCGTCGGATTCTTAGGTCCTGTGGCGACTTCTGAAGATCCAGTCCCAAAAGCCCTGCTTTTATGCAGAAAACCCCCATTCATTCAGCCTAGCTGTCAATCAACACATGCTAAGTGGTGAGCGGGAAGGCTCACCACCAGGGCCAATCACTCCAGAGTGCGACCGGAGTTGGCAAGGCAACTCGGTCCAGGGTGCCTAAAACCCCTCCTACACCCCTGTGGTAACCCAGACAGAATGGCACCACTTTGGAGGGTCTCTGTACAGAGGCCCGCCAAAAGTGGAACAAAGGGCTCGACATTTGGTTTAGGAGTCACAGAGACGAACACAGATGCCATTTTACAAACCGAGTTCTGGCAGAAAATACCACTCGATAAACCTATTTAAGATAAGTAGATCGGTGGTAAGTTAGAGATTAACGAGAAAAAGTATCAATCTCCAACAATGGGACGAATCCCATAGGGTTATGTTCGGGGTCGAACTTAACAAGTAGTTTCCACTGCCACCAGCCAAAACTCGACGAGGGGGGACGGGACAGTGCCCCCTCGAGAAACAGATCCAGGAGTAATCGAATTACCCCTACTAGTACGTCCACAATAAGATGGTTGGTACTAGTTCTGTTAGTAAATTTAGGTCTAGTAAAGCCAATGGTGACTTTACATGCCCGGGGAGACAGTAGTCAGTCCCCGGGTATGGAGTCTATGGTGGGGGACCCGCTAGGGCGCCCCCGTGTTACGGCATATAGGGTGCAGTGTAACACACATAGAAAAACATATATGACCCTATGGAGTAAAAGACCCCATAGCCCATCAAACACATTGACATTTCAAAGGAATTACACACATACATGTCCAAGAGTGGGAGAAACGAGTCTCACTCTTGATAGGATGGAAAAAACAAACTCCAGAAATCCAGCAAAGCTGCTGGGGGACTCACTAGGTTAGGACATTCAGCCTAAACAGAGAATTCGCCCTAACAAGGACGGACTCGGATCTGGACGGACATTGTGACTGCCATCAACGCGGAGGGGGTGGCAGTCCGCGACTTCCAACATGTCAAGAAGCGCTGGGAGGACTTCAGGTCCAGGACCCTGAACAAGGCCCGGCGCCTCTTGAAGGCAGCGGATGCTAAGGGGCACCGGCGCCACTTGTCGGAAGATCAGATGAGGGTCCTGGAACGCATATCCCCAGCGCTCCACATCCAGGTCCTTGAGAGGCAGACCCGTCTGGAGTCGAGCGGTAAGTGTACATGCATCATGATTGTAAGCTGTGCGTGTGGTGATGTGCAAGTAGTGTGCCGGTTGCACATCTGTTTGTATGGGGCCGAGTATCAGTGGGGGTGTACAGGACCATGAGGCTAACACATGCGAGGGCTGTCATGTGTGAGACATGGATGGTGCTTGTGTGTGTAGGCTTGCATGCCAAATGCAGTTGTGTGGGCACACATGTTTGGATGAATGTGTATGTAAGTAGGCATGTTCGTGATGTCACGCATGTATGTTGTTTTCAGCTGCATGTATCAGCACTGTGTACATGTGCATGTGTGTATTTGACAAGAGTGCAACAGTGATGCAACATGGATGCATGTGACAGCGGGATGTGGAAGCCTGATTGGCAGATGTGGCATGGATGCCCATCGGAACACTGCGACAGTTGGCTGAGGTGTACACATGCATGCAAGTGTGGTGGTGTGCGTGCATGTGTAGTGCACTCCCTGTGTTGCATGTGATGTCTGGCTCACCTTTGCCTGCTCATGCTGTTGTATGTGTATGGATGGTGCTGGCAGTTGCGATGTGGTTGTGGTATGGCTCATGTGTGCATGTTGAAATGACATGTGTGTTGCCAATTGCGATGCCTTGTCTGAGGTTTGCCAATGCCACTCATGTGCAACTGTCATGTGTGTATGTGTCCATTGTACAGTGCCCTGATGCCTGTGTTTTATTTCTCCCTGTCTGCAGCGTCAACTGATGAAGAGGGCGGAGAAGGTGCTGTGGAGCACAGCAGCGGGGATCGCATCGCCAGCCGGAGACGCAAGGCCCGGCTCCCTTCCCAGGTTGTGATCTCGTCGGGGAGTGAGAGGTCTGGTGCCGCGTCCCAGGCCGCAGCTGCCGGGGGGAGGTCCAAGAGGCGGAGGTCGGAGTTGGACTCCTCGGCAGCAGAAGGGGCAGCTGGGACCCCACATGGCCCAACGGGGGAAGATGGCACAGAGTCATCCAGGTTGGTGGGGGGTTTGGTGGAGGAGGAGGCCATGCAAGCAACAGAGATGGGGTCTGGAGGTGGGGATTCCACTGGTGCTAGTGGTGCAGTTCAGGACCAGGGACAGGAGGCAGCACAGGTCGCCGCGGAGGTGCCTATGTGCAATCCTGTCCCTGATCCTGTCACTGCATCATCTTGCATCAGCAGGGATGCCTACGTCCAGACCCGTTTTCAGGCAGGGGATGAGCTCACGACAACTGGCCTTCCTCTGCCTGCGGACGTGGCTATCCGGGTACGGGTTGAGCCTGTCCTGACTGGTGTGGCGTTGCGTCAACGGGCCATGCGAGGTGACCTGCAGTCTTTTCATGAGGAGACTGCACATCATCTCGAATGGCTCGTTGACCGCGTCGGCCTATTGGGACAGGTCACACAGGCCGTATTTCTCCGTTTGATGGGGCTTGCTCAGACCCCCTCCTCAACTGAACCCCCTATGCGCCAGTCGTCCTCCGTGCCACCTTCCCACCCATCAGTCACCTGGGTGCCCTGTGGAGCTGCCTCTGACGGTGCGGCCAGGCTGGTGGAGGAGGCATCTCTGCCACAGTCGGGAGTCGGACGTCCAGCAGGGGGGGCAACATTAACGACTGCTCCCCAGCCAGCGGAGGATGTGCAGGCAGCAGGAGGCAGTGCACGGGCAGAGGCGCAGCAGCAGCAGCAACGTGGTGGGAGCCATGGGGCTCAGGGCCTTCGACATCGGAGGGGCAGGCATCGGCCGGAGGGCAGGAAGCCCCAGGACGGGAAGTGTCTTCCGTGTGGCAGCGGTTGGGCCACGCCATAGATGCGGAGCGGCAGCGGGCGGAAGAGGCACGGCTCACGATGGTCAGGGCAGAGAACTCCATGCGGAGGGCCCTGAGGAGGGCCGAGTGCCTCGAGGCAATCCGCAGGGAGTTTGGGGTGAACATGTGGATGGCCCTGCGGACCCTCGGGGCAATGGAGGAGGACCGCCTCCGGGACATTGAGCAGGAGTTCGATGATGCCCTGGCCCGAAACATCCCGAAGTGAGCCGTCTGACTAGCCCGCTGCCCTTGTAAAAAGTTCTGTAGTTAGTGTTATGTTTCCTTTGGTTTTGCATTTTTTTTTGACCTTTTGGACAATGGGCCACATTTTTGTATATATTTTCTTTGTTTTAGGTAGTGTTATTAGATAGGTTTAATTTCTTCGGTTGGGATCATGGATCCTGGATTGTTTATCTGTATATAGTTGACTTTTGGATTTTCATTTTTTTTTTATGATTTCCCCATGGAGCAATGGTTTTCGATTTTATTTTTCCATTGGATTTACTTTTGTAGACTGTGACTTTGGACACCTTTCCTTTGCATTATGATTTGTGGTTTTGCAGTATTTCACGTACCTGCTGGTTTATTTGTTTTTAAATTTCCATTATTGTTTGTTTATTTTTGATTCAATTTATGTTGCTTTTAATACATATTTTTTCTTCAAACTTCAATGTGTAGTATCATCTTCTTGGTTTCATGCTTATCATGATATGGGTTTTGACATTCACTGACACCCATTGGGTGTATGTGAGGGACATGTGTTCATTTCCAAACCTGCAATTTGGGTTCTATCATGTTTTTGCGATTTGTATGTGGGTGGATGCAATATCCAGGTGGGTGTTTGGCATTTGGAGGCTGACCAAAAGGGCCAGGGATCTAGATTGTGCTGACATGTTGGCTGGGGGACATGAGTGGGGGCCTGGTGGAGGCTGCCCCTGCACTGCTGGGGGGTGGGAGACATGAGTGGGGGCCTGGTGGAGGCTGCCACTGCACTGCTGGGTGGTGGGGGTGGTGGGAGACATGAGTGGGGGCCTGGTGGAGGGTACCCCTGGTGGCTGGGGGTGGGGGTGATGGTAGACATGAGTGGGGGCCTGGTGGAGGCTGCCCCTGCACTGCTGGGGGGGTGGGGGTGATGGTAGACATGAGTGGAGGCCTGGTGGAGGGTGCCCCTGGATGCTGGGGGGTGGGGTTGGTGTGGGAGACATGAGTGGGGGCCTGGTGGAGGGTGCCCCTGGATGCTGGGGGTGCAGGGAGACATGAGTTGGACATACGTGGGGGCCTGGTGGAGGGTGCCCCTGCACTGCTGGGGGGTGGGGGTGGTGGTAGACATGAGTGGGGGCCTGGTGGAGGGTCCCCCTGGTGGCTGGGGGGTGGGGGTGGTGGGAGACATGAGCGGGGGCCTGGTGGAGGCTGCCCCTGCACTGCTGGGGGCCTGGGGTGGTGGGAGACATGAGTAGGGGCCTGGTGGAGGCTGCCCCTGCAGTGTTGGGGGTGAGGGTGGTGGGAGACATGAGTGGGGGCCTGGTGGAGGCTGCCCCTGCACTGCTTGGGGGTGGGGGTGGTGGGTGACATGAGTGGGGGCCTGGTGGAGGCTTCCCCTGCACTTCTGGAGGGTGGGGTGATGGTAGACATGAGTGGGGGCCTGGTGGAGGCTGCCCCTGCACTGCTGGGGGGTGGGGGTGGTTTGAGACATGAGTGGGGGCCTGGTGGAGGCTGCCCCTGCACTGCTGGGGGTTGGGAGTGATGGTAGACATGGGTGGGGGCCTGGTTGTGGCTGCCCCTGCACTGCTGGGGGGTGGGGGTGATGGTAGACATGAGTGGGGGCCTGGTGGAGGGTGCCCCTTGTGGCTGGGGGGTGGGGGTGATGGTAGACATGAGTGGGGGCCTGGTGGAGGCTGCCCCTGCACTGCTGGGGGGTGGGGGTGGTGGGAGACATGAGTGGGGGCCTGGTGGAGGGTGCCCCTGGTGGCTGGGGGGTGGGGGTGATGGTAGACATGAGTGGGGGCCTGGTGGAGGGTGCCCCGGGTGGCTGGGGGGTGGGGGTGGTGGTAGACATGAGTGGGGGCCTGGTGGAGGCTGCCCCTGCACTGCTGGGGGGTGGGGGTGATGGTAGTCATGAGTGGGGGCCTGGTGGAGGCTGCCCCTGCACTGCTGGGGGGTGGGGTGATGGAAGACATGAGTGGGGGCCTGGTGGAGGCTGCCCCTGCACTGCTGGGGGGTGGGGGTTGTGTGAGACATGAGTGGGGGCCTGGTGGAGGGTGACCCTGGTGGCTGGGGGGTGGGGGTGTTGGGAGACATGAGTGGGGGCCTGGTGGAGGCTGCCCCTGCACTGCTGGGGGGTGGGGGTGATGTTAGACATGAGTGGGGGCTTGGTGGAGGCTGCCCCTGCACTGCTGGGGGTGGGGGTGATAGGGGACATGAGTGAGGGCCTGGTGGAGGCTGCCCCTGCACTGCTGGGGGGTGGGGGTGATGGTAGACATGAGTGGGGGCCTGGTGGAGGGTGCCCCTGGATGCTGGGGGGTGGGGGTGGTGGGAGACATGAGTGGGGGCCTGGTGGAGGGTGCCCCTGGATGCTGGGGAGTGGGGGTGCAGGGAGACATGAGTTGGACATGAGTGGGGGCCTGGGGAGGCTGCCCCTGCACTGCTGGGGGGTGGGGGGGGTGAGACATGAGTGTGGGTCTGGTGGAGGGTGCCCCAGGATGCTGAGGGGTGGGGGTGCAGCGGGACATGAGTGGGGCCTGGTGGAGGCTGCCCCTGCACTGCTGGGGGGTGGGAGTGATAGGGGACATGAGTGGGGGCCTGGTGGAGGCTGCCCCTGCACTGCTGGGGGGTGGGGGTGATGGTAGACATGAGTGGGGGCCTGGTGGAGGGTGCCCCTGCACTGCTGGGGGGTGGGGTGATGGTAGACATGAGTGGGGGCCTGGTGGAGGGTGCCCCTGGATGCTGGGGGGTGGGGGTGGTGGGAGACATGAGTGGGGGCCTGGTGGAGGGTGCCCCTGGATGCTGGGGAGTGGGGGTGCAGGGAGACATGAGTTGGACATGAGTGGGGGCCTGGGGAGGCTGCCCCTGCACTGCTGGGGGGTGGGGGGGGGTGGGAGACATGAGTGTGGGTCTGGTGGAGGGTGCCCCAGGATGCTGAGGGGTGGGGGTGCAGCGGGACATGAGTGGGGCCTGGTGGAGGCTGCCCCTGCACTGCTGGGGGGTGGGGGTGATAGGGGACATGAGTGGGGGTCTGGTGGAGGCTGCCCCTGCACTGCTGGGGGGTGGGGTGATGGTAGACATGAGTGGGGGCCTGGTGGAGGGTGCCCCTGCACTGCTGGGGGGTGGGGTGATGGTAGACATGAGTGGGGGCCTGGTGGAGGGTGCCCCTGGATGCTGGGGGGTGGGGGTGGTGGGAGACATGAGTGGGAGCCTGGTGGAGGGTGCCCCTGGATGCTGGGGGGTGGGGGTGCAGGGAGACATGAGTTGGACATGAGTGGGGCCTGGTGGAGGGTGCCCCTGCACTGCTGGGAGCTGGGGGTGGTGGGAGACATGAGTGGGGGCCTGGTGGAGGGTGCCCCTGGTGGCTGGGGGGTGGGGTGCAGAGAGACATGAGTGGGACATGAGTTGGGGCCTGGTGGAGGCTGCCCCTGCACTGCTGGGGGGTGGGGGTGAGGGTAGACATGAGTGGGGGACTGGTGGAGGCCGCCCCTGCACTGCTGGGGGGTGGGGGTGGTGGGAGACATGAGTGGGGGCCTGGTGGAGGGTGCCCCTGCACTGCTGGGGGGTGGGGGTGATAGGGGACATGGTGGGGGCCTGGTGGAGGCTGTCCCTGCACTGCTGGGGGGTGGGGGTGATGGTAGACATGAGTGGGGGCCTGGTGGAGGGTGCCCCTGCACTGCTGGGGGGTGGGGTGATGGTAGACATGAGTGGGGGCCTGGTGGAGGGTGCCCCTGGATGCTGGGGGGTTGGGGTGGTGGGAGACATGAGTGGGGGCCTGGTGGAGGGTGCCCCTGGATGCTGGGGAGTGGGGGTGCAGGGAGACATGAGTTGGACATGAGTGGGGGCCTGGGGAGGCTGCCCCTGCACTGCTGGGGGGTGGGGGGGGGTGGGAGACATGAGTGTGGGTCTGGTGGAGGGTGCCCCAGGATGCTGAGGGGTGGGGGTGCAGCGGGACATGAGTGGGGCCTGGTGGAGGCTGCCCCTGCACTGCTGGGGGGTGGGGGTGATAGGGGACATGAGTGGGGGTCTGGTGGAGGCTGCCCCTGCACTGCTGGGGGGTGGGGTGATGGTAGACATGAGTGGGGGCCTGGTGGAGGGTGCCCCTGCACTGCTGGGGGGTGGGGTGATGGTAGACATGAGTGGGGGCCTGGTGGAGGGTGCCCCTGGATGCTGGGGGGTGGGGGTGGTGGGAGACATGAGTGGGAGCCTGGTGGAGGGTGCCCCTGGATGCTGGGGGGTGGGGGTGCAGGGAGACATGAGTTGGACATGAGTGGGGCCTGGTGGAGGGTGCCCCTGCACTGCTGGGAGCTGGGGGTGGTGGGAGACATGAGTGGGGGCCTGGTGGAGGGTGCCCCTGGTGGCTGGGGGGTGGGGTGCAGAGAGACATGAGTGGGACATGAGTTGGGGCCTGGTGGGGGCTGCCCCTGCACTGCTGGGGGGTGGGGGTGAGGGTAGACATGAGTGGGGGACTGGTGGAGGCCGCCCCTGCACTGCTGGGGGGTGGGGGTGGTGGGAGACATGAGTGGGGGCCTGGTGGAGGGTGCCCCTGCACTGCTGGGGGGTGGGGGTGATAGGGGACATGGTGGGGGCCTGGTGGAGGCTGTCCCTGCACTGCTGGGGGGGTGGGGGTGATGGTAGACATGAGTGGGGGCCGGGTGGAGGGTGCCCTTGCACTGCTGGGGGGTGGGGGTGATGGTAGACATGAGTGGGGGCCTGGTGGAGGGTGCCCCTGGATGCTGGGGGGTGGGGGTGGTGGGAGACATGAGTGGGGGCCTGGTGGAGGGTGCCCCTGGATGCTGGGGGGTGGGGGTGCAGGGAGACATGAGTTGGACATGAGTGGGGGCCTGGTGGAGGGTGCCCCTGCAGTGCTCGGGGGTGGGGGTGGTGGGAGACATGAGTGGGGGCCTGGTGGAGTGTGCCCCTGGTGGCTGGGGGGTGGGGGTGCAGGGAGACATGAGTTGGACATGAGTAGGGGCCTGGTGGAGGCTGCCCCTGCACTGCTGGCGGGTGGGGGTGATGGTAGACATGGGTGGGGGCCTGGTGGAGGCCGCCCCTGCACTACTGGGGGGTGGGGGTGGTGGGAGACATGAGTGGGGGCCTGGTGGAGGGTGCCTCTGCACTGCTGGGGGGTGGGGGTGATGGTAGACATGAGTGGGGGCCTGGTGGAGGCTGCCCCTGCACTGCTGGGGGGTGGGTGTGGTGGGAGACATGAGTGGGAGCATGGTGGAGGGTGCTCCTGGTGGCTGGGGGGTGGGGGTGGTGGTAGACATGAGTGGGGGCCTGGTGGAGGGTTCCCCTACACTGCTGGGGGGTGGGGGTGGTGGTAGACATGAGTGAGGGCCTGGTGGAGGGTGCCCGTGGTGGCTTGGGGTGGGGATGGTGGGAGACATGAGTGATGGCCTGGTGGAGGCTGCCCCTGCACTGCTGGGGGTGGGGGTGGTGGGAGACATGAGTGGGGGCCTGGTGGAGGCTGCCCCTGCACTAAAGCGGGGTGGGAGTGATGGTAGACATGAGTGGGGGCCTGGTGGAGGGTGCCCCTGGATGCTGGGGGGTGGGGGTGCAGGGAGACATGAGTTGGACATGAGTGGGGGCCTGGGGAGGCTGCCCCTGCACTGCTGGGGGGTGGGGGGTGGTTCGACATGAGTGTGGGTCTGGTGGAGGGTGCCCCTGGATGCTGGGGGGTGGGGGTGCAGGGGGACAATGGTGGGGGCCTGGTGGAGGCTGCACCTGCACTGCTGGGGGGTGGGGGTGATAGGGGACATGAGTGGGGGCCTGGTGGAGGCTGCCCCTGCACTGCTGGGGGGTGGGGGTGATGGTAGACATGAGTGGGGGCCTGGTGGAGGGTGCCCCTGCACTGCTGGGGTGTGGGGGTGATGGTAGACATGAGTGGGGGCCTGTTGGAGGGTGCCCCTGGATGCTGGGGGGTGGGGGTGGTGGGAGACATGAGTGGTGGCCTGGTGGAGGGTGCCCCTGGATGCTGGGGGGTGGGGGTGCAGGGAGACATTTGTTGGACATGAGTGGGGCCTGGTGGAGGGTGCCCCTGCACTGCTGGGAGCTGGGGGTGGTGGGAGACATGAGTGGGGGCCTGGTGGAGGGTGCCCCTGGTGGCTGGGGGGTGGGGGTGCAGGGAGACATGAGTGGGGCATGAGTTGGGGCCTGGTGGAGGCTGCCCCTGCACTACTGGGGGGGTGGGGGTAATGGTAGACATGAGTCGGGGCCTGGTGGAGGGTGCCCTTGCACTGCTGGTGGATGGGGGTGATGGTAGACATGAGTGGGGGCCTGGTGGAGGGTGCCCCTGGATGCTGGGGGGTGGGGGTGGTGGGAGACATGAGTGGGGGCCTGGTGGAGGGTGCCCCTGGATGCTGGGGGGTGGGCGTGGAGGGAGACATGAGTTGGACATGAGTGGGGGCCTGGTGGAGGGTGCCCCTGCACTGCTCGGGGGTGGGGGTGGTGGGAGACATGAGTGGGGGCCTGGTGGAGGGTGCCCCTGGTGGCTGGGGATGGGGGTGCAGGGAGACATGAGTTGGACATGAGTGGGGGCCTGGTGGAGGCTGCCCCTGCACTGCTGGGGGGTGGGGTGATGGTAGACATGAGTGGGGGCCTGGTGGAGGCCGCCCCTGCACTGCTGGGGAGTGGGGTTGGTGGGAGACATGAGTGGGGGCCTGGTGGAGGGTGCCCCTGCACTGCTGGGGGGTGGGGGTGATGGTAGACATGAGTGGGGACCTGGTGGAGGCTGCCCCTGCACTGCTGGGGGGTGGGGGTGGTGGTAGACATGAGTGGGGGCCTGGTGGAGGGTGCCCCTGGTGGCTGGGGGGTGGGGGTGGTGGGAGACATGAGTGGGGGCCTGGTGGAGGGTGCCCCTGGTGGCTGGGGGGTGGGGGTGGTGGTAGACATGAGTGGGGGCCTGGCGGAGGGTGCCCCTGCACTGCTGGGGGTGGGGGTGGTGGTAGACATGAGTGGGGGCCTGGTGGAGGGTGCCCCTGGTGGCTGGGGGGTGGGGGTGGTGGGAGACATGAGTGGGGGCCTGGTGAAGGCTGCCCCTGCACTGCTGGAGGTGGGGGTGGGGGTGGTGGGAGACATGAGTGGGGGCCTGGTGGAGGCTGCCCCGTGCACTACTGGGGGTTGGGGGTGATGGTAGACATGAGTGGGGGCCTGGTGGAGGCTGCCCCTGCACTGCTGGGGGGTGGGGGTGGTGGGAGACATGAGTGGGGGCCTGTTGGAGGGTGCCCCTGCACTGCTGGGGGTGGGGGTGATGGTAGACATGAGTGGGGGCCTGGTGGAGGCTGCCCCTGCACTGCTGGGGGGGTGGGGGTGGTGGTAGACATGAGTGGGGGCCTAGTGGAGGGTGCCCCTGGTTGCTGGGCCGTGGGGGTGGTGAGAGACATGAGTGGGGGCCTGGTGGAGGCTGCCCCTGCACTGCTGGGGGGTGGGGGTGATGTTAGACATGAGTGGGGGCCTGGTGGAGGCTGCCCCTACACTGCTGGGGGTGGGGGTGATGGTAGACATGAGTGGGGGCCTGGTGGAGGCTGCCCCTGCACTGCTGGGGGGTGGGGGTGGTGGGAGACATGAGTGGGGGCCTGGTGGAGGGTGCCCCTGCACTGCTGGGGGGTGGGGGTGATAGGGGACATGGTGGGGGCCTGGTGGAGGCTGTCCCTGCACTGCTGGGGGGTGGGGGTGATGGTAGACATGAGTGGGGGCCGGGTGGAGGGTGCCCTTGCACTGCTGGGGGGTGGGGGTGATGGTAGACATGAGTGGGGGCCTGGTGGAGGGTGCCCCTGGATGCTGGGGGGTGGGGGTGGTGGGAGACATGAGTGGGGGCCTGGTGGAGGGTGCCCCTGGATGCTGGGGGGTGGGGGTGCAGGGAGACATGAGTTGGACATGAGTGGGGGCCTGGTGGAGGGTGCCCCTGCAGTGCTCGGGGGTGGGGGTGGTGGGAGACATGAGTGGGGGCCTGGTGGAGTGTGTCCCTGGTGGCTGGGGGGTGGGGGTGCAGGGAGACATGAGTTGGACATGAGTAGGGGCCTGGTGGAGGCTGCCCCTGCACTGCTGGCGGGTGGGGGTGATGGTAGACATGGGTGGGGGCCTGGTGGAGGCCGCCCCTGCACTACTGGGGGGTGGGGGTGGTGGGAGACATGAGTGGGGGCCTGGTGGAGGGTGCCTCTGCACTGCTGGGGGGTGGGGGTGATGGTAGACATGAGTGGGGGCCTGGTGGAGGCTGCCCCTGCACTGCTGGGGGGTGGGTGTGGTGGGAGACATGAGTGGGAGCATGGTGGAGGGTGCTCCTGGTGGCTGGGGGGTGGGGGTGGTGGTAGACATGAGTGGGGGCCTGGTGGAGGGTTCCCCTACACTGCTGGGGGGTGGGGGTGGTGGTAGACATGAGTGAGGGCCTGGTGGAGGGTGCCCGTGGTGGCTTGGGGTGGGGATGGTGGGAGACATGAGTGAGGGCCTGGTGGAGGCTGCCCCTGCACTGCTGGGGGTGGGGGTGGTGGGAGACATGAGTGGGGGCCTGGTGGAGGCTGCCCCTGCACTAAAGCGGGGTGGGAGTGATGGTAGACATGAGTGGGGGCCTGGTGGAGGGTGCCCCTGGATGCTGGGGGGTGGGGATGCAGGGAGACATGAGTTGGACATGAGTGGGGGCCTGGGGAGGCTGCCCCTGCACTGCTGGGGGGTGGGGGGTGGTTCGACATGAGTGTGGGTCTGGTGGAGGGTGCCCCTGGATGCTGGGGGGTGGGGGTGCAGGGGGACAATGGTGGGGGCCTGGTGGAGGCTGCCCCTGCACTGCTGGGGGGTGGGGGTGATAGGGGACATGAGTGGGGGCCTGGTGGAGGCTGCCCCTGCACTGCTGGGGGGTGGGGGTGATGGTAGACATGAGTGGGGGCCTGGTGGAGGGTGCCCCTGCACTGCTGGGGTGCGGGGGTGATGGTAGACATGAGTGGGGGCCTGTTGGAGGGTGCCCCTGGATGCTGGGGGGTGGGGGTGGTGGGAGACATGAGTGGTGGCCTGGTGGAGGGTGCCCCTGGATGCTGGGGGGTGGGGGTGCAGGGAGACATTTGTTGGACATGAGTGGGGCCTGGTGGAGGGTGCCCCTGCACTGCTGGGAGCTGGGGGTGGTGGGAGACATGAGTGGGGGCCTGGTGGAGGGTGCCCCTGGTGGCTGGGGGGTGGGGGTGCAGGGAGACATGAGTGGGGCATGAGTTGGGGCCTGGTGGAGGCTGCCCCTGCACTACTGGGGGGGTGGGGGTAATGGTAGACATGAGTCGGGGCCTGGTGGAGGGTGCCCTTGCACTGCTGGCGGATGGGGGTGATGGTAGACATGAGTGGGGGCCTGGTGGAGGGTGCCCCTGGATGCTGGGGGGTGGGGGTGGTGGGAGACATGAGTGGGGGCCTGGTGGAGGGTGCCCCTGGATGCTGGGGGGTGGGCGTGGAGGGAGACATGAGTTGGACATGAGTGGGGGCCTGGTGGAGGGTGCCCCTGCACTGCTCGGGGGTGGGGGTGGTGGGAGACATGAGTGGGGGCCTGGTGGAGGGTGCCCCTGGTGGCTGGGGATGGGGGTGCAGGGAGACATGAGTTGGACATGAGTGGGGGCCTGGTGGAGGCTGCCCCTGCACTGCTGGGGGGTGGGGTGATGGTAGACATGAGTGGGGGCCTGGTGGAGGCCGCCCCTGCACTGCTGGGGGGTGGGGTTGGTGGGAGACATGAGTGGGGGCCTGGTGGAGGGTGCCCCTGCACTGCTGGGGGGTGGGGGTGATGGTAGACATGAGTGGGGACCTGGTGGAGGCTGCCCCTGCACTGCTGGGGGGTGGGGGTGGTGGGAGACATGAGTGGGGGGCTGGTGGAGGGTGCCCCTGGTGGCTGGGGGGTGGGGGTGGTGGTAGACATGAGTGGGGGCCTGGTGGAGGGTGCCCCTGCACTGCTGGGGGTGGGGGTGGTGGTAGACATGAGTGGGGGCCTGGTGGAGGGTGCCCCTGGTGGCTGGGGGGTGGGGGTGGTGGGAGACATGAGTGGGGGCCTGGTGAAGGCTGCCCCTGCACTGCTGGAGGTGGGGGTTGGGGGTGATGGTAGACATGAGTGGGGGCCTGGTGGAGGCTGCCCCTGCACTGCTGGGGGGTGGGGGTGGTGGGAGACATGAGTGGGGGCCTGTTGGAGGGTGCCCCTGCACTGCTGGGGGTGGGGGTGATGGTAGACATGAGTGGGGGCCTGGTGGAGGCTGCCCCTGCACTGCTGGGGGGGTGGGGGTGGTGGTAGACATGAGTGGGGGCCTGGTGGAGGGTGCCCCTGGTTGCTGGGCCGTGGGGGTGGTGAGAGACATGAGTGGGGGCCTGGTGGAGGCTGCCCCTGCACTGCTGGGGGGTGGGGGTGATGTTAGACATGAGTGGGGGCCTGGTGGAGGCTGCCCCTACACTGCTGGGGGTGGGGGTGATGGTAGACATGAGTGGGGGCCTGGTGGAGGCTGCCCCTGCACTGCTGGGGGGTGGGGGTGGTGGGAGACATGAGTGGGGGCCTGGTGGAGGGTGCCCCTGCACTGCTGGGGGGTGGGGGTGATGGTAGACATGAGTGGGGGCCTGGTGGAGGCTGCCCCTGTACTGCTGGGGGTGGGGGGGTGGGAGACATGAGTGGGGGCCTGGTGGAGGCTGCCCCTGCACTACTGGGGGGTGGGGGTGATGGTAGACATGAGTGGGGGCCTGGTGGATGCTGCCCCTGCACTGCTGAGGGGTGGGGGTGATGTTAGACATGAGTGGGGGCCTGGTGGAGGCTGCCCCTGCACTGCTGGGGGGTGGGGGTGATAGGGGACATGAGTGGGGGCCTGGTGGAGGCTGCCCCTGCACTGCTGGGGGGTAGGGGTGATGGTAGACATGAGTGGGGGCCTGGTGGAGGGTGCCCCTGGATGCTGGGGGGTGGGGGTGGTGGGAGACATGAGTGGGGGCCTGGTGGAGGGTGCCCCTGGATGCTGGGGGGTGGGGGTGCAGGGAGACATGAGTTGGACATGAGTGGGGGCATGGGGAGGCTGCCCCTGCACTGCTGGTGGGTGGGGGGGTGGGTGGGAGACATGAGTGTGGGTCTGGTGGAGGGTGCCCCTGGATGCTGGGGGGTGGGGGTGCAGGGGGACATGAGTGGAGGCCTGGTGGAGGCTGCCCCTGCACTGCTGGTGGGTGGGGGTGATAGGGGACATGAGTGGGGGCCTGGTGGAGGCTGCCCCTGCACTGCTGGGGGGTGGGGTGATGGTAGACATGAGTGGGGGCCTGGTGGAGGGTGCCCCTGCACTGCTGGGGGGTGGGGGTGATGGTAGACATGAGTGGGGCCTGGTGGAGGGTGCCCCTGGATGCTGGGGGGTGGGGGTGGTGGGAGACATGAGTGGGGGCCTGGTGGAGGGTTCCCCTGGATGCTGGGGGGTGGGGGTGCAGGGAGACATGAGTTGGACATGAGTGGGGCCTGGTGGAGGGTGCCCCTGCACTGCTGGGAGCTGGGGGTGGTGGGAGACATGAGTGGGGGCCTGGTGGAGGGTGCCCCTGGTGGCTGGGGGGTGGGGGTGCAGGGAGACATGAGTGGGGCATGAGTTGGGGCCTGGTGGAGGCTGCCCCTGCACTGCTGGGGGGTGGGGGTGAGGGTAGACATGAGTGGGGGACTGGTGGAGGGTGCCCCTGGTGGCTAGGGGTGCAGGGGACATGCGTTTGTGGGCAGTAGTGCAAGGTGACATGTGGGTTGGCTGGGGGGCATGGCCATGGTGGATGGGGTGCCAGCGGGACATGTGCTGGGTAGGCCCCTTGGTGTGGGCCACCTGCAGGGGCCGTGGAGGGTGTAGAGGGAACACCTGGGAGGACCCACACGTGCAATTCACGTGTGGTGCTCCCCGCGCACCCCTGGAATACACGTACCCTGATGGAATCGCATTTGATACTTCCTGCGCACCCCTGAAATGCACGTACACTGCTGCGTTTGCGTGTGATACTTCCTGCGCACACCTGGAATACACGTACCCTGCTGCTTTTGTGTGTGATACTTCCCACGCACTCCTGGAATACACGTACCCTGATGGAATCACGTGTGATACTTCCCGCGCACCCCTGAACTACACGTACCCTGCTGCTTTTGCGTGTGATACTTCCCGCGCACTCCTGAAATACACGTACCCTGCTGCTTTTGCGTGTGATACTTCCCACGCACCCTTGGAATACACGTACCCTGCTGTTTTTGCGTGTGATACTTCCCGCGCACCCCTGGAATACACGTGCCCTGATGGAATCACGTTTGTTACTTCCCACGCACCCGTGATGTACACGTACCCAGGACAATCGCGTGTGGAACTTCCCGCAAACCACTGAAATACATGTTCCCCGCTTGCCGTTTGCTGTTTGGCAGCCCTGTGAACTGGTCCAGGGTTAGCGCAGCCCTTTGCGATGATTTGGGGATTGTGAAGGCTTTTCCTTGCACGAGGGTGTTCTTGGGGGCGTAACTGGCGCTTCTGCAAGGTCGCTGTGCCACTCTGCGCAAAGGCTGGTTTCGGAGGCTAAAATCCATGAATACGCTGTACGATGAAAAGGATTTTTTCGCACGCGGCTGGCGCAGTGTATCGTACGGGGACACTGTGCACCAGCCGCGTGCGCCATTTTTGTGTGAATTTCTATAAATTACTGTGTAAATCAGTGACTCACCCCCTGAAGTGTGCCTGAAATAAACCTGAAATAAAGTTTTAATGAGTCTAGAAATTAGTGCATATAATTCCAGAAAGACACATTATTTGGTGTTCCTATTCTTTCTTATTTAGGGTCAGTGCTGATAGTCTTAGACTTGTGGTACTCCTGTTCTTATTTTTCTTCTTTTATTTAAGGGGCCTGAACTAGAAAGACAGCCACTCCAGAAGTAAAGAGCCACATGGTGCTGGCCACAGCCCAGGAGCTTGCATTACAAAAAAAACATTTTTTTTTTAAATTATTTTTTTAGAGGTCGCAAGGGAGACCACAGAGGTCACAAGGGAGACCTCAGAGGTCGCAGTTGCGACCTCTGGCAACCCTTAAATGACGTCCCAGACACCCCTCAGGGGGACTTATATTGGCAGTACAAAATGACATAGGTTATGAATTGAAATGAGTTAGCAAATCTACCTGCTGAAAAGGGTGGTAGCTGGGGGGCTAAAACAAGTGGTACAAGGTGGTTCCTTGTATCTTAATTTGGTGAATATATATATTGGCTTCCAACACATAGGGATATCCTGGAGACCTTGTATGTGCTGTATGATATCTTTGAGGATTGGCTTCTATCCTTCCCAGAGGGTCGGGTTTTTGTGGCAGAGGATCTAAAGGCAGATAGTGGAGAGGGATTAGATCCCAGCCTCAATTGTAATGGGAGGAATGGGGGGAAAGAAGCGAGAAGGAACAATATACAGGGCTCCCAATGGCATAGGCTGATGGAGGACTGGGGCCTGACTATGTTGAATGTGCAATTTGATGGAAACCTACATGACCACCCAATATGGCATAGGGAGAGTTCCTCCTTAGTGATTGATTATATCTTTGTAAGCAAGATACTGTTATATCGCTCTGTAGATTTTGAGATTATTGACAATAAGATTAGTGACCATAGGATGCTGGTGTCCGTATTTATCGGTAATCTGAAGCTTAACCCTAGAAAGAGCCCGAGTGCCCTGGAAGTTAATTCCAGTTTTAATTGCTTCAAGTGGCATGATAAGAACACACATAGATTTATATTGTTTATAGCGTACAATTTTGCATAATGCCCTTATGAATCTAAGATGAATGAATATTATGTTAGATCTATAAGATCTGCCAATCAGCTGGCAATTGCCTCTTTACACGAAGGCCAAGCTCCCAATGTTTCGGGGATGGCTCATACCCATAGATTTGATTCTTAGGTCCAGGGCCTTAAACAATCAAGTCAAAAGGCGATACACAATTAAAAATCCCAATCTCAAGGAGGAGGAAAGTGTTTCTGCATTAAGAGGATAAAACAAAAATTGAAGAATGGTATGATAGAGCACCTGCATCAGATATAGCAACAAGATGGTGAGGTAATGTTGGTCATAATAAATGGGAGAAAAGAAGAACATTTTTGGTCCCTGGTCATTGCAGTGGAACTAAATCAGCTTGGGGTACATTTAAATCCCATATCTGAGGAGGTGTGGGGTTGAATCATTTTGGGCAGCTCTATGGCAAACAGGATGAGGAGGATGCCAGATGGGAACTCTTGACATCAGATTAATGGTCCCTTGATTATTCAGTTGAAGATATTGAAAGAAAAATTGTTAAAGCTAGTGCCTCTTGGGTGGGGGACCAAATCACCTTTCAAATAAAATCTTCGCACAGGCCCCGGGGTTTGAGTCAACATTATGATGATTATATCTAATGATATAATGGGTACTATGGCCACTCCAGCCTCATGGACGACAGAATGTGTCATCCCCATTAATAAAAAGGATGAGAAGCGCGTCCTGCTAATATTTGCTGCATTGATCCTGCAAAAAATAGATCATTGGAGCTTGGAGAATGGCATCTTAGATCCATTCCAAACTGGATTCAGAAGGCAGATGGGTACAGATTTTTGGGGGCTACTTAATGTCCTGTTTACAAAAATTAAACTTAGGTGAGCAGGGAAGCCCTATTTACGTGATATCAATTGACCGATATAAGGCTTTGGATTTGGTCGACCGTAGCCTGTTGTGGGCCAAACTAAAGAGATGGGGTTTAGCAATGGGTATATTTAAAATATTGATACAAATACATAAAGGGACATTGATGCAAGTAGAGCTCAACAACGAGGGAGCTATGTATAAACCAATCCTGACAAGAAATGGCCTTCGACAGGGGTGCATTTTGGCCCCCTCTCTTTTTATTTTGCATATGCCAGATGTTAGAGAATGCATGTTAAATGCCTCCTTTATATCTCCTAAAAGATGTGTAAGCCATGGATGTGTAAGCCATGGATGGCATACACGGATGATTTTCCCCTGTACGATCGCACACCAATAGGTCTGCAAATATTAATTAATGCCTTTGTTGTATATATAGAAGAGAATAAATGAAGAATCAACCCAAAAATATAGTTGTTATGAAGTTTAGCAAATTTCGTAACATGGTATATAAATGTGAACAGGTTGTCTTTTACGGAAAATATGTATGCAGTGATGCTTGCTGCCCAAATGGCAAAGGTGGATGCAAAGTTTGGCAAATTTTCTAGCCTTCCGGTTTTAAAATTTTACATTGGTAAGGTGATCCCAAAAGGTACATATGGTCTGGAGATTTTACAACTATGGTTATTGGATGAGCCTGGGCACTACTAAGCTATAATTTGGAAAAGAGTTTTATATTTTCTACCACAAAGTGTTTCTATAGTGGTTGTTCGCCATGAGTCAGGGTTGCAGTCTCTGAGAAGTAGAATCTGGTGGAAACATATAGCTCTGTATTATACGTTTCTAAGCTCTCCTTCACGTCTATTGTATGCAGACTTTGGATAATTAGAGCAAAATCAAGTAAATCTGCATAGAGAGTTGGGTGAACACTGCACAAAGCTATTTAAAATGGACACAACGGTTGATATGTTCATTTGTAATCCTATGAAACTGAAATAAATCAACCGACAGAGAGAATAGATCTCTATGAGAAAATTGCTGGTTAGGTCTCCCCTGTATACCAACTTAATCATTGGTCATAAAAGAGTGGGGATTATGGAGGGGTATCTAAGTAGGTTTCCAGATCGCCTCTTCAGAAATAAGTATATGCGTTTTAGGTTAACACGATAATTCATAGAAATTAGCGCACAAGTGGCGCAGGCGGCTGGCGCACAGTGGGCGCGTGGGAATCTCTGCGCCAGCCGCGTGCGCTAAAATCCATTTCCGTGCACAGCGTATTCATAGATTTTAACTACCAAAACCAGCCGTGGCGCACAGTGGTGCAGTGACCCTGCAGCAGCGCCAGTTACGCCCCCAAGAACGCCCCTCGCACAAGGAAAAGCCATCAAAATCCCCAATCCAGTGCAAAGGGCTACGCTAATCCTGTACCAGTATACAGGGCTGCCACACATCACACGGCAAGCTGGGAACGTGTATTACAGGGGTTCGCGGGAAGTCTCACATGCGATTTGAGCAGGGTACGTGTATTTCAGGGGTGCGCGGGAAGTTTCACACGTGTTAGGCCCTGTGCGAGTGGGGTACGTGTATAACTGGGGTTTGCGTGAAGTCTCACAAGCGATTTGAGCAGGGTACGTGTATTTCAGGGGTGCACGGGAAGTTTCCCATGCAATAGGCCCTGTGCAAGTGGGGTACGTGTATTTCATGGGTGCACGGGAAGTTTCACACGCAATTGGCCCTGTGCGAGTGGGCTACCTGTATAACTGGGGTTCGTGTGAAGTCTCACACGCGATTTGAGCAGGGTACATGTATTTCAGGGGTGTGTAGGAAGTCTCACACGCGATACGCCCTGTGCGAGTGGGGTACGTGTATTTCAGTGGTGCGTGGGAAGTTTCACACGCGATAGGCCCTGTGCGAGTGGGGTACGTGTATTTCAGGGATGCACGGGAAGTTTCACACGCAATAGGCCCTGTGCGAGTGGGGTACGTGTATTTCAGGGGTGCGCCGGAAGTTTCACACGCGATTGGCCCTGTGCGAGTGGGGTACGTGTATAACTGGGGTTCGTGTGAAGTCGCAAGCGATTTGAGCAGGGTACGTGTATTTCGGGGGAGCGCGGGAAGTCTCACAAGCGATTTGAGCAGGGTACGTGTATTTCAGGGTGCACGGGACGTCTCACATGCGATAGGTCCTGTGTGAGTGGGGTATGTGCATTTCAGGGTGCGCGGGAAGTTTCACACGCCATTGGCCCTTTGTGAGTGGGGTACGTGTATAACTGGGGTTCGCGTGAAGTCTCACATGCAAATTGAGCAGGGTACTTGTATAACTGGGGTTCACGTGAAGACTCACACGCAATTTGAGCAGGGTAAGTGTATAACTGGGGTTCGCGTGAAGTCTCACACGTGATTTGAGCAGGGTACGTGTATTTCGGGGGTATGCGCGGGAAGTCTCACACGCTATTTGAGCAGGGTATGTGTATTTTTGGGGTGCACGGGAAGTCTCACATGCGATAGGCCCTGTGCGAGTAGGGTAAGTGTCTTTCAGGGGTGCGCCGGAAGTTTCACATGCGACTTGAGCAGGGTACGTGTATAACTGGGGTTCGCGTGAAGTCTAACATGTGATTTGAGCAGGGTATGTGTATTTCGGGGGTGCGCGGGAAATCTCACACGCAATTTGAGCAGGGTATGTGTATTTTTGGGGTGCACGGGAAGTCTCACACACGATAGGCCCTGTGCGAGTGGGGTACGTGTATTCCAAGGGTGTGTGGGAAGTTTCACATGCGATAGGCCCTGTGCGAGTGGGGTATGTGTATTTCAGGGGTGCGCAGGAAGTTTCACATGCGATTTGAACAGGGTACGTGTATTTCGGGGAGCATGGGAAGTTTCACACGCGATGGGCCCTGTGCGAGTGAGGTACGTGTATTTCAGGGGTGCGTGGGAAGTTTCACACACAATAGCCCTGTGCGAGTGGGGTACGTGTATTTCAGGTGTGCGCGGGGAGTCCTACACGTGAATTGGCAGTGTGGGTCCTCCCAGGTGTTCCTTCTACACTCTCCACGGCCCCTGCAGGCAGCCCACACCATAGGGGACTACCCCGCACCCCTGGTCATGTCCCGCAGGCAGCCCATCCACCATGGGCATGCCCCCCAGCCAAGCCAAATGTCAGCTTGCACCACTGATCATCAACTCATGTCCCCTTGCACCCCCACCCCCCAGCAGTCAGGGGCACCTGCCAGCCGGCCCCCACCCATGTCCCCCTGCACCCCCACCCCCCCAGCAGTCAGGGGCACCTGCCAGCAGGCCCCCACCCATGTCCCACCCATGTCCCCCTGCACCCCCGCCCCCCAGCCGTGTGGGGCATCTGCCAGCAGGCCCTCACTCATGTCCCCCTGCACCCCTGCCCCCCAGCAGTGAGGGGCACCTGCCAGCAGGCCCCCACCCATGTCCTCCTGTACCCCCACCCCCCAGCAGTCAGGGGCACCTGCCAGCAGGCCTCCACCCATGTCCCCCTGCACCCTTGCCCCCCAGCAGTCAGGGGCACCTGCCAGCAGGCCCCCACCCATGTCCCCCCACACCCCTGCCCCCCAGCAGTCAGGGGCACCTGCCAGCAGGCCCCCACTCACGTCCCCCTGCACCCCCACCCCCAGCAGTCCGGGGCACCTGCCAGGAGGCCCCACCCATGTCCCCCTGCACCCCTGCCTCCCAGCAGTGCGGGGCACCTGCCAGCAGGCCCCCACCCATGTCCCACCCATGTCCCCCTGCACCCCCGCCCCCCAGCAGTGTGGGGCATCTGCCAGCCGGCCCCCACCCATGTCCCCCTGCACCCCCACCCCCCCAGCAGTCAGGGGCACCTGCCAGCAGGCCCCCACCCATGTCCCACCCATGTCCCCCTGCACCCCCGCCCCCCAGCCGTGTGGGGCATCTGCCAGCAGGCCCTCACTCATGTCCCCCTGCACCCCTGCCCCCCAGCAGTGAGGGGCACCTGCCAGCAGGCCCCCACCCATGTCCTCCTGTACCCCCACCCCCCAGCAGTCAGGGGCACCTGCCAGCAGGCCTCCACCCATGTCCCCCTGCACCCTTGCCCCCCAGCAGTCAGGGGCACCTGCCAGCAGGCCCCCACCCATGTCCCCCCACACCCCTGCCCCCCAGCAGTCAGGGGCACCTGCCAGCAGGCCCCCACTCACGTCCCCCTGCACCCCCACCCCCAGCAGTCCGGGGCACCTGCCAGGAGGCCCCACCCATGTCCCCCTGCACCCCTGCCTCCCAGCAGTGCGGGGCACCTGCCAGCAGGCCCCCACCCATGTCCCACCCATGTCCCCCTGCACCCCCGCCCCCCAGCAGTGTGGGGCATCTGCCAGCAGGCCCCCACTCATGTCCCCCTGCACCCCTGCCCCCCAGCAGTGAGGGGCACCTGCCAGCAGGCCCCCACCCATGTCCCCCTGTACCCCCACCCCCCAGCAGTCAGGAGCATCTGCCAGCAGGCCCCCACTCATGTCCCCCTGCACCCCTGCCCCCCAGCAGTGAGGGGCACCTGCCAGCAGGCCCCCACCCATGTCCTCCTGTACCCCCACCCCCCAGCAGTCAGGGGCTCCTGCCAGCAGGCCCCCACTCATGTCCCCCTGCACCCCCACCCCCCAGCAGTCAGGGACACCTGCCAGCCGGCCCCCACCCATGTCCCCCTGCACCCCCACCCCCCAGCAGTCAGGGGCACCTGCCAGCAGGCCCCCACCCATGTCCCACCCATGTCCCCCTGCACCCCCGCCCCCCAGCCGTGTGGGGCATCTGCCAGCATGCCCTCACTCATGTCCCCCTGCACCCCTGCCCCCCAGCAGTGAGGGGCACCTGCCAGCAGGCCCCCACCCATGTCCTCCTGTACCCCCACCCCCCAGCAGTCAGGGGCACCTGCCAGCAGGCCCCCACCCATGTCCCCCTGCACCCTTGCCCCCCAGCAGTCAGGGGCACCTGCCAGCAGGCCCCCACCCATGTCCCCCCACACCCCTGCCCCCCAGCAGTCAGGGGCACCTGCCAGCAGGCCCCCACTCATGTCCCCCTGCACCCCCACCCCCAGCAGTCCGGGGCACCTGCCAGGAGGCCCCCACCCATGTCCCCCTGCACCCCTGCCTCCCAGCAGTGCGGGGCACCTGCCAGCAGGCCCCCAACCATGTCCCACCCATGTCCCCCTGCACCCCCGCCCCCCAGTCACGTGGGGCATCTGCCAGCAGGCCCCCACTCATGTCCCCCTGCACCCCTGCCCCCCAGCAGTGAGGGGCACCTGCCAGCAGGCCCCACCCATGTCCCCCTGTACCCCCACCCCCCAGCAGTCAGGGGCATCTGCCAGCAGGCCCCCACTCATGTCCCCCTGCACCCCTGCCCCCCAGCAGTGAGGGGCACCTGCCAGCAGGCCCCCACCCATGTCCTCCTGTACCCCCACCCCCCAGCAGTCAGGGGCACCTGCCAGCAGGCCCCCACCCATGTCCCCCTGCACCCCTGCCCCGCAGCAGTCAGGGGCACCTGCCAGCAGGCCCCCACCCATGTCCCCCCACATCCCCACCCCCCAGCAGTCAGGGGCACCTGCCAGCAGGCCCCCACTCATGTCCCCCTGCACCCCCGCCCCCCAGCAGTCCGGGGCACCTGCCAGGAGGCCCCCACTCATGTCCCCCTGCACCCCCACCCCCCAGCAGTCAGGGGCACCTGCCAGCAGGCCCCCACTCATGTCCCACTCATGTCCCCCTGCGCCCCCACCCCGCAGCAGTCAGGGGAACCTGCCAGCAGGCCCCCACTCATGTCCCCCTGAACCCCCAACCCCCAGAAGTCAGGATCACCTGCCAGCAGGCCCCCACTCATGTCCCCCTGCACCCCCACCCCCCAGCAGTCATAGGCAACTGCCAGCAGGCCCCCACTCATGTCCCACTGATGTCCCCCTGCACCCCCACCCCCCAGCAGTCAGGGGCACCTGCCAGCAGGCCCCCACTCATATCCCACTCATGTCCCCCTGCTCCCCCACCCCCAGCAGTGCAGGACACCTGCCAGCAGGCCCCCACTCATGTCCCCCTGCACCCCCACCCCTCAGCAGTGCAGGGCACCTGCCAGCAGGCCCCCACTCTTGTCCCATTCATGTCCCCTTGCACCCCCACCCCCCAGCAGTGAAATGCTGATCTCATGACACAAACCAAAAGTCAACTATGTACATCAACACATGTCCGTCACACACATACACTGGTTGGCATTGATTGTGTAAACCCACATTTTCACATGCATCAACCCAATGAGGGAATCCCACACATGGAACTAAAATTTGAAAATGTATTATGTACATAAATAAATCAATGAAAAGAAAGCATACCAAAATAGAAAAAATGAAATTAAAAGCATGTGCAAAAGTTGAGTGAATGAAAATCATAACCAATCCAAAGAAATGTGCAAGAAAAACAGTCCAAACTCTCCCTCCACCAACACAAATCCAAAGGAAAGGAAAAGAAAATCCATTGCTTCATGTCCATAATGAAAAAAAAATTCAAATGAATCCATAGTCCAACTATTTACAATCCAATGTGAAAAAAAAACATTAATTCAAGTGCAAACTCCAAAAAAATATTTCAAATAAATCCATAGTTGGAGTATGAAAAGGGTCCATGAACCCAACCAAACAAATGAAACCTATCTAACAAACTACCTAAAAATACAACTATATACAAATGTGTGTGGCATTGTCCATTCACCACAAATAAAAGGAAAACGAAAAGGAAACCTAACTCTAAAAACTATTTACAATGGCAGCGGGCTAGTCTGACGGCTCACTTCCCTATTTCCTGGGCCAGGGCATCATCGATCTCCTGCTCGATGTCCCGGAGGCTGTCCTCTTCCATAGCCCCGAGGGTTTTTAGGGATGATGACATCTGGACCTCCAGGTCCCTGCGGCCCGCCTCAGAGCCCTACGCATGGAGTTCTCCGCCCTGACCATCGTGAGCCGTGCCTCTTCCGCCCGCTGCCGCTCCGCATCTATAGCATGGCGTATCCGCTGCCACATGGAAGACACTTCCAGTCCTGGGTCCTCCTGCCCTCTGGCCGATGCCTGCCCCTCCGATGTTGAAGGCCCCGAGCCATCATGGCTCCCACCTTGTTGCTTTTGCTGCTGTGCCTGTGTCCTGGCTCTTGCTGCCTGCACGTCCTCCTCCGGCTGGGGTGCAGTTGTCGAGGTGTCCACCCCTGCTGGACGTCCGACTCCTGACTGTGGCAGGGATCTTTCCTCCACCAGCCTGGCCGCAGGGTCAGAGGCAGCCCCACAGGGTACCCAGGTGTTAAATGGGTGGGAAGATGGCATGGACGACGACTGGCGCTAGGGGGTTCAGGTGAGGAGGGGGTTGGAACAAGGTCCAGCAAACGGAGGAATCCAGCCCTGGTGACCTGTCCCTGTAGGTCAACGCGGGCAACGAGACATTCAAGATGACATGCAGTGTACTCACGAAAACACTGCAGGTCACGTCGCATGCCCCGTTGACGCAACGCCATCCCACTTAGGACAGGCTGAACCCGGTCCTGGATAGCCACGTCCGCAGGGAAAGGAATACCAGTTGTTGTAAGCGGATCCTCTCCCTGAAAACGGGTCTGGACGTAGGCATCCCTGCTGGTGCAGGATGATGCAGTCACAGGATCGGGGACAGGATTACACACAGGCACCTCCGCGGCAGCCTGTGCTGCCTCCTGTCCCAGCCCCTGCACTGCACCACTAGCACCAGTGGAATCCCCACCTCCAGACCCCGTGTCTGTCCCTTCCACGGCCTCCTACTCCACCAAACCCCCCACCTACCTGGATGACTCCGTGCCATCTTCCTCCGTCGAACCCTGTGGGGTCTCAGCTGCCCCTTCTTCTGCCGAGGAGTCTAACTCCGACCTCCGCCTCTTGGACCTACCCTTGGCACCTGGACAACTTGGGAGGGGAGCCAGGCCTTGCATCTCCGGCTGGCGTTGCGATCCCTGCCGCTGTGCTCCACAGCACCCTCTCCGCCCTCTTCATCAGTTGACGCTGCAGACAGGGAAAGAAAGAACACAGGCAACATGGCACTGTACAATGGACTGATACACACATGACAGTTGCACATGAGTGGCAGTGTCAAACTTCAGACATGGCATCACAATCCCCAATACACATGTCATTTGAACTCACACACATGAGCAATTCCACAGCCATATCACACCAGCCATCACCATCAATACACCTACGATAGCATGAGCATCCGAAGGTGAGCCTGACATCACATGAAACACGGGGAGTGCACAACACATGCACACACACCACCACACTTACATGCATGTGTACATGTCCACCAACTGTCACAGTGATGAAATCGCCATCCATGTCACATCTGGCATTCAGCCTTCTACATGT
This sequence comes from Ambystoma mexicanum, assembly GCF_040938575.1. NCBI lineage: Eukaryota > Metazoa > Chordata > Amphibia > Caudata > Ambystomatidae > Ambystoma > Ambystoma mexicanum. The sequence goes on from NC_090934.1 coordinate 326,659,243, forward strand.
CAGTGTCACATGCATCCATGTTGCATCACAGTTGCACACTTGTCAAATATACACACATGCACATGTACACAGTGCAGATACATGCAGCAGGAACCACCATCCATGTGTGACACCATAACCATGCCAACGTACATACACAGAATTTCAAACATGTGTGCTACCACATCTGCATTTGGCCTGCATGCTTACCCACACATACACCATCCTTTGTCTCACACATGAGAGGACTTGCATGTGTCAGCATACCCCCCTGTACATACACATCCATACACGGCCATACAAAAACACATGTGCAACCTGCCCACTACAGGCACACCACGACATGCACAGCGTACAATCAGTATGCATGTACACTTACCGCTCGACTCCAGACGGGTCTGCCTCTCAAGGACCTGGACGTGCAGCGCTGGGCATATGCATTCCAGGACCCTCATTTGGTGTTCCGACAGGTGGCCCCGGCACCCCTTAGCATCCGCTGCCTTCAAGAGGCGCCAGGCCTTGTTGAATGTCCTGGACCTGAAGTCCTCCCAGCGCTTCATAACATGTTGTAAGTCGCGGACTGCCATCCCCTCCGCGTTGATGGCAGTCACAATGTCCATCCAGTTCCTGGTCCATCCTTCTTTGTCGGCGCGCGAACTTCTGAAGAGGGCATCATACTGCCCCAGGACTTGCTCCACCAGGACACCAACTTCAGTAGCAGTGAAGCTGGTGGCCCTCTGCCTCTCTGGTTGGGGGTTGCCAGTGGTACCAGATGATGTTGTGCGTGGGTGGTCACAGCAACTGCACCCCTGGCTGATGTGCAGGCAGCAAATAGCAGGGCACGTGGGTAGCAGGCAGTCAGTCAGCAGCAGATCGCAGGTGGGAGCGTGCTCGGAGCTCTGGGGGGCAGTAATTCAGCCTTCTGGGCAGGAGCGTGGTCTTCCGTGTGTTGTTGCGTGGCCAGCTTGATATGGAGTGATTTGGCACGTGAAAATCTTGCACGTCTGCGTGTATGTTAGGGAGAATTCTCTGTTTAGGCTGAATTTCCTAACCTAGTGAGTCCCCCAGCAGCTTTGCTGGATTTCTGGAGTTTGTTTTTTTCCATCCTGCCAAGAGTGAGACTCTTTTCCTCCCACTCTTGGACATGAATGTGTGTAATTCCTTTGAATATCAATGTGTTCTATGGGCTATGGGGTCTTTTACTCCATAGGGTCTCATATGTTTTTCTATGTGTGTTACACCACACCCTACGTGCCGTAACACTGGGGCGTCCTAGCGGACCTCCACCATAGACTCCATACCCGGGGACTGACTACTATCACCCCGGGCATGTAAAGTCACCATTGGCTTTACTAGACCTAAATTTACTAACAGAACTAGTACCAACCATCTTATTGTGGACGTACTAGTAGGGGTAATTCGATTACTCCTGGATCTGTTACTCAAGGGGGCACTGTCCCGTCCGCCCTCGTCGAGTTTTGGCTGGTGGCAGTGGAAACTACTTGTTATGTTCGACCCCGAACATAACCCTATGGGATTCGTCCCATTGTTGGAGGTTGATACTTTTCCTCGTTAATCTCTAACGTACCACCGGTCTACTTATCTTAAATAAGTTTATCGGATGGTATTTTCTGCCAGAACTCGGTTTTTAGAATGGCGTCTGTGTTTCGTCTCTGTGACTCCTAAACCAAAGGTTGAGCCCTTTGTTCCACTTTTGGCGGGCTCTGTACAGAGACCCTCCAAAGTGGTGCCATTCTGTCTGGGTTACCACAGGGGTGTGGGAGGGGGTTTAGGCACCCTGGACCGAGTTGCCTTGCCAACTCCGGTCGCACTCTGGAGTGATTGGCCCAAGTGGTGAGCCTCCCCGCTCACCACTTAGCATGTGTTGATTGACAGCTAGGCTGAATGAATGGGGGTTTCTGCATAAAAGCAGGGCTTTTGGGACTGGATCTTCAGAAGTCGCCACAGGACCTAAGAATCCGACGAGGGTAACGCTGAGCCGACCTGCACGACGACACCTCCGGTGGAGCCCTGCGGAACAGACTCACCACTTCCCGACGACAGAGGAGATCTCCCTGCCGGAGAGTCTCTTCCCCTGAATGGTGGGAACAACCAGTCCCCTTTGCTTTTTATTCGCTTCAGGATGCAGTGGTCGAATTGCCTGTGCAGAGCACCTCGGCAACTGGATAGCCACTACCCCTGTACCGCGACCAAAAGGTGGTGCCTTGTGACGGAGCACTCCGTGGCTGGTCTCTTCCCTGGTGGTGCACCGGATTTCACCTTCCTTCGACGACGAGAACATCTCTACTCTTGGCAAAGAGCCGACGTGCATCCACCACCAGGAACAACTGCCCCGCCGGAGCTGCCCTCCACAACAAGGTACCGTGTCCGCCTGGCTTCCCTTTCAATCGGTTCGAGTGAGGTGTCTTAATCCTCTCCTTTCCGTTGGGTCGCCTCCAAGCTTTCTCACGTATTGTTCTGAACTGGTTCAATCTGCCGATAACAATTTGCTACAAAGACTCAAACGCATTTCCACTAGAGACTTTTGGGACATATCGCCTTGCCTCTCTCCGAGTGGGCCTGGCCTCTGAACTTTATGATCTATTGTGATTCTTGCCTTCTTGCCTTGCATTTTTCCCGTGAAGTATTGAACTGTGTTGCTTTCGTAACCTGCCTATTTTTCTCTCCCGTCCTAACTAATATTAGAGTGCCATCTAGGTTGAGGCATACACCTCTGTCTGTAAATAAGTGGTGTCGGTGAAACCTAGACTTGTCGAAATATTGCTAGGGGGATTGATCGTTTCTTCTTCGTAGAGTAATTGTGATTGATTTGTTTGCCGTGATATTGCCATACTGTTTTTGATAGATGTTTCGTTATAAATAAATACCTTAATATCTTTATACTGAAGCCTTGTTGCGTGTTTGCTTGTCTTACTGTGAAGAATTGTCCTATATTGTATACTCCACATACTGCTTAACTCTTCTTGAGAGAAGTCTGACTGCTCAGCCACAGCTACCAACAGTGAATCTGTGTGGTGCAGACTGCTACCAAGTGGGTTTACTGCCAAACACCTGTAGTCCTAAATCTTTTGCAGTGGTCCCAGAGGGAACTGCACAGGTTTCCGCCTAACACTGGTGTACAGCGGTGGGATTTGTATCGAGTATACAGTTTAGAGTGCTTTTCGACACTTTAGGATAACTAACCACGAAACTTAGCACAAAAAGCAACTTTCAAAAAAACATGTCTATGATGGAAACTTACAGTCAAGAGTCCTTGTCAGGTGAAAATACTGAGAGTTTGCGAGCTCTCTGTAGGCAAGAGAATCTTCCTGTAAGAGGCAAGAAGTTAGAACTAATAGAGAGATTGCTGGCGAACCAAAGTCTGGGTACTGGTTCAGAGGAATCAATTATGCCAGCAAATGTAGAGAACAGTGATGGTGTTGATCTAAATCGTAATTCTGATGATAGCGATGTAGAGGCTGAAGAGGAAAGAGAGGCTAACGAAACTGTCTCCCCTGCTCCTCTACCTGCCTTACCAGCTGTGCCTACGGGGCCCATACCAGGTCCCACAAGTAACCCTGCTTATTTTGAACTTGAAAAAATGAAGCTCGAATTAGAATACAAACGGTTCTTGGCTCAATCTGAATGAAACCAAGAGCTCGAGATCAGACGGATGAATGCCCAGGCTGAGCAGAAACAAGCTGAGTTAAGACTCAGGGAAATAGAACTTAAACACGAGTTAGAGATGAAAAAGTTGTCTATGGAAAATGCTTCTCTCTCCTCTGGTTCCTCTAGGAGCTCCAGTCCCAAAAGACCCCGGATGCCGAAGGAATTAGTGGGTATGTATGAACCGAGATTGGATGTGCTGGATTGGTTGAAACTGTTTGAGTACAATCATGGGCTCCAGGACATCACCGGGAACGATTTACTTCCCTGGTTGTTCTCTAGGCTCCCTCCTGTTGCGACTGATGTGGTAATGGAGTTGGGGGAGGCGGATAAGACGGATTACGAAAGTGTGAAACTGGCTTTGATAGCTAAATTCGGGAAGACCCCTTCCCAGTATCTTAAGAGGTTTAGAACCCTCAAAAAGCATGATGGTACCCCTTGGGCTACCTGGGTGAGTGAAGGGTTGAAAAACTTAGAGGGATGGATTAAGGGTTACAAAGTGAACACTTATGAGGGTTTGAGGAATCTTTTTATGTTGTAGTCTATTGATGATGCCTGTTCTCCTGAGCTCAGACAGCACTTGGCTGATTCGAAGGAATTGGATTCCTGGAAGCTAGCTAAGGCTGCTGACTTATGGGTTGCCAACCGGGCTACTCATAAGGATTCTGGGGCAACTCAGAAAAAGGATGAGGGAAAACAGCCTAAAAAAGACTCAAAAGAGAATTCTAATAGCTCAAATTCCAAAGAGGGCCCCAAACAAAACTAGAAGGGTAAGCCACAAGGAAAACCACAGCAGAATAGTGTGTCTTCTGGTGCCAAACCGGAAGGAGGTCAGAACAAGCCACCATTCCAGAAAGCATTCGGTAAATGCTTTGTTTGTGGCTCAACTGACCACGTGAAAGGAGATCCCAGATGTAAGGGTAAACCTTCAGGGGTCCAACTTGTCTCCTTAGCCTTCGCTCCAGAGGAGGAAGTCCAAATGGCAAGTGGAAACTTTCTACTGCTAGCTGACGAACCCATTGGAGTCTCAGCCAGCGTTTCTATAGTATCTCTGAGGTTGTGGGAACAACAGAATTTAGATGTCTATAATTCTATCCCCGATAATACTAAAGAGTATTATAAGGACAGTGGCCAGGTGAATGGTCAGGAGACTCCTGCCATTAGGGACACTGGGGCCAGCATAACTGTGGTGGATAAATTGTTTTTTCAGGCTGCGGATGTTGCTAAGGCACCCAAACGCCTCACCAAGTTAGCTGGAGGGCCTGTGCAGATGCTTCCCCAATTACCAGTTCTCATCCAGTGAAACGACATGACTGTGAAGATACCTGTCAGCATACAGAGTGAGGTACCAGGACGCGTACTGTTGGGTAACGATTTGAAAACTCTCGGAGTTGTATCGCATACTCCCAGACCTCCTAGTAAACGGTTACAGGAGCTAACCAGACCCGCAAGAGAGAGGACCATGCGCGGTACTCTCCAGGAGATGATGAAGAAAGAAATCACTCCTGCTCCACTGGAATTGTTGGCCGCTGTCTCCAAGAAATCAGAAGCGAAAGGGAAACCTAAGACTTCTACTCCGAAACCAGCAGCCAGCATTCCAGTGAAGCCAACACGGACTTCCCCGCGCTTGTCCAAAGTTACACCCGTAACTCCACCTCCAGCCGAGGCTGAGAGGGAGGTACAACCCGAGTGGTTGAATTAGACTCTGAGGAAGAGCTAATGGAAGGCCAGGAACTCATTGGAGATCTGGATCCTGTTGACCTTCCTGAGCTGCAGTCTTTACTGGCAGAAGGTGGGCCCAGCAGGGCAGACTTCAGTAAGGGACAGAGGGAATGTCCAACTCTGGAAGGTCTTCGCCACCAGCAGAAGCTCAGGCTGAAGGGCAAGAGCCTGGGAAACACAGGTTGCACTGGGAAGATGGCCTCTTCTACAGTGAACCGACCGAGGCTGCACCTGGAGACTACAAACAACTTGTAGTACCCCAAGAGAACAGACCACAGTTCTTGCAGTTAGCCCACGAGATTCCTTTGGCTGGTCACTTGAGTTTCAAGAAGACTAAGGAAAGGCTCTCACTCTCACTAAGGAAGCGGACCTCCTGTTAGGTGGAAACCTGTGCAGTTCCCTCTGGGAGCACTGCAAAAGATTTAGGACTACAGGCGTTTGGCGGTGAACCCACTTGGTAGCAGTCTGTACCACACAGATTCACTTGGTAGCTGTGGCTGAGCAGTCAGACTTCCCTCAAGAAGAGTTGAGTAGTATGTGGAGTATACAAAATAGGGCAATTCTTCGCAGCAAGACAAGCAAACACGCAACGAGGCTTAGTGTAAAGATATTAAGGCATTTATTTATAACGAAACATCTATGGAAAACACTATGGCAATTTCACGGCAAACAAATCAAACACAATTACTCTACGAAGTAGGAAAATGATCAATCCCCCTAGCAATACTTCGACAACTCTAGGTTCTACCGGTACCACTTATTTTCAGACAGAGGTGTATACCTCAACCTAGATGACACTCGAATATTAGTTAGGACGGGAGAGAAAAAGATAGGCAGGTTATGAAATCAACACAGTTCAATCCTTCGCGGATAAAATGCAAGGCAGGAAGGCAAGAATCACAATAGATCATATAGTTCAGAGGCCAGGCCCACTTGGAGAGAGGCAAGGCACGATGTCCCAAAAAGTCTCTAGTGGAGGTGCATTCAAGTCTTTGTAGCAAATTGTTATCGGCAGATTGAACCAGTTCAGAACAATAAAATGAGAAAAGCTTGTAGGCGACCCAACGGAACGGAGAGGATTAAGACACCTCACTCGAACCGATCGAAAGGGAAGCCAGGTGAACACGGTACCTTGTTGTGGAGGGCAGCTCCGGCGGGGGCAGTTGTTCCTGGTGGTGGATGCACGTCGGGTCTTTGCCAAGAGTAGAGATGACCTCGTCGTCGAAGAAAAGTGAGGTCCGGTGCACCACCAGGGAAGACACCAGCCGCGGAGTGCTCCGTCACAAGGCACCACCTTTTGGTTGCGGTGCAGGGGTAGTGGCTATCCGGTTGCCGAGGTGCTCTGCACGGGCAATTCAACCACTGCGTCCTGAGGCGAATAAAAAGCAAAGGGGACTGGTTGTTCCTACCAGTCAGGGGAAGAGACTCTCCGGCAGGGAGATCTCCTCTGTCGTCGGGAAGTGGTGAGTTGGTTCCGCAGGGCTCCACCGGAAGTGTCGTCGTGCAGGTCGGCTCAGCGTTACCCTCGTCGGATTCTTAGGTCCTGTGGCGACTTCTGAAGATCCAGTCACAAAAGCCCTGCTTTTATGCAGAAAACCCCCATTCATTCAGCCTAGCTGTCAATCAACACATGCTAAGTGGTCAGCGGGGAGGCTCACCACTTGGGCCAATCACTCCAGAGTGACTACTGTCTCCCCGGCATGTAAAGTCACCATTGGCTTTACTAGACCTAAATTTACTAACAGAACTAATACAAACCATCTTATTGTGGACGTACTAGTAGGGGTAATTCGATTACTCCTGGGTCTGTTATTCGAGGGGGCACTGTCCCGTCCCCCTCGTCGAGTTTTGGCTGGTGGCAGTGGAAACTACCTGTTATGTTTGACTCCGAACATAACCCTATGGGATTCGTCCCATTGTTGGAGATTGATACTTTTTCTCGTTAATCTCTAACGTACCACCGATCTACTTATCTTAAATAAGTTTATCGGATGGTATTTTCTGCCATAACTCGGTTTGTAAAATGGCGTCTGTGTTCGTCTCTGTGACTCCTAAACCAAAGGTTGAGCCCTTTGTTCCACTTTTGGCGGGCCTCTAGACAGAGACCCTCCAAGGTGGTGCCATTCTGTTTGGGTTACCACAGGGGTGTGGGAGGGGGTTTAGGCACCCTGGACCGAGTTGCCTTGCCAACTCCGGTCGCACTCTGGAGTGATTGGCCCAAGTGGTGAGCCTTCCCGCTCACCACTTGGCATGTGTTCATTGACAGCTAGGCTGAATGAATGGGGGTTTTCTGCATAAAAGCAGGGCTTTTGGGACTGGATCTTCAGAAGTCGCCACAGGACCTAAGAATCCGACGAGGGTAACGCTGAGCCTACCTGCACGACGACACCTACCAACAGTGAATCTGTGTGGTGCAGACTGCTACCAAGTGGGTTTACTGCCAAACACCTGTAGTCCTAAATCTTTTGCAGTGGTCCGAGAGGGAACTGCACAGGTTTCCGCCTAACAGTGTAATTCGAGGAAAGGCCCTTAGCGCGTCAGCACACGTACGTGGTTTCATTGGACCAAATGCCCTTAGCACGTAAGCGCGTCTGTGACGTGACGCACATGGGTGTTTCCCTAATAGCACATGATGACAGAGCCCACGTGGAAAAACTGCACGTCCGTGTGTCATCGCATGTAATTGGAGGAAAGGGCCTGCGTACACGCGTATGTGACGTGTACGTGTGGGCCGGTTTAAAAGCTACGTGTAGGACGCCATTTCCTTGTACGTGCTTTTCGTGGAGATTGAGTGAGTGAAATCTGTACTTCTTGTTGTTTCACACGTGATTACTTCACAGCGTTTCTAGTTCGTACTCCCTGTTACCTCTGACAGCTTTCATTTTTCTTCATTTTTTGGGCCTTTTTCCTCAAACAGCATTCACTTCTCCTTTCGTCCTGTCTCCTCAGACAGCGTACAATTCTTCTTTTGGCGGGTGTGTTGCCAACGTGCACACGTGCTTCTTTTTCATGTTCTTTTTCCAGGCAGACGGTGAGTTGCGCACGTATTTACCAACTGTGTTTGCCCGTGTGTCGCGTCATTGTAGGCTGCGTGTATTACGCGTACGCCTTTTTTTGTGCTTCTGGGTGCCACAGCGTAGTGCGGGTTCATTTTTCCACGCACGTGGTCTACGAGGGGTTGCGTGCACGTTAGTTTTTGTTTTTGGGCTGCCTGTGCGTTGCGTGACCCGTCATCTTCCCCCAGGGGTCACAGACAGCCTTGTTAGAGCACTACGGTACGAATTCCATCTAGTACCCTACCCCTTTGACCCCCAATTGCCCAGGACAATAGTTTACTGCTCCTCCCAAACGCACAACAACATCAGTGCCACGGTTGGGAGGCGACCAAGCGCTAAGGGAGGCAAAGGTGGCGGACCTTCAAAAGGTGGCCATGGTGGGCGCGGTAGGGGACGTGGCCGGGATTTGCAGGGTGCCCCTATACCCCCATGTGTGGAGGACCTATCAGGGACACCCATGCCCCCCCCCCACGGTTGAGGGAATCGTGGCTGAGACCATCCCAGCTCAGCCCTTGTTGGACCAGCCCATTGTGGCACCTGACCTGGCACAGGATGACTCCCAGGCTGACTTCCAGGTCAGCAAGTCCAGGCTACGTGTGGCGGTGCAAGTTGTTGTCACCAAGCCACATGGGTCTGGGGCAGCTATGTCATCTGCTGCCCCAAGTAGGCAGGGTGGGGAGGCTGAAGGGGCAGCTGCAGCTCCATCCACCCCAGCTCTGACTCTCCCAGCCAGGACAGTGTCAGTCCAGGTCCATCAAACTGACGTTCCGCCTGCCAACAACACCTTGCAACCAATGCCTGCACCAAGACCTATGGTCATTGTGGATTCCCACACTCCTACTACCCAGTCCACCGGTGCTTCTGCCCCTACTGACCAGAGCGGCGGAAGCCATCCTGGCTCTGCTGCACCTTCAAAAAAGAGGAAGAAGGGTGCTGTGGCACAACAAGCTGAGACCCCAGACACGGCTACACACTCCGGCACGTCAAGGAAGCCTAGCTTTAATGACCCGGAACTTGATGCACTTGTGACCTATGTGTCAGCACATAGCCGTGAAATGTTGGTGACTCCAGAGTGCAAGACCACACCTGGTCAACGTAGGGCACACTGGCACCATCGCGGTCCGCATAAGTGCCCTTGGATTTGTGAGGCGCACAGCTGATGATTGCTACAAGCGGTGGAATGACCTGAAACGCAGAGCAAAGAACAAGCTGGCCTCAAATCATGCCGCTACGCTGGTGACTGGTGGTGGGTCTCCACCAGAGGACAACAAACTCACTGAAAATGAGTCTGTTGCTGGGGTATTCGACACAGAGGAACAGATCCAAAGTGTGGGAGAACTACCTGATTACGACGCATTGTCCGGTGAGTGCCCATGCATGTGTGTGTAATCCATGTGTATGTTGTTTGGGTGACGGGTTCTGATTGAGTGCCAGGTGAGGGTGTGTGTGCCTGAGTGATATGGGTCACCCATGTGCTTCATCCAAAACATTCAGCGGCCTTGGATTTGGGTGAGACAGTATCCCTTCTGCCCACAGTAGTAATTTAGCGCAATATTACGGCAGTTGCCCTTGAAGTGGCATCTTGCTACAAAATTGTTTGTATTTTTCAGTGTTCGTTCAGGCTGATTGTTTCAATTCTCCCACTTTTGCTACGCATTCCTCAGCCCTATTGTCACATATGTGACATGCTTCTGTCATTGATGAACCCCACATTGTCCCACATGTGTTACCTTGTTAGGTGAATGATTTGAGCATTGGCCTGATCACATAAATGTTTGGGGCCTCTTTGAATGTGGAACATGATAGTTGTTTCCTGTCATGTTGAAGTGCACAATCATTGATGTGTACATCGGCCTGCAATCACTGTATTTTTGTACACTGGATGTGTTGCAGTGTGTGGCACATGCGTATTTTGTCACACTATGTAGCATTTTTCATCTCATCATGTCAATCTCACATGGATGGCTGACAGTACTCGTTCACTGACATATGGATGTACTTGTGGAATGTACCATGGCTATGGTACATGCCATCTATGTGATGGCATGTGTCATGTATGTGTATTGGACATGCCACTCACAGGCCAATGTGTGATGGCAGTGCTACCCAGCATGCAGCAAATGTGTTGCTCTTCCATCTTGGTGTCATCAGTGTCTGCCTTTGCCTCCCCTTCAAACTCAGTGACAGTGCATGCATGGGAGGGTTATAGTCATGTGGGACATGTGTAAATCATGTACTGGTTCTGTAGCTTGTCAGGCCTATTTGTGTGCTATGGTGCTAATGCCTGTTTCCATTTTTTGTCTTTCATGTTTTTGCAGGGGATGACGCACTTGATGCTGTTGAGGAGATGGTGCAGACCCAGGCGGATTCTCAGGCACGACCGGGCACCAGTGGGGGACGTGGTGTAGTGGTGGGTGAGAACAAAATCTTGCTGCAGACCATTCTGTCCAGGGGTGTCTCTGCGTGCACCTCCCCAGACCTCTATTCAGGTGCTGATTCGGATGATGAGACCTATGTGCCGTCGCAGGTAAGTGTTTCTGGCAGGGATTCTGCTCTGTCGAGCCCACCTGCACCAGCGGTAGAACCCTCAATGGGAATGTCAGTGTTGGTAAGTCTGCCTTTGGCGGTTATGGATGCAGGGTCACACTCCACAACATCTGATCCTGTTCCTGGGCCAGCAGATCAGAGGGGGAATGCAGTCCTGCAGCCTCAGGCAGTGCCGGCACAGCAAGGCGCAGATCGCCTTGCCCCAAACAGGGGTGGTGCCCGCCGACGTGGTGGCCGTACGCCAACAGGCAATACCGTATGGGAACAATCCATGTACAGTATGGCAACCCAACAGGCAGCATCAGTTGAGATGATGGCTCAAGCAATGGAGAGGGTGGCCACTTCCATTGACCCCCCTGAAAGGCAGATAGATCTACTACAGCAGGCAATAGACTCCATTTGCCAATCACACAGGGAAGACATGTTGGCATCCAACAGGGAACAACGAGCGGCACTGGAGACTCTGTGCAAATCCATCTCAATAGAGTCCCTGGCCCACAGGGAAGCCCTGAGGGAAGAACTCCATAACCTCAGGGAGACTCTTCTTGACCTTGAGGCTTCCACTAATTTCAGGACAGAACAGCAGCTGGAGCGGCTCACACGTTCACTCTCAGCTGAGATGCAGGCAACACGTGAGGAGATCCGGACATCACGGGAGGCCATGCGTGCAGAAATGCATGCAGCCCGTGAGGTGGTGCATGGGGATCTCCGCACTTTAATCCTCCATAATCAGACCTTCAACACCTGCATGCTTGCTGCCATGGAGGACCATACCAGGGCTTTGCGTGGGCTGCCTCCCATAGCACCACCACCTCCTGATGCAGCAGCAGAGGGTGATGAGAGCGACAGCAGCAATTCTCCCACAATAGCGTAGCCGTGCAGGCCATGAGCCCATGGAGGTGTTTTTCCCCCAAAATCCACACAGGTGGCTGTTGGTGCGCTTCCTGTCCTCAGACCTCCTGGGTGCCCCCCTCCTGGCCCCCACATGGACATTTTTTATTTTTGATTTTTGATTTTTTTACAGCGTGCTGCCTTGTGTGGCTCCCGTGGGTATCCACTGTATTCCAGCTGGGCACATGCAGGCTTGTCCTGAGTTTGGGTTAGATGCTTGGGTTTGTGAGACACACCCCTCCTGCTTCCCGTTTCCATGGGCTTGCAAAGGGTGTGCCCAAGTGACAGTGAATCACAGAGTGACGTTGGACTCCCATGAGCTGTGTGGGCAGTCTGTAGTCAATACTGTGTATACATTCCTAGTGGATATTGTTGTTGTATTGTACACTGCATGGTGTATTGATATGTGCTTGTGCCTCCATGTCTCCCTCCAAATTTGCAGGTTCATTCCTCATGTCTTCACAAGGCCTTCTACTTTGGAGATGGAGTTCATGTTGTATGAAGTACACTGACAAATTTGGAGGGCTGCAACACTACAAATGGAAGGGGTCGATGTGGTGGCATATTCAGGTTGTAAGACTACGACTACTATAACTTAGTACTGTCATGTTTTTCCTATGTTTGAGGTTGTGTTGCTGTATTGTATTGTTGGTAAGTATTTGGTCATGTGTGTTGTTAGTTCTACATTACTGGGAGCATATTGTGTGTGGCCAGTTTCCATTAGGGACAGTGTACTTTGTGACACTTGTGTCAGGTTTTGGGGATTGCTTTGTTTGCTTTCACATAGCATGACATGCCATGGTGTGTTGGGTGACGGAGCTGGGGAGGGGTTGGGTGACATGGCGTGTTGTCATGGTGTATTTTGCAAGGGGGTCATGAATTTAGCAGCATAGAAATGTCTTTTGATGACACAGCATTGGTGGTGTTTGTGTAGGTAGGGATGCACACAATATAACACTTCCAGGTGACCAATCTCAGGCTGGTATGGTTGTGAGAGTTGACTGTCCCTTATGTCATCTTCATTGATTGTCAGCTGGTATGTGCCAGGGCTGTGTACACTCCACAGGGGTGTGATTTTAGGTGAATTAATTAGCCACCAGCTGCGTACGGGCTGCCTCACCCGTGCCCTTTCCCCTCCCATGCGCAGCAGGCGTGCATGTGGTTGGGGATGTGGGGGAACCACCATGTCCACCGGCAGGCCCCGGCTTGTTGCAACATTGTGCAGGACACATGCTGCCACTATGATCCTGCACACTACTGGGGGAGTGTATAACAGCTGCCCGCCAGAACGGTCAAGGGAGCGAAAGCGTGACTTGAGCACTCCGAATGTGCGCTCCAGTATGGCCTGGGTTGCAATATGGGCTGTGTTGTATCTTACCTCGGTTGGCGTGGTGGGGTTCCGAATTGGCGTCATCATGTGGGTGCTCAGAGGGTAGGCACTGTCCCCTGGGGAGGTGGTGATGGGTATCATTAGTGAGGTTGTGACATTACTCAGTATCTGACATGCATGCATCTGCTGTGGCATTTCTACTCACCAAGCAGCCATGTATCGCCATGCCGCCTAGCTTCTAGGTCCCGGTTTAGGGTTGACATTCTGTAAATGAAACTGTCGTGGGTGGACCCTGGATAGTTGGCATATACTGAGGTGATGATTCCCTTGGCATCACATACTACCTGGACATTGATGGAATGCCAGTGCTTGCGGTTTCTATAGATGTGCTCAGATGCCCTGGGAGGACGTAGAGCCACATGGGTGCAGTCAATAGCACCTAGCACTTTGGGGAAGTGTGCCACCCCGTAAAAATCCTGGATGACAGCCTGCCTTTCGGCAGGTGTTCTGGGCAGGTATATGTGCCTGCGGACTGATGGGGCGCAGTCATAATGCCCAACACCTGGTGCAGGCAGAGTGACTGCGTGGCCTGTGACACCCCCCCACTATGGCACTTGTCTGCTGAAATGATTCAGTGGCCAAGAAGTGCAGTACATTGAGGACCTTCTCCAGGGGGCTGAGTGCTTGGGAGCACAGGGTGGGTGATGTGAGGTCATCCTCACGCTCACTCAACAGTATTATGTGAGGTGAAAACCTGTACCTCCCATACACCTGGTCATCAGGCATCCCAAAAAGGCTGGTTCTGGGTGTGAAAATTCTGGGCCTGACTGTCCTCCTCCTCCTCCTGTGGTATCCCACGACCACTGCTGCTAGGAACAGTATATTCATCCTGGCGTCTGTGCTTGTTTGTTGTTTGTGCGCACTTTTATGCTGCGCGGGTCCACGTATGCCTGCTTCCTGCTGGCATACATGTTTCCGGATTAGCGCGTCTTTTTTGGCGCATGCGTTAGCCCCGTTTGATTCCATGAATACGTGTTGTAGGCGAGCGTGTGGGCGTTCCGCGCACTTACCTCCTGTACTTCCCCCATGACGCCCACATCTTCACGCGTTGTTCCCCATTCCACGTGTCACGCCCCGTGTTACGCCTACATTTGTTGTGTGCGCCGCGCTATGTGCACTTTCGCTGTGCGCTTAGCGCACGCTGTTTGAAGGCGTGTGCGCCAGCGTGCGCCGAACAGGATTTTGGCGCACATCCATGGATTTCCACGTGCACGGACTTCCATGAATCGCTGTGCGCGGGTTTCGCTGCGATTTTCGCACTGCCACTGAAATTTTCAGCGCACATTAATTCCATGAATCGGAAATGTCCTCCTAATAAATGAGATGATATGTATTAGGAATCTCTTCCCCCCAGAGATGGGATTTTGTAGATTTTGTCAAAAAAAAAAAAATACATATGAAAGAAAATCTGTATCAGTTGTTTTTAATATGCCCTGTGCTGCGATCTTGGCATTTACATATTTTGGAAAATGTGTTTAGAATTTAACATATATTTGTGGAATAAGATGCTGAATGGGAACTCTAGTGGCTCTAAAACTTGCAGTAGTGAAGTTTTTACATTCTTGTAATATTTAAAAGTATTTTAGAAATCTTAGCAACACGCATTAGATATTAATTGTTAGTCTTCTTATGGATATGTGATGAATTTGTATTTGAAATGTTGGATTTTAAATTAGATGTTTTTGTCACAATTTTCCAGTGTTTGTAAGGGTATATTTTAAACCATGATCAAATAAATAAATAATAATAACATTTTGAAGGAAGTGTTGGGATATGTTTCTCTCGGTTGGCCGTCCAAGCAACATGCCATGGAAGATGTATCAGCATTTTGGGAAGTGAAGGAAGAATTATCTGTAGGAAATGGTATTCTGTTGAGGCGAATGAAATTGGTTTTGCCAATGTTTATGAGAAATGATATTATAGTACTTGCTCTTCAGAGTCATCCCGGGATAACGGCAACAAAGCAACGGGTTAGAGAAAAGTATTGGTGGCCTCGTATGGATACAAGTATGAAGAGGAGTAAGATTGTTAAGACAGGCGGAATTCTGACAAAAGCTTTAAGGACAGGAAATTGGATGTTAAACCTGTTACGACTCCGACTAGAGCATGGAAGCAAATTGGGATTGATGTGTCTGGACTGTATCATATTTTGATGGCAGATTTGAGATTCATGTTGTTTCTGGTGGACTATTTAACAAAACAGATAGAAGTGAATTTGTATGAGAGATGCTGGGTCATGAAAGGTGATAAAGTTCTTAGAACAGGTGAGCAGAAGAGAAGGATGCCCAGAGGTTGTCGTTAGGGACAACGGGAGACAATTCAAGCCGGAGCAGACTAGCGCATATGCTGAGGAGGTTGTGGTTAAATGGAAATATACTGCATTTAACCATCTCCAATCCAAAGGGTTGGTGGAAACGTATACTTGTGTGTTAGTGGAGACTATTGAACAGGCAGTCAGGACTAGCATTGATTTTAAGGCTGCTGTTGCAGGAAGAGTAAAAAGTATTTGTATGCATGAAACAGTGTTGCGGGGATGCCACCTATCAAGTTGTTGCGGGGCAACTAACCCAACTTGAAACTGACCCCTAGTTGGGTAAATGAGATGAATGGCGGTGGTGAGGTGAGCAATGAACACATAAAAGAGCACATTTTCTAAATTCAAAGTAAGTATGCAGGGAGGTGTTTTAGGAACCTTAATGTTTAGAGTTTGAAGAATGGAGTATGGGTGAGAATCAGGAAGAGGCATGAGGTGAAGAAAGGGTTATCCAAATTCTAGGACCATATAGATGTCAATGATGTGTATGAGAATATTGTTAGGGTGGTGAATGTTTCAATGTGGAATCCGGATCGGGTGAGAAAATGTTACTTGTAATGTAATATAGCATTTGTATAGCTCCCATTGGTTTGGCCTCAAAATGCTGTTAGTGAACACCTTCGGGAATGAAATCTTTGGAATGGGAGATTCGCCAAAGGAGTTTAGAATTAATGTGTGCCTTTTAGCCAATACAAAAGTAGTCAGGGTTGGCCAAATCCCTATTAGTGACCCATATTGTGCTCGCGTGTGGCTGGGTACTGTGAGGTTATAAGGAAAGTATTCAAGTCCTGGGGACTGATTATGAGTCCAGCTATACTGAATTATTTGTGTGAGACTTAGCTGCATTGTAATGGCAGAAGTGTTGTGCAATGTGTCTTGAAGTAGCATGTGATTGCAGATGAGTTTGGGTGAGTGTCCATGCCTAATTAGGATGGGAGGCAGAAGGGATGTCAGGATGCTGGGGGAAGGTCTTGAGAGTCTTTCAGAAAGCACAGTGATCCTCTATACATCAGATGCTGAGGGGGATCACATTCCCTCTGGTGGGAGCCTGGACTGAGAAGGAGGACCCCCTACTCTGGTCGATTTGAAGGGGTGTGTCAAGAAGCAGTGTGTAGCCTGATCTCATGTTTCTGTTGGGCTTGTAGGTGGTGACCATATGATATAGGTATTCTGGCCTTGTCTTGTGCAGTGCAGGCTGGGTGATGCACACAGCTTTGAAAGTGGTCCGTTGAACTTCTACATGAAGGAACAAATAATGTATCCTAGCAACCTGTCGACAGTCGAATGAGAATGAGTGGTGGATGGAGATAATCACCCGAGCCCTCAGCAACTTGCTCTGGCTCCCACTAGACACACACACATCACCTGCATCATCTGGCTGCATCATCAATGTGGCAGTCGCCCTCAAGTCATCCTCCTACCTCGCCGAGAAACTCAGCTTCTCCAGCAGACAGCGCACCACCAGAAGCCAGGACACATGCAGACTTGAAATCCACTGCTGCAAAAGGGAAAGGACCAGAAAACAAGCCTTCTCTGCCTATGCCCCAAGTCTATGGAATCTCCTCCAAGTCAGCCTCAGACTTGTGCCCACGCTACTACAATTCAGAAATGAACTCAAGACCCACCTCTTCAAGGAGTCTCTCCTCCTCAACACCTAGGCCATCATGTCACCCGATGCCACATGACTCGCTAAATGGGGTTTGCCCCTTTCCTCTCCACCGTCCTGTACAGCTGTACCCATCCTATGTGCTCCTCTGTATCCTACCCCCTCCATATATATGCTCTCTTGTTACCTCTGAAAAGCTCTCCGTCATGCATCTGTACTGTTGCATACCTCTGTAAAGTGCTCCATTGCTTCATGAAGCTAGATCTGCGCTCTATAAATATAAAATAAAAATAATAATAATAATAATAATAATAATAATAATAATAATAATAATAATAATAATAATAATAATAATAATATTATTAATGAGGTGGATGATGGTCTGGGGTGTACTCATGTGCAATGGTGTGGAGAGCCTAAGAATAATAATGTGGTTGGGGGGATAATGCAAGAATGCTTGGTGAAACAATTGTTAATCCACTGGTGCGGTGCAAGAATTAAATAATGCAATGGCCCTCATTACGATACCGGCGCTAAACCATGGCGCTATTAGCACCATGGTTGGTGCCGGTATCGTAACGTTTCCGCCATGGTGAAATGGAGAAATACGGCCCCATTCCAAGGTTGGCGGGGCGGTATTTCCCCATTTCCCATTGGCCCTTCCCCATTCCCATTTTTGCCCCATAGGGCATAATGGGAATGGCGAAGGCGCTAAGTACGGTACCGCAAATTACGGTACCATACTTACCGCGAAGGTCGGGTCCCGCAAAAGTACCTCGTAATTAGGCGCTAATGGGTTAACGGCGCCGCAGCCTTTTACGGCGCCGTTAACCCATTAGCGCCAGGGTCGTAATGAGGCCCAATGAAATGTATTCAAATTGTGCCTAAATTGGCGGTGTCTTTCATACATATGTTATTTTTTTTTTGTGTTTGTTAGATGGTTTATATAGAAACATAGTTTTCACAAAAAAGGACTAAACTGGGCTGCTGAACCGAATACAGTGTCCCAATCATCTCACACAAATATGTATCAGTCCAAAACTGTCATTCATTTGTTTTCATTAACGAATCAATAGCATGTCCCATCAACCAACACTAATGGCCTCATTAAAAGTGTGCCAGTCTGGAAAAAAATAAGGAAACATTTTGGTAATTCCAGCTCTGGCATTTTTTCCAGTCTGGCATACTTCAAGTTTGCCAGTATGGCTCACAGATTTCCCGACTGGCCTGAACTGCTGGGAGTTCAGGCACCTAGCAGCAAATAATTTCTGAAATTACCAGCATTGGTAATACCGGTGCTGGTAATTCCAGCAATCCCACTCCATGGGAATGGGAACTAACTAGCAATCTGTTGCCCATAATATTTCGGTTACACCAGGATATCGGGCGACGGAGATGGTAAAACAGCCTTGCCTGTATCCCGCCGAAATTATTTGTGGGGTACCAGAAAACCTATAATGAGACCCTAACTGTCCATATATATGTAGTAGCCCTAGATTAACCTTTTTCAATTTAAGAATTTTTGCACGAATGCGAACACAATTGGTTAGTTTTGGGATCTGGTCAGCTTCCTTTTCTGTCCACTCACCCTAGATAAGCGTCTCAGCAGCGCATTGTAGGGCTAATACATATACATGGAAAATTAGTGTCGGTTGGAGGGACGTGCTATTGATTAGCTAACGCAAACAAATGAATGAACGTTTTGGACAGAAACATATTTGTGTGAGATTATATAGAAAAATAACTAGACATTATTATTTCTGTTGCTTTTGTTCTGCAAATTTTGGAAGGAGATGTGTGGCATGAGGTTGTTACACTTCGCATTCCCTCCCTCCCGGGAGTTGGAATGTGGAATATAGATTGAAGGTTAACTGAAGGAGGTTGTAGAGGTTCGAGGCTGGTGGTGTCAGAGCCTCACACTTACTCTGAACGTTTAAAAAAAAGAGGGTGTCATTACGAGTTGGGCAGTAGCCATGGTGCTAGTAGCACCTCCCATACCGTGTCCGAGTCCGATCTTGTTCAATGTAGTCTTACCGGTGCATTCCGACCCTTGAGGGATCGGTACGTCCCCATTGAACAAACCATTCCCCATTCCCATTTGAACCCCTATAGCGCTCAATGGGAATGGGAGGGCGCTAATAACGGGCTTGCGACTAGCAAGCCCCTTATTAGCACCCTGGTCCCTTAGCGGGACCCGTAAGGGACGTGTGGTCAGACCACACGTTCCTTACGGTTCCTGCTAAGGGACTTTAGAATTGGGTGGTAAGGGATTACCGGCACTGGTCTCCTTATCAGCGCCCGTAAACCCTTACCGCCCAACTCATAATGACCCCCAGAGTGTTTACTTATTGTGGTCAGAGTTCTTTGTGTGAGATGTCACGGTCTGCACCATCATACTCTTTAATACGCCATATCTTGCTTCAACAACGCTACCAGTTGTTGTGACACATAATACAAGGAGAATCTGATGGAAAATAGTTGCAATGACAAAAAAGTAACAGTTTAATACAGTGGGCCTCATTACGGCCCTGGCGGCCACGGTATGAACGGTGCCGGTAAGGTACCGGCACCGTTCATACCAGGGTGCCACATTACGAGTGTGCTCGCGGGTGGGGGTTTGCATGTCTGGTCTGGCCAGAAGTGCATACCGGCACCCTTGAGCAGACCAGGATGCTAACAACGGACCCGTCATTAACGGGTCCGTTGTTAGCATCCTCCCCATTCCCATTGAGCCCTATCGGGGCTCAAATGGGAATGGGGACGTAGCGTGTCTGGGTCCCGAAAATGGGAATTACCAGGCCTGCAAAAGTCGGAATGGCCCGGTAATTCTCTTTTTTCGGGACCAGGACACGAGTTTGGAGGTAGCCATGCCGGTAATGACGGCATGGCAACCTCCAAACTCGTAATGAGGCCCAATGTATTCAAAGGCAGTTTTTGTGATTTAACATAAGTGATACCATGCAGATAGATTCTTGCTCTCCTGTGTTAAAATGCAGCATTGCACACAATAAACATGCTACCATAAACGGCTTCCTTTCAATGAGTAGCATTAAAGTGCCACATAAAGGTGATTTTATTTGTATTCACATAAAAAAAGAGCAACAATACAGACGCCATACACTTACCATTATAACCATGAACACTGCACCACTCACTCTTTCCACTAGGGAATTCTATTCCAAAAGCAAGGGCAAAGCAGCCTTGTCGATGGTGCCCTGATATCGCATACTAGGTGGGCAAGTCTGCCCTGAACAAAGAAGCCTTTTTTCAATTGCTTCATTGGTCAATATATGTTCCAACCACTGCTCCACGGTTGGCCTCAGCCTCAAATTTCTCAAAAACTCCATTTTGCACAAGTCCCTGTCCTCAGTATCTTGCCCCTCACTATAGTATCTAAGCGCAGCGAAGAACCCAACAGCGCCAGCATACGACCCAGACACTCCCCCACCCACAAGCATATAGCCATTCACCTATTTCCGGCCAGTAGTCCTGTTCATTTTAGCACAAACAGGTCATGTGAAGCATTAATCCTCTGTCCATCCCACAATTACAGCAAACGTCGCTCACCAGAAAGCTATTTTAGAAGAAAGGAATCTGAAATGCTAGTCACAGCGTCAATTAAGTGCTACATTAGCAGCTTAAATTGTGCTCTGTGCTGGCTCAAGCAGTGTGCATTATGCATTATGACATCAAAATTGACGTAAATTGCACTTACAGACTGATGTCATGTTCTCAATACAGGTGAGCCGGTTGTCACTACTAGATTGCAAAAAGGGAAATATTTGCGGGCTTGTATACAGATATTAAAGGCGGGTTCTTATTATAATGAAGTTATCACATTGTGATATTCCCTCAAGTGACCTGTCATTGGATCATTAATTGTCCATTATCACTCGAGTAGCCACCTCATCATCAGATCATTATTTGTCCTATCAGCCCACAAATTGACTGCATCAGCATCATCCTATTAGCTAGCCCTGTCGCAAGCACATGAATCGCCTGTCATCACCTCATTGATTTGCACCTCATTAGATGATGCGTTGCCTCTGACCATCCTTCCTCGCCCCACTGTCAGGTCCTTAAAGGAGGTGTCATTATTATCGAAACTTACAAGCTCAGCACTTTCAATTACCCATCTGCGTTAGCTCTAGCGAGCAATAAACTCAATTAGTCCCTAATGAATTGCTATCCTTTTATTACCAGTAAGCAGCTGTGGCTAGAGATAACCGACCTCAACCGTGATATTGTCGGGTGTTCACTGTGAGAATTCTAGTAATGGAGAGGGCACCTTGGTACAAACAGTTGAACCATTCAGCGGTTCTCTGAGCCGCCCCTACTTTCTGCTGGGAGCTGACATGGCAGGGAGTGCGTGGAGGGAAATGTGGTCACCCATTGGCAATGTTTCACCAGAGCTATCCAGGTGGAGATGGGTGGTGGCTCCACCCATAGTGATGAGAGCTCACACTTTGAGTGGCGCTTCATTCAATACTGACCTGGTTGCATGCCATGAAGCCTGCTGATGGCCTGCGTCTCAGTTATAAAGGTGGGACACGTGATAGCTCTTTGGCCATTCTCTTGCTCTGCTTTCAGACAGAATTAGAATCACTGGCACTGTCCGTAGTTGTTTCATCTACTTATCTAATAGGCACTGATCCGTGCAGTTTGGTAATTTCAGATTGGAACAGCACTTGGTCTGATATAGAGGCCTTGCTCTCACTGTTAATCTTCAATATATAAATGTGGCCACTAGGCTTACTCCTCACCCCTGGGTATATCTGTGCACAAGTATGCAGATGACACAAAGCTATACCTTAAAATGAATTGTGCATAGAACATCTCATACCTCAGTGACTGCCTCGTAACCATCCAAATTTGAACAAACAGCATGTTCCTAAAGCTGAACCCCGTGAAAACAGAGTTTACCATAGTAGGCACCACATCGAAACATAAGGCCTTTCAAGGCTCTGCAAAATTATGTGCAATTTGAGAGCTTTTCACTTAAATGATCCCAATAGCAAAATATCTCTGGTTCATCAACAACAGTGATTTGCCATTCCACCAACAGTCGTTAAGATTTTCCAATCCCCCTGGTACCGACAAAGTTCTTCTCCCAACGACCACACATTTTCTCCCTCAATCAGACTTCCAGACTATGGGTCTGGTCCTAATTTAACCCCAGTGGCTGCAATGCCAATCTCGCTGGGTCACACCCTAACACATCTGGCCACTGCAGCAGGGACATCATTTGGGAGTCACCAGGGGTCACACCTGCGACCCTGAGGTCTTCCTTGCTACCCCTGTGGTCTCCCTTGCAACTCCTTAGGATTCTTTTTTCTTTTTAAATGGAAGCTCGTGGGCTGTGGCCAGTGCCATGTGGTTCTTTGTTTCTGGCGTGACTGGCTTCCTTGTTCAGGCCTCTTTAAAAAAAAAAAAAAAAAACAGGGGGTTCCACAAGTGTAACACTTTCAGCAGTGACCCTAAATAAGAAAGAATAGAAATAACAAATATTTTGTATTTCTGGAATTCTATACAATAATTGCTAGACTCATTAAATGTTTATTTCAGGCACCTGTCAGAGGGTAATCACTGATTTAGAGGCCGATTCATGGAATTAATGTGCGCTGAAATTTTCAGCGCAAGCGTGCGAATCGCAGTGCCAGTGCGAAAATCGCAGTGAAACCAGCGCACAGCGATTCATGGAAGTGCGTGCGTGTGTAAATCCCAGGATGTGCGCCAAATTTCTGCGTGGCGCACACGTCTCCAAACAGCGTGCGCTAAGCGCACAGCGAAATCGCACATAGCGCGGCGCACACAACAAAAGTAGGAGGAACAGGGTGTGTGACACGCGGAATGGGGAACAACTCGTGAAAATGTGGGCGTCACGGGGGAAGTACAGCAGGCAAGTGTGCAGAACGCCCACACGCATGTTCAAAACACGTATTCATGGAATCGAACAGGGCTAAGGCGTGCGCCAAAAAAGACGCGCTAATCTGGAAACACGTAGGCCAGCAGGAAGCAGGCGTACGTGGACCCGCGCAGCATAAAAGTGCACGCAAACAACAAACAAGCACGCCAGGATGAATATACCGTTCCTAGCAGCAGTGGTTGTGGGATACCGCAGGAGGCAGAGGAGGATAGTCAGGCCCAGAATATTTACACCCAGAACCAGCCTTTTTGGGATGCCTGATGACCAGATGTATGGGATGTACAGATTTCCACCTCACGTACTACTCAACCTGGTCAGTGAGTGGGAGGATGACCTCACATCACCCACCCTGTGCTCCCAAGCACCCAGCCCCCTGCATAAGGTCCTCAATGTACTGCACTTCTTGGCCACTGGATCATTTCAACGGACAACTGCTATAGTGGGGGGGTGTCACAGGCCACGCAGTCACGCTGCCTACACCAGGTCTTGGCCATCATACCCATCAGTCCGCAGGCACATATACCTGCCCAGAACACCTGCAGAAAGGCACGCTGTCGTCCAGGATTTGTACAGGGTGGCACACTTCCCCAAACTGCTAGGTGCCATTGACTGCACCCATGTGGCTCTACGTCCCCCCAGGGCAGCAGAGCACATCTATACAAAACCGCAAGCACTGGCATTCCATCAACGTCCAGGTAGTATGTGATGCCAAGGGAATCATCACCTCAGTATATGCCAACTATCCAGGGTCCACACACGACAGTTTCATTTACAGAATGTCAACCCTAAACCGGGACCTAGAAGCTGGGCGGCATGGCGATACATGGCTGCTCGGTGAGTATAAATTCCACAGCACATGCATGCATGTCAGATACTGAGTAATGTCACAACACCACTAATGATACCCATCACCACCTCCCCAGGGGACAGTGCCTACCCTCTGAGCACCCACATGATGATGCCAATTCGGAACCCCACCACGCCACCCGAGGTTAGATACAACACAGCCCACATTGCAACCAGGGCATAGTGGAGCGCACATTCGGAGTGCTCAAGTCACGCTTTCGCTCCCAAGTGAAAGCAGCCCAGCACTGGAACTCCCTACCACCCCCACTAAGGACACCCCAAACCTACTCACACTTTAGGCGCAACTACATACACTGGATAAAGAACAATGACTGCTAATCCCATACTATCCAGACCTGGTACACACCTTGTAAATAAGTTTACTCGTAAACCTGCATACCCACCTTGTAAATATGTATACTTGTAACCTGCATACGTCTTTGTCTTTATCATGATTGATGTAACTGTTTTCTATCCGATTGTAATTACTGTAACCACTGCAATGCAATGCTATGTGAAGTGTAACTAAGTGTACCTTGCTGCTCCTGCGCCCTCCTACCCTCGGGTTTGGTGCGCATTACAAATGAATAAACTAAACTAAACTAAACTTGACTGTTCTGGCGGGTAGCTGTTATACGCGCCCCCAGTAGTGTGCAGGTTCATAGTGGCAGCATGTGTCCTGCACAACGTTTCAACATGCGTGGGCCTGCCCGTGGACATGGTGGTGCCCCCACATCCCCAGCCACATGCATGCCCGCTGCACATTGGAGGGGAAAGGGCACGGGGTGAGGCAGCCCGTACGCATCTGGTGGCTAATTACTTCACCTAAAATCACACCCCTGTGGAGTGCACACAGCCCTGGCACATACCATCTGACAATCAATGATGATGACATAAGGGACAGTCAACTGTCACAACCATACCAGCCTGAGATTGGTCACCTGGAAGTGTTACATTGTCTGTATCCCTACCTACACAAACACCGCCAATGCTGTGTCATCAAAAGACACACTTCTATGCTGCAAAAACCATTACCCCCTTGCAAAATACAACATGGCAACAGTGCCATGTCACCCAACCCCTCCCCAGCACCGCCACCCAACACACCATGGCATGTCATGCTATGAGAGAGCAAACAAAGCAATCCCCAAAACATGACACAAGTGCCAAAGTACAGTGTCCTTAATGGAAACTGCCCACACACAATATGCTCCCAGCAATGTAGAACTAACAACACACATGACCAAATACTTACCAACAATACAATGCAGCTACACAACCTCAAACATAGCATAAACATGACAGTACTAAGTTAAAGTAGTTGTAGTCTTACAACCTGATCATGCCAGCACATCGGCCACTTCCAACTGTACAGTGCTGCTGCCACGCAAATGTCCAAGTGCACTGCTTACAACATGAACTCCATCTCCAAAGTAGACGGCCTTGTGAAGACATGAGGAATTAACCTGCAAATTAGGTGAAAGACCTGTATGCACAAGCACATAGCAGTACACCATGCAGTGTACAATTCAACAACAATATCCACTAGGAATGTATACACAGTATTGACTACAGACTGCCCACACAGCTCATGGGAGTCCTACGTCACCATGTAAGTCAAAGTCACTTGGGCACACCCTTTGCAAGCCCATGGAAACGGGAAGCAGGAGGGGTGTGTGTCTCACGAACCCAAGCATCTAACCCAAACTTATGACAAGCCTGCATGTGCCCAGCCGGAATACAGTGGATGCCCGTGGGAGCCACACAAGGCAACACACCTGTGTGGATGTTGGGGAAAAAAAACACCTCCATGGGCTCATGGCCTGCACGGCTATGCCAATGTGGGAGAACTGCTGCTGTCACTCTCATCACCCTCTGCTGCTGCCACAGGAGGTGGTGCTGCCACAGGAGGTGGTGGTGCTATGGGAGGCAGCCCACGCAAAGCCCTGGTATGGTCCTCCATGGCAGCAAGCATGCGGGTGTGGAAGGTCTCGTTCTGGGGGATTATAGTGCAGAGATCCCCATGCAGAACCTGACGTGATGCCCGGATCACCTCCCGAGTTGCCTGCATCTCAGCTGAGAGCGAACGTGTGAGCCGCTCCAGCTGCTGTTCTGTCCTCAGGTTAGTGGAAGCCTCAAGGGCAACAAGAGTCTCCCTGAGGTGATGGAGTTCTACCCTCAGGGCTTCCCTGTGGCCCTGGGACTCTATTGATATTGATTGGCGTAGAGTCTCCAGTGCCGCCCGTCTGTCCCTCTTGGACGCCAACATGTCCTCTCTGTGTGATTGGAAAATGGAGTCTGTTGCCTGCAGCAGTTGCCCCATCTGCCTTTCAGGGGGGACAATGGAAGTGGCCACCCTCTCCATTGCTTGAGCCATCATCTCAACTGATGCTGCCTGTTGGGTTGCCATACCGTAAATGATTTGTTCCCATGCAGTATTGCCTGGTGGCGTACGACCACCGTGTCGGCGGACACCACACCTGTTTGGGGCAAGGCGATCTGCGCCTTGCTGTTCGGGCACTGCCTGAGGCTGCAGGACTGCATTCCCTCTCTGATCTGCTGGCCCAGGAACAGGATCAGATGTTGTGGAGTGTGACCCTGCATCCGTAACCGCCAAAGGCGGAATTACCAACACTGACATCCCCATAGAGGGTTCTACCCCTGGTACAGATGGGTTGAACAGAACAGAATCCCTGCCATAAACACTTACCTGCGACGTCACATAGGTCTCATCATCCGAATCAGCACCTGAATAGAGGTCTGGGGAGGTGCACCCAGAGGCACCCCTCGACAGAATGTTCTGCAGCAAGATTATGTTCTCACCCACCTCCACACCACGTCCCCCACTGGTGCCGGTCATGCCTGAGATTCCTCCTGGGTCTGCACCATCTCCTCAACCTCAACAGCATCAAGTGTGTCATCCCCTGCAAAAACATGAAAGACAAAAAATGGAAACAGGCATTAGCACCATAGCACACAAATAGGCCTGACAAGCTACAGAACCAGTACATGATTTACACATGTCCCACATGACTATAACCCTCCCATGCATGCACTGTCACAGAGTTGGAAGGGGAGGCAAAAGGCAGACACTGATGACACCAAGATGGAAGAGCAACACATTTGCTGCATGCTGGGTAGCACTGCCATCACACATTGGCCTGTGAGTGGCATGTCCAATACACATACATGACACATGCCATCACACAGATGTCATGTACCATAGCCATGGTACATTCCACAAGTACATCCAGATGTCAGTGAATGAATACTGTCAGCCATCCATGTGAGATGGACATGATGAGATGAACAATGCTACATAGTGTGACAAAATAGGCATGTGCCACACACTGCAACACATCCAGTGTACAAAAATACAGTGATTGCAGGCCGATGTACACATCAATGGTTGTGCACTTCAACATGACAGGAAAGAACTATCATGTTACACATTCAAACAGGCCCCAAAAATTCCTGAGGGCAGGCCAATACTCAATTAGCCTGAATGGTCAAATCATTCACCTAACAGGGTAACACATGTGGGCCAATGTGGGGTTCTTCAATGACAGAAGCATGTCACAAATGTGACAATAGGGCTGAGGAATGCATAGCAAAAGTGGGTGAATTGAATCAATCAGCCTGAACGAACACTGAAACATACAAACAATGTTGTTGCAAGATGCCACTTCAAGGGCAACTGCCATAATGTTGCGCTAAATTACTAATGTGGGCTGAAGGGATACTGTCACACCCAAATCCAAGGCCGCTAAATGTTTTGGATGAAGAACATGGTTGACCCATACCACTCAGGCACACACACCCTCACCTGGCACTCAATCAGAACCCGTCACCCAAACAACATACACATGCATTACACACACATGCATGGGCACTCACCGGACAAAGCATCATAATCAGGTTTTCCTCCCACACCTTGGATCTGTTCCTCTGTGACGAAGGCCCCAGCAACAGACTCATGTTCAGTGAGTTCGTTGTCCTCTTGTGGAGACCCACCGCCAGTCACTAGAGTAGCGGCATATTTGAGGCCAGCTTTTTCTTTGCTCTGCGTTTCAGGTCATTCTACCACCTGTAGCAATCATCAGCTGTGCGCCTCACAAATCCAAGGGCCCTTATGCGGTCAGCGATGATCTGCCAGTGTGCCTTACGTTGAACAGGTGTGGTCTTGCACCCTGCAGTCACCAGCATTTCGTGGCTATGTGCCGACACATAGCCCACAAGTGCATCAACTTCCAGATCATTGAAGCAAGGCTTCCTTGAGGTACCGGAGCGTGTAGCCGTGTCTGGGGTCTCACCTGTCGTGCCAGAGCACCCTTCTTCCTCTTCTTTAAAGGTGAAGCAGAGCCAGAGTGGTTTACGCCGCTCTGGTCAGTAGGGGCAGAATCACCGGTGGACTGGGTAGTAGGAGTGTGGGAATGCACAATGACCATAGGTCTTGATGCAGGCATTGGTTGCAGGGTAATGTTGGCAGGGGGAATGTCAGTTTGATGGACTGGGACTGACACTGTCCTGGCTGGGAGAGTCAGAGCTGGGGCGGATGGAACTTCAGCTGCCCCTGCAGCCTCCCCACCATGCATACTTGGGGCAGCAGATGACATAGCTGTGGCAGCAGATGACATAGCTGCCCCAGATCCATGTGGATTGGTGACAACAACTTACACCGCCACACGTGGCCTAGACTTGCTAACCTGGAAGTCAGCCAGGGAGTCATCCTGTGCCTGGCCAGGTGCCACTATGGGCTGGTCCAACAGGGGATGAGCTTGGATGGTGTCAGTCACGTTTCCCTCAACCATGGGGGGGGCATGGGTATCCCTGATTGTTCCTCCACACATGGGGGCATAGGGGCACCCTGCAAGTCCCGGCCACGTCCCCTACCGCGCCCACCATGCCCACCTCTTGAGGGTCGGCCACCTTTGCCTCCCTTACCGCTTGGTCGCCTCCCAACCATGGCACTGATGTTGTTGTGCGTATGGGAGTTGCAGTAAACTATTGTCCTGGGCAATTGGAGGTCAAAGGGGTAGGATACCAGATGGAATTTGTACCCTAGTGCTCTAACAAGGCTGTCCGTGACCCCTAGGGGAAGATGATGGGTCACGCAACGCATAGGCAGCCCAAAATCAAAAATAAACGTGCAGGCAACCCCTTGTAGACCATGTGCGTGAAAAAATTAACCCGCACTATGCTGTGGCACCCAGAAACACAAAAAAAAGTGTACGCGTAATACACGCAGCCTAAAATGAACTCTGAAGGGGAATGCGACACATGGGGCAAGAACAGTTGCTAAGTACGTGCGGAACTCACCATCTGCCTGCAAAAAGAACATGAAAATACGCGCATGTGCGTGTTGGCAACACCCCCGCCAAAAGAAGAATTGTACGCTGTCTGAGGAGACATGACAAAAGGAGAAGTGAACTCTGTTTGAGGAAACAGGCCCAACAAGAAATCAGAAAAGAGCTGTCAGAGGTAACAGGGAGTACGAACTAGAAACGCTGTGAAGTAATCGCGTGTGAACCGACAAGAAGTACACCCACTCGCTCTCCACGAAAAGCACATACAAGGAAATGGCGTCCTACATGCAGCTTTTAAACCGGCCCACACGTACACATCAGAGACGCGTGTACGCGGGCGCTTTCCTCCAATTACACGCGATGACACTCCGACGTGCAGGTTTTCCACGTGTGCTCTGTCATCACAAGCTATGAGGGAAAATCCCGCGCCCATAATGTAACTTACGCGCTTACGCGCTAAGGGCCTTTGGTCCAATGGAATCGCGTGCGTGTGCTGACGCACTTACACGCTAAGGCTCTTTACTCGAATTACACGCTGACGTGCAAGATTTTCACGTGCCAAAACACTCCCTATCAAGATGGCCACGCGAAAACACACGGAAGACCACGCTCCTGCCCAGAAGGCTGAATTACTGCCCCCCAGAGACCCGAGCACGCTCAAACCTGCCATCTGCTGCTGCCTGACTGCCTGCTGTACACGTGCCCTGCCATTTGCTGCCTGCACGTCAGCCTGCGGTGTGGTTGCTGTGACCACCCCTGCTGGAACCGAAGACTCTCGACTGGGATTCCATCGCTCCACAGCCCAGCCCCAGGACCCAGTTGCCCACCCACTCCTGCCTCTGGGGTTGCCATGTCCAGCACTACACCATCTGGCAGCACTGGCAACCCCCAGCCAGAGAGGCAGAGGGCCACCAGCTTCAGTGCCACCAAAGTTGGTGTCCTGGTGGAGCAAGCCCTGGGGCAGTATGATGCCCTCTTTGGAAGTTTGCGCACCGACAAGGAAGGATGGACAGGGATCTGGATGGACATCGTGACTGCCATCAACGCGGAGGGGGTGGCAGTCCGCGACTTACAACATGTCAAGAAGCAGTAGGAGGACTTCAGGTCCAGGACCTTCAGCACGGCCCAGCGCCTCGCTAAGGCAGCGGATGAAAAGGGGCGCCGGGGCCAGTTGTCAGACCACCAAATAAGGGTCCTGGAACGCATATGCCCAGCGCTCTACGTCCAGATCCTTGAGAGGCAGACCCGTCTGGAGTCGAGCGGTAAGTGTACATGCATGTTGATGGTATTCTGTGCGTGTCGTGTTTTGCCAGTAGTGTGCAGGTTGCACATGTGTTTATGTAGGGCCATGTAGGGATGTGTATGAACATGGGTGTGTGGCTGCCACATGTGAGTCCTCTCAGTTGTGAGACACATTGATGGTGTATGTGTTGATAAACCTGCTGGGCATATGCAGGTGTGGGAGCACACAGGTTTCATGGCATGGTTGTGGCACATATGGTGGTTCATAATTCATGTATCTGCACTGTGTACATGCACATGTATGTGTATTTCACAAGTGTGCAAATGTGATGCATCATGGATGCACGTGACACTGATATGGAGAAGGATGAATGGCAGATGTGACATGTATGGCGATCTCTTCACTGAAACAGTTGCAGGACATGTAGACATGCATGTAAGTGTGGTGGCTTGTGTGCATGTCTAGTGCACTCCCTGTTTTTCATGTGATGTCTGGCTCACCTTTGGCTGCTCATGCTGTTATATGTGTATCGATGTTGCTGGCCGTTGTGATATGGCTGTGGAATAGCTCATGTGTTTGAGTTGAAATGACATGTGTGTTGGGGATTTCGATGCCATCTCTGAAGTTTGACCCTGCCACTCATGTGGAACTGTCATGTGTGTATCCGTCCATTTTACAGTGACCTGATGCTTGTCTCCTATCTCTCCCTGTCTGCAGCGTCAACTGATGAAGAGGGCGGGGAGTGTGCTGTGGAGCACAGCAGCAGGGATCGCACCGCCAGCCGGAGACGCAAGGCCCGGCTCCCCTCCCAGGTTGTGATCTCGTCGGGGAGTGAGGAGTCCGGTGCCGCATCCCAGGCCGCAGCTGCCGAGGGTAGGTCCAAGAGGCGGAGGTCAGAGTTGGACTCCTCGGCAGCAGAAGGGGCAGCTGAGGCCCCACAGGGTCCGACGGAGGAAGATGGCACGGAGTCATCCAGGTTGGTGGGGGGTTTGGTGGAGGAGGAGGCAGTGCAAGGGACAGACATGGGGTCTGGAGGTGGGGATTCCACTGTTGCTAGTGGTGCAGTGCCGGGGCTGGGACAGGAGGCAGCACAGGCCAACTCGGAGGTGCCTCTGTGTAATCCTGTCCCAGATCCTGTGACTGCATCATCCCGCACCAACAGGGATGCCAACGTCCAGACCCGTTTACAGGGAGGGGATCTGCTCACAACAACTGGCCTTCCTCTCCCTGCGGACATGGCTATCTGGGTTCGGGTTGAGCCTGTCCTGGGTGGGGTGGCATTGCGTCAACGGGCCATGAGAGCTGACCTGCAGTCTTTTCATGAGGAGACTGCACGTCTTCTCGGATGGCTCGTTGACCGCATTGACCTACTGGGACAGCTCACCAGGGCCGGATTCCTCCGTTTTCTGGACCTTGTTCCGACCCCCTCCTCAACTGAACCCCCTATGCCCCAGTCATCCTCCATGCCATCTTCCCACCCTTGTATCACCTGGGTACCCTGTGGAGCTGCCTCTGACCCTGCGACCAGGCTGCTGGAGCACACATCCCTGTCACAGTCGGGAGTCGGACGTCCAGCAGGGGTGGCCACCTCAACAACTGCACCCCAGCCGGAGGAGGATGTGCAGGCAGCAAGAGCCAGGGCACAGACAGAGGCACAGCAGCAGCAGCAACAAGGTGGGAGCCATCATGGCTCGGGGCCTTCGACATCGGAGGGGCAGGCATCGGCCAGACAGCAGGAGGACCCAGGACTGGAAGTGTCTTCCGTGTGGCAGCGGTTATGCCATGCTATAGATGCGGAGCGGCAGCGGGCAGAAGAGGCACGGCTCACGATGGTCAGGGCGGAGAACTCCATGCGGAGGGCCCTGAGGAGGCCCGAGTGCCTCGAGGCAATTCGCAGGGAGTTGGAGGAGAACATGTCGTCGTCCCTGCGAACCCTCAGGGCCATGGA
The DNA here is from genome assembly GCF_040938575.1 of Ambystoma mexicanum. NCBI lineage: Eukaryota > Metazoa > Chordata > Amphibia > Caudata > Ambystomatidae > Ambystoma > Ambystoma mexicanum. The sequence continues at coordinate 326,691,683 of NC_090934.1, forward strand.
AGAGGACCGCCTCCAGGACATTGAGCAGGAGTTCGATGATGCCCTGGCCAGGGACATCCAAAAGTGAGCCGTCGGACTAGCCAGGAGCCCTTGTAAATAGTTTTTAGAGTTAGGTTTCCTTTATATTTTTCTTTTATTTGTGGTCAATGGACAATGCCACCCAAATTTGTACATAGTCATATTTTTAGGTAGTTAGGTAGGTAGGTTTCATTTTTTTTTGTTTGGGATCATGGACCCTTAACATCCTTGGACAATGGATTGTATATAGTTTCATCATGTATCCTTTTTTTGTTTGTTTTGCATTATGGACATGGAGCAATGGATTTGTTTTCCCGGACAATGGATTGTGAATAGTTTGACTATGGATTGATTCTTCTCTTTTTTTTGGTTATGAACATGAAGCAATGGATTTCTTTTCGTTTTTTACATTTCCTTTGGATTTGCGTTGTTGGAGGCTGACTTTGGACTGTTTTTCTTTCAAATTTATATGGATTGGTTATCATTTTCATTCAATCATCATTTTCACATGCTTTTCATTTCATGTTTCATATTTTGGTATGCTTTCATTTCATTTTTCGGCGGAGAAGTGGGAGGACAAGTGGTCCTTTGTGGTGCGCTGAGTATTTTTTCCCTGAACACTACTTGGAGGCGGAGCTTTGCAGCAGTGAGCAGCTACCAACTCTACTTAACATCATTTCCAGCGCGGAGCGCGCGCGGAGAAGTGGGAGGACAAGTGGTCCTTTGTGGTCACTTGTGGACAGCGGTGGACGGCGGGGGACGAGAACTTTAAACCCCTCCAGGATCTACATAAGGGGCACTGGAAGAGCAGTAAGGAACCTGATACACCCACACAGACAGCAGTTGGGCCGGGAGACTGCGGAGGGCGATTCTACCTCTTTGATCCCTATCATCGCTCAATCTGTCACAGTGAGCCACGACACATATCGGTGACCGATATATAACCTGCATAGCACGATCTCAGTCCTATTGCAATTTACGGCATACCCCCCAGTCAGACGTGCGGTGGTGTGCTCCGTAAGGAGAATGACTAAAACAAAAGCAGGAAACACTAGGTACAACCTACGGAAAGGTAATAATGAAAAAGTGGAGAAACTACCCCCTAAGATCGCAAATAAGGCAACAGTAAATGGGGACAGTGTTATACCTGAAAAAGGTACTATTCCTGCCATGTTTTGGAAGGGTAAGCCCAAAGTTAATACGGGGGCGGATATTGCCGCACCGGAAAAGGAGACTCTTTCGCCCACTCATAATGGCAGTGACGTTTTAGACTCTACCAATTATCAAGACATCGACAATAATTCATTACTGGAGCTTTGCTTATCTATCCAAAAATCAATGGCAACTTCAGGCAGACCAGTAACCTCAGTTGAAAGACCCACAATTGTGGTGGAAGCGCAGATCCTGAATCCAGCGCATAAGGAGCAACAAAAGGACATAGAGATCCCCAGTCCTAAATGCACGGATAACTGCACAGGCAACTCAATCTCTGATCTATCAGGTATACTTTCCATTCAGCCCACACCCATCCCATCAGTACAACCAACGATGGGACGACTGTCTGCATCCCCCAGTCTCTTCATGGATCCTGAAGAATTGGACCACACGGGCGAGCTGTGCAATGGGATGCCGAAAGACTCCAATGGCTTAGCCATAGCAGAGTTGCAGGCTTCCATGGCATCTCTCCAATTTGCGCTGAAAATTTTATTACAGTTGTGTGGGAGGATTCACACTAACACCATCATGCAATTGAGGACAACGAATCTGACTGGGAGCATGGATCCTACATCATTAATACCCCCTGCAATGGATGAAGCTCCAATATTTACGGATCAGCCGGACATAACAAACCCGGAGGAGACCGAGGAGGTTAATACGGCAGTACCTTTAACCAAAAAGCAACACAGACAACAGAAACGAGATGCTGCAAAGAACGCAGTGGTAGAAATCGCCTCCCCCCTACCGGCTACCATTCCCACGGCTGCTCGATCAAAAAAAAGCAAGAGAAGGGGTCGGAAGACAAAGAAACGTGCAAGAAAGGGGATGGGATCTCTATCAGGCTGGATAATTCCAGACCCATTGCATGAAGCTAAAAGCATGGCCCATGAAGTCGTGGACTCTGAATTATCGATCAGTATCATCGGTGAATCGACTAAATGCTCGACACCAGGTCGAATTGAAAAAACGGATGGTGAAGAGGTCCGTGCATCCGTGGGGGGAGAGGAATCGGAGGAAGTGGAAGACACCGGTGCAAGTAAAATCTGCATAATCAAAAATCTGCACCAGAAAAAAAGAGACGTATGGCTGACAAGGACGGAAGTACTAGCTAAACTACACATGATACCACAGTTGCGTGTTATACGCTCGGAAGACTTCCTGTTTGTCGAACCACTGGAGGTGCGCAATCCAAATGTTTCTGCTCTTCATTGTAGTGTGCTAGCATCGGCACAGCTGATTCGAACACATAAGAAATCTCTAATGCAGATTGGTGTGGAAGTTGATGCGAATAAAGATAAGGAAGATCCATGCTTGCCCAGCAAGAATTATGGGACATCTGAGAATAAGACGGGCAGACCCCCGCAACCACCTAAGGAGAAGGTCCAATTAACTGATATTCAGAGTACTCTGAAATGGATAGCAGATTCGTTACCGATGGTGCTTCGGCAACCATGAGATTGCTTACTATTGAGCTGGAACACCCATGGACATCAGCATCTTCTCTCGGATAAGGGCTCTCTGGCATTCATCAACAACTACCCTATTATATTATTGCAAGAAACTTGGTGGACATCTCCCATGGATATCGACGGGTATATGACATATCACACGCTGGCGAAAAAAGGAGAGCGGGGGCGCCCCTACGGGGGTCTATCTATTGGAGTGACTAACAAGATCCTGAGTAAAAAGATACCAGCGGTTACTTGTGATTATATATGTGCCGTTGAAGTGACTCTCAATATAAAAGGACTAAGTGAAAGAATACTAATAGTCAATATTTACAATCCCCCAGGTGCAAGACTAAGAGAACTTATCCAAGAAACCATGCATGAACTTTTTGCTGAATGGAGATCAAACAATGAGAAGTTCCTTGTTATTGTTGCTGGGGACTTAAATTGTCATATCAACAATGGTGGAGGCACTGGTAATAACCCTCTGTTATCCAAGAATAGCTCATGGGACCTCCCGTCTACGGATAAGGAGGGGGAGGGTTGGCTTGGTTTTTTTGGCTGTTGGGAACTCAAAATAATTAATGGGCGCACACAAAGTGACAGGCCGGGTAGGAATACTTGGAGAAACAGTAGATCGGGAAGTACTCTTGACTACATCTTCACTAGCTGGGAGGTGGCCCTGATAGTTTGTGATATGGTGGTAAAAGAATGTGAATGGAGTGACCATGACCCCCTGATTCTAACTATGGGAGTTTCGGCCCACAAAAGGGAGGAAGTCAATCTGGGGCACTTGTTGAGCAACCACTCTCATAATCGTATTTCCTGGTCGGATAAAAATATATCAAAGGCCACTATGGCTATGGAAGAATGGGGCCCTGATTTGATCAAGCAATTCTATCATATGTCACCAGTGCAAATTGAGAAATGGATTAGTGATTTCTCGGGTAAACACGGCTCCTGTAAAATGAGAAAGATGGTGGGAAATTCCGTGAAAGAGGTTGTTTATGATAGGGACATTAGAGATAGAAAGCGAAAGCTTAGAAGTGATATCCGACGGATTAGAAATGGCCCTCTAACTAGAATGGAAACTGCCATTAAGCTGAGGAAAGTGAAAAATGATTATCAGTGAAAAAACACACAAAAGGTCAAGAAAATTGGCAAATTGGCAGCACATGGTCAGCACACTGTGTAGTAGAAACACTCGGAAGATCTGGTCTATGCTAGGTGAAGTCAGAGGACAGAAATCCACTTATATGGTCAACCCTATAGGTAACACTGAATGGATCGCTTATCTGGAAAAGCGTAATGGTGGGATTAGTAATATTACTAACAACCCGGTGCATATGAAACCTAAAGCTCACCCTTTTGTGGTAACTATTAAAGATCTTCAAAGCCGAATTGAGGAGTTAAATTCGTCCCGTGCCCCGGGGCCTAATGGACTCTCCAATGCGGTGCTGAAGCAAAATCCCCTTTTCTGGGCCTGCCTACTTAAAATACTTTTTGGGAAGATTCTACGGGAGGGCCAAATACCACCATCTTGGCAGACAGCAATCCTCATACCTGTATTTAAAAAAGGCAATAGAACCGAACCTGAAAACTATAGGCTATTGTCCATGTTGGATTGCACTGGCAAGATATTTGCTGCTCTTATACTTAGTGAACTCCTAAAATGGGTTGAGAGCGCGGGCATTTTGGATAAATTTCAATGTGGCTTTAGGGCTGGATACTCGACCACACATAATCTATTCATAATGAATACATTGAGAATTAAGGCCTTAACACATTCTAATCCACCATTGTATGCACTCTTTATAGATTTTAGGGCTGCTTTTGATTCGGTGAATCGTTCTCTCCTATGGAAGAAACTCAGTAGATTGGGATGCCCTGAAACCTTACTTTATTATTTAGAACTCCTACACACAAATAATATGGTACAGGTTCGATTAGATAACGCTGAGGCAGTGACTAAACCCGTCCCCCAGACCAGAGGAGTGAAGCAGGGTTGTGTCACAGCCCCCACTCTGTACAACTTATTCGTATCTGATGTGCCAGAATGCTTACAGGGAATCAACAACTGCCCACCAAAGATTGGCCCTAGTCATTGTCCCATGCTTGCATATGCAGATGATTTAGTGATCCTCGACCATACCTTTAATGGGATCCTAAGATCTGCTAAACAGCTATGGGATTATGCGGAGGCCAACGAACTTGAGATCAACATCAGCAAAACAAATCTATTATTGTTCTCAGCTGGAAATGTAGCCAGACCCCGTATGATGATAGGAGTGACTGAAATTAACTATACCCCCAGCTATAAATATCTAGGTGTTGAATTTGATCACAAGGGAAATTATCTTACTTGTATTCAATTACGCAGAACAAAAGCAACTCAATTTACAGCACTCATATACAAATTCACGCGAGAACGGAGTGGTTTCTCTATATGGGCGGCACGACAGCTGTATATCCAATGTCTGGCCCCGATGGTCACCTATGGGCTTGATCCCCTCTACAATATGAACTTGGGATGGCTACAGCTGGTTGAGGGTAATTTCTGGAGGAAAATCCTCGGCCTCCCCCAATGTATACCCATGGCCCTGATTAGATTGGAAATAGGAATTGGTTCCCTCAGAGCCATGGTTTTGAAAAAACGAATGGAATTATATATCCGTCTTAAGAACGACCCTGGAAATGGCCTCCTAATTAGTATCAGCAGGGAGATGGAGGCAGGCAAATTGAAAAACTTTGAAACCCAGATGGAAAAACTAAGTGAGGAAACCTGCTGGCAGCCGGAGTGGGGTCGCGAAAACAATTGCTTGTTCAACAATTTTGCGTACCGTCTCAAGCTATGGGACTGGCAGTGTAATTATATTCACCTTGAAGGACTGAAAAGTTACAGCTTTGTCTCACACGTTCTCTACATTTTTATGAAGGCGCAGCCTTATTTAAACCTCTGTCCGTCGGATCAATTGAGGCGCTTTCTTCTACTCCTTCGTATTAACCATCTCCCAATATTGGCGGCCAGGGGTCAGGAGATGGGTCTAGCAAAAACGGAGAGGTATTGTAGAATCTGTGATCTGCCCAATGAACTTGAAACTGCTCGACATGTTCTAACTTCGTGTACTGGGATGAGAGCTAGCTATATCAAACACCTTGGTAGATTTGTGCATAACCCTGAAATCATAGAACAAGCAGAATTCTGGATACAATGTATCAATACCCTTAACCCAAAACTACATATGGCACTATACCAGGTATGGCGGGACGCTTTTGCTTGTGCACTACAAACCCACAGAGGGAGCCATGGAGTATTAATTATGTAATGGGAAATGCACATGCATGCTTGTCTATCCCTTCTCTTATCTACACCTGTTCAAGAAACATAGTTAAACAAAGATGTTTATGTATTTTATTTAGGTATGTTTGGGAGGCTATATAGCTGTAAATCTTGTACATTTTGAAATATCATATGATTATAGGATTCTATGAGGATGAATACCTAATTATCACCTATTTATTTCTTTTACTGTTTTACGCTTTTTATGTGGAATATGTGTAAAGTTTGTACGTATGTACTAAACTATATCACATTAATAAATAAATAAAATAAATAAAATTTTATTTTTGATTTCATGCACATAATACAGTTTCATTTTTTAGTTCCATGTGTGGGATTCGCTCATTGGGTTGATGCATGTGAAAATGTGGGTTTACACAAGCAATGTCAACCAGTGTATGTGTGTGACGGACATGTGTTGATGTACATAGTTGACTTTTGGTTTGTGTCATGAGATCAGCATTTCACTGCTGGGGGGTGGGGGTGCAAGGGGACATGAATGGGACAAGAGTGGGGGCCTGCTGGCAGGTGCCCTGCACTGCTGGGGGGTGGGGGTGCAGGGGGACATGAGTGGGGGCCTGCTGGCAGGTGTCCTGCACTGCTGGGGGGTGGGGGTGCAGGGGGACATGAGTAGGACATGAGTGGGGGCCTCCTGGCAGGTGCCCCTGACTGCTGGGGGGTGGGGGTGCAGGGGGACATGAGTGGGACATGAGTGAGGGCCTGCTGGCAGTTGCCCATGACTGCTGGGGGGTGGGGGTGCAGGGGGACATGAGTGGGGGCCTGCGGCAGGTGCTCCTGACTTCTGGGGGTTGGGGGTTCAGGGGGACATGAGTGGGGGCCTGCTGGCAGGTGCCCCTCTGACTGCTGGGGGGTGGGGGCGCAGGGGGACATGAGTGGGACATGAGTGGGGGCCTGCTGGCAGGTGCCCCTGACTGCTGGGGGGTGGGGTTGCAGGGGGACATGAGTGGGGGCCTGCTGGCAGGAGCCCCTGACTGCTGGGGGTTGGGGGTGCAGGGGGACATGAGTGGGGGCCTGCTGGCAGGTGCCCCTGACTGCTGGGGGGTGGGGGTACAGGGGGCATGAGTGGGACATGAGTGGGGGCCTGCTGGCAGGTGCCCTGCACTGCCCGGGGGTGGGGGTGCAGGGGGACATGAGTGGGACATGAGTGGGGGCCTGCTGGCAGGTGCCCCTGACTGCTGGGGGGTCGGGTGCAGGGGGACATGAGTGGGGGCCTGCTGGCAGGTGCCCCTGACTGCTGGGGGGTGGGGTGCAGGGGGACATGAGTGGGGGCCAGCTGGCAGGTGCCCTGCACTGCTGGGGGGTGGGGGTGCAGGGGGACATGAGTGGGACATGAGTGGGGGCCTGCTGTCAGGTACCCCTGACTGCTGGGGGGTGGGGGTGCAGGGGGGCATGAGTGGGACATTAGTGGGGGCCTGTTGGCAGGTGCCCCTGACTGCTGGGGGGTGGGGGTGCAGAGGGACATGAGTGGGGGCCTGCTGGCAGGTGCCCTTGACTGCTGGTCTTTGGGGGTGCAGGGGAACATGAGTGGGGGCCTGCTGGCTTGTGCCCCTGACTGCTGGGGGTAGGGGTGCAGGGGGACATGAGTGGGGGCCTGCTGGCAGGTACCCCTGACTGCTAGGGGGTGGGGTGCAGGGGGACATGTGTGGGACATGAGTGGGAGCCTGCTGGCAGGTGCCCTGCACTGCTGGGGGGTGGGGGTGTAGGGGGACATGAGTGGGACATGAGTGGTGGCCTGCTGGCAGGTTCCCCTGACTGCTTGGGGGTGGGGGTGCAAGGGGACATGAGTGGGACATGCGTGGGGGCCTGCCGGCAGGTGCCCCTGACTGCTGGGGGGTAGGGGTGAAGGGGGACATGAGTGGGGGCCTGCTGGCAGGTGCCCCTGACTGCTGGGGTGTGGGTGTACAGGGGGACATGAGTGGGGGCCTGCTGGCAGGTGCCCTGCACTGATGGGGGGTGGGGGTGCAGGGGGACATGAGTGGGGGGCTGCTGGCAGGTGCCCCTGACTGCTGGGGTGTGCGGGTGCAGAGGGACATGAGTGGGACATGAGTGGGGGCCTGCTGGTAGGTGCCCTGCACTGCTGGGGGGTGGGAGTGCAGGGGGCCATGCATTGTTGATCAGTAGTGCAAGGTGACATGTGGCCATGGTGGATGGGCTTGTGTGTACATAGTCTTGTGTGCATACAAAATCTGGAAAGATGTAGAGCCTAAAATAATGTTCATAACACAACTGGCTGAGCGGTGGATGTCAGCAGTGAAATTGGACTTAAAACCACTAAAACAAAATAAATGAGTGACCTACTTTTGTGTGTCACATAGGTTGCAACTGTTTAAAGGTCATAGTTTTGAACTTAGAACTTAGAATCAGCGTTCCAGCTGCATGTGTAAAAATTGTAAGTTTGATTTGAATGAAGAAAAACTGGGAACAAAAGTGACATTTGGCTGAAGCCTGGCTTGAAGAGATTGAATTCTGTCCGGCAACTACCCCCGACAGGAGTTGAAACTTGCCCAGCCACTGCATTCGCAGGCCTGGCTGCCTTCTGCTGTTCCCAGATTACACCTCTCTGATTGAATCAGGGGAGGAGCACCTGGGAGCAGGGAAACAGAACAATGAGCTTTCCTTGGCTCAGGCAAATGTTAAATTAGGGGGGTCGTAAATGGCTTCCTCTTGGAAGAAACTGGGAGGAGCAGTGCCTCTGTGAGCAACCTGAGTTGGAGGAAGTGGACAAACCAGAAATTCCACCATGTGCTTTGGGAAACCACACCCCGCTGGGCCATAGCATAATTCTAAAAAGATGGATAATTCATAGTACGGACTTGTCAAAATTATATAATTAATATCATTATTCTTGCGATTTTTCTGTGCACATTTTAAGATGTGTTAGGACTCTGTGGTATGTTCAGTGGGGTAGTAGCGGAAAATAAGGTATTACTCCGAATGTCTATATGTTAAAAATCAGACACTTTATCATCTGATGCCCATATTCCTTGTGCATGTTTGTGTAAATTCTGGAAAAGTTTAGAGGTTGTGTTCTTGATGAAAAGGGCAGAATTCTGTCATAAGTGGACACAACATCTTACAAAGACAGGGATCGGATGGTTTGGTGCTACAGAAAATATGTTAACTGGACATATAATATTAGAAAAATGGTACATAGATAAATATGTATTTGGATCAAAAATAGATTTGTGTGCAAATTGACCAGGGGTGGATCCTCTGACCCATGAACATACCTCATCACGATGACTCACAACTCAGCTCCCCCAATCAAGGGAGAGAGGAGGACTTGGCCAATGATAAGTTGTGAGGGACAGGCTTAGTTATGCCCACGCACACACCCATTTTCAAAACACTTAAAAAGAGACTGCTTTGGACAGGCAAGGGATTCACTTTCCACTTTCTTGTGAAGCATTTTGCCAGACGACTTCAAAATCCAGACAATCTCCAGAGATCCAGAACTCAACTCCAGATAGATCCAGAACCAAGCCAGAACTTTGTAGCAGAGAGGCCTAACCCAAACAGCTGAACTCTTCTCAGCAGGCCTTCAGAACCCAGCAACCTAACCAAACTATTCAACAGCCGGGCAAGCTGTTTGATTCTGGCTAGAACCTTGGGGTAGAACCGGTAGCAGACCCAGAAAGCAGTGCTATATCCAGAGAGACCAGACCCAGACCAGACCGATGTGTAGAACCGCTAGCAGACCCAGACCAGATCGCTGTGAGCAGAACCTGTACCAGAAGCCGCCATAAGTCCAGTCCAACCTGTTGACCATATTCGTGACGAGGCCCATTCCTTCCAAAGTTAGGAGTGGGTATCCTGAGGCCTGTGCAGAACCCATCTCTTAGTTTAAAATAATCTGATTCAAACCATTTTAACCTGTCCAGAACTGCATCATAAGAATCGTGTGTTCATTCTGTCATTTCAAAGCTGTAAAAGTGTCATTTTGCCATTTTGAATCATTATTTCATTTCTGAAAAACTACCTTCACAAAATTGTCCGTATCTTTGGAACCGTGTGTGCTAGGAACAATATTTAACTTTCATTTGAAAGCTAAGATTCTAAGCTTTCCAATAAGAGGGGCGTTACATAAGGGCTTATCATCCAGAGTATAACTTGTCATAAAAATATGTATATAAGGGCTTCCCTTGGGCATCCCAGACGAGGCACTGACTTAGTGGGATTGCTGAATTGAAGTCACTTAACAGACCCAACAACCAGGACGGAGCCCATACGTTCGTGGGACCCCTGGTACGCAGGTAGTGGAGAGGCAGATGACATGGCACTCTCTCCTACCTGTGGATGGGCCTGGGACGGGGTCTCCCTGCTGGTGCATGGTGGTGCAGTCACAGGGTCAGGAACAGCAACATGCACAGGCCCCTCCGCGGTGACCTGTGCTGCCTCCTTACCCTGGCCCCGGACTGCACCACTTGCACCAGTGGTACTACCCCCACCAAGCCCCATGTGCGGCTCAGTAGCGAGCTCCTCCTCCTCTGTGGAGACCAACAACCTGGATGTCTCCACACCGTCTTCTGCCATTGGAAGCCCCTGTGAGGGCTCACCTGGCCCTTCCGCCACAGCCGTTGTGGCAGACGCAGCACCAGCCCCTTCGGTCCTGGATGATGGTAATTCCTGGGAGGGTGGCTGGGCCTTGCGTCGCCGCCCAGTGGAGGCATCCCTGCCGCTTGGCTCCACAGTGCCGTCTCCGCCCTCTTCTTCACTTGACACTGCGTAGAGGGAGACATAGAACACAAGCATCAGGGTACAGTACAAAATACCCTAGACAGGAAGCAATAACACATGAGTGGCACTGTCAAATGTCACTTCCATCCTGTCATTCCACAACCCATGGGTCAATGCACACAACACACATGCAGAAACAGTCCCAGCGCCTGCAATCTACATCAACATCCATGTAGAAGGGCCCCTGTAAACCAAGATATTGCCTTCAAAGTCACATGCAGCCATAGCGTTTGAAAGTCACACACACACTTCTCTGGCACACACACACACGTGCACCATACAAATACATGACATAAGCACCCATTCCTCACCCCCCTTTCATGTCCAGGAACAGGGACAGCCATGCTTTCATGTGTGCATTCCGCATAGAGCTCCCCATGTTGCATTAAAACACATGCACCAAGCATGTGGTTCACTCATAACTGGTCTCACATGCATGACCATGATGTCCCTGCACACACACATCCATACATGGCCTATGTCACACATACAGGCAAGCATCAGACTAGCAGCACACTGAAACATGCCCTGTCTCACACAGCAATGCTTGGCCACTTACAGCTCAACTCCGGACGGGTCTGCCTCCGAAGGATCTGGGTGTGGAGCGCTGGGCCTACGCGTTCCACGACCCTCATCTGGATGTTACTCATACATGCCCAGCCCCCCTCCGCGAGGCGCTCGGCCTTGTGGAGGGTCCTGAACCTGAAGTCCTCCCAGCACTTCTTGACGTGCTTGATGTCGCGGGTTGCCACCCCCTCTGCGTTGATGGCAACTACTACGTTGTCCCAGATGCTCTCCACTCCTTCATTGTTGGCGCGTGATGTTCCAAAGCGGGCATCATAATGGCACAGGACATGCTCCACCAGGACACCAACTTCAGTGGCAGTGAAGCTGGTGGCCCTCTGCCTCTCTGGCTGGGGGTTGCCAGTGGTGCCAGATGGAGATGTGCCCGACATGGCAACCCCAGAGTCAGGAGTGGGTGGGCAACTGGGTCCTGGGGCTGGGCTGTGGAGCAATGGTATCCCAGTCGGGAGTCTTCTGTTCCAGCAGGGGTGGACACAGCAACTGGACCCCTGCAGATGGCTGATGTGCAGGCACCAAATAGCAGGGCACGTGGGCAGCAGACAGTCAGGCAGCAGCAGATGGCAGGTGGGAGCATGCTCAGGGCTCTGGGGGGCAGGAAAATGGTCTTCAGGGCAGGAGCGTGGTCTTCAGTGTATGTATGCGTGGCGAGCTTGATACGGAGTGATTTGGAACGTGAAAAATGTGCACGTCAGCATGTAATTCGAGGAAAGGCCCTTAGCGCGTAAGCGGGTCAGCACACGTACGCAATTTCATTGGACCAAAGGCTCTTAGAGCGTAAGCGCATCTGTGACATGTCGTGCATGGGCGTTGCCCTTTCGCGTGTCAAACTTCACGCGAACCACAGGAATACACATACCCCACTCGCACATGGCCCTTTCGCGTGTAAAACTTCACACGAACCCCAGGAATACACGTACCCCACTCGCACAGGGCCTTTTCGTGTGTAAAACTTCACGCGAACCCCAGGAATACACGTACCCCACTCGCACAGGGCCCTTTCACGTGTAAAACTTCACGCGAACCCGAGGAATACACATACACCACTCGCACAGGGCCCTTTCGCGTGTAAAACTTCACGCGAACCCCAGGAATACAAGTACCCTGCTGAAATGGCGTGTGAAACTTCCCGCGAACCCCAGTTATACACGCACCCCACTCGCACAGGCCCTTTCGCATGTGAAACTTCACGCGCACCCCCGAAATACACGTACCCGGATCCAATCGCTTGTGTGACTTCCCGCAAACCCCCATAATACACGTACCCTGCTGAAATTGCGTGTGAAACTTCCCACGAACCCCAGTTATACACGTACCCCACTCGCACAGGCCCTTTCACGTGTGAAACTTCACGCGCACCCCTGAAATACACGTACCCGGATCCAATCGCATGTGTGACTTCCCACGAACCCCCGTAATACATGTACCCTGCTGCAATCACGTGTGAAACTTCCCGCGAACCCCAGTTATACACGTACCCCACTCGCACAGGCCCTTTCGCGTGTGAAACTTCACACGCACCCCTGAAATACACGTACCCAGATCCAATCGCGTGTGTGACTTCCTGTGAACCCCCTTAATATACGCACTTTGCTGAAATCACGTGTGAAACTTCCCGCGAACCCCAGTTATACACGTACCCCACTCACACAGGCCCTTTCGCATGTGAAACTTCAGGCGCACCCCCAAAATACACATACCCAAATCCAATCGCTTGTCTGACTTCCCGCGAACCGCCGTAATACACGTACCCTGTTGAAATGGCATGTGAAACTTCCCGCGAACCCCTGTAATACACATACCCTGCTGAAATGGTGTGTGAAACTTCCTGCGAACCCCAGTTATACACGTACCCCACTCGCACAGGCCCTTTCACGTGTGAAACTTCATGCGCACCCCCGAAATACACGTACCCGGATCCAATCGCTTGTCTGACTTCCCGCGAACCGCCGTAATACACGTACCCTGTTGAAATGGCGTGTGAAACTTCCCGCGAACCCCAGTTATACACGTACCCCACTCGCACAGGCCCTTTCACGTGTGAAACTTCACGCGCACCCCTGAAATACATGTACCCGGATCCAATCGCTTGTCAGACTTCCCGCAAACCGCCGTAATACACGTACCCTGTTGAAATGGCGTGTGAAACTTCCCGCGAACCCCAGTTATACACGTACCCCACTCGCACAGGCCCTTTCACGTGTGAAACTTCACACGCACCCCAGTAATACACGTTACCCACTTGGCTTTGCTGTTTGGCAGCCCTGTAAACTGGTCCAGGGTTAGCGCAGCCCTTTGCGCTGAATTGGGGATTTTGATGGCTTTTCCTTGCGCAAGGGCGTACTTGGGGGCGTAACTGGCGCTGCTGCAGGGTCGCTGCGCCACTCTGCACCACGGCTGGTTTTGGAGGCTAAAATCCATGAATACGCTGTGCGCAGAAATCGATTTTAGCGCACGTGGCTGGCGCAGACATTCGCACGCGCACACTGTGCGCCAGCCGCTGCGCCACTTTTGTGCTAAATTCTATGAATTACCCTGTTAGTCTGTTCTTTTTTTTCTTTTTTTTTTAAACTTTATTTACACAACATGTACAACAAAAACCCAAGACAATCAATGTACAACAAATAAAACATGGTAAACAATACAAGAAAAGCACAGCACAGTTCAATCTACAGAGTGAGATAAACAATACTGCAAACCCCCAATAAATCAAACAAATCTCTCAATTACCCCCCCACCCAGCAACCACAATGTTAGAATAGCTGCAAAAATCTAGCCCATATTTTTTCAAACAAAGCCAATTTACCAAGTCTCCTATACATCACTCACTCCATATTTGCCAATTCATGCATCTCAGACAACCATGTCTCAACATTCAATGTCAAAGCATTCTTCCAGTTCCTTAAGATAATTCTTTTACCAGTCATTGCCCCTCTGAACAACCACTTCACACTCCGAGTGAGATCATCCAAAGACTCATCACTCCCCAATATGATCACACTAAAATCCAAGACCGGGAGACCAACAATCACTTTGTCACTTATACGTCCAATCTCACCCCAGAACAGCCTCACCAGCCTACGATCCCATAGTAGATGTTCCAGTGTACCAATTTCACATGAACACCTCCAACATTCTGCACTCTCCGACATCCCTCTTTTATGCATTATCTCAGGCGTCCAATAAATGCTATTTAGAATTTTCATCTGTCGCGATCTTTCCGTGAGTCCCAACAAGCACAAATTCACGTTCATAGACATGTTTTGCCACAAGCCCTCTGTGATATCCAATCCGATTCTCCTGCCCCACTCCTCTCTTAAAGAATCATTCCCTTGAAAACACGACACAAACACTTTATACAGGCGACTGGCCCGACCTCCACCCGATCCCACCAAATCCCTTGCAAAGAAATCCAACGCAATTTTCTTATCCAAATCCACCACACCAATTGCTCTTTTGAGCTTTACAAAGTCAGAAGCTCTAAAGTTTTCAATACCATATTGTTGCTTCAATTCCCTTGTGTTCATCCAACGACCATTTGTAAACAGGTCACCAACCCACCTCACCCCACCCAGAAACCAATCTGCCCAAAAAATCACCTGCCAGTCTGTTCTTAAACACCGAAAATTCACAATGCAGACAAAAACGTACAAAAAGCATTTAGGGTACAATGAGCATCCACTTCAGAATATGTAGTTTGCTTTTTGCAAGTTGCAGTTGTCGCATGTTTTGCAGTTGTCTCAGTTATGATCATCACAAGACATTCCATTTCGGTGTCCTTGGTCATTTGAACAAATCCTTATGCCTAAAAGCTTGGGAGTATTGGGATGTTTGACCATAGCCCTTAAAGTTGTCCTTGATTTCATTGTTCCACAATTAATGTTTTGTTGTAATGTGTCTATCTTTCCTATCTCCATGGCATGCTGTTCATGATGTTTGCATGTATGAGGTAATGAGTGCCCAGAGTATGGGATGCTGTGTGAGTGCGCTGCTTTCCCTGCGCTACTCTACATTATTTAGTACACAGTTGTGAGCCCTACCTAAGGTATGTATTTTTCCAACCTCTGAAGCCTAAAAAGTAGATCCACGCAGGCTTGACATGTCGCCAACTTTGCACAAGATCTGCAGATGAACTGGTCTGCTGTTAAATCTCAGTGACCAGTTTTTTTTATTTCTTTTTTATTTAAACCTACCGTGTTAATAAAGAAACCTTGGTTTCTTCAACAACATCGTCCCAGGAGCAAGCATTCGGTAAAAATAAGATAGTAATGCTTAACGATCCTTTACAAATCCTTAACGATAGTCCACACATCAACAATTAACAGCGGACTGGGAGGTTCCCGAACTTGGCAATGAAAAACAACAGACAGGAGTCCAAGGTTTGAATAGGGCTACATACACCCTCCACAAACCGGCCTTTCTGATAGTTCCTCCTCATCTATGATTGCTCCTTTATCCTGAAGAGTTAGGTTGTTACGGAATCCTTACTGCAAATCCTTCAAATCGCAGGGGTATCTCTGAGCTTCTTCTTAAAGATTCCCTCTAGGAATGTTACCAGGCATCTAGTTACAGCCAGACTATTGCCACCATACAGATACTCCCACCACATTTCAGCATGAGTACCGTCTATATTCTTCATTTTTTCATACAATCGTAGGGTTCTCTCTGTTCGTAACTCTGGACAATAGAGGATGAAATGGTGTAGTGTTTCCTCTCGGTAGTTGCATAGTCTGCAAGTTTTGTCTTCCACCCTTACTCCGTAGCGACACAGTACATATCTTGTGTGCAACACATTAAGACGCAATCTCAAAAGAAGGTCTCAAGAGCTAGGGTTCGGAGATTATCTCAACTATACTGGTGGGACGTTAAGAAGGTTGGTCAAGGATTATGATAAAGTATGATGTTTTGAAGCTGTTCTTTTTGCTTCTGTTTCAGACCTATCAACATTGTGCAGCGCTCTTTTGTCCAGTAGCAGTGTTTCGCACAGGATTATTAGGGACAAGTCCTGTTGACTCAGGATTTCCAGGCATTTTGCACTCCATTCGTTCAGGGCCCATTCATATGAGCCTCCTGCCTTCTTTTTAATGATGCTGTACTGCAGGGGGCAATTCCTGGAATTCAGTTTGCCAAATACTGTGAGAGTTTTACAGACAATTCTTGTCTGCATAGATAAAGGGCCCAATTTGTGCCTTATGATTGCAATAGGGTTCATGTTTTGCAATCTTAAAATGCGTTTCCAAAATGTACTCCCTAGCTTTTCCCATGTTTCCCATGCTAGGCCCAAGCCTGCTTCCCTGCCATAGGTCAGCACTGGCACCACCTTCTGATTGTAAAATTGGATTACCGGCAGTAGTGAAAATTTGCCGTATTTTCTAGCAATCACAAGAGCCTGCGCTGTCAGCTCGGCGGTTTTCAGGACTAAGTTTGCGATCCTGGCCATCTCCATTCTACTGGCACTTTTCATAGTTCCTAGATATTTAATAGAGTTCATTGGAGAGACTGTACTGTTTCCTAGCCTCCATCGGAACCGGCTTCTCTTCCTTCCTCCTGGATTTTGTATTAGGATGATCTCAGTTTTTTCCACATGTATTTTTTTGTTGTTTAAATCGACGGAAGCCTGCATGGCATCACGTTTTTTTTGGAAGCACAGAGAGGTCCTGTCCAGCAAAACCAGGTCGTCCTTGTACAGAAGCCAACCGGCCGACCTGGCATTGATCTTTGGCAGGCAAGATCTAGGGGGGTCCAGTATGTTCATCATGTCACTTATAAAGAAATTATACAAAATGTGCACCAGGGGACAACACTGCTTCAGGCACTTGGTGGTTTGAATTTCTTTAGTGAGGCACCCCACTTTATTCAGCCTGATCTGTAATGTTGTTCCCGACTAAAGGTCTTTAATTGCAGCCACAAGATCTTTCGGACAACCTCTTTCCGTCCGTTTTAAGCAGAGGCAGTCTCTATGGATGGAATCGAACGCTGCTTCCATGTCTGCACAGGCCACATATAGACACTCTTTTGCTTTCAGCGTTCAGGCCTTTAGGAGGCTAAGGATTAACAGGTTTAGGCCACGGTCAGTTTTGCTCACAAAACCCGTTTATCTAGGATCGTAAGATTCCGACTCTGTTATCCATTGCTTCAAACGCTTTAACAGGACTCCTGCAAAGATTTCTCTGAGGAAGTCTAAAAGGGTGATTGGCCTATAGTTCCTAGGATTCAGCCTGTCTCTCTTATTAAATATTGGAACTATAATCACCCTTTTCCATGATGTTGGAACTCTTCCTTGGCGTAAAATTATTTCAAATATTATCATGCAGAAGTCCGACCATAGATCAGGGGCTAGTTTCAGCATGGAGTTCATCATTCCGTCCAGGCCAGGCCAGGCTCTCAGGACGTGCTAGCTTTTAGGATGATGTTTTTCATTTCCGAACTTGATGTCCCACAAACCAGTCGCTGGTTGCGGGATTGAAGGCTCTACGTAAGACTGCTGAGTGAATAAAGTCTCGAAGTGAGTTATCCATCCTGACTTACGTATGCCGTTAAGTTGCAGGGAACCGTTTGATTCTTCCCTGCCATTAAGTAATGCCCATACGTTCTTTCCGCTGTTGGACAATACTGCCTGTAGCATGCATTCTGAATCCTTTTGAAAGAGGAGCGCTCTGTGGGAGGCAGCCCAATTTCGGAATAGCTGTTTCTATTTCTTTTTTTCCTGGTATCGGGATTGTGTTGGTAGGTGGTTTAGTCTCTTGAGGTCTCGATGACGTAGTTGGTTCTTTCTCAGTGCCATAGAGCAGTCATTTACATGTTTGGTATCCACTACATAGTGTAATTTGCTTTCTGACTTTGAGGACATTCGGACATGTAATTTCTCATTTTACTATAGCCAGTGAGATATAGCCGGTAACATAGCTCAGTGGGATGAACGCTCACTGCTGCGATCTGTGTGTGATCTGCAGGTTGTAGGTTCAAATCCCTGCAAGGCCAATTCTGCCTTTTATCCCTCTGAGTTTGATAAATGAGTATCAACACAGTTTGTGTGATATTGTATGTATATTTGTTCTATATAAGGCGCTTAAGCCTACGTTCTATATAATAACACATCATTATCATTTGGCCTTGGGCTTCTGCTTGCATTCACAGAAATTCAGGAAATATGGGCCTAAACACACTGGCATTAATGATACATATGGTGATCCATTCTTGTATGAAATGTGTATCACATTACAGTGATAGTATAACCATATTTTTCGTAGTGTTCTTGGGAACAGTACTATGTGATGCCACTTCCTGTTTTGTCAAGGGGTGGCGTCACTTCCCGTGATGTCACTTCAAGGTGCGGTCAAATGACATCACTTCATGTGATGATGTCATCAGAGGTCAAGGGCTGTGTGATGTCACTTCTGCTACCCTGGCATTATAATGAATAGACGTCCCTTACTGTAGCATGTTTATTCACTGGATCCAAAAATGTGACAATATAAAATAACAATTACACCAGCTGCCAATACAGCAAGAATACTGTTCAAGACAATATGTATCGCATACAAGGCAAGGAACACCCAGGCCTGCCTAAATTGCCAAACAGCTTTTCAATTGTGATGGCGTGTGCACATCTAGGAGTCATCTCATCACCAGGCTTGAGACCTTTGACTAGCAAGGGAAAACAAGGAAACAGACATCTCATAGTACGACTCAGCCAAGTGGAAAAATATCCTGGTTTCAATTACAACACTCATTTGGTTCGGAAAAAGGGCTAAAGGTGTTGTTGTTTAAGGCAAGCAGTGGCCAGAAGCATCCCATGGCCTAAGGTGCATTGGCAGAGGCCTACACACCCGTGCCCTATCTTGAATGTACACCTTTTTATACCTATTATTTTATTAATCTATGGTGCTCTGTTGCTCCCCAGCTAGGTTCACAATGTACACAAAATTAATACCTACATACATATGTCATTGGGAGGTATGTCTTCCCATTCGGTAAGTCGCACTCTTCCATCTGCCCACAAAAATAAACATTGGCCTTTCAGAAGATTAATCATGAATACCTGGAAAGCAATGTAAGTGAAAAGCCTCCCCTATAAAGTTGCAAGCTAAGTATAAAAGGTGCACACCTTTTTAACCTACAAAGCTGAACTGCACAGTACAGTACTAACAAGCGAATTTATAGGGATTGAGGCCAGCTATCAAGAGGTCTTGTGTGTAAGTGTCTCGCCTGAGGATGTGGGTTTGAATCCCAGCTTCTGCAACTTTTAAACCAGTTAAATAACATAAAAATAATGTAATGGTGGACGCTGTAATCCCGAACCTTTGATACAGTGAGACATGTTTTGCCAGATCCTAGATCCCGGGAAAGTCCAGTCCAATGCCCAGCATTTCAATAAAAAAATCATTGGAGATAGTTCAGAAAGAAGTTACTATACCTTACCTCACAGAAATACTATGAGTTACTAGCCTTACTCCTGACTTACTATTAGTAAGTCAGGACAGGAGTAACTTAAATATCAAAGTCTATGCATATCGAAAGACTCTCCCCAGGAGTACCCTGTGAAACACTTGTGTATAGGCGCGTTATAAATGCCATATCATATCGTACCCCCAGAGTCCTCTCCCAATGTTCTTTGGTCACCTTGTACTTCTTAGCACGCACAATATCTAAGACATTCCCTGTATCCTCCAATGAGGTTCTGCATCCCATTCAATCAAATGTACCAATGTTCATTTCTAGAGACTGCCCTGGGCTGAAGCAATTGCCTATATGCCTGCAGGATTCTTCAGATTCAGCACAACTCAAGATATACTGAGAGATCATGATTTGTGTATCCTTACTATCTGACATATCCTCATGCAATGAAACCCCCTACAAGACCACATCTCTCCACCCACTCGCAGAAGAGGGTGACAAGAACAACAATGCTCACACTCAAACAACCAGCTCCTGTTCCCAGCTATCCTCGCAAGACCTAGTGGTGGCCCCTAAGACCACTCCCCCCCACCATCTAGACTAACACTTACAACCCGCCCCACCCACGTGGATTCTTGGCCAGCTCCCCAGACCTAACCGCTCCATGGGTAGCATTACCTTCAGATGGATTATGCCATGAACTAAGGCGTGGTACAAAATGGAAGAGTACAATCCTCTGCAAGCCACTGCCGTACAGAACCTGCCAAGGACAGATCCCGTGCTGCCACACCCCCAGACATTTGTCCACGCCAAGAAGCCAAGCAAATAGCAAATGTTGTGCTTTATGAATACTGTGTATCTTCACACACATATCATTCCCAATACAAGGCACTTAACGCAAGATCCTGCTCTTCATTTGCAAGTCTTTAAGCACTCCTTACTGTTGAAGATTTGTACTACTCCACGGTCTGTTCAAAGATTTATACAACCCAAGCAGCCAGTAATGTTGGCACCGACCTTCCTAACAATGGGGTCACACTACTTAAGTTTAATGCATTTGCCTCAGCCTGTACAAGACAGGGGTTTCTTGCACCAGCTCATGCCGCAACTCTCCTTTCTGTTCCCTGTAATTAAATGAATTGTGCTGCAGCGAAGCAGAGATTTCAGAGATTTCAAGTTTCCAATGGCAAGGAGTCAGAAGGCCAACCTGTCCTGTTTTGTCCGCTTTGGAATCTGGGTCGTGTAGTTTTATACTTTCCCATTTGAGTCCCAGAATCTAAAATGAAAAAAAAAAAAAAACAGGATTGGGTGGCATTATCATGCATGGCCATGGGAAACTTGAGATTTAGAGAAGTTTGTCAATGAAAGTAAAGTGTATGGATATATCAGAGAAAAAAACTTGAGTTAAGAGGGACTTAAGGTGATCACATTTAACGCAACAAAACCCTTGAAATTCAGTGGATGTGGGAAGTGATGACCATTTTAACGCAGCGTCGCCCATGAGCACATACATATTAAGACAAAAGGGTTTCACAATAAAATCATGGGGGCGTTTGGAGGAGGATACCGAGTTAAGATGGTTATCCACTGAATTACTCCAAGAAGAAAAAGTGAAACGGGAGACCTAGTGGAAGATTCCCAGAAAGAAACGCCAACAAAGAAGCTCGACCTCACAACCCTAATGTCTGCAATAACAATCGCACTAGCCCCGTTTGGCAAATTGTATGAGGCCATAAGCGATACATTAAAGGACCAAACAACGCTTATCGCAATGACCCAAACTAAACTGATCTATCTGGAGGGGTACATCACTGCCAAAGAAAAACTGGACAGCAAACTCTTCAACAAACTTCTGTTGGCCCCCCTAGACCATGGCCTATGGAGCTCTCAGCGCAAAAAAACATTGTCATAAAAGACTCAGTAGAACAAGCATTCCAAACAGAACCTAGTAAAACTAAAGACCCACTTCGGTCTCCCAAACCACAAGCGTGGTCGAAAAACAACCCTACAGACAATTGTCAAGACTCAAACAGCAAAAAAAAAGAACAATCAAAACATAGGAAAAGCCGACCAACTCAACCCTTTTTCAATTGCAGGCGGCAAACAGGCGCACTCAAAACTCACAGCCCTAGTACAAGAGCTTTCAAACGTCCCACCTGGAAACTCACAAACCTTGGCAACAAACCCAAGTTTACCGTCCTGCAGAAAGGCGGCAGTAAACCCAAAATCTTCTCCCTCTACAGCCAGAACTTTAGTCACAATCAACCAAAAAGCATCAAAAGGGTCAGTTAAACATCCAGATCCCTTGGTTGACCCAAAAGGAAAAGCTTCCAGGGAAAATGGGTCTTCAAAGTTCATGCCGAAGTGCCTAGACCATCTCACAACTTCTACTCAGTCTCCTTTACAACAATCATCAATTACCGCCGAGGACTTTTTGAGAGACGCAAACTTTATGAACATAACCCTCCACC
Source organism: Ambystoma mexicanum (assembly GCF_040938575.1). Classification (NCBI taxonomy): domain Eukaryota; kingdom Metazoa; phylum Chordata; class Amphibia; order Caudata; family Ambystomatidae; genus Ambystoma; species Ambystoma mexicanum. The sequence continues at coordinate 326,713,915 of NC_090934.1, forward strand.
CATCCTCCGTGAGTGGCGTCGATCCTAAAACCTGGTTTTTCGGTGGTGAACCTACAACTACTAAATCTAAACGACAAGTTTCCCCAGCTGCAAAGAAACAAAGATGAAGAAGCGAGTCCCGGTCTGAAGTCCAGGAAGAAACCTTCCCTAGACAGCCAAGAGGTCCAGCAGCCCTAAGAAACTGTCCAACGCACACTAAAAGTCACCACAACAGCATGGTTTCGAACACCTGTGACAAAACATTTCCGAAAACCAGAAAGACTCCGGAATGCCAGCCGAGAGCAGTCCAGAGGACAAAGCAGAGCAGCCCGTGCAGACTAAAATACTCCTCTCAAACTCACACATCTCAGCGCTCGCGGTCTCCTGCCATCATCTTCAAGTTGGAACAGATTCTAAAAAATTCCGAGGCAATAACCCTGAAGAGGGGAACAGTCCTGAAGATCTTGAAACACGTAAGAGACTTTAAGAACCTGTCGACGGATGACTTAATTCTAGTGGAGCCCTACCATAAAGACCAAAAGGCAAAGGCCTTTCTCCACATTAGAACAAATGTGCTAAGAAGGAGTTCCAAAGAAGTCGAAGGGGATTTCCTGAAACAGGGCTATTACCTCACAGACCTGTCAAGCGCAACAGAGGGTGCAAATCCCAAATCCAGAACCAGCATAGCGGTCGCTCAGCGGAACCCGCTGTCTTCCCATAACTCAATGAGCTACGGAAGGCCATTCTCTCCAACATGTGTCACAGAGGTCAATCGAGTACATACAAAAGCTACTCAAAACCCTTCAAGTTGGCAAAGAGGAAGCAGACCCCATAGCCCTAAACCAAATAGAGACTTGGAACCGATAATCAAAAACCTTACCGAGAAAAATCAAGAAGCATTCGGCCATCGATCTCCTCCTTCTGCCACGAAGACCTCATCAACATTTGCTCCAATCAAGCAACTGCTAGCATGGCTGCCTAAACCACCTACGACACAAGGGAAGAAATAGCAATTAACACCAACAAGCATTCCTCCAAACGTAAGAACCCACTTAACAGCCGAGCCGGATTGCTACAGAAAAGACTCCACTTAGCGGTGTCCTGAAATTGATGTCCTGGAACACCAGAGGCTACAGCCATCTAACTAGACCGGGAGAAGTCAACCTTGGTTCCTATGAAATTATAACCCTGCAAGAAACTTGGCTCCTCAAGACCCCAGGGATCGACGGTTTCTCAGTAATAGTCTCACCGGCCAACAAAGGACGCTTAGGCCTCCCGTCATCAGCTCTTTTGGTGGCAGTCCGTCTGGGTTCTGGGCTGACCATTGAGAAATGTCTAGCCGCAACTCAGAGCCACTTAGCTGTACTTGTTAAGTGGGGCAGACTCCTTCTTTTCCACAATCGATGATGACTTCCTGGCTGGCGATTATAACTACGTACTGGAACCCGCAAACCATCTTGGACAAAAAATTCCTCAACATCATTGAATCAGAGATTGATGGAGTAACTGCGGCACAAGACAATACTTCAATAATAATAAGCGGTGACCTCAACGCCAAGTGCTCGGATTGTGCTTCGAATACCAACTTTTTGCGCCCTAAACTTTTGACAGAATCTCGAGGACAAAAATGGCAATCGCGAATGAACTCCAGAAACCTCCATAACATTGAGGAGGCTCTCCCCAAGCCAACTATATCCCGACCTGGGAAAGAGGAGCCCAAAAGGGGACAATTGACTACATTTTCACTTCTGAAGAAATGCTCTCCAGGATTACATCCTGTGAGGTCATTCGGTCTGATGCCAGAGACCACAACGTCCCCCAAATTGGTTGGCCCTCAGAGAGCTGTCCGAGGGTCCACTTGTCTGAAGAACCGGAGCCAATGGCCCAAGGGAATCGCCTAAGACTAACAGGTGAAAGGGTTAAAGAACTCACCAAAATGACGCCCGGCTACAGTGTAGGTAAGGACGAGATCTTTTGCCCTTTACGGACTTCCAACCTCTCCTAATTCCTTACTAATCAAACTCAAAGAAGAAAAGTAGTGAGAAGCCACACCCACTACACGAGTACAACAAGGAGTTGGTTCAGAAAAGGCGTTACCTGAGAAAACTGAAGAGAAAAGCTGCCAACCCATCCAAAAACTGTCCAAAAACAGTTTACTTGGAAGAAGCAAAGAGATACAAGTCGTGGCTGAAATTCTACAAATACTCCCTATACCAGCAAGATTCCGAGGAAATGCTGCGAAAGCTGGCAGCTAAAAACTCTGGAGTCTTCTGGCCATTGATAAGAAATTCTGGGAATCTATTGACACAGGCAACATCGAACAGTGTCTCGGAAGAAAGCTGGCACGCGCACTTCACGCAGATCTTTCATCTTCCTCCGTCAAAGCATTGCAAAAAATAAGTTGTTCTGGAGGACGCTACATGGGAAGACTTCTCAGACAAAACTGACATTGAGACAGCTATAAAAAGACTAAAACCCTCAAGAGCCCCAGGCCCTGATGGAATCACAAACGTCGACCTAAAAAACCACCCAGCAGAATGGGCCACCTTTATCAGCCAGGTCTTCGAAAATTGACACCTCTCAACAACAATCCCTCGTTCGTGGACCTCTTCAGTCATCGCACCAATCTACAAAAAAGGAGACAGGGCAGCACCTGGTAACTACCGCCCTATCGCGCTCCTAGATACGATTGGTAAGATATACGGCTCTTTCCTTCAACAGAAATTTCAATCATGGGAAAAAACTGCCCTGTGCAACGACCCCTTTCAAGCTGGCTTTATGAAGAACTGTGGAACAACGGTGAACATCATGATCCTCAGTATCATAAAAAACAAACTTTTGGAAGGATCAGGAAAGGTTTTCCTAGCATTCATAGACCTCACCAGGCATTCGAACAAATTTACATAGAGAAGTTGTGGTCCAAATTGGCTAACTGGGACTGCCCAAATGCCATACTTGAACCTATCAAAGCTCTTCATACAGGGACCACGATGAGACTCAAACTGAACCAAAAAGGCCTACTCTCAGAAGAAATCCCAACGCTCCAGGAGTAAAGCAGGGCTGTCCCCTTGCTCCGGCCTTGTTTTTGCTTTTCTAGGTGACTACAAAGAAAGCACCAATCAAATCAGATCCTTTCCACCCAAAATTGGCCAAACGGCCGTGAGCCGCCTCTTATATGCAGACGACATTATTCTCCTTGACCAGACCGAAATCGGCCTCCAACGACAACTGGATAACTTGGCCAAGTACATCTCAGAAAGCAACCTGGAGATAAACAAGAAGAAGTCGAAAATCATGACACTAGAAAAACCAACAATAATGAAAGCAAAAAAATGAACTGGTCAATCGAAAACTCTCTGGTCGAGGTAATAACCGCCTTCAAATACCTGGGTGTGATGGTCGACAGCTACAAAACAGAAGTAACAATGCAAGTCCACTTGTGGACAAAAACACGGACGCTAACTACACAGGCTCAAGTAATAGACAGAAAATACGGCCGGTCCTCCCTGCTCCCAGTGCTAAGATTCTACAAAGGCAAAGTCGTACCAAGCTTGGTGTATGGAGAGGACGGAATGCCTGCTATTCCAGCAACAATATGGCAAAAACTGGAGGGTTACTTCTGGTGGAAAGTCCTTCAATTTCCAAACTCCACATCAATAGATGCCATCAGAAGAGAATTGGGCCTCCTCTCCCTCAAAGCAGCAAAAGAAGCAGGTGAAATGGCTCTCTTTAGAAAAGTGATCATGTATGACTCCCCTCCTTTTTACAACCTGATAAAAATTGAACTAAACCACAACTGTTGGAAGGCCCTGACAGCCTGGGCAGCGAAGCAGAGAGCGAGTTTGGACACCATTGCATGTATGGAAGAGGACTTGATCCAGAACCCAACCAAAGTAAAAAGGAAAATGGACCAGGAGGATTGGATAACAACACAAAGTCTCGCTGAAAAAAACAAACTACTATCTCATTTACCTTTCAGAGCCAAAAAACTCCACTCCACGACTGAAATTGTAGGAAATTTTCCGGACAGAGCACTTTGTCTAACTTTTCTAAGGGCAAGGCTGAACCTGTTACAAACTAATGAAATAAGGGCCATCCGGGGCAATCAACAACAAATCACTGCCAACTCTGCAAAATCGTATCAGGAAAAGAGACAGTGAAACATCTTCTGCTAAAATGCCCCAACACAATAAAATGGAGACGAGCGTTCCTCGGCCCCCTTCTCAAACCACTCAGCATATACAAGGAGGAAGTGTGGTGGAGCCGCCTGATGAGTGGTGCAAAGACTTCTTGGGCCTTAGCCACCGCAAAAATGGGCCTGCTGGCAAGTGCCTTTAGACAAGTGAAACTGAAAGTAGTCGGATGACAAATTAAGAAGAAACTAATGAATCGAACAAACAAAGAAAACAAAGAAAGGAAGGACGAACAAACTGGAAAACTTAAAAAGAGACTCGTAAAACAAAATTTGCAAAATCATTGAGTTGATAAACGCAAATAAAAAAATAAAAAAATTCACTGAATATATGATGAAATTCGTTTATTTTTGGAAATACCAAACTTCCATAAAAACATAGACACGTAAATACAAAAAAAACAGATGGCAGGTAAAAGCAGACCCTTCAGACAAACTTTATACCAATATACCAATGAGAAGAAAAAAAATCAAAAATACTCATACTAAGAAATCATTAAGAGTGTCCTTTTATGCAAAGCTCGCCACAGAAATGTTAAAAGTGTCCAACCCAGGGGTGTGGCCTGGCTGGAATCTGATGGCTGCTTAGCCCTGTGAGCTCTGCAGCCCAGTTACCTTCATACCAACAATGCAGCCCAACATCCTGCAGCTCTCAGCCTGTATCTAGCTGTAACGGAGGATGTAATCCCGCAGAAGCCGTAGGATTGTGACCGAGAGAGGGAAACCATCTTTATTTGGGCATTTGACGCATCAACAGGGCCGCCAGCACACTTCGAAAGGCAGCATTGTAGTTAAGCCCAGGGGTGGGGCCTGTGTCAGCGCGGGTTGCTGTGGTGCCGCAGAGGCTTTAGGGGACGAAGATTGGAGCTGGTGACACCCTTTGCGGCCATTTGCAGATCTTGTCTGCTTTGAAGGGCTCCCTGGCCCAGGTGCCCCCGTCCGAGAGAGCAGCAGTAGCGGAGTCTGGCACGTGCACTAGCAGGGTCTCCAGGACCAGGTCATTGAGTAGACTGCAATGGTGGGACAGCAGACACACAGACCATCGCCGGTGATTACCACCCGGGCGGTAACAAGTGAGTTGGAGAGAACGGGCAGAGAACTAATGCAAAGGGTGGAAGCATTGGAGGCTCATAAAGCTTCCTCAGATGAGAAACAGGAAGAGGCAGAGAATCGCTCAAGAAGAAACATTGTACACATAAGAGGGATTCCCAGAGAGATCCAAGACCAGGATTTAGAGGCATATGTCCGAGAGCTGTTCCTTGACATAATGGGAGAAAAGGAAGTGGACCACACTCTTGATCGGACACACAGAGTCTTCTCTAATTTTCAACAATGCCAAAACCTCCTGCTATATGTTTTAACAAGAGTTCATTTTTTCAAAAGTAAAGAGCTCATACTTCAGAGCCCAGCAAAGATTCTATTTAGGGGGCATACCTTGCAACTATTCCAGGATCTGAATCAGGGAACTATTCAAAAGCTTAGGGTGATGTGTCCGCTAACCCTTTTGCTTTTGCAATATCGATGGGGATACTCGTTTTGTATCCTTTTCACAGTAGATGGGCTACAACACTAATACACCACCCTCCGTGCAGCAGTTGAGGGCCTCAAGATCCTGGCAGGCAAAATACAGCTGCCTGAAGATGCGGGCCGGGAGGCCCCACTGGTCGGTTGGGCCAAGGCGTGTTCCATCAAGAACAGATGGAGGGACCTTTGACGCCCCTCAATGGATAGGAGAGACAGAAACAGGGTCTCCAATACCCATACCTGAAGGAGCGTTGCATGATCCAAGTGCAAGGGCAAATTGAATGTTGAACCATGTTATGCTACTTCGATTATGGTCGCTGTGGTTTGATACAGGCAGTTTTTGCACATGTTCACCACAGTTATTCCAGGATAGATTATTTATTGACCTCTCGATTCCTACTCAGCCAATATAGAATTAGCAATTCTGTATGCAATTATAATATGAATAGCGGCAATAGCTGTCTAATGGTATGAGTGCCTGGCCATATAATGTGAACATCTGGCATTTGTGGCTATGCCCGTCATATGATATGGGTACATTATCTCAATAGCTTGCAGCGTATGCGTGTTGCTGATGTCTGATGGCAAAAGATGCCAATTACTACAAGACTCTGGCAGGGATCTGAGTATGTTGTTAAATGGTGGTAATACCCATAACATGATGTGATTATGCAAATTTATCACGGAAAACCTTCAAAAGTATGGTAACCTGCGTATGCTGTTGCCACATTGGGCAAATTGTGGGGGTACCTGGGCATGTGATGTTAATACTTTACAACAAAAAAACATATTTTCACTATGGACAAGACAAAACCAACAAACGCAAAGTGTAAACATATTACCCATGTCCCTATTTTCACAAACCATTATTTTTCTTTTTCGTATGCCTCCTAGTTAACTGCATGGATTGGCAAGGAAACACCTGCTTTCCAGTAATGAGCTTCCATTAAGTAATTGACCCAACATGGGAGTTGTAATGTGTGTTAGTTTGCAAAGAATTTACTAGAAACAAATAATACAAAACAAGCAGGTTTATACAGTTGGTGTCCCGAAGATACAGAATCACTTTTCTGGTCAACCTAAAAACTACACACAATAGAAAATTGCCTAGCCATGTACTGCTAGACCATATACTAAGGAACATATGTTCCTTCCGCATGTTAGGCTTCCTTTTGGCTCATTCCACCCATCTTCCACCCCTGTTGCCCAACCACCTTCTCGCCATGCAGTCTCTGATCCCCTCTACTTAATCAGTAACACAATAAATGAAGTGTTGTGTTTTATATGGTTGCACTATCCTCCTGCTGTCCTCTCTCACACTAACTCCTCCCATTAGTTGTCTTCTCCCTAGGCCCCAAACACTCCAATCTGTCAGGCCAGTGTCTCCATGGGGCAATTTCATACTAGTCATCCAAGGTGATGAGGATATTCAGCTCCCTATGGAGATGCTAATTTTTGGGAGGAGTGACACATATAAATACAAGGGACGTCATTTAGGGGTTGCCAGAGGTCCCAACTGCAACCTCTGAGGTCTCCCTTGCGACCTCTGTGGACGCTCTTGCGACCTCTGTGGACGTTCTACGACCTCTAAAAAAAATAATAATAAAGAGTACTTTTGTGTGTTTTTTTTTAAGGCAAGCTTGTGGCCTGTGGTCAGCACCATGTGGCTCTTTACGTCTGGAATTGCTGGCTTTCTTGTTCAGGCCCCTTAAGAAAAATAAGAACTGGAGTGCCAGAAGTCTAACACTTTCAGCATTGACCCTAAATAATGTGTCTTTCTGGAATTCTATACAATAATTGCTAGACTCATTAAAGGTTTATTTCAGGCACAGTTCAGGGGGTGAGTCACTGATTTAGTCGGTTCTTAAACACCTTAACTCAGCCTTTCACCCTTCTGAGGTCGATAAATGAGTACCAACACAGGTTTGGTGATATTGGGTCTATATTTGTTCTGTACAAAGCGTTTAAGCGTAAGTGCTATATAGTAAAACATCATTATCATTTGGTCATGGACATCTGCTTGCATTCACAGTAATTTGGTAATATGGGCCTATACACACTGATCTCAACCATACATATGACGATCCATTCTTGTATGAAATGTACATCACATTATAGTGATATCGTAACCATATTTTTCGTAGTGTACAATGCCATGTGATGCCACTTCCTGTTTTGTCAACGGGTGAAAGGGTGTGTTCCATCGATTCCTGTGATATCACTTTGGGGTGGGGTCAAATGACATCACTTCCTGTGATGTCTTCGAGGGGTCAAGGGTCGCGTGATGTCACTTCCGCTACCCCAGGCATTTTGTTGAAATGACCTCCCTGATAAATACCCTGAGCTGGGCAGTCTAGGCGTTGGCTTCATCATGGGGAATGCATTGATATAGGCAGCACAGGCTTCTGTCTTATGCCACATGCATTGCTTGTGCCTGTTAATGATAGTTTGAACACTTCTTTGGGGTAGAGGGGTGGGTAAACACCTTATCCCAACCCATGGCTGGTTCCTCCACTAGTCTTTGCAAAACCTTGGCTAAGTTAAGTGCAAAAGGAAGCAGCAAGAGGCAAGTGCTGCGTAGAGCAAATTACACAATATTAGCTGTACTGAAAATATCGTACAATCTCTCTCTCTCTGCCACCTCTCTCTCTCTATATCTTTCCATTTATCTCTCTTCCTCTCTCGAGTTCTCTCTCTGCACGGTCATTTTCTCTCTTTCTCTCGCTGCAGGCTCTTTTTCTCTCCAACTCTCTATGTGTGGCTCTCTCTCCATCTCTTTCTCTCTCTCGCTTGTACACTCTCGCTGTGGGTGACAGTTACGTTGTCAGCTACGTATTTTGTTCACGAGCCATTCCAGCCATTGCTGACAGTAGTGTGACTAGAGAAACAACACAGTTATCTTGAATACTGGGGTGGATACTGGCTTTTGTAGGCTTACAAGTAGAAGGAGAGCTGAAGTGTACATTGTCACCACTTGTGGCCTTTCGGGATTGTGCCACCAAACTGGGGTGAATTGTCCATATGGGAGGAGCTGATTGGGATGCAAAGACGCTCTGTGGGGTTCTGGTTTTCTGACAGAACTTGTAATTGACCAGAGGTCCCGGCTTGAGGGGTTTACAATTGCTTTCGGTTTTTGTCTCTCTCTTTTTTGTTAATTATTATTGTTTGTGCGTTTTGCAGCAAATGTGCAAGTTTAGCAGCTCTGCCAACCAATCAGTGGTCAGCACCTACAATGAAACTGGGCCTCATTATGAGTCCAGCGGTAGCTGGCCCGACTCCCACCGCAGTCATTTTATTGCTGGCTCTCGGCAATGCGGACTACAGGGGCATTATGGCCACGGCAGTCCCAGTAATTGCCCATTGCCAGGCACTGGAAAATATGACTCCCCATTCCCATTCGAGCCCCGTTGGACTCAATGTGAATGGGGAGGATGGATGCACCGGCACCATTCAAGAATGGTGCCGGTGCATCCGTCAAGGACTGCGAGTGGGTGCCTTTCCACCCGCCAGGTCAGACGTGGTGGGCAGAAAGGCACCCACTCGCAGTACTTGTAGTTGGCCGGTCCGGAAACAACGGTACCGGCAAGCTTACTGGCACCGTTGTTTCCGGACCGGCAACCTTGTAATGACCCCACTTTTTCTTGATACAGAGAGAAGAAATAGACAATCGGTTTTAATCTGTGCTTGACCCTTTGACCCTTTCAAGGAAGGACACCACTTTGAGAGAACAAATGCTTTATATTTTCTACAAAAAATAATTAAAAAGAAAGAAAATTATTCAATAGTACCAACATTGTAAACTATCTCTTTTCGAATTTTACAGTTTGTATATCTTGCACTACATAGTGTAGTCATGATAAGAATGTTGTGACTGTTTTTCTATGCACAGCACATTATCAAAACCTAAAATAACCACACTAATTATTTTCTGCTAGAAAGTTATTATTTACTCTGCGTGTCATGGATATCTAACTGCATTTAAGGCGCACCCTCAAGACTCATCTGATTTGAGCTCCCCCACCCCTAAGCTGCTTCTGTTGATTAGCGCCAAGTTGCCTTCTGCTGTACGAGCACTTTATACATTTTTATAACATAACGTTGTTTAACAAGACGGTTAGTTGGGTACCCTCCTACTGTACTTTTTCAAAATACCCCCATGAGAAATGCATAACATAAAAGAAAATTTTGGGTACATAACAATGACCACTCAGTTGTTATCTTGTATGTCGTGAAAAGGGCTGTAGGCTTGAATCACTAAATATGTAATGCATCCTTGTTTCACACGCATTTCATACTTCCCAATCCTCATCCAAAAATTAAAGGGTTTGTAACGATCAACCATAGATGCTGATTCAGTCATATTGAGGATTTCTAATGATAAAAAACCTATGGTGTCTGACACTCCATGTGTTATGAGGGCCTTCACTCCCAGATGAGAAGTGCATGGTTGGTCTTAGGTGCCTTACAGATTATAGAAGAGATGATTGAAAGGAAAAAGTAAGTGCAGAGATCATAAAAAGCATAGCAGACATAGAGTCCTTCTTGTGCAGACATAAACATATGCAATGAAGCCCAATAAGCAGAGTGTTCACTCTGCTAAAGCAAACAATTTCCTAAATAGGTAGGTTTTCTGTTTGAGTTCTGTAGGCCATGAAGGTGGAAGCCCGATGCACAAAAGGTTGCGTACAGAAGACCATGTGCAGTATGTAGAGCTTACGCATTGCAGCCCGCAAACTTGCCTGCCAGACAGCAGGAGCCTAAAGCATGTGTGTGCAGGTCTGCGGTAGCAGTGCAGAGTGGGCCATGAAGTGGAGAGGGCATGTGGGGGAGACCACACCTAAAAGTACTGGGAGAGGGGACTGCGAAAAGTAGACCAAGCTTGCAGACGTAACCTTGACAGGATGGATTCCACAACGTTGGTCTTTTGTTCCTGCCATTTAGACCCTGATCAAGGTTTTCATAGTGGCAGAAGTGTCCCAACAAGCCACTAACATTGTTTGAGTAGTACATTGGAATAGTTTTGATGTGCTGCATTTTAAGGTTAGGTGCAACTAGTTTACACATATAGTTTAGTGATTTTAGGACTGCCTCTATTTGCACACTCTAACCTAACTCAACCATCACTTAGCAGCTAAAACCCGTACTTTCCAAATTGTATCCCTGCCAATGATACTGAGATAATGTTTAATTGTGTGAATCATTCAAATAGTATTGATTAACCTATTATAGACATAATTGATTGATCCTAATTATTTCACAGCTCAATCCAGGCTAACTGAATTGGGCAGGGTTATCAAAAAGCATTCCATAATATGTAGGAATCCTAATGCTTCCTGCCGCCCTGTCTGGAAGACTTTTGAACATCGAGCAGCAGGTAAGTCCAGGCCTTTAGGCCTGTTCCACCGCCAATAGCCCTCCCCTTAACTTAATTTATCCAGACCCCTTCCATAAATGTTAATGAATGAATCCTGACCCCCCTAGCTCTTAATTTTATTTAATTAACTCTGATCCTCCGGCCCTTAATTTTAATGAAGGAATCCCGACCCCACTGCCTTTAAATTTAATTAATGTAGCCCGACCAACCTTCACTTCATTTGTATTCATTAATCCTGACCCCCTGCCCTTAATTTTTAATTAAAGCAACTCCTTGTCCCTTAACTTTATTCAATTCAACCCTTACAAAGAGATAAATAAACAAGACCACACTGCTGCTTTCCCATCCCCAACCATTCACCCTCCTGCAAGCCTTCCCCAACCTCTGATTGGTGCTTTTGGGGTTCACGTGACCCAACCAGCACTCTTACTTGACCCTCCCAGGGCAGCCTTGCCAGGGTGCCAAGTGAAGGGCTCTGATTAAGGGTGATTCCTGTTGGCCTATTCGCCTTGTGTTCTGAGCTGCAGCCCCCTACACAGAGGTCTAGATAAAAGAGGGTACCAGACATTCAATATAATTCAAATCAATTTCGTTCACATGCTTTTAAATTTAGCCACACTGGAAACTAACTGATATTGTCAACGCTGCTTTTGAATTTAGTCACTATAGAATTGTACAAATTTGGTGTGTGTTGCTTTGGAATTTAACCACACTAGAACCTTACGGATTTATCTAACTCTGCTTTTGCATTAGGTCCCACTAGAATTGTACTAATTTGCTGTCCACTGCATTTGAATTTAACCAAACTAGAACCTTACTGATTTAGTTAAAACTGATTTTGCATTTGGCTCACTAGAATTGTACTAATTTGAATTTAACCACACCAGAATTGTACTGATTTGGTTCACACTGTCTTGAATTTAGTCACACTAGAAGTGTACCGACTTAGGTCATGCTGTCTTGAATTTAGCTACATTTGAACTGTACTGATTTGCTTCATGCTTGTACAGACTTGGTTAACATTACTTTTGAATGTAGGCACACTAGAATCTTACTGATTTGCTTCATTCTGTTTTGGAATTTAGCCACACAAGTACTGTCCTGATTTGGCATTTATTTCTGTTGAATTGAACCACAATAGAACTGTTCTGATTTGGTGTATGTTGCTTTTCAATTTAGCTACACTAAAATTCTACTGATTTTTGTTAAGGCTGCTTTTGAATTTAGCCACACTAGAATTCAACTGATTTAGTTAACAATGCTTTTGAATTTAGCCACACTTGAACCATACTGATTTAGTTAACACTGCTTTTGAATTTAATCACACACGGATTGTATTGCTTTGTCATCTGCTGCTTTTGAATGTAGCCATATTAGAATTCCACTAATTTAGTTAAAGCAGCTTTAGAATTTAATCACACTAGAATTTTATTTATTTTGGTAAAAATGCTTTTATATTTAGCTACACTAAAATTGTATGCATTTAGTTAACATTGATTTTGAATTTTGAAACACTTGAATTGTACTGATTTGGCGTCTGCTGCTTTTGAATTTAGCGATACTAGAAATGTACTGATTTTGCAGCTGCTTCTTTTTCAATTTATCCATATTAGTATTGTACTTATTTGGAGTCTACTTATTTTGAATGTAGCCACACTAGAATTCAATTAATTTAGTGAATGCTTTTTGAATTTGACCACACTTGAACCTTACTGATTTGCTTTGGTGCACACTGATGTGGAAGGATTGCTACTCAATGCTATGTTATGCAGGATTACTATGCATTGCTATGTTACGGTATGCTATGTTATACAGGGTTTCTATGCTAAGCTATGCCATGCTATGCTATGTTATGCTATGCCATGCTATAGTATGCTACATTAGGATGTCCCATACAGTTATGCCTCAGGCCCTCCATATCACCTATCTATGCCTTCTTCTGCCTGCTCTACACACAGCACCCAAGACAGGCCCAAACCCCTCATAGGGGAGACTATGTGTCAGACAATCCCTTCCACGTATTCTCGGCAAGTATGGCATTAGCCCCATATATGGGAGATGTGAGATACCTGAAGGTGTCTCCCCAGCTAGTCCCCGGGGATCTGTCATCCAGGTGGCCAGGACACGGCCATCGCAATTGGATCCCATTCCTGGCGATGGACCAGTGAGAGGGGATCACCTGGATGTTTTTTTTTTGGGGCAGTGGGAGTGGGACACAGATGGGTGAGAAGTGGTATCCCCCTTCTTTCAATACGTTTTCACCATTATACCATGTTGGATATTCCAAAACACTGTTGTCCGCTTTTCCGACACAAACACTTTCGCAACAACACAAAATGCAACAGACTAATACCAGAGCCATTTACTTGACATGTCCAAATACAATGATCAGGCAAAATCAGGCAATTGACCAGAATCACACACACCTGAAAGCCCTTTCCCTTTCCCACAAGGATAATAGGTGGAGCACGAGAGCACAGGTCAAGCAAGGCAGACAGCACAAGATGAGAGTTAACTCAGCACAGCAGTTCAAGAGGAGGAGAAAGATGCCGCATAACGAGAGGGGGACAAGGAGAGAAGTGACCATGCTCTTTTCCGATAAAGGCCCTTGCGACCCCCGTAGAAGAAAACATAAGACTGCAAACAATAGCCAGCATGTGTATCTGCAGATGTCAATGGTACACAAAACCCTACTCCGCTGATTACCAAGCCGGGGAGAGATGCTTGTCTCTGTGGTACCAACCTCCACTCCAAAGAGAAAGAAAGCCAAGCAGTTCATCACAGCCGGGGAGTCAAGGGGAGAGCCAATAAGAAACCAAACTGTGTTGAACGAAAGTAGCAAACAGCTAATTTGAACTGTGAAAGGCTGAAACATATTATTAATGAAAAAAAGAAGAAAAACATCAACAGAGGAGTCCAGCACCATGTGGAAGCTCAAGCGGGAAACTCTGGTTGATTACCCGATGGTAGAAACTACCATAAGCAGAAGGCCTTGGGAAAGGCAAAAACAGGTTATAGTGTTCATACAGAGGTCTTGTCAAATCCTCTGTACAGTGGAAAGTCTTTGACCGACAGATGATTGTGAAGAAAAGGGAAATGCATCCCGCTTGGTAAAAGTAGCACATGAACAGGGTGTTGCAAAGTTTGGCAAGTGTGTACCTGGCGGACGGATGCTAACAAGGAGGGACAAAACCTGAAGTCCCATGAACAGTGTGTTGACAGGAGTGAAATCCGATCGAGGGATGTCCACAGCAAATTGTTTGAAAAGAAAATAAGATTTGTAAGGGGGTCCAAGCCCGAAAGAGGGAGATCCAGGAGGTGGACAGTCATCTCCTCAACATTCATTCGGAAAGGTACTTTTGTTTGTTTGTTTTGTGGAATACATCAGACCCTCGTAAGGCAAGAGACGTTTTATTAAAAAAAAACTTAACCATCGTAGAACCTGATACCTGGAATGGTACTGTTGGCTCGTGCTGGAAAAGCTTGAGTGTGTGCTGAGCTCAGGAAATCCACTTTGTACCGTGCTCAAAACATGGGGAAGGAAGACCCGTGGCAATCACATCCTGATGTATTATTTGTGAACGCTTCTTTCTTCTTGAAACCCTATCCCACACTCTTTCTGTTATTAGTTTTAATGATTTGGCAAAAGTTATTTTTAGTACAGGCCTTTTACTCTGACAAGACACCACAAGGACTGCCTTATTTTTAATTTGATGGTTGAAGCTTGCTCCCATTTTAGATTTAGGTTTAGGTTAGGCATTTTTCCACCCTGCATTTGCAGTTTAATAAACATCCTTGAACACTAATCACTTGTGTCGTCTTTACAGAGATTACAGTAGGGTTTCTCTGAATGGCGCTTATTCATATTACAACATGATGTCCCTGCAGGTCACAAGTGAGATGTCGACAGTTCTTGCCAAAGGTCTGCAATCTCATGCCAAGTAACACCCCTGTTGTGAAAGTACTGAAATATATTAATGTTTGCCTATGATAAGCTATATAAACCGGGAAACTCTAGGGTTGGGGACTCAGAGATATTTCTGTGTTCAAAACTGCCTGAACACTTGCATGCTGTGTTCCTTGCTAATCCCTCAGTCTGCCGTGTATCTGTGACATAATACAGGATGCTTGATTTACCATCAGTCTGTGTCCCTCCCCGTATTTGCTTATATTACTTATTATCTGCAAGCTGAGTCTGGCCCTTGGGAAGATGGGCGCTCTTGGCCATACCAACACTGTTTTGGAATTCAGCCACATTAGAACTATACTGACTTGGTTCTTGCTGCTTTTGAATTCAATCACACTAGAATTTTACTGATTCAGTTAACACTGCTTTTGAATGTAACCACAATAGATTTGTACTGATTCAGTTAACACTGTTTTTGAATTTAGCCACTCTTGAACTGTATGGATTTGGTTCACAATGTGTTGAATTTGGCCGCACTAGAACTGTGCTGAGTTAGTTCACACTGTGTTCAATCTTGCCACATTATAACTGTAATGATTTGCTTCATGCTGTTTTTTAAATTAACAACACTAAAACTATACTGACTTGGCTCCGGCTTCATTTGAATTTAGCCATACTAGAATTGTTCTGATTTAGCTCCCACTGCTTTTTAATTTAGCCAGACTAGAACTGTACTGACTTGGTTTCCGCTGCTTTTGAATTTACTCACACTAGAATTGTACTGATTTAGTAAACAATGCTCTTAAAATTAGTTATAATACTTGTACTCATTTAGTTCCTGCTGCTTTTGAATTTAACCACACTTGAACTGCACCGACTTGGTTCATGCTGTCATGAATTTAGCCACACTAGAATTGTACTGATTTAGTTAATGCTGCTTTTGAATTTATCCGCACTAGAACTGTACTGAATTGGTTCCCACTTCTTTTTAATTTACCCACACTATAACTGTACCAATTTGTTTTATGCTGTCTTTAATATAGCCATACTAGAACTGTATTGATTTTTTTCCCGCTGCCTTCGAATTTAGCCAAACCAAAAACTGCACTGGTTCAATCTCTACTGCTTTTGTATTTGGCCACACATGAAACACTAGTGTTTTAAACCCTGCAACTTTACAATCTAGCCACTCTAGAGCTGTGCTGGAGCACACTTGCTGCTTTTGAATTTGGTCACATTAATTCTATGCTGATTCGGTTAATGATGATTTTGAACATGGTCATTTTAGGATTGAATTGATTTAACCCCTCCTCCACACAGGTTTAGCAACTCAAAAAAGGCACAAACTTGCCTATTGCTGTCTTGAACTTAGCCATTTTAAAACTGTATTGGTGTATTGTCGGCTGCTTCTAAACTTGGCCATTTATGGGGCAGTATGGATATAATTGCTGCTAGTTTGAATTTAGCCCCTTTTGGAGTTGCACTGACTTCTTCTCAGCCGCGTATTAATTTTTGCCACTTTGGAGCTGTACTGTGTTAGCTCCCCTGCCTTCAAATCTCTACTCTTTGAACTATGCTGCTGTGATTGGTTCTGATTTTATCCTAAGAAACATAGAATTGCACCAGTTTCAATTTCATTTCTGCTGCTCTGATTTTCAGCACCCTGCCTTCTGAACTTAACCAATGTAACCCTGCAGGCTTCTACCCAATTGCTTATGAATCTTGCTAAACCTCAACCCTGATATCTGGCTCTGCCACATTGAACTTTACCACTTTGTATGTTTGACACCTTGAACTTTACAACCAAAAACGCTGTTGACTAGAAATCTGCTCCTCTGTTCCATGTATGTATAAAGTCACTTTGGAACTAAGCCACCGCTGTACCATTCCTAAAATCACCACCACTGAGTTGTGTCACCTCAAACCCTGCCACCACTGAATCTAGGCACCCAGAATTATACCTGCTCTAACTTTGCCACACTAGTGTCTGTGACCTTGATTTCGCCACTAAAGGAATCTTCATGACCACTGAATTTAGACAACTTGAACCTAAACACCTTGGACTGTGTCCCTTGGACCTCCACATCTGGAAACCTAACGTTACTCACTGCAAATCTAAGCTCTTCCAAAGCATATCACTGCGAATCTCAGAAACTCCAGAGACCACAAAACAACACACACAGGAGTGCTTTTTCCCCTGTAACAAAAAAAGCATATGTGGCCCTGACAAACACACCCCCGCACTCTATAACCACAATGAGGCATTCACCACTGTGTTAAGCCAACAAACAAGGTAGACCCCATTTGGTATAACCAGTGTAAATTGAACCAATAGGACATATCGACATCAGGAAACCCCTCAATCAGTAAGGCTAGCACCAGAACAGCTTGACGCACAACCACAACATCAATAGACCAGTGAAGTGCATGGGTGCAAAATGAGCTAAAAAGAACATGATGCCCATGTGCAGCCATTTTGGACATTCACTTCCATTACCCCAATGAAAGCCTACGGTTTTGTGGGCTCAGTAAGTAGACATGCTTTTCTGCAGCGGAGGAAAGGTCACATAATTATGTCAGCTGAACTAACTGTGCAGAATAGCTGTTGTATTGTCTGCCAAAGTACGAGCCAGAAAGGGAGTCGGTGCATTCTGCAGGTGCAGTGATAAGGGCAACTGGGGAAGAAGGCAAGGAAGAGAAGCAGTGTTTTTACACTTCTAGCTCAAATTTTACACTCTTGGCTCCTCATGCTTATTGTCCGCTCTTCGGCCGAGGACAGTCTGGTAACCTATTGGGGGTGGGGATTACCCCATAAAGAGAAGAGGTATTCCTCTTGGGAAGACAGATAGAACTGGACTCCCGGGTGATGCAGTCTCGCTGAGAGGGAGGACGCTCCGCTCCAGACCCTGTTAGTACGAGTGATCTCTCTGCCTACCTGCTCTGGGACTAAGCAGTGTTGTGGTGGCTGAGATGAAGGTGTCTTCTGCAACCATATTAACAGTGATGCTCTTTTTCTATGTTTTTGTATAACTGACTATATGTTAAGTGTGTATGTATAAAGAGTGAATAAAGGGCCTATAATGAGTCATTATGTTTTCATATATCTAGTGGTCTAAGAGTGATTCCTTGCCTATCTGAGTCCAATAACTTGTTTTGTTAGAGTGTAGGGGGATGTAATTCTGAGGTCCCTACACATGGGCAAGAAAAAACATGATATGTTGGCGCTGTGAGCAGGGTCTTTGTGCTGATATTGATGCCAAAGAGCCCTGTTGATTTGAGAAATGTATAGTTTTGCACTCAGAGAGGCAATAATTTGAACGGTGAAAAGGAGTACATTGTGAGGTATTGATGATAGGGACTTGAAAGGACAATGGGGGCGAGGTTCAAATGTCTTGGTTACAATTAGCGGCCCAAGGGGTAACTGTAAGTATTCTATTGCCTCCGAGGATAAGAAGTAGTAAACATTGAGAGAGTCCATAAAAAGAGTGAGGGAACATGCCATGAAAGAGGCAATTCTTTTAGATACACCCCAACATATGGGAATCGTTGCATTGTCTGTTTCAGCTAGAAATACCCTAATTCAAACTGCCCCACCGGTGTATAAGAATGTCATGATGGCCCTTTTGGTGGGAATGACTGGTCGAATGACCAGTGAGGTTTTGGATATTACTAGACAATTGGCAGACCTAGGAGAATAGAAAAAAGCAGAGGAACGACCCCACCAGCGAGAAAGGGAGGAGCGAAGTGAAAGACGCACTCTGGGAAGAGGTTTGACAGCCGAGATACTTTCGTATCTAGAAAGGGTATGTTTTTAGCACTGCTAAAAGATGGAGTGCTGAGGGAAGACATTGATAGGATCGAGACACTGGAAATGTATCAAGTGTATAAAAAACAAGGGTTAGATGGGAAAGAGCGTTATAAACAAGTGAAGCGACAGGAGGTAAATAAGCACAGCAGGGATGAGGTTCCTTCTGCAACCCCTCCAGCGGAGGGGGACGATGAGTCCTCGGGAGTGTCCCCGATTCCCAGCCGACTTATGCAGCTTTGAGGAAAATGGTGAGTGTGATGGTGGAGATGGAGTTTAAAAACATGCACTCAAAGTACAAATAGGATAGTGGTCAAACTCTGGTAACAACTCCCCACATTAAGGTAGACAGACGGCTTCATGTAAAGGAGAAATTATTTTGGCAGTCAGGAAACATACAGGAGGTATGCGCCTTAATTGATACAAGGGCGGGGGGCCTCATTGATACATGGGAATCCTTCAAGGTTTAAGGGAAGACATTTTATGATGACAGGTTTGTGGGGGGGGCTTGCTGTTCAAACTAACATTGAAATTAAAATTGGAAGCTTGAAAAGGCACACCTATCCAGTGTTGGTTGTTCCTATCCCTGAATATATTATTCGATTTGACATTTTTGAGGTGTTAACCCTCGGATTGTAAGGTAAACTTTATAAGTTTGGGGTGAGTGCTTTAATTTGTACTGTAGTATAATTTAGCATGTTTTGGAGTGCAGCGCCACTGCATGAGATCACATTATTACTGTGATGTGGTACAGCAAGCCATGTATTGCCAGGATAACATATGGACATGTATAGGAAGACAAGCTATCTATTTTAAAAGCACACCATTTTTGGGCTATCTATTTTAAAAGCGCACCATTTTTTTTCTCAATACCTATTTAAAAGCACACCATTTTTTTTTCTCACTTGAAATGCCTCACCTACAGGAGACACATTAGATACTTGATTAATTAACTTAACTAACAAATACTAACACAATTCTAACTCCTTAACATTATAATGTGTTCTCCATGTGCAAAATGAGGCAGGCTAAGATTCATTGTTTAAACGTGCAATTTTTCTTTGCCCTGTTCACTGTCTTTGCAGGAAGCAAAATTTGAATGCCAGGAAATCAGTTAGATACAGTTGCTTTCTGTAAAAGTGAGCTATTGTTGAGGAAGGTGGAGGCAATTTATGAATTTTGATCGGTGCTACGTAAATTTAGGGGAGTTAACAGAGGTTTTTTGGAGTGTCTCTGACAGAATTACAGGGGGAAGACATTTTGCGGAGCTACAGTGAGGTCACTTGGCTAGAGCTGCTGTGAGATCGCCTGGCTGGGCGGCTGGGAGGGGACGTCCCAGTTGCATTGCTGACCTTCAGAGACTGGGGTTTCCTAGTCACTTGGCACCGGCTTGAGAATTCTGTGTTCTCGCTGTGCACTCCAAACTTCAAACTTCAAACACAAAGAAAACCGTGGGCTCATTCATCGAAGGCGGCTAGCCAAGGGAGATCGCGTGTGGGAGAGCTACAAATAGCTGGTAAATATACAAATGGAGTGAGATTGCTGTGACTGCTGGACGAATGATCTACTATTATGCAGGCAGTGTAGCGATAGGGAATTCTCCTGTGTTTAAATGCCACGTTATAATGTTGCAAGACAAATGATGCAATCTTTCTTTTTCTTGTTGAAAATGTAAAATGAAATTTGTGGTATTATTGCATTTCTTTCTCTTATGTTTATTTCAGAATGGATTGTCTAACCAGAATGGTAATGTATCATTTTGAAATGAAATTGTGATAACACACAGTCTGCCTAAGAGTGTTCTTGCTTCTGTTTTTCATGTGGTGCCTCTAAAAAAAATACTCTGCAAGAGAGGGAATGATGTATGTTTAATGTGCCAAGTTTCCTATACAGATGAAGCAATGTCATGAGCCTTTATAAATAGTTATGCACGTGATTCCACTCAGGGTATGTGTGTGTGGCTTCTGAGTGGAATATAATGCAATAGTCTGCTGAGCGTATATGAATCAGCAGAGAGAGGCTTATGGAAACATAGTCTCACTAATGTAAATAAATTAGTGATAATACCACATGTTATTGTGAATACTCTATGGAAACATAGTCTCACTAATGTAAATAAATTAGTGATAATACCACATGTTATTGTGAATAATTTATGGAAACATAGCTTACTGGTATAGATAAATCAGTGATAACAGCCATAGGTGGCACTCCATATGAAAATGTGGTGTTTCTGAATAATGTAGAAGTCCGAGGCCTCTAGAGATCACAAGAACAGAAAAGAAGGGGGTTTTGTATGTTGGGGCCACAAATAAAAAACAAAGAAATTATGCTCACCAAAATACCACCAACAAAATGTATTCCACTGTAAAACCAAACCCAATCTGAATGCAAGGAATAGTCATTGTCAAATTACCAGTGTTTTTGGCGGTAAGAAAATACTGCCAAGCCCCAAGTTTATACAAAATACCCTACAGTACTCTTGTGATGGTACGAAAATCGAAAATGGCCCCGCTGCAGGTTCCAATAGGCACAAAAATGAGTATACATGAAACAATATCGAATTCCTGGGGAGGCAGAAGGAAATTTCGGACACGATTAAAGGGTTTGTAGAAGCCAGTGTATTACGCCCATCAACACGGCTTGGAACAATCCAATCTGGCCCGTTAAGAAGCCGGATGGAAGTTACCGGATGATTGTTGATTATCGCGAGTTGAATAAATATACTCCTCTGTTAATACCTGCAGTCCCTGATGCAATGACTTTGATTAAAAATGTACAGAATGTTTGAGGGAACCTGGTATGCAGTCTTAGATTTGGCTAATGTCTTCTTCACCGTACTGATTGCGGATGAATGTCAGTAGCAGTTTGCATTTTCCTGGAGTGGGAGGCAGTATATGTTTCAACACTTGCCAATGGGATACAAGAATAGCCTGACAATCTGTCAACGGCTGGTGCCAGAACACTTGTATAAAATTAAGTGCCAACCAGATGTGCAAATTGTGCATTACATTGACAACTATTTTGATACCGGGGAAAGGATGAGCATAGAGAGCAAGTGCACTTAGATCTTATCATGGAAGGACTATGGAATGAAGGGTGGGAAATTAATGAGACCAAAACCCAAGGTTTGTCAAAGACAGTCATTTTTCTGGGAATTCAGTGGCATAATGGGCATTGCTAAATGGTGCCAAAAGCTAAGCAAAAGATCCTTGAGTTTTCCACTCCAATAACTAAGAAATAAGCTCAGTAATTAATCGGTTTGTTGGGATTCTGGAGACAACATATACCACATTTGGGGCAGATCCTGGCACCCCTTAACAAAGTGACACACGAGAAATTACACGCCAAATATACCATACAGGAAGTGCTTGATTTATGGCTATTAAGGGACAGGGAAGTGGGCCAAATGTATCTATACAGGATACCTATGCAAACTGGAGTTTGTGGCAAAAACAAGACAGGATTCGGGTGGCCTTAGGATTTTGGAGTCAGAAGTTGCCTGATGCTAGTGACAGAAATACTCCTTTTGAGAAACAGTGTTAGCATGTTATTGTGCACTCGTGGATACGGAACAAATGACGGTGGGTCATGATATATTTATCTGACTGGAAATACTGATCATGCAGTGGGAAATTAGCTCCCCAAAAACACATTGAATTGGGCATACATAAGAGGCCAGTATCATCAAATGGAAATGGTACATTCAAGATCGTGCCAAAACAGGAAAGGGTGGAGTGGCGAAATTGCATGAGCAGATGGAAGGGGTTCAATTAGTGGATCTAGAGCCCAAGGAGGGAAGGAAGATCGATGTATCTCCAGTCAAATGGGGAATTCTCTATGGTAATTAAAGAGTGAGCAATTTTAACATGCCTGGTTTACTGATGGTTCAGCTAAATATGTGGGAACTGAGCAACACTGGAAAGCTGTTGCATATAATCCTACATCAAAGAAGGCGTTAACTACCTCTGGAAAGGGGAAGAGTAGCCAATTTGCAGAATTGTATTCCGTGTATAATGCTTTAAAGCAAGAAACGCCTAGGTCTTGTTACATCTATACGGACTCATGGTCTGCTGCAAATGGGTTGGTTGGTTGGCTACCTACGTGGCAAAAGAATGGATGAAAAATGAATTCCAAAGAAGTATGGGGTAAAGAACTGTGGTAAGACAATGCTGAAATGCTAATGCATACTATAGTAACTGTGTATCATGTAGATGCACATTGTGCAACAGATTCACTGGAACAGTGGTTCAGTTCTGTAGCAAACAAACATGGCAACATTTTGATCATGGACACAAGGGCTGAGGACGTTGATTTGGAGGGAATTTCTAAATGGACCCACAAGAACAGTGGGTATCTCAGAGAAGAAAACTACTATCATGTGGGCGCAAGAGAGGGGAATTAGCCTTCCATTAGAAATTGTGAAAACATTGATTTTACAATGTCCTGTGTGTCAACACCAGAAACAAAAATCTATTCCACATATAATTCATGGCACGTTGAAACAGGGTAAATTGCCTGGACAGATTTGGCAGATCAATGACATTGGGCCTATGCTCATTAGCCGAGGGTGTCAATATGCGTGTACTATTGTGGACATGTATTGCGGTTATTTAATGGTGTTGCCATGCAAAAGAGCCACCCAATTGAACACACTCAAATTGATAGACCAAGTGGCTGTGTATTATGGAGTTCCCTTACAGATTCAAAGTGATTATGGGTCACACTTCAAAGGGAAGTTGGTTTTGGACTATTGTCAGGAAAAAGGTATTGAATGGATCTTCCATGTCCCTTATCACCCTGAGGCTTCCGGGTTAAGTGAGAGAATGATTTGATTGTTGAAAGAACAGTTGTGAAAAACTGGTGAGGACATCCTGAAAGGGTGGCGTCAATGTGTGTTAGATGTGGTTCAGATTCTCAACAACCTTCCCATTGCAAATGGTGTGACATAATTGATGTGTATGTTAACGCCAGTCTTACAATTCAGACCTAACCGAGCTATGGAAACCCTTACATATTCGGAAATGTCTCCTGGGGCATTGGCTCCTCATCGAGCCACCCCTGAATCTGCTGGGGTGGATTTGCATGCGAGGAAAGTGATTTGACATGAGCCCAGGGGCATTACTGTGATTGAGACAGGGATTGCGGTGCAAATTCAGCCTGACCATATGGGATTAATTGCCTATAGATCTGGATTAGCCCTAGGAGGTATTCAGGTGTTAGGAGGGATTGTGGATGCAGACTATCAAGGAGAAATCAAGTTAATTCTTATGCATATTGGAAAAAATATGTTGCCCATCCATAAGGGAGATAGAGTGGCACAGCTGATACTGGTACCTGTAAAATTGTCCATGGTGAAAAAAGGAAAGCCGCAGACATGAGGAAACAAGGGTTTTGGCTCATCAGATACAATAGTTCCGGGTACCAAGGTGTGGGTGGAAAAGCCCAATGGTCCGCCCATACCGGCGGATTTAATAGCATCAGGAGAGGATCAGGCGGTTCTTGTGATGGAACCTGGAAAAAGGAATTGTATTCCCGCTGACAAATGTTATTTGCACTAGTGATGTACTAAACTGATATCTTGTTTTCGAATTCTGATTTTTTAGATCCTGAGTATGCTAGTTGTCTGTGTAGAGCAAAGTGAAGTGTCATCGGGTGGGTTGGGGAATATGCTTGAAGAGGTGGCAAATGTCTCCATTGAACAAACGGAGTCAAGAATCTGGATGAGGACTGATACGTCTGTTACCACCTTTGAACTGGAGGATGCGTGCATTGCAGCGTATTGCAGTGCTTTGAGGAAAGAATGAGGGTGTAAGCATAATGGCTCGCCCCTTCTGTGGTTTCTATTTCTTTTGTGCAGTAGGGACATTCAGCCATTGTCGGGCAACCCCAGAACATATGGGTTTACCTGGCACGACAAGTGTTAAACATTTCATATTTCTGTTTAGCGGATGTACACGATTTCGCAAATCTGATTTCCACATGCCTTACCAACGCCTACCCCGGTATTTTGACACCTATTCGGGGTATTGCATGAGCATTCTCTGGTAGAGGATTCTGACGTACGGTGTTCTTTTTCCATGTATGAGTATTGTAAGTTCTCTGCGGAATCAGACCGCAAATGGAAGAACATGACTCGCTTCATCACCCCGATGTTGCTCCTGCTGATGTTTGTTATCAAATGACTTGTGATCCAAACTCTATTGGTAGATGTCAACAGTTGGCTTTGAACAAAAATTAAGGAAGAACTGGTTTTGAGCAGCACCTATGTGCACAACCTATCAGTGTTTGTGTTGATGTATCAAATAACATGTTGTGTAATTATACTGTTTTAACTGCTAGTAACCTGAACCATGTGAATCTTCCTACGGGTTGGTTGTTTTCCTGTGGGAACTGTACCTATTTGTATATCCCTGCTAATATTTCAGGTGGCCCCAGTGCTTTAACATGTCTTGGTTTAAT
The DNA here is from genome assembly GCF_040938575.1 of Ambystoma mexicanum. Taxonomy (NCBI): domain Eukaryota; kingdom Metazoa; phylum Chordata; class Amphibia; order Caudata; family Ambystomatidae; genus Ambystoma; species Ambystoma mexicanum. The sequence goes on from NC_090934.1 coordinate 326,739,158, forward strand.
GATGTTCCCTTGACAGCCTGCTGTTCGGCGGCCTTCATTATACTGCCCTGTCACCTGACTGTAATTCTGATGTGCATTTATTGTCTGAAGCTGAAGTTTTGGCATTAGTCATTTCGTATGGGGTCTGGCAGCTGGAGATATAAAACCATTATTAAGCTTGCTTGCTTGGTAGTGAAAGGGCTTAATGAGACTTTGCAGGTTTTAGCAGAGTTGTTAGATAATAGAAATTTTAGAAAAGCCATTTTGCAAAATAGGGCTGCTATTGATTATTTGTTTTTGAAGCATGATTTAGGGTGTGATGCCGTAGAAGGGATGTATTGTTTTTATTTAGATGATCATTCCTTTTCCATTGAGAAACATATTGGTGGTTTGAAAGATCTTATTGCCTGGGTCACTCAAGATCAGGATGGGAATGGATGGGGTCAGTTATTTGCATGGATTCCCGAGGCATTGCATTCTGTTTTTATCTGTGTTTTTTGGGTTTTGGTTTGTTGTTGTATTTCATGTATTCCAAATTTGTGGAGGATGTTCTGTACGTTTTGGGAATCATCTTTTTGCCCATTGGGTTTATGGTAGCTGATTGTCCAAGGGGTGTAGTGTAATGCATGAGTGCAAAATGAGCTAAAAATAACATGGCGCCGATGTGTGGCCATTATGGACATTCGCTTCCATTACCTCAATGAAAGCCTGCAGTTTTGTGGGCTCAGTAAGTAGTCGTGCATTTCTGCAGTGCAGGCAATGTCAAATAATGATGTCAGCTGAACTAACTGTGAAGATTAGTTGTTGAATTGTGCGACTAAGGTCGAGCGAGAAAGGGAGTCGGAGCATTCTGCAGGTGCAGTGATAAGGGGTACTGGGAAAGAAGGCAAGGAAGAGAAGCTGGGTTTTTCCACTTCTAGCTGGAATTTTCCACTCTTGGCTCCTCATGCTTATTGTCTGCTCTGCGGCCGAGGGCAGGCTGGTAACCAATGAAGGGTGGGGATTCCCCCATGAAGAGAAGAGGTATTCCTCTTGAGAAGACAGGTAGAACTGGACTCCCGGATGAGGAAGTCTCGCTGAGAGGGAGGACCCTCTGCTCCAGACCCTGGTACTTCGAGTGATTTGTCTGCCTACCTGCTCTGGGACTAAGCAGTGTTGTGGTGGTCAAGATGAAGGTGTGTTCTGCAACCATATTACCAGTGATGCTCTTTTTCTATGTTTTCGTATAATTGACAAATTGTTATGTGTGTATGTATACAAAGTGAATAAAGGGCCTATAATGAGCCATTTTGTTTTCATATAACTATTGGTCTAAGAGTGATTCCTTGCCTAATTGAGTTCAATAACTATGTTTCTTTTTTTTTCGGGTCTAGGGGGACGTAATTCTGAGGTCCCTACACATGGCCAAGAAAAAGCAGACAACCACCAACCTACAACAATCACAAAACATCCAGGGCTACAAAATGAATGTGGATGGAAAACAGAAAAAAAAGATAAAATAAATCACACCCCCACCAAACAGCAAGAACATCCTACTGGAATTCATTACACCTCTTAATCGACAAGAACACTGACTAAACAAACGAAATATCCGGACTAAGACTGCAAGAAAGACATCATACATCTCCTGCTACCTCTCCACCTCCAAGCCTGCTACACAAGAAATCAAACAGGCCAGAACGAAGAGCACCAGGAACACTAGAGGAGACCCCACTATGCTATCAAACCACAGACCACAACACACAGAACCCAACAACAGAGACTGCAGTATAGGAAAAACACCTAGAAGAATAAGAGCTAGACTTGAATCCCTCACCGCCGAGACCCCATACATAACCAGAGATTGGAAGAAGACCACCAAGACAACCAACTATTTAATTGCAATGACTCAGAACAAAGAAACTCATTGCACAACATTATGGAACTCCCCAATGAAGGGACAGATGAAAGAAAAGCACACCCAACAATAACAGCCTGCCCAACAGAGTTGAATGAGTGACAAAAGCTGTTCCCACCAAAACACCGAAATAATTCCTAACAAATTTCAAGCCAAAACACAACACACTACTCTGGAGCCTACTCAACGTGTGATCTATGGAAAAGCACAAAACAGAAATGTATAACCTACTAAGCAAAGGGGGTACAGACACTCTATTCTTCACAGAAGCATGGCTCTCAGACAACTACAAAGTAATAGCTCATGAAGCCATACCGGACAATTATAAACTATTACAATCTAACAGAGAAACCGGAAGAGGAGGATGAGGAGGATGAATCGCGTACATCAGCTTCTTATCAGTACACTAAACAGACATAGAAGACTGCTAATCACTTGAAGTCAACCTCAACAACCAATTCAACATACTTTTCCTTCTGATCTACAGACCACCCACCGCTGACCCTACTTTTGATGCAAAACTTACCGACGCCATAGCTAACCTTTCTACAAATGACGATAACATAATTGTACTGGATTATTTCACCATCTCGTTTGTGGTGAACCAGAAAAAGGACTCAAACTACATTGGGTCATAGTTCAATATGTTAATTTAAATTTAAAAAAATGCCTAGCTAGCCCTATTGCTGTGAGGGAAGTTCCCTACCTAGTAAAACTAAAGCTAAGGGTGCACATCAAGTGCAAAATAATACGTTTTCTGTCCGAAGCCTAACCAACTAACTGACCCTACCACTTTAGAAAACACCTAACTAAATGGAAAAAGGGGAGGATTATACAATAGCCTCGGTATGGGCTTCTGCGGTGCCCAACATGTAATTGGCTTGCACTCATTCCCAAAGATCTTTTTGAATATAATGGTATAATCTTCACAATCTTTGTATCGAATCTCTTGGTTAAAATTATAATTATCTTCTGTATGGGTTTCACTCTCCCCTTGATAAAGAAAACTATTTCCTATTTTACTTTTGTCAGGTTTTATTTCGAATGTCAAAATCCCTCCAGGATTACTCAAAAAGTAATTTCCTTGTCTCACACACTTCATGGCTCTGGGACTCCCCAAGGTAAGGCGGCTCTTCGGTAGGCGTCTTGTTTCTCAATTACAATAATTAACTTAGGGTGTCAGTCCTCTTGGGTGTTGAAGGTTCTGGTGGCTTCATGCACTTTGATAGTCATGCTGCAGAGCATTCACCTTCCTTTCATTCTCTTGCCCGTAGAGCATGTGTCCATCCATCTTCAGTAGCCTCATCAGCTTTTCCAGGCTAGATATAAAGCATACGTATATCTTTCATTCAGTTCTTCATAGGATGTGTGCCCATTAGCTTCTCTTAAATTCTCATGGTTTTGGCAGCTATTCCAGCTTTGATACACAGCGTTTGTATCTCGTTCACTCTGTTTTATCGGAGCTGTGTGACCGTTCCATTCTCTCTGTTTCTCGTACCTGTATTGGTTTTGGTACTCCTGGAAACCAAAAGTCCTGGGTCTCACTGGCATCCACAAGTCAGTAGCGTCTGTCTCCCTGTTGGTACATATCTTGGTGGAAAAGGCATTTCCTGGGTGGATATTGGGGTCCCAGGCTCTGGTCTTGACAATGGTTTCTGGGTGCCAGACCCACCATTACTCTTCAGTGGTTGCACCACTAGAGAATACGGTTGTCTTCCTGTTGTATCTCTTCCTGTGACCAGAGCCTATTGCTTGGCTACAGTGGCGTAACACAAAATGTGGGGGCCCCCCTGCGAGCCATGCTGAGGGGGCCCCCCAACTCGGCAACAAATCACGGGTTGCGCCACACTCTGGGCCGGCCTAGACTGTCACGCTTGCACAATACGCATGAACGTGCTGCTGAAGGGGTATGCCGCACACTGCACTAGGAAAAAGATATAAATATGTGTTTTAATGCAATATACAGCACACTTTCTGAGATAAATTGGCTATAAAGCCAGAGTGTTTGCAATTGTTTTGTAGGGTAACACAATCCAATACATGCAAGTCACCAACAGTGCACAGGAACATTAATGCTTCCAACTGGCTGCACAATGTAGACCAGTGTAAACACGTAATAACATTATAGTACAGAATGCCAGGCCACATTTAGACATACCTAGACTGTTTTCAGCAAAATGCCAGTCAAAGCAATAACACTCATCAAGAAGAGAGCACACAATAAAGCAAGTGTCTCCATGGCCTCGAACAACTCGGCCAAACTCTTTAAAATCTGCAAGGAACTGGTCAATCCTGTTGTGGTCTATACCTCTTCTGTTCCCTCCCATGCCCTCTGTACAGCTCTGGCCTCTCATTTCTCTGCTAAATCTCAGGACATCCTGTCCTCTATGTCCTCTTCCTCTCTCGGCCCATTTTGGCCATCTCTTCTCTCCTCCTCCTTTTTCCTCTTTCTCTCTGACAACACCTGACAAGGTTTCTAGACAAGTCCGATCTATGAAAGTGTCGTTCAAACAGGTGCTCCGCTGCTCCTCCAGAACCATCAAAGCCCATATTGACACCCTCGCTCCAGCCTAGGCCGATTTCTGTAATCACTCTTTCGCCACTGCAATGTTCCCCTCTCCCTTTGAGCACTCCCTTGTGCACCCACTCCTCAAGAAGCAGTCTGCTGATCCTACCTGCTGGAAAACTATCGCTCAATCTCCACCTTTCCTGAGCAAACTCTTGGAAAAGCTTGCCATCTCCCAGCTTACTCTCCACACTGAATCTGTTGGTTGTCTCCATGACCATCAGTCTGGCTTCAGAGCTGCCAGAGGCATGGAAACTGCTCTCCTTAACACCTGTGCTGCTCTCTAACCTTGATTCCAGCATTCCTTCTATTCTCATCCTTCATCTTTCCTCTGCTTTCGACAGGGTCAACATCACCATCCTGATCAATCGACTCTGTGAGAACCTGGGCATCACAGATCAGACCCTAGAGTGACTGACCTACTTCCACTTGGACCGCCACTCCGCTCCCAGGTCGATCGTGGTCCCATTCTCTCCGCCACCTCTCTCTACCTGTGGCATTCCCCAGGGCTCTATCCTCTCACGCTGGTTTTTCAACCTCTACTTGCCCACTTTGGCCTCCCTGATCTCTACCTTATCCTCTAACTTTCAGTGTTGTGCGGATGACTCAGCTTTCATTCAGGCTCTCCTCATCCTCCTCTCCTCTCTTGCTCATTCCTGACTGTCTATCCACGATTCAGGATTGGTGCGCCTCCAACATTCTCTGCCTTAATGCCAGTAAGACAGAGATCCTTCTCATTGGGACCCTTGCCACTGTGTTTCCTCTCTCACTATAGCAGACCACCTTGGGCCCTCTTCCTTTGCCTTCCTGCGAGGCAAAAAACCTTGGTGTCATCTTCAACGCCACACTCTCTTTCTCTCCTAACATCTCGGACATCACCAAGAAGTCCCACTACCAGCTGCTCCTCCTCAAAGGGACTCTTCCCTTTCTCACTCTCCACCAGAAGCTCACTGTCTCTAAGCTGGACTACTGCAACAGCCACTTTCTCAATCTGTCTTCCTCTAGTCTCCTTCATCTGCAAATAATCCAGAACAGGACTACAAGACTTAGCCTTGGCCTCAAGCCCTGGGATTGTATTTCTCCAGCCCTGAAATCTCTCCACTGGCTGCAAGGATCAAGTTCAAGAACCTTTGCATTGCCCACAAGGCTTTCTGGGGCCAGTGCCAACACTAAATCCAATGCTCTCTTCCAAAATACCTTCTTTCTCTAACCCTTCACTCAGCTACCTCCAACTCTCTAAGGCTTAGACATTTCTCCAGGCAGAGAGTGGGGGTAGACCTCTCTCCTCTGCTGGTGCCTCCAACTGGAATGGCCTCCCTGCCCCTCTCAAACTTGAGGCGGACAACCTGAAGTTTCGGAAGCAGCTAAAAGCTTTCCTCTTCTCTGCTGCTTTCGCTCTCTCTCCCCCCCTGCTGACCTACCTGACCTACATGTCTGCTGTACTGACTGGCTGCTTGGCTACCCTCAGAGTCTCTCTGAGTCCAGGCTCTTTCTTGATTGGTCACCCTTGCACTGCCTCCGGGCCTACCATGCACTTAGGGGCTGTAACTGTAACCCTGCAGTCCATTGTTCTCCTTGCACAACCAATAGCTGCTCTGCCCTGGCTGCACTTACTGAGAGCATTGCTGCCCTGTTTTCCCCTCCCCTCTCACTTGCACTTCCCTGCTCCCTTTTCCCTTGCACTTCTCGTTCTCACAATGACACAAGGCCTAGTGAGATTGTTTGTCTTGTCCTCCCTCTATCATCCCTCCCTTGTGTACACTTGTGTACAGGCGCATTATAAATGACTTGAATCGCATCATATCATTTTATCACAGATGCCCAGAAAAATATACAATGCCGCAGTAAGAAATGGCTAGACTGGCAGCACCCAAATGCCAATCTAGCCAGGTAATTAAAGTTAGCAGGACTACTTTATCAGAAATGTCCAGTTAAAAGAAAGTCATACCAAACTGAGGAATGACTAGACTGGCTAAATCAAAATGCCTCTCTAGCCACTAATACCACATAGCATGCCTGCTTAGCCTGGACATGGAGAACCATTATGATTTATCACACAATCCTGCCCCCCACACATCCACTCTCCCTCCCACCCACCACCCCAACCTCCACAATCAGCTCCTTGGCCCAGAATTACCTCTGTGTCCCTCTTCCTTGTCCCAGAGCTTTCGTATGAGGCTCCTTGCCTCATAGGTAAGTACTGGGATGAGGAACAGTGGGACTAGGAGTGATGAAGATTACAGGTAGCTAAATCAGGCATTACCTCCATGTACCTCTACCTCTTCCCAGTACTTTTGTATGAGGCAGAGTGCATCAAACACACGTACTGCCTCGTATATAAGTACTGGGTCGAGGAAGAATAGGGCTAGGAGTAAGCAAGGTATTAAACACAAGTAGTAGCGCAACACCATTGAGTTGACTGGGCTTCAGCACTACCCCCCCTGACATTTTGGGCTATATTGACCCAACTTGGCTAACCTTTAGAGCAGTTGCCAGACCGAACAGGACACAGATTTTAAACGGCACCTGGTTTTTGCTGTTAACAAGAACCCAGCAATTACCAACGTAAAGCATTTCACTGTTAGTACCTGCATTCAAATTCCACATTGTTTAGGCGATTGAAATCGTGATGTGGGTTTAGTACTTGCATGCCAGGGGAGTGATTGGAAGGGTAGAGAGGGAACAGGAGACTTATAGGAGAGAGTTAACTGCTTGTAACATTGAATCTGCACTAGAATAGTCTCATTAAAATGCGTAAATAATTTGGATGCGCCCACACAAATAAGTTTCCCCCTCCCCACCGCATGTGAAGTTAGCGCCTCTCCCAACATTTGAAGGGTTAGCCCCCCGAAATGAAGGTTTTCTTGTGCCCCTGTACACAAGCACACACACCATTCACCTTATACACACCCAGTCATCCACACATTTAAGTATGCACCCTTTCACCATACACTCACACAGGTAGCCACCTATACATTTATGTGTGCACCCTTTCACCATGCAGGCACACCCCCACAGCCACCCATACATTAAAGTGTGCACCCTTTCACCATAAACACACAGGCAGCCGGCTATACATTTGAGTGTGCACCCTTTCACCATAGACTCATACACGCACACCTCATGGAGTTGAGGGGGGGCCCTATTACTTAAAAAAGAAATTGGGGCTCATTACGGGTCCAGCGGTAACCGTGCTGGTGCTACCGGCGGGTTGCCGCCAGACCCATAAAAAATTACTGTGGCCTGACTTCCCGGTGCCACCGTGCTATTTCAAGTCCGGCGGCTGGGAAATCAGGTGCCGGTAATTTCGTTAAACCCCAGACTCCACGGGAATGAGGACACAGAAGCACCTGCACCATTGTTAACGGTGCCGGTGCTTCCGTGACAGGCCTGCCTACCGTGGCTGCTGTGCCTGGCAGGGTCAGACCTGTCAGGCACGGCAGCCCCACCAGGCAGACCTGTAATATGCCGGTCCGGAAACAACAGTGCCTCTAAGCTTACCAGCACCGTTATTTCCGGACCGGCATGGTCAGAATGAGCCCCATTGTTTCTTTTTTAAGTCACTAAAACTTCATTAAGAAATTATTTCAGTTAAGGACCGAACCATAATCAAAATAATTTCTTTATGATGGCTGAGTGGCTTCAAAAACAAACAATTTCTTTTTGAAGGCATAGGGTTCCCCCCGACCCCATGACATGGAGGCCTCCAGCCTAGGGTCTTCCATGTCATGGGGTACGGGGGCCCTCAGACTTCAAAAAGAAAGTTTCTTTTTGTAGTCACTCTGCCTTCATAAAGAAATTATTTCTGTTACAGAAATGTTCTTTATGAATGCAGAGTGAATTTCAAAAGAAACTTTTTTTTTTTTAGAAAAAAATATATATATATATTTTTTTTTTTACTGGGGCCCCCTCCCATCCATGTGCTGGTGGGGCCCCCCACACCGTGGGCCCCCCGCACCGCGGGGGCTGCGGGGGCCCCTGTTACGCCAGTGCTTGGCTAAAGCACCCACTGTTCAGTCTCCAGCTAGCGTTTCTTGCATTGTTCAAGCCACCACTGGTGCTGTGGCTTGAAGTGGCTCCCCCTTCAAGGATGTTGATTCTAGAGAGGCTCACCCCTGCGTAGCGGTTGCTCGCCTTCCTCCATAGGAGTCTCTCCTCCATTCATTGTCCACCCACTTCTTATACGCATCAATGGAGCAAATGCAATTGTGTCCATCTTCCTTGATCATGGCATTCAGAATTAACTGAAGCCAATAGAGTGAAAGAAGGATCTTTGCTGATTATAGTATTATCAGGAGATGCCAAAGTCTTTCCAACATCCATATAGACACAACGGGTGGTTTGGATTGGGAGTTTCTTATTGGAATGGGAGTCCTTGTTCCCAAGAGAGGAGTCATTCCAAGTGAAGTCCCACTTGCCCAGACCTCTATGGAGGTGTTTCCCTAGTGGGTTTACCTCCCTAGTCTCAAAGGGGGTGGCCCCAATCTGGGCAGAACAGACGCATGCTTTCATCACAGGTATGAACGAGAAAATGACACCACAACAAGTTTGTAAGCACCCTACAAGAAATTCTTCATCTTAAACAAATAATGAACAGGCCCACTCACACAGCTGGGCACAAACTAGTTGCAATTTATACAGGGATGGACTTTTGACACCTATCCCTCTGGTAACAATGGTATGGAGCAACCATCATATGAACCCTTTCAAAATCAAAATTCGGAGCCTACAAACACACAAATGCCAGAGAAAAACACAATGAAACTAGAAAAGGCTTTCTTTACCTTGAACCCGTAACACAAATTGGAGAAACTACCAAACCAGACACCTCCCACCTAAAGGAAATGACACCAGACACAGCTGAAGAGGACCTTCACACCTGAATCACGGATGTGTTAGACCAACTAACACCATGTAAACTCTTCAAACACACACCAAAGAAATCGCAGCACAATAGGTCACAGAGGAACTGAAAAATTATTTACTGGAAATTAGAAAAGCGATGGATGAAGCACTACAACCAAACAGACAAAATGAATATACAAATCAATAGTTCTGTAAGCTAAGAAAGCAAACTATACTACAAGAATCCAATCTGCAAAAAACTGAGATAAAGAAATGTTTATAATCATCAAGGAAATAAAAAAACCTTACTTCATGCAACATCCTGGTACCCTCTTAAAGCCTATGCGACCACTGCACAGCACACCAAAGAACAAACATAGAAGCAATACAACAGGCCATCAGCACATCCTGTAAGATTACAAACAGCACTCTCCCAGGAACCAGCACACCAATAGCCATCACAATACTCAATCGATTAAAACCTATAAGCAAGGAAATGTTCAACAAACTATTAATAGATACCAGCACATTCGATCTCCAATGGCCCATGCTCACCGGATAACTACAAAAAGCAATTCAGCCAAAAATCACAAGCCCTCTACATCTACCTATTAATAAATCTATTGTGAAACACTGAAATAGTATCATAGGAATTCGAATCAGCGCACATGAAACCTCTACTAAAAGATGAGACAGGAAATACATGTGACCCTACTAACTACAGGCCCTTATAATCCTATAGTTCCCAAGTTCCCAGCAAACATCCTGGAGAACATGTAAAAAGCAACAGAACACTTGACCAATCCCAGGTTAGTTTTAGACCCATGAGAGGAACAGCACGCCTCTATATATGGGACAACAAAACAATTAACGTGGGTGACAACAACAAACCCAATCAGCCCGTGTACTACTAGACATATCAGATGTCTTCGATTTGATCAGGTATACAATCCTAATCAAGAGAAGGAGGAATCTGATACACAAAGCACTGCACTACAATGGCTGAAATCTTTTCTTACTGACCCAAAAGAACGTACCCACATTCCACCTTTCACATTGGACACACAACATATTGCATGTGGTGTACCACAAGGATCAAGCCTCTGCCCACTCCTCTTCAACATATATCTGACCCCCCTAATGAAACGTATTCAAATGTATGGATTGACAGCCTGCAACTACACAGCCAACACTCAACTCATTTTCAAGATAACTAACAACAACTACCCGGGCAACACCCTCAATTATTACCTCACCCACATATACACCTGAATGGCAAACAACATCCTCAAACTAAACCCAACCCAAAACAGAAATATTAATTTCCCCACAAGAAAACATGCATCTCGACCATGTGAACCCAACCAGAGACATCAACAGTGATAACAAATCTGGGAATCCTCATGGATAATGGCCTCACCTTGGAACCAAAACTCAACGCAATGGGCCTCATTCCGACCCTGGCGTTAACCAAGGCGCTAATAGCGCCTTGGTTGACGCCGTTATCTCTCCGACTCCGCCATGGTGAATGGCGGAATTACCGCCCCATTCCAAGGTTGGCGGGGTCGGTAATTCCCCATTCACCATGGGCCCTTCCTCATTCCCATTTTTGCCCCATAGGGCTCAATGGGAATGGGGAAGGTGCTAATTACGGCACCGTAAATTATGGTGCCGTAATTAGCTCCAAGGTCCCTTTGCGGGTTGGTTTTTTAACGCCTGTAAAAGGCAGGTGTTAAGTTCCAACCCGCAAAGGGAACTCGGAATAGGGCGGTAAGGGTTTAATGGCACCGGTCTCGTTACCGGTGACCGTTAACCCTTACCGCCCGACTCGGAATGAGGCCCAATACCTAAAACATGTTTCTACCTCCCTTACCTCAACTTCACACACAGAATCCTCACAATCACCTCCTTGGTAGTATCAAGGATAGAGTATGCAAATAGCCTATATCTGGGAATGCACAAATGCCTCACCAAAAAATGACAACACATCCAAAATATATCAGCAAGACTACTTCTGAAACTAAATAGAAGAGAGCACAGCACACAGGCATAAGACATCTACGGGGGCTACCATTAAAGAAACACATCAACTTCTCTGTGTTGCCCACAAATCACTGCACGGACAAAGAGCTGAATTCACCCAAACAAAAATCACCCAATACCAGACGAGGAGAGACTTGCGATCCAGAACTGACCTCCAAATAGAAACCAGACACTATGAGAAAAGACCATTTGGAGAAAGTCCCTTTTCCTTTTTGATAGCCAAACTAAGAAACTGGATCCCTAAGGAAATAAAAAAAAAATGACGAAAGACCACCTCACTTTCAGGAAAAGTCTAGAAAACTGGCTTTTCAACTGGCAGACATAAACACCAACCAAACATTTAACAATCACCACATGAATGGACAAACAAACCCATATAATCCCTGATGCTACAAACCATAAACCGGAAACAAGCAAAAGAAAGAATACATTCCAAATGGAAAACAATTGCATAACTACAAATAACCAGAGATCACTAACAAACCACACTAACCACTTCTTCTCTCCCATACAACCCACACTCCTCACTTACAACAGACGCCCAGAGGGATACTGACATTAACTCAACAAAACATGCACACCACATGTCACTCTATCCAAGCTACAGTCCCAATAAATGCATATAACAAACAATGGATTCCACCATTCCAGATACTACAAGCCCAGTGAACAGAGCAAAGCACATCCAGAAAGCTCACACCCACAGATGCCACGTGCTCCTGGTTTTGTATGCATCAACAGATAAGCACAAAATCTATCCTATCCCTCTACCCCGCACTAGCTAAGTCTACCCACTTTTCCTTACAGAGCCATATGAGCGCCTTGAGACCATGAAAATGGCAGCAGTGCACAGTATAAATCAACTTAACATAACATTAACATGAAGAGTCCATCATGGCCAAGTAGTCTTCTGTAATGACTTGGCAGGCTGAAAAATGATGGTTTGGTGGTTTGCAGAGAGCTATACCCATGTTTATGATAAGTACACAATTTTCCAGCCATTACGCTTCTGTTTTGTGTGGGGAGAGGTGGCCAGTTTCACACTCCCTCACCATTCGTACAGCAGAGAGACCATGTGTGTGCTAACAAGAGAAATGCCCCACCCCCTTGATGATCATCCATGCCTATTCATATTAAGACAACAAAAAAATAACCAAGTCTTTGTCATGGCCTAGCAACTACATTTTGTATCACACCAAACGCCATCTTTTACTAGGCCCAAGAATGATCTCTCAGTAATCACGACTCTCCCTTCCCCAGCACTGCACACAGACAGCCCAAGCCACCTCCGCCTCCCACCAGCTCTCCACGAACCCTGTTCTCACTGATGTCCAGCCATTCATTGTTGCAACGTTTAGTATCACTTTGTGTCAGATGAGCTCATTGCACTGTGTGAGATCAGAGCAGGCCACGGCCCATATGCCCATCCATCTCCACCAACCTGCCCATGCCCCTTCAAACCCCACCCTGCCAGGCCACGGTCAACCAGTCCCCCGCCCCTCTGCTCTTTGATATAGATACACATCAGGCCCCTAGCAGTGACCATTCCAGGGCACCCGCCATAGCCCAATCCTGTGCACCGATATATCCTCCCCAGATCTAACACATGTATATCTGTATCATGAGGCATCTGATGGATCAATCCTACATAGGGAGACACCTGGGAATGGAGCCCCACATGTTATGGACCCCTGAGAGCAGGAGGGAATGCCAATATATCTGCCAATGACCTGAAAGTACCCCTAGTCATGCAATGATTTTTGTGTTCACCATTATTCGTATGCAATCAGTTCCTGTTGTTTAGCTTAGTTAGAAAGTATTGCATTACCTCTCTGCTGTGACCTTCACCGTGACAAATAGCCCAGCAGACCATGCGTACTGTGAGTGACGAAGAGACAGCAACCAATGGGACCCAGTCATCCCATATGGAGCTGGGATTATATATCTACCAAGCCAATCGATTCTGTTAGTTTGTTACCTATATGTGATGTAATTTCATGATGCTTGGTGCCTTTTTATTGTGCTGCCCATGTATCTGTTGGCAGAGCGTTCTCGGGCAGCAGAATTCTTTGCTTGCATTTATCTTATATACATTTGTTTTACTTGCAGTTTATCTCCTGGTCTCGTTCCCTTGCAGTGTGTGTCCATTATTTGGTCTCAGATATTACGTGTTTTGTTGGGTGTGAGCCTTCATTTGGTGACGACTCTTGTGTGATACTCCTCGAGACCCCCGTACTTGCAGCGAGATCCAGGGCTTGTCCGGAAGGACCACCCCAACCTACGGCTGAGCAGTCCCCAAAAAAAATGCGTATGCAGAAGAGAAGGTTTTTGTGGGTCCAGGCTTTGGGAATACCCCACTGTTTACCTGAGCCGGGTGCAGTCATGAGGGGGAGGTCCAGGCGCTTTAGATAGACTGTGAACAGAGGCTCTTGGAAGAACACGGGCACGTGAGTATTCATTGCAAGGGAAAACAATCAAGGGAAAGTGGGAGGATTATTTTTCGAGCATAATAAGGGAATGGAGTATGCATGATATAGAGCTGAATGAGTAGGATGAGTGTGTCGAAATAAGTGATTTTCATCTCTGAGGGACAGGGCCTCTGAATCCTTGTCCTTTACTGCTTTTTATTGTGTGTTCTGTCATGTTTTCTGCCCAGGAGTCCATGTGGGACTCTGGCAGTGCAGCTCTCTCTTTTGGTTTGGTGAACAGGCCCATGGGATACCCTTATGGCACCCATGGGTAGGGGTACAACTCTGTGCCCCTAGTGTATGTTTTTGGGCACCTGTGGGTGGCCCACAGAGCAGGGTATGGGCTGGTGGCAGCTCCATGCTGAATTTGACAGGTGCTCTGGGTGTCCTCCATTTTGGGATACCCAGGCCCTGCCATTGGGATCAGTTGATTCCTGATAGGAAACACGGTGGCCACTGTGGCCTCTTGCTTTCTATTGCCTGTTACCTTGTTTTCCCAAAGTCCTGGGAAGCCCTGACTCTGTCCCTTCCCCCTGACTGGCTGTTGGGTGGAAGTTCCATTTATGGTGTTGTTGTGAAGGCCCAGCTAGACTGACTGGAGCCTTCCCAGTGACTGTATGTTGTGGGTACCTCCTGTGGGTGGGACCTGGGTGAATGGAGTGTGTGACCAAATATGCACTCCTTGTTGTGGTTGTCTGGTTTCTGGCATGAGAGACAAAGACTGAGACAGCCCTGCCCGAAACTGGCCTGAATGCAGTGTGTAGTGTTGAATGGCTGGGTACTTGTCCCAATCCACATTCCTTGTTGTGAGTGTCTGAAAGGGAGGAGTGTGGCCTGAATGCACTGTGTGCCTGATTGGCTGACTGACTGCATGAATGCCCCTCTATATGATTGGCTGCTGAGTGTGAGCCAGCAGTGTGGATGAGAGACAGAATAGTATATCTGGGGACCTCTCACCACTGTTCAGGGGTTCAGGAACGTTCAGAAGCGTTCAGAAGCGTCCTGGAGCTGAGTCTCCACTCTAAGAGTAACTGGAACTGCTGATCCTCGACGTCCAGCTGGAGGAAGAAGACTTGCTGTGGCATTTGCTTCAACCGATCCGAAGGCTGCCGAAATCGTCGAAGACTGACCCGAGAGAGGACCTGGTAAGGCGCCCTCTTCCTGTGCTCCGAGGGACCATCGAGCATCGCTCCATCTTCGCCGAAGCGCCCTGGAAGACAGACCCTCGAAAGGCTGCCGACCCGAGACGGGATCGCCGAGGAGATCGAAGTGAAGCACCCGGACATCGACGCCGTCGAAGTCCATTGCCGTCGACCAGGGTTCGCAGGTTTGTGTAACCGCTGGAGGCCAGTCGAAGTTGTGTTGCCCAGCCAATGGGAACCACTTGACGCCGTGCCGCCGACGACCGGAGCCGTCCGCTCCTTTGCCTAAGAACATTCGAATCGAAGGACTACCTCGCCCGCACCGTCGACCGCTTTGTCCTGCCGGAGAAAGTCGAGGACGACCAACGCGCCGAGGAGAAACCTGCCGGTGGGTTTCCCGCCACCCGAAGACCACAAAGACTTGAACGACTCGACGCCCTTGCTGGGCCTCCGTCCCCACAATCTTTGCGGTCCAGAACTATTGTCACCGAGGTGCCCCGCACGCCTCTGCCTTGCAGGACGCCGAAGCTCCGATGCCGACGAGCACCGCTCGGACGAAGCTGCCGCCTCATCCTTGTTTGTCGACGGACGTTCGACGCCCCGTGCCTCCCACTTGAAAGGGAAGGCATTCAAGAAGGGCCGTCGATTCCCCGTCGCCGAACACCGAGTTCCTCGACGTTTCTCGACGCCTCTCGACGATCCGTGACTCCCGCTTGGAAGGGTCGACGCCTCTTCGAAGAACTCGACTCCACCAGGGATATTGGGGGGGTAAAAACATTATAGGAGGGAATAAGACTTACAGAACAATATATGGACTGGGCTTGTGCTATATCTTTGTTTTACAGGTTGCCCAGGTGGGGGGATCTCCACACAGAACTGTGCCTAGTGGTAGGGGCCAGTATTCTGCCTATTGCTCAACCATCTTATTTTCTCTCCTCTCTCTATTGCTGGTTTCACTCTATTGATCTGTGTGACATTGTTACAGTATTGTTGATGCACTTTAATAAGATCTAGTACAAAGGGTGGTACCACTTTAGAATTGTATATA
This sequence comes from Ambystoma mexicanum, assembly GCF_040938575.1. Lineage (NCBI taxonomy): Eukaryota > Metazoa > Chordata > Amphibia > Caudata > Ambystomatidae > Ambystoma > Ambystoma mexicanum. Next base: position 326,755,146 of record NC_090934.1, read on the forward strand.
TTTGCCATTGTTGATTTTCCGGAGTACAAAGTGAGTTATTGTGATAAGTGTACATAACCTTGACTATTGATTATATAAAGACTGTGTTCTAACCAATACAGTGTGTGGAAATTCCTTTGTGGGGGCTTGGGGTACACTGTACTTAAGAACCAGCCTGCATCACCTCCTGAGAAGCTAGGCCTTGATTGCTCGTCCATTGCTACCGTATTAGAGAATCTTGGCCGGGGTCCTCTGTGCCTCTCCTCTACCATATAGAGAGCAGAAGTACAGACACCCCCCACCGGTCGTTGTGTTCCCTTCACTCTGGTGGCAAGCGGTGGGATGCTTATGGTTTTAAGAATCAGTGTATAACCGTGCCACTTACAAAGGATATCTGCACTTTATTAAATTAAGGATTAGTTGTGTACAAGATAACTGCATTACAAACAATGGAGTCTATTGCAAATGGCAAATTGACTCGGATGAGCTTGGAGGCTCTCCAGAGTGCTTGTGAAGCCAGGGAGTTAGACTTTGTGGATAAGTCTAGGGCTGAGCTGATAGCTGCCCTGGTGGACTACCAGACTGATGGTGAAACTCTCGATGAGGGGGGGAATGCAACCAATGAGGACTCTGCCCCTGGGGTTTCTGCTGAATCTGTTTCTGGGAATGCCGCCATTCCTACTGCCTCTGTTCCAAACCCCAGCAATTCCTTGGAGCTTGAGTTATTAAGGATGAAATTGGCCTTTGAATACCGCAAGTTGGAAATAGATGCTGAACTTAAGAAAGAGGCGTTGGCTCAACAAGTGGAGCTCAAGAATAGGGATCTTGAACTCAGAAATAAGGACCTTGAACTCAAGAGCCAGGACACTGAATGTCAGAGAATCCAGCTAGAGAAAGCTAGAGTGGAGACTTCAGTTAAAACCAGTGAGAGTGTCAGGTCCCCAGCCACCAAGTTTATGAAAGATTTGGTTGGTGTATTTGTGGAGGGTTCAGATATTCTCCAATGGATTGAAGCGTTTGAAATGGCTTGTGCGATTCATGATATTGATAAAAGAGATTGGGCTAAGTGTTTGTTAAGCAGAGTGCCTCAAACTGGATATGACTGTATTCTGAAGCTGAGTGTGGAAGAAAGGGGTCAGTATGAGTGTATGAAGTCTGCTTTGATTGCCAAGTTTGGCAAGACACCTACCTTAGAAGGTTCAGGGATTTTAAGAAAAGGGAGAATGTGTCTTGGGTTGACTGGGTGAGTGCTGCGCACATGAACATGATGGGGTGGATCGATGGATACAAGGTTAAAACTTTTGTTGAATTGTCCCTCCTCTTGTTTTTTGAGCATTTTTCTGAAGCCTGTTCACCAGAGCTGCGTCAGTATGTTCCTGACCAGAACATTTTGGACCCCTTTAAGCTGGCTAGGTTGGCTGACAAGTGGGTCTCCCACCGGGTGTCCCCTAAGGACTCCAGTGGGAAGGACAAGGACAAAGAAAAGGGGGCCTCTCAGAAAGCTGAGGAGTCCCAGAAGCATTCACAGTCGGGAAAACCTAAGCCTTCCTCTCCCAAGACCCAATAAATCTAGTGGGGATAAGTCATCTGTGGGTGGGAATAAGAGTAGTGGTCCACCTGCTGCAAAGCAGGCTCCCAGTGGTTCCAGTACCGTACCCCGCACTCCTGGCGCTTGTTGGGACTGTGGGGCTCTGGATCACAAAAGGGGTGACTCCAAGGGTAAAGGTAAGGCACTTGGAGTACAGGCTGTCAGCCTGACCTACCCTTACCCCGTGTCTGAGGTAGAGGCCACTGTCCTCCCCTCCTCTACCGGGATCACATTTGGTGCTCCGGTAGAGATTTCCTTAGTGTCCCTTGGGGCCTGGGACCAGTATGCAGAAGTACTGGCGACTATCCCACAGAACACCCGTAGGTTTTTGAGAAGTGTCCTCCTGAATGGCCAGCCTTCTACTGGTTTGAGAGACACTGGGGCAAGCATGACAGTGGTGGACAGGACCCTGCTCAAGCCAGAGGACTATGAAGGTGCTCCTCTGCAAACCACCAGGTTAGCTGGTGGGCCTCCCAAATTATCCCCTATAGCCTTAGTCACACTCATGATTGGAGACAAGACAGCAAAGCTTCCTGTCCTGGTTCAGGACAATGTCCCTGCTAACATTCTGTTAGGAAATGATCTAGTAGAGTTGGGGTTGATCTCGAATGGTCTTCCCATGACTGCTGCTGCCGTCACTAGGTCACAGGTGACACCGGGTCTGGCTGTGAGTCAGGTACCCAAGCCAAAGGCGAGGCCTAAGGCAAGAAGAAGGAAGACCAAGAAGGCCACCTCTGTGGAGGGAACAACTTCTCTTCCTGCTGTTCCGACAGCACCCATTGGGATCCATGCTCCTGACGGGCTGGGTCCAGTGGAAAACCCAAACTCAACTCCTGTGGGAGAAGAGACAGAAGACTCTCCTGTGGGAGAGGTTCTCAACCCGGAGGATCATCCCGACCTTCAATGCTTGTTAGCTGAAGGGGGACCCTCCCGGGCAGACTTCTGTAAGGGACAGAGAGAGTGCCACTCTCTCGAGGGACTGAGGAAACAGGCCCTGTCCCAGGCACAAGGAGAAGTGCCTAGGACATTCCGGATTTATTGGGAGGGTGAGCTCCTTGTTAGTGAGCCCACTAAGCCCGAACCTGGTGCCCTCAAGAGGTTGGTGGTACCCCAGGTTTACAGGCCCTTCCTACTGCAGTTGGCGCATGAGGTGCCCTTGGCTGGTCATCTTGGGACCAAGAAGACTAAGCAGAGGCTCTCTGCCCATTTCTACTGGCCACGGATGGGAGTAGAGGTGCAGTCCCACTGCAGGACCTGCCCAACTTGTCAGTTGTCTGGCAAGACTGGAGGTAGTGTCATTGCCCCACTGCAGCCATTACCAGTGGTTGGCACACCATTTGAGAGGGTGGGCATCGACATCGTCGGTCCCCTTGACCCTCCCACTTCAGGTGGACATCGGTTCATCCTGGTCTTGGTAGGTCATACCACCAGGTACCCTGAGGCAATACCCCTTCGGACTGTTACTGCCAAGGTGGTTGCCAGGGCTCTCCTGGGCATTTTCACCTGTGTTGGATTCCCCAAGGAGGTTGTCTCTGACAGAGGATCCAACTTCATGTCTAGTTACATGAAAACCATGTGGAAAGAGTGCGGGGTAACCTACAAGTTCTCCACCTCTTATCACCCCCAGACCAATGGTCTGGTTGAGAGATTTAATAAAACTCTCAAGGGCATGCTAGGGGCTTTGGAAGAACCCCTAAGGAGGAAATGGTATCTCCTCCTGCCATGCCTGCTGTTTGCTTACAGAGAGGTACCTCAAGAGGGTGTTGGTTTCAGCCCCTTTGAGTTACTCTTTGGACATCCCGTGAGGGGGCCCCTCGCCTTGATCAGAGAAGGCTTGGAAGCCACCCCTCCAGGTCCCGCCAAACAAGTGGGGGACTATGTGTTAGGCCTCAGACGGAGGATGACACAGATGATGGGTCAGGCAACAGCAAATCTCAAGGCCAGCCAGGAATTGAATAAGTACTGGCATGACCTTAAAGCCTCGCAAGTGGATTGGACTCCGGGACAGGAAATCCTTGTGATGAGCCTACCAAGCCTAGAGCTTTGGCAGACAAGTGGACGGGACCCTTCAGGATCATCTCCAAGATGGGCAAAGTCAATTATCTGGTTGACATGGGAGCCTCTGGGGTAGCCCCTCAGATATTCCATGTCAACAGGCTCAAGCCTTTCCACCGGCGAGCAGAAGTCTCATGTCTCTTGCTAGCTTCAGGGCAAGAAGAGGATGAGAGTGTGCCCCTTCCTGATTTGCTGCATAGCAACCCTCAGGATGGCTCAGTGGAGGGAGTACACCTCTCTCCAGATTTGACAACAGAGCAACAGAGGGCCTGCAGGGCTTTGCTCCAACAGTATGCCTCTCTGTTTTCACTGACGCCAGGCCTTACACCGTGGTGTAGGCATGAAATTGACACTGGCGACAGTATGCCTGTCAGAAGCAGGTGCTACCGTATGTCAGATACCGTCAAGAACCACATCCAGGCTGAGGTGGCCAAGATGTTGGATCTGGGTGTAATTGAACCCTCAACCAGTCCCTGGTCCAGTCCAGTGGTCCTTGTCCCCAAGGCAAGTTCCCAGGCGGGTACCAAGGATTGGAGGTTCTGTGTGGACTACCGAGGAGTCAATGCCGTCACCAAAACTGACGCGCCCCCATTGCCCTGGGCTGATGAGCTCGCGGACACCATAGGTGCTGCCAAATTTGTGAGCACCTTTGACCTTACCTCAGGCTATTGGCAAATAGCTCTGACAGACCAGGCCAAGGAAAAGACGGCCTTCTCAACACCTGAGGGACTCTACCAGTTTAGGGTCATGCCTTTTGGGTTGAAGAATGCCCCTGCCACCTTCTAGAGATTGGTCAACCATGCGCTCAGTGCGCTGGAAGCCTTTTGTGTGGCTTACTTAGACGACATTGCCGTCTACAGTTCCACTTGGGATGAGCATTTGACACATCTGGATAAGGTGTTGCAGGCCTTGAAAAGGGCTAACCTCACTATCAAGGCCACTAAGTGCCAGATAGCTCAGGGGAAAGTTACCTATCTTGGTCATGAGGTAGGAGGGGGTCAAATCCAACCTCTCTCCAGTAAAGTACAGGATGTACAGAACTGGGAGACTCCCACTACTCAAACCCAGGTGAGAGCCTTTTTGGGCCTCACTGGGTACTATCGCAATTTCATGGCAGACTATGGGACCATAGCTGCACCCCTGACAGCTCTAACCTCACCCAAACAGCCTAGGAAGGTTAATTGGACCGAAGACTGTCAGAGGGCCTTTGAGGGCCTTTGATGGCTTGAAAGAAAGTCTGTGTAGGGCACCTGTGTTGTGTGCGCCTGACTACAGCCGACCCTTTATCGTCCAGATGGATGCCTGCGACACCGGAATTGGAGCTGTCTTGTCCCAGTTAGATGACAAAGGGAGAGAACATCCTATCATATTCATCAGTAGACAACTCAAGGGTAGAGAACTTAGGTGGGCTACTGTTGAAAAGGAGTGTTTTAGCATAGTTTGGAGCCTTAGGCGTTTTAGGCCCTGAAGTGGCTTATGCAAATGAAGGGTGAGAATCCGAAATTGCTCCGGTGGTCCATTAGCCTGCAAGGGCTAGACTTCACCATAGAGCACAGACCAGGGAAGAGTCACGATAATGCAGATGGCCTTTCCAGAAGGTATGTTGACCGTCTGGATGAGGGTGTCTATCCCGTGGGAGATTAGACACCCTCCACCTCAGTCTGGGTGGGCAACTGTGATGCTGGAAATGCATCTGAGGGACAGGGCCTCTGAATCCTTGTCCTTTACTGCTTTTTATTGTGTGTTCTGTCATGTTTTCTGCCCAGGAGTCCATGAGGGACTCTTTTGGTTTGGTGAACAGGCCCATGGGATACCCTTATGGCACCCATGGGTAGGGGTACATCTCTGTGCCCATAGTGTATGTTTTTGGGCACCTGTGGGTGGCCCACAGAGCAGGGTATGGGCTGGTGGCAGCTCCATGCTGAATTTGACAGGTGCTCTGGGTGTCCTCCATTTTGGGATACCCAGGCCCTGCCATTGGGATCAGTTGATTCCTGATAGGAAACAAGATGGCCACTGTGGCCTCTTGCTTTCTATTGCCTGTTACCTTGTTTTCCCAAAGTCCTGGGAAGCCCTGACTCTGTCCCTTCCCCCTGACTGGCTGTTGGGTGGAAGTTCCATATATGGTGTTGTTGTGAAGGCCCAGCTAGACTGACTGGAGCCTTCCCAGTGACTGTATGTTGTGGGTACCTCCTGTGGGTGGGACCTGGGTGAATGGAGTGCGTGACCAAATATGCACTCCTTGTTGTGGTTGTCTGGTCTCTGGCATGAGAGACAAAGACTGAGACAGCCCTGCCCGAAACTGGCCTGAATGCAGTGTGTAGTGTTGAATGGCTGGGTACTTGTCCCAATCCACATTCCTTGTTGTGAGTGTCTGAAAGGGAGGAGTGTGGCCTGAATGCACTGTGTGCCTGATTGGCTGACTGACTGCATGAATGCCCCTCTGTATGATTGGCTGCTGAGTGTGAGCCAGCAGTGTGGATGAGAGACAGAATAGTATATCTGGGGACCTCTCACCACTGTTCAGGGGTTCAGGAACGTTCAGAAGCGTTCAGAAGCGTCCTGGAGCTGAGTCTCCACTCTAAGAGTAACTGGAACTGCTGATCCTCGACGTCCAGCTGGAGGAAGAAGACTTGCTGTGGCATTTGCTTCGACCGATCCGAAGGCTGCCGAAATCGTCGAAGACTGACCCGAGAGAGGACCTGGTAAGGCGCCCTCTTCCCGTGCTCCGAGGGACCATCGAGCATCGCTCCATCTTCGCCGAAGCGCCCTGGAAGACAGACCCTCGAAAGGCTGCCGACCCGAGACGGGATCGCCGAGGAGATCGAAGTGAAGCACCCGGACATCGACGCCGTCGAAGTCCATTGCCGTCGACCAGGGTTCGCAGGTTTGTATAACCGCTGGAGGCCCGTCGAAGTTGTGTTGCCCAGCCGTGGGAACCACTTGACGCCGTGCCGCCGACGACCGGAGCCGTCCGCTCCTTTGCCTAAGAACATTCGAATCGAAGGACTACCTCGTCCGCACCGTCGACCGCTTTGTCCTGCCGGAGAAAGTTGAGGATGACAAACGCGCCGAGGAGAAACCTGCCGGTGGGTTTCCAGCCACCCGAAGACCACAAAGACTCGAACGACTCGACGCCCTTGCTGGGCCTCCGTCCCCACAATCTTTGCGGTCCAAAACTATTGTCACCGAGGTGCCCCGCACGCCTCTGCCTTGCAGGACGCCGACGCTCCGACGCCGATGAGCACCGCTCGGACGAAGCTGCCACCTCATCCTTGTTTGTCGACGGACGTTCGACGCCCCGTGCCTCCCGTTTGAAAGGGAAGGAATTCAAGAAGGGCCATCGATTCCCCGTCGCCGAACACCGAGTTCCTCGACGTTTCTCGACACCTCTCGACAATCCGTGACTCCCGCTTGGAAGGGGGGTCGCTCAAGAAGGATCTGTCGACGCCTCTTCGAAGAACTCGACTCCACCAGGTACATTGGGGGCGTAAAAACATTATAGGAGGGAATAAGACTTACAGAACAATATATGGACTGGGCTTGTGCTATATCTTTGTTTTACAGGTTGCCCAGGTGGGGGGATCTCCACACAGAACTGTGCCTAGTGGTAGGGGCCAGTATTCTGCCTATTGCTCAACCATCTTATTTTCTCTCCTCTCTCTATTGCTGGTTTCACTCTATTGATCTGTGTGACATTGTTACAGTATTGTTGATGCACTTTAATAAGATCTAGTACAAAGGGTGGTACCACTTTAGAATTGTGTATATTTGCCATTATTGATTTTCCGGAGTACAAAGTGAGTTATTGTGATAAGTGTACATAACCTTGACTATTGATTATATAAAGACTGTGTTCTAACCAATACAGTGTGTGGACATTCCTTTGTGGGGGCTTGGGGTACACTGTACTTAAGAACCAGCCTGCATCACCTCCTGAGAAGCTAGGCCTTGATTGCTCGTCCATTGCTACCGTATTAGAGAATCTTGGCCGGGGTCCTCTGTGCCTCTCCTCTACCATATAGAGAGCAGAAGTACAGACACCCCCCACCGGTCGTTGTGTTCCCTTCACAAACCCACAGAACAGGCACGAAGAGGAATACAACCTTGCACATAACCGTACCCGCTAATAGCGGTGACCGCTAATAGTGGTCATCGATATTAGCGGTGACCGCTATTAGCATGTTGCAGGATGTCGGAAGTGCTATCAGCGCTTTTGTCGATGCTGCAAAGGGTCTTTTTGAGGTCTTTTGCAGCATTCCAGTGGGGTCATTACCAGCATGCTGCTGTGCTCATGTCAGCGTACTCGTAATGCCACGCAATTAGCGGCATCATGCCAAGCTGGACACGTTAATAGTGACATGCCGGTAATTGCCAGATTTTACGCCTACCGTGTAATGAGGCCCTATTACATATTTCTAAGCACCTCCCCTTGTACAATGACAGGGTAAAAAAGTACCACATTCAGTGGGTACTAGAAACGAAGAGGGAGGGATCACCCCATGCCTGGCCAGAAGAAGGGTCTTTTGATAAAGGAATATTAGACCATGTGTCTACCTACTTAATGGCAAAATACAAGGGAAAACAGCTCCAAAATAGAAGGGAGGTGTTAGATTTGTGGAAGATGTTCGAGGAGTCACCCATTACGCATAGCAAAGGAAAGGAAGGGGGGGTGAGTACAGATATAAAAGAAGGTAAGGAGAAAGTAGAAAGAGGGAACAAACAACAAACAACCCAAAGAAATATACAGTTTGTTCACAAGACCCGCAGAGAGGTACTCAGATTCAGCATATGTACCAACGGGAAGCACCCCAACAACACCTGACACAGCGCCCGCAACTCCTTATTACCCTCCAATAATTGCACCTGCCCCCCAGGGACCATCCACTCGAGATCTAGAAGTACCATTAACGTCAACCCAGACAGAATTAGCATGATTTAGAGCAGTATGTGAAACAACTTAAACCTCCAGGGGTGGGCTCCCACCACTGCCCTTAAAAAGCACCTCTCCCTTACCAGAAGATGAATGGAAATCAGGGGACTTTCTCTTCAGAATAGATAGTGCTCCTATACAAACAGTGTGCGTGGAAAGAGAGGGAATGATAGAGAGTGTAGGATATGATACTGTAGCTTCAGTGATGGACAAAGAATGTGTGAGCGACTTTGAAGAGTCTGGTGAGGGTTCCATAGGGGGAATACAGCAAGTGCAATGGACCACACCACTGGTGATTGAGGAAGAAGAGGGATGGGTTCATAGGCTCCGGAACAGAATAGGGAGAATAGCATTAGCAAAAAAGAAGGGAGCAAAGGTAACTTGTGGAAAGGTAAGATCGAGATTACAAATGCCCCTTATTCACAAGTGAGCAGGGCGGCCACATTATGTGCCTTGGGCACTGATGGATAAAAATAACCTCCTGAAATCCCTTCCCCTGCTCATGGCGGGTGCGGGGAACTGGATCTATGCATTTGAAAAGAACACCGCAAGGGTGCCTCTGCCCATAGGAGATATCAAAAGTCTTCTTGTGTCTACAGTGGGAGACCAAGCTGGCTCGGTGTGGGTGAAAGCAGGGATCCCAGGTGTTACCACAGGAAATGATACACATATGGGAGCATCATTTAATAATGTACGCGCACAGGTCTGGGATGCTCTGCGGAGAATCTACCCAGATACCCCCGATTTACACTCTATAATGCAAGGCACAATGGAGGATGAGGAAGATGCATCGCAGTTCATTCTTCGGGTGTAGGAGACGTGGTGCGAGGAGACGGGCACGGCATGGCACCAATCCTCCTCCCTATTTTACTTTATCATTAAAAGAGGTTTCCGGAAGGAGCTATAGAAGGCCCTAGATAAAATCGCTGGGATAGAAGCCAAAGGTTCGTCAGAAATTCAGAGCATTATAGGAGGATCACAAAGGGAAAAGGAAACAACTCAGGGGAGATTAGCAGAAGGAGCGAAACTGGTACAGAGCAAGTTAGTGAAGGTTGCAGCAGTAACCACAATGCCGCCCTCAGAGCAGCAGGGAGATGGGGGGTGGTGGAGTATCCCTAGCCACACAAGCTAGGATGGCTGCAGCATGGACAGACAATGGACAGGAGCAGTGGGGAGGGTATCACCAGTACATGGGACCCCAGTGGCAAGGAAGACCTGCGAGGGGCAGAGGTGGGTACCGGGGGACAACAGGGAGGAGGAGGAGGATATGGGGGCAAGAACCAAGAGGGGGAGAACAAGGGCAATGTTGGTTATACGGGAGGTGGGAACACATTTTGCGAGAATGCAGCAGTAGACAGGGAGGAAACTACCAGTACCAACAGCCACACTATAATCAGTCCCAGTGTTGGCACCCGCACCAGGGCAGCCCTTATGGTCTTCCACAAGGAAACTTCGAACAAGATGAAAAGCCAGACAGTAGACCAATACCAGGTTAAAATACCCTCCAACACTCCCCACACAACATGCAGTCCCGGCCGACCCGCCAAAATCAAATGACACATACACACGCAAACCCATTTGTCACTACTGCTAATGGTGCGCCAGCTCGTTATCAAGGCACATGTGTGCTCAGTGAGCAAAAATGTTCTTGCCCCGGAACCAACACCTACCAGATTAGGAGAGCCCACAGAGACCACTTGCGTATCCAGTCCTATCAAATACCTTACGCCCATACAAAGAAACACAGGTGGGGGCAGAGATAGGGAACAAGCAGTTCATCTTTATGGTGGACTCTGGGGCAGAAAAATCATATCTATTTGAAGGTGATTTTCTGTTATCTGGCAAAAATCTTGAGACGCAAGGATTCTCTAGGGCTTTGGTCACAGTTCCTTACACAGAAGATTTGGATGTTAGGATAGGGGGAAAAACAGTTCGGCCACCCCTACTTTACCATGAGAATTCCCCTGTGAACTTACTGGGACGGGACTTACTCAGTAAGTTAAACTTGACCATAGCATTCACTTTCAGGGGAATAGTCTGTTCCATACCCAGGTATGTACCCACTTCGAGCAATGCTGCTAATACAAACCATAACAAATGAAACAACTGTGCGAGGGGTGTCAACAAACGCAGACATGTTCATCTATGGCATACAAGTGTTAGCAAGAACAGTGTCAGAAATAATACAAAAAGAATGGAGAGTAGCCTCTGATTTTGTTATCCGCCCAGTAGCTACGCCTTGCACCGTTCTCTCTCTCTCGATCTGCAAGGAGTACAGGTGTCAGAAAAGCGTATTGTAGCCATTGTCATGGACACACATGGGTGTGAATGGCGGACAGTGTTGTGCATTGACCCAAACATACCATTGCGAGAATTAACGGAAGAGGATTTGTTCACTGACAGCGACACTGATGCGGAGATCATATTGGAGATTTGTATGCCTTGTAATGGTTGAACAAAGGTGAGTGATGAACCCCCTTACAGCCATTGTCAGTACACCACCCTCTTTCTGTGATTCAGACTTACAACAAGTACCACCATATTTGTGGACAACAAACCCCCATGGTGTAGGATTATTTAGAGAAGTGACGCCAGTAAAAACAAAAATTAAATCAGGTGCTGTCCTGCCTAGGGAGAGGCATTATCCCTTTTCTAGGGAAGCAGAAGAAGGAATAAAAGAAATGATACATGCATTACTACATCAGGGCATCATTGTCCCCACTATTCCCCCATGCAATACTGCAGTGTACCCTATCAAGAAAGTTAAAAGGGGTGTGGCATAGTATCCAGGACCTCTGCCCCCTCAATGATATTGTCCAAAAGGGTTTCCCTCTTGTCCCAAATCTGGCATCTATTTTGTGCACCATCCCAAAACAGGCCACACACTTCACAGTGGTGGACCTGAAAAATGCATTTTTCTCAGTGCCCCTCGACCCAGAATCACAATACCTCACAGCAACATGCTAGGGGGAAGGAGATATGAACACAGAGGATTGCCCCAAGGGTACGGAGAGAGGCCAGGAATTTTTAACCGAATATTGCATGAAGACCTCAGCAATATTGCTGTTCAAAGCGACCAACATTCAGTACGTTGATGATCTCCTGGTATGTAGTGAAGGGAAAGAAGCATGTCTGAGAGACTCTGTTGCCCTGCTCAAATTGCTGGCCCAGAAAGGGTACAAGGTGGACACAAATAAATGACAGTACTGTCTGACTGCGGTTCTGCACTTTGGCTGATTAATTTCAAAAGATGGAAATAGAATAATACCTGACAGAGCAGCAACAGTGCGAGCCTCAGAAAGTCCCCATACTGTTAAGGACATGCAGAAGTTTCTTAGCATCTGCAATTACTGCAGGGCATGGATATTAGACTATGCCACCGACCCCTACTGCAAGGGCTTAAGGAAGCACAGAAAGAAAAGACACCCATCACTTGAACACAAGAAATGCATACTGCCTTCACAACACTCAAAGAACTAATAACTACATCTCCAGCTCTAGCCACACCTGATTATGAACAGGGATTTTTCTTGTTCTCACACTCAAATGGAACTCTGATTACAGCAGTGCTGACACAGAAAACATTGTTGGGTCACAAGCAACTGGCCTATTACAGTGTCACACTTGATTTAGTAATGCAGGGACACCGCTTGCGAACAGGCCCTTGTAGCTGCCATTTTTGCAAAAGAAAAGAGCTCAACAATTGTGATGGGATGCTCCATCACATTGTTCATTGAACACTCCCTGTTTGTCATACTTGAACGGTCCAAGTCCACACTCAGCACACAAAGAGCATCAGCATATGAAGTGATAATCTGAAGCCCAAATGTTCACATAATACGCTGCAAAACAGTGAACCCTGCAATGTTCCTCATGGAACCATGCATGGTAGAACACATACAAGGTCATGACTGTGCCACTTATGAGGGAGGAGGGGATTACATTCCCAAGGCAAATGAAAATGCACTGGAAGAGGGGGAAGTGATAATTGTAGATGGATCAGCATACAACCGCCCAGAAACTGGTGAGAAACATGGTGGGGCAGCATTAGTAAGGTTGGAAGTGAGGGAGTATGAGATTCTGGTACAACAACGTTTACCAATGCATTATTCTGCCTAAGCAGAGGAGCTAGTAGCCCTCATTGAGCCACCACATGCAGCAAAATGGTGTGCAGTATCAATCTATTCAGACTCAGCATATGTCACCACAACAGTACATGCTGGATTGTCATGCTGGAGAAGAAAGCGGTTCAGAAGAGCTGATGTGGCCCCAGTACAGCATGTTGAATTACTGAATTAATTAATAGAAGCACTTGCCGAGTTATTAGTGGTGTCCCTGGTAAAATTCCAAGCCCACACCCATAATAATGACAAAATATCACTGGGAAACACAGTGGCAGATGCTGCTGCAAAACAAGCAGCTTACTTTCAAAAACAACTGAACACAGAGTGCATGTTAAAGGGTAAACAAGAAGAGCCCAAGGGGGAAGGATATAATGCACTACCTATAGCACATATCATTGAGCTTCAAAAGAGAGCACCACCTGAAGAACAGGAGCTATGGATAAAACAAGGATGCACCCTTTCTCCCACTGATCTCCTATGGAGGCAGGACACAACAGGGAAAGTAGTGATGCCTGTAGTATTACTGCAGATAGGATTCCAACAATTTCAATTTTCAGCAAACACCTCGAAGCAGCACATAGCTGTCCAGGAGTTTGGTTCATCCCAAACCTTCAGGAGTATCTTACCAAATCGTCAATTGAGTGTACCACATGTCAAACAATTAATTCAGGAATGACTCTCAGGACCCTACGGGGAAAATTGCCACATCCTGTGGGACCCTTCCATTAACTGCATATTGACTATGCAGACATGGGGAGAGATGCAATGGGGCAAGATATTTGATCGTGATGGTCTGTCCTTTTTCAAATTGGGTGGAGGCTGGGCCCTGCACCCACCCAGACGCGAAGTGTGCAGCTGAATTCTTTGTGAGGGAAGTATTCCTGCTTTAGGCAATATGTGACATCTTACATTCTGAAAATGGAACACATTTCGTCAATGATCTATTCAAAGAGGTAACAGCACTATTGGGAATAAAACATAAAATGTGCTCAATTTACCACCACAAGCGAACAGAGTGGTCGAGAAAATCAACTGCTACCTTAAAAGCAGATTGTCCAAATTATGTCACACCCTAAAAAATAACTAGGTTTATTGTTTACCTTTGGCCCTGTTCCAGTTGCACACACAACCCAGCAAGGACCACCACTTGTTACCCCATGAAATAGTAACAGGTAGACGCATGCAGACACCACTGCACCAGTAAGAAGAATGTCATATACAAATAGAACTGCTCAAGTTTTGGGTGGGGATTTCAAGGAATAACTCACACAACTCACAAGAGCAGTCAGGAACATTGCCAAACAAAATGACTGGCTATTTACAAGAGAGAGTGAAACAGACACTACCACCGCCACAGCAGATAGCCCAACAAAATGTCTAATGCCTGGAGAACTAGTGAATGTCCGTAGCTTCGTGAGAAAGTGGAACTCCCCAACATTTTATAGTCCCTATGAAGTAGTGTACTATACACCTTTAGCAGTAAAGGTGAAAGTACTGAAATTCTGGGTGCATCTCTCAGATATAAGAACGGCTCATGATATTATAACACCAGAGACATCGCAAGAAAATGAAAGAGAAGCAGCAGTGCCTTAAAAACTAACAGGGTAATTCATAGAATTTCGCACAAAAGTGGCACACGCGGCTGGCGCACAGTGTGCACATGCGAATGTCTGCGCCAGCCGTGTGCACTAAAATCGATATCCGCGCACAGCGTATTCATGGATTTCAGCCTCCAAAACCAACCGTGGTGCAGAGTGGCGCAGCGACCCTGCAGCTGTGCCAGTTACGCCCCCAAGAACACCCTCGCGCAAGGAAAAGCCATCAAAATTCACAATTCATCGCAAAGGGCTGCGCTAACCCTGGACCAGTGTACAGGTCTGCCAAACAGCAAACGGCGAGTGGTGAACGTGTATTACTGGGGTGCGCGGGAAGTTCCACACGCGATTTCAGCAGGGTACGTGTATTTCTGGGGTGCAGGGAAGTTCAACATGCGAGTACAGCAGGGTACGTGTATTACAGGGGTGCGCAGGAAGTTCCACACGCGATTCCAGTAGGGTACATGTATTAATGGGGTGCGGGGAATTTTTACACGCGATTTCAGCAGGGTATCTGTATTACTGGGGTGTGCAGGAAGTTACACACGCGATTTCAGCAGGGTAGGTGTATTTCTGGGGTGTGGAGAAGTTTAACACGCGATTTCAGCAGGGTAGGTGTCTTACTGGTGTGAGCAGGAAGTTACACACGCGATTTCAGCAGGGTATGTGCATTTCTGGGGTGCGGGGAAGTTTAACATGCGATTTCAGCAGGACACGTGTATTACAGGGATGCGCGGGAAGTTACACACGCGATTTCAGCAGGGTTCGTGTATTTCTGGGGAGCGGGGAAGTTTCACACGCGATTACAGCAGGGTACGTGTATTTCTGGGGTGCGTGGAAGTGTAACACGTGATCACGGCAGGGTAACTGTATTACTGGGGTGTGCGGGAAGTCCCACACGCGATTCCAGCAGGGTACGTGTATTTCTGGGGTGCGGGGAAGTTTCACACACAATTTCAGCAGGGTACCTGTATTATTGGGGTGCGCGTGAAGTTCCAAACGCGATTACAGCAGAATACGTTTATTACTGGGGTGTGGGCAAGTTTCACACGCGATAGGCCCTGTGCGAGTGGGGTATGTGTATTCCGGGGTTACAGGGGAGTCTTACACGTGAATTGGCAGTGTGGGTCATCCCAGGTGTTCCGTCTACACCCTCCACGGCCCCTGCAGGCAGACCACACCACAGGGGACTACCCTGCACCCCTGGTCATGTCCCGCAGGCAGCCCATCCACCATGGGCATGCCCCCCCAGCCAAGCCACATGTCACCTTGCACTAGTGATCACCAACGCATTACCCCCTTGCACCCCGACCACACAGCAGTGCAGGGCACCTGCCAGCAGGCACACACTCATCTCCCCCAGCACCCCCACCCCCCAGCAGTGTGGGGCACCTGCCAGTAGGCTCCCACTCATGTCCCACCCATGTCCCCTTAGACCCCCAACCCCCAGCAGTGCAGGGCACCTGCCAGCAGGCCCCCACTCATGTTCCCTTGCACACCCAAACCCCAACAGTGCAGGGCACCTGCCAGCAGGCCCCCACTCATGTACCACTCATGTCCCCTTACACCCCCACCCCCCAGCAGTGCGGGGCACCTGCCAGCAGGCCCCCACTCATGTCCCCTTGCACCCCCACCCCCCAGCAGTGTGGGGCACCTGCCAGCAGGCCCCCACTCATGTCCCCCAGCACCCCCAACCCCCCGCAGTGCAGGTCACCAGCCAGCAGGCCCTGACACATGTCCCCCAGCCAACACGTCATCACAATCTAGATCCCTGGCCCTTATGGCCAGCCTCCACATGCAAAAGACCCACCCAAGTATTGCACCCACCCACATAGAAATGCCAATTACATGACACAACCCCAATGGCAAGTATGTAAATGAAGACATGTCCCTCATACACACACAATGGGTGCAAGTGAATCTCAAAACCCATATCATGACATGCATGAAACCAATGAGATAATACCACACATCGAAGCTTGAATGGAATTAAAATCAAACAAACGACAATGGAAATTAAAAAAAGAAAAGCTGCATGTCTGTAAAATAATGAAAAACAACAAATCATAATCCAAAGGAAAGGTGTCCAAAGTCACAGTTCCAAAAATGAAATCCAAGGGAAAAACAAAAGTGAAAGCCATTGCTCCATGGGGAAATCCAAACAAAAAAGTAGAATCCAACAGTCAACTATACACAGA
The DNA here is from genome assembly GCF_040938575.1 of Ambystoma mexicanum. Classification (NCBI taxonomy): domain Eukaryota; kingdom Metazoa; phylum Chordata; class Amphibia; order Caudata; family Ambystomatidae; genus Ambystoma; species Ambystoma mexicanum. The sequence continues at coordinate 326,771,618 of NC_090934.1, forward strand.
TGAATAATCCAGGGTCCATGATCCCAACTGAAGAAATGAAACCTGGGCCAGGGCATCATCAAACTCCTGCTCGATGTCCCGGAGGCGGTCCTCTTCCATGGCCCCGAGGGTTCGCAGCGACGATGACATCTGGAACTCCAGGTCCCTGCGAATGGCCTCGAGGCACTCGGCCCGCCTCAGGGCCCTACACATGGAGTTCTCCGCCCTGACCATCGTGAGCCGTGCCTCTTCTGCCCGCTGCCGCTCCGCATCTATCGCATGGCCCAACCACTGCCACACGGAAGACACTTCCCGTCCAGGGTCCTCCTGCCCTCCGGCCAATGCCTGCCCCTCCGATGTTGATGGCCCCGAGCCATCATTGCTCCCACCTGCAGCCTGCTCCGGCTGCTGCTGTCCATGTGCCCTGTCCGATGGTGCCTGCACATCCTCCATCTGCTGGTCTCCAGTTGTGGTGTCCACCCCTGCTGGACAGCTGACTCCCGACTGTGGCAGGGATGTGAGCTCCACCAAGCTGGCTGTGTTGGTCAGGCCAGGTCCACAGGGGGCCCTGGTGGAATCTGGGCCGGAAGACGATGTGGAGACCGACCGGTGCATAGCCTCCACGGAGGAGGAGAGGTCCGCCAGAGTGCGCGTCACATGTAGGAACCCTCCGACCAGGGCCCCTCCCAGCAGTGCCACGTCACGACGTTCCTCTTCTTGATGGCGTGCGTTCTCCGCCCAGGAAGAATGCACATCATCACGAATGACACACGTGCGCAACGCGACACCCACCAGGACGGATCCCATACGGTTGCGGGACCCCTCGTTCGCAGGTAGTGGAGAGGCAGGTGATATGGCACTCTACCCTACCTGCGGACGGGCCTGGGATGGGGCCTCCCTGCTGGTGCATGATGGTGCAGTCACTGGGTCAAGGACAGCGACATGCACAGGCCCCTCCGTGGTGACCTGTGCTGCATCCTGACCCTGGCCCTGGACTGCACCACTTGCACCAGTGGTACTACCCCCACCAGGCCCCATGTGCGGCTCAGTAGCGGGCTCCTCCTCCTCTGTGGAGACCACCAACCTGGATTTCTCCAAACCGTCTTCCGCCATTGGAAGCCCCTGTGGGGGCTTACCCCACCCTTCCACCACAGCCGTTGAGGCAGACGCAGCAACAGCCCCCTCCCTCCCGGATGATGGTAATTCCTGGGAGGGTGGCTGGGCCCAGTGGAGGCATCCCCGCCTCTTGGCTCCACAGCCCGTCTCCGCCCTCTTCTTCACTTGACGCTGCGTAAAGGGAGACATAGAACACAAGCATCAGGGTACAGTACAAAATACCCTAGACAGGAAGCAATAACACATGAGTGGCACTGTCAAATGTTAATTCCATCCTGTCATTCCACAACACATGGGTGAATGCACACAACACACATGCAAAAACAGTCCGTGCGCCTGCAATCAACATCCATGTAGAAGGGCCCCTGTAAACCAAGATGTTGCCTTCAAAGTCACATGCATCCATGGCGTATCAAAGTCACACAAACACTTCTCAGGCACACACACACACACATGTGCACCATACATGTACATGACATCAGCACCCATTCCTCACCCCCCCTCCATGTCCAGGAACAGATACAGCCAGGCATTCATGTGTGCATTCCACATAGAGCTCCCCATGTTGCTTTAAAACACATGCACCAACCATGTGGCTCACACATAACTGGTCTCACATGCATGACCATGATGTCCCTGCACACACACATATCCATACATGGCCTATGTCACACATACAGGCAAGCATCAGACTACCAGCACACTGCAACATGCACTGTCTCACACAGCAATGATAGGCCACTTACCGCTCAACTCCAGATGGGTCTGCCTCCGAAGGATCTGAGTGTGGAGCGCTGGGCCTACGCGTTCCAGGACCCTCATCTGGATGGCACTCAGGCGTGCCCGGCCCCCCTCTGCGAGGCGCCGGGCCTTGTGGACGGTCCTGGACCTGAAGTCCTCCCAGCGCTTCTTGACGTGCTTGATGTCGCGGGTTGCCACCCCCTCCGCGTTGATGGCAACCACTACGTCGTCCCAAATCCTCTCCCGTCCTTCCTTGTTGGCGTGTGATGTTCCAAAGAGGGCATCATAATGCCCCAGGACATGCTCCACCAGGACACCAACTTCGGTGGCAGTGAATCTGGTGGCCCTCTGCCTCTCTGGCTGGGGGTTGCCAGTGGTGCCAGATGGTGTAGTGCCCGACATGGCAACCCCAGAGGCAGGAGTGGGTCGGCAACTGGGTCCTGGGGCTGGGCTGTGGAGTGATGGAATCCCAGTCGGGAGTCTTCTGTTCCTGCAGGGGTGGACACAGCAACTGGACCTCTGCAGATGGCTGACGTGCAGGCACCAAATAGCAGTGCACGTGGCAGCAGGCAGACAAGCCGCAGCAGATGGCTGGTGGGAGTGTGCTCGGGGCTCTGGGGGGGCAGGAAAATGGCCTTCTGGACAGGAGCGTGGTCTTCCGTGTGTGTACGCGTGACCAGCTTGATACGGAGTGATTTGGCATGGGAAAATCTTGCACATCAGCGTGTAATTCGAGGAAAGGCCTTTAGCGCGTAAGCGCATCAGCACATGTACGCTATATCATTGGACCAAAGGCCCTTAGCGCGTAAGCACGTCAGCACACGTACGCAATATCATTGGACCAAAGGCCCTTAGCACGTAGGCGCGTCTGTGATGTATTGTGCACAGACGTTGCCCTTTTGCGTGTAAAACTTGCTGCGCACCCCTGAAATTCACGTACTCCCTCGACCAGGGCCCTTTCGCGTGTGAAATTTCACGCGAACACTGTAATACACGTACCGTGCTGAGATCGCGGGTGAAACTTCACACGAACCCCAGGAATACACGTACCCGCTCGCTCGCACAGGGCCAATATTCCTGGGGTCACGTGAAGTTTCACACGCGATAGGCCATGTGCGAGTGGGGTATGTGTATTTCAGGGTTCGCGTGAAGTTTCACACGCGATAGGCCATGTGCGAGTGGGGTACGTGCATTACTGGTGTTCGCGGGAAGTTTCACCCGCGATAGGCCCTGTGCGAGTGTGGTACATGTATTTCAGGGGTTCGCATCAAGTTTCACACGCGATAGGCCATGTGCGAGTGGGTTACGTGTATTACTGGTGTTTGCGGGAAGTTTCACACGCGATAGGCCCTGTGCGAGTGGGGTACGTGTATTTCAGGGGTTCGGGCGAAGTTTCACACGCGATAGGACATGTGCGAGTGGGGTATGTGCATTACTGGTGTTCGCGGGAAGTTTCACCCTCGATAGGCCCTGTGCAAGTGGGGTACGTGTATTTCATGGGTTCGTGTGAAGTTTCACACGCGATTTAGCTGTCAGAGTGGGGTAGGTGAATTTCGGGGGTGCACAGGGCGTCCTACACGTGAATTGGCAGTGTGGGTCCTCCCAGGTGTTCCCTCTACACCCTCTACACCCTCCACGGCCCCTGCAGGCAGACCACACCACAGGAGACTACCAAGCACCCCTGGTCATGTCCCGCAGGCAGCCCATCCACCATGGTCATGCACCCCAGACAAGCCACCTGTCCGCTTGCACCACTGATCAACAACTCATGTCCCCCTGCACCCCCACCCCCCAGCAGTGAAGGGCACCTGCCAGCAGGCCACCACTCATATCCCACCCATGTCCCCTTGCACCCCCACCCCCCAGCAGTGTGGGGCACCTCCAGCAGGCCCCCACTCATGTCCCCTTGCACCCCCACCCCACGGCAGTGTTGGGCACCTGCCAGCAGGCCCCCACTCATGTCCCACTCATGTCCCCTTGAACCTCCACCCCCCAGCAGTGTGGGGCACCTGCCAGCAGGCCCCCACTCATGTCCCACTCATGTTCCCTTGCTCCCCCACCCCCAGCATTGTGGGGCACCTGCCAGCAGGCCCCCGCTCATGTCCCCTTGCACCCCCACCCCCCAGCATTGTGGGGCACCTGCCAGCAGGCCCCCACTCATGTCCCACCCATGTCCCCTTGCACCCCCACCCCCCAGCAGTGAGGGGCACCTGCCAGCAGGCCCCCACCCATGTCCCACTCATGTCCCCTTGCACCCCCACCCCCCAGCAGTGTGGGGCACCTGCCAGCAGGCCCCCACTCATGTCCCACTCATGTTCCCTTGCTCCCCCACCCCCAGCATTGTGGGGCACCTGCCAGCAGGCCCCCACTCATGTCCCCTTGCACTCCCACCCCCCAGCATTGTGGGCACCTGCCAGCAGGCCCCCACTCATGTCCCCTTGCACCCCCACCCCCAAGCATTGTGGGGCACCTGCCAGTAGGCCCCCACTCATGTCCCACTCATGTCCCCTTGCACCCCCACTCCCCAGCAGTGTGGGGCACCTGCCAGCAGCCCCCACTTATGTCCCACTCATGTCCCCTTGCACCCCCACCCCCCAGCAGTGTGGAGCACCTGCCGGCAGGCCCCCACTCATGTCCCCTTGCACCTCCACGCCCCAGCATTGTGGTGCACCTGCCAGCAGGCCCCCACTCATGTCCCCCAGCCAACACATCATCAGAATCTAGATCCCTGCCCCTTATGGCCAGCCTCCACATGCCAAAGACCCACTCAAGTATTGCATCCACCCACATAGAAATGCCAATTTCATGATACAACCCCAATGGCAAGTATTTAAATGAACACAAGTCCGTCACACACACACAATGGTGCAAGTGAATGTCAAAACCCATATCATTACACGCATGAAAACAATGAGATAATACCACACATCGAAGTATGAACAAACAAATGTATTAAAAGCAACATGAATGGAATTGAAAACAAACGACAAAGGGAATTAAAAACGAAAAGCTGCATGTCCGTAAAATAATGAAAAACAACAAATCATAATCCAAAGGGAATGTGTCCAAAGTCACAGTTCAAAAAATGAAATCCAAGGGAAAAACAAAAGTGAAAACCATTGCTCCATGGGGAAATAAAATAATAAAAAAGATGAATCCAATAGTGAACTATATACAGAAGAACAATCCAGGGTCCATGATCCCAACTGAAGAATTGAAACCTATCAAAAATACTACCTAATGAAAAACTATATACAGAAAGGTGGTGCATTGTCCAAGCGCAACCAAAATAAAGAAAAAACCAAAGGAAACCTAACACTATCTAACTATTTACAAGGGCAGCGGGCAAGTCCAACGGCTCACATGTTGATGTTCCGGGCCAGGGCATCATCGAACTCCTGCCTGATGTCCAGGAGGCGGTCCTCTTCCATGGCCCTGAGGGTTCGCAGGGACGATGACATCTGGAACTCCAGGTCCCTGCGAATGGCCTCGAGGCACTCGGCCCGCCTCAGGGCCCTACGCATGGAGTTCTCCGCCCTGACCATTGTGAGCCGTGCCTCTTCCGCCCGCTACCGCTCCGCATCTATCGCATGGCCCAACCGCTGCCACACGGAAGACACTTCCCGTCCAGGGTCCTCCTGCCCTCCGGCCGATGCCTGCCCCTCCGATGATGAAGGCCCCGAGCCATCATGGTTCCCACCTTGTTGCTGCTGCTTCTGTGCCGCTGCCTGTGCTGTGGCTCTTGCTGCCTGCACATCCTCCTCCAGCTGGGGTGTAGTTGTTGAGGTGCCCACCCATGCTGTACGTCCGACTCTCGACTGTGGCAGGGATGTGTCCTCCACCAGCCTGGTCGCAGGGTCAGAGGCAGCTCCACAGGGCACCCAGGTGACACATGGGTGGGAAGATGGCACGGAGGACAAATGGCACATAGGGTGTTCAGTTGAGGAGGGGGTCGGAACAATGTCCACAAAACAGAGGCCATGGTGAGCTGTCCCACTGGGTCAACGCGGTCAACGAGCCATGCGAGAAGACGTGCAGTCTCCTCATGAAAAGACTGCAGGTCAGCTCGTATGGCACGTTGACGCAACGCCACCCCACCCAGGACAGGCTCAACCCGGTGCAGGATAGCCACATCGGCAGGGAGAGGAAGGCCAGATGGTGTAAGCCAATCCCCTCCCTGAGAATGGGTCTGGACGTAGGTATCTGTGCTGGTGCAAGATGATGCAGTCACAGGATCGGGGACAGGATTACACACAGGCACCTCCGTGGCGGCCTGTGCTGCCTCCTGTCCCTGCCCCTGCACTGCACCATTAGCACCAGTGGAATCCCCACCTCCAGACCCCATCTCTGTCCCTTGCATGGCCTCCTCCTCCACCAAACCCCCCACCAACCTGGATGACTCCGTGCCATCTTCCTCCGTTGGGCCCTGTGGGGTCTCAGCTGCCCCTTCGGCTGCCGAGGAGTCCAACTCCAACCTCCGCCTCTTGGACCTCCCCTTGGCAGCTGCGACCTGGGACGCGGCACCGGACTCCTCACTCCCTGACGAGAATGCAACCTGGGAGGGGAGCCGGGCCTTGCGTCTCTGGCTGGTGGTGCGATCCCTACCGCTGTGCTCCACAGCACCTTCTCCGCCCTCTTCATCAGTTGACGCTGCAGACAGGGAGAGATAGGAGACAGGCATCAGGGCACTGTACACTGGACTCATACACACATGACAGTTGTACATGAGTGGCATTGTCAAACTTCAGACATGGCATCACCATCCCCAACACACATGTCACTGCAACTCACACACATGAGCTATTCCACAGCCATATTGCAACAGCCAGCACCATCCATACACATACAAACAGCATGAGCAGCCAAAGGTGAGTCAGACATCACAAGAAACACAGGGAGTGCACTAGACATGCACACACGCCACCACAATTGCATGCATGTGTACACCTCCGCCAACTGTTGCAGTGATGTGATGGGCATCCATGTCACATCTGGCAATCAGTCTTCTACATATCAGTCTCAAATGCATCCATGTTGCATCACTGTTGCACCCATGTCAAATACACACACATGCACATGTACACGGTGCAGATACATGCAGCTGGAACCAACATCCATGTGTGACACCCCAACCATACCAACTTACATACACAGTAATCAAAACATGTGTGCTCACACATCTGCATTTGGCATGCATGCTTACCCACACATACACCATCCATGTGTCTCACACATGAAAAGACTTGCATGTGTCAGCCTCACAGCCCAGTACATACACATCCATACATGGCCCTACAAAACCACATGTACAACCTGCACACTACTGGCACACCACCACATGCACAGCTTCCAATCAGTATGCATGTACACTTACCGCTCGACTCCAGACGGGTCTGCCTCTCAAGGACCTGGACGTGGAGCGCTGGGCGTATGCGTTCCAGGACCCTCATCTGATGTTCCGACAGGTGGCCCCTTGTTAAGGGTCCTGGACCTGAAGTCCTCCCAGCGCTTCTTGACATGTTGGAAGTCGCGGACTGCCACACCCTCCGTGTTGATGGCAGTCACGATGTCCGTCCAGATCCGAGTCCGTCCTTCCTTGTCGGCATCCGACCTTCTGAAGAGGGCATCATACTGCCCCAGGACTTGCTCTACCAGGACACCAACTTCGGTGGCAGTGAAGCTGGTGGCCCTCTGCCTCTCTGGCTGGGGGTTGCCAGTGGTGCCAGATGGTGTAGTGCCCGACATGGCAACCCCATAGGCAGGTGTGGGTGGGCAACTGGGTCCTGGGACTGGGCTGTGGAGCGATGGAATAGCAGTCGGGAGTCTTCGGTTCCAGCAGGGGTGGTCACAGCAACAGCACCCCGGGCTGATGTGCAGGCAGCAAATGGCAGGGCACGTGGGCAGCAGGCAATCAGGCAGCAGCAGATGGCAGGTGGGAGCACGCTCGGGGATCTGGGGGGCAGTAATTCGGCCTTCTGGGCAGGAGCGTGGTCTTCCGTGTGTGAACGCGTGGTCAGCTTGATACGGAGTGATTTGGCACGTGAAAATCTAGCACGTCAGCGTGTAATTCGAGGAAAGGCCCTTAGCGCGTAACCGCGTCAGCCTGCGTACGTGATTTCATTGGACCAAAGGCCCTTATCGTGTAAGCGTGTCTGTGACGTGTGCGCTCGGGCGTTTCCCTGAACCCGGGTGCATGTTACATGTCCAAGAACTGCAAGTCCGAGTGTCAGCTCGTGTAATTGGAGGTTAGGGCCTTAGCGCGTATACACGGAAGTGACGTTGCACATGTGGGCCGGTTCAAAAGGCACGTGTAGGGCGTCATTTCCTTTTACGTGCTTTTCGTGGAGAGCGAGTGGGTGAATTCTGTACTTCTTGTCGGTTCACACGCAATTTACTTCACAGTGTTTCTAGTTCATACTCCCTGTTACCTCTGACAGCTTTTTTTTGATTTTCTGTTGGGCCTGTTTCCTCAAACAGCGTTCACTTCTTCTTTTGTCCTGTCTCCTCAGACCGTGTACAATTCTTCTTTTGGCGGGGGTGTTGCCAACGCGCACATGCGCGTATTTTTCACGCTCATTTTCCAGGCAGACGGTGAGTCGTGCACGTATTTACCAACTGTGCTTGCCCCGTGTGTCACGTACCCCTTCAAAGGTCATTGTAGGCGGCATGTAACAAGCGTATGTTCATTTTTGTGTTTCTGGGTGCCACAGCGTAGTGCGGGTTCATTTTTCCACACATGTGGTCTACGAGGGGTTGCGTGCATGTTATTTTCTGTTTTTGGGGTGCCTGTGCGTTGCGTGACCCGTCATCTTCCCTCAGGGGTCACATACAGCCTTGCTAGAGCACTAGGGTACGAATTCCATCTAGTACCTTACCCCTTTGACACCCAATTGCCCAGGACAATAGTTTACTGCAACTCCCATACGCACAACAACATAAGTGCCATGGTTGGGAGGCGACCAAGCGGTAAGGGTGACAAAGGTGGCCAAGCCTCAAGAGGTGGCCGTGGTGGGTGCGGTAGGGGACGTGGCCGGGATTCGCAGGGTACCCCTAGCCCCCCATGTGTGGAAGACCAGTCAGGGACACCCATGCCCCCCCCATAGTTGAGGGAAATGTGGCTGACACCATCCCTGCTCAGCCCTTGTTGGACTGGCCCATTGTGGCACCTGACCTGGCAGAGGGTGACTCCCAGGCTGACTTCCAGGTCGCCAAATCTAGGCCACGTGTGGCGGTGCAAGTTGGTGTCACCAGGCCACGTGGGGGCAGCTATGTCATCTGCTGCCCCGAGTAAGCAGGGTTGAGAGGCTGCAGGGGCAGCTGCAGCTCCATCCACCCCAGCTCTGACTCTCCCAGTCAGGGCACTGTTGGTCCCAGTCCATCTTGCTAACATTCCCCCTGACTACGTAACACTTCAGCCAATGCCTGCACCAAGTCCCATGCTCAGTGTGCATTCCCACACTCCAACTACCCAGTCCACCGGTGCTCCTGCCCCTAGTGGGCAGAGCGGCGTAGGCCACTCAGGATCCCCACCACCTTCCAAAAAAAAGAGGAAGAGTGCTTGTCCACTACAGGCTGATACCCCAGACACTGCTACGCAGTCCGGCACGCAAAGGAAGACTAGCTTCAATGATGCCGAATGTGATGCACTTGTGCATTATGTGTCCGCACATGACAGCAAAATGTTGATCACTTCAGGGTGCAAGACCACACCTGCTCGACGTCAGGCACACTGGCAGACTGTTGCGGACATCATAAGTGTCTTTGGATCAGTGAGGCGCACAGCTGGTGAGTGCTACAAACGCTGGAATGACCTTAAGCGCAGGGCAAAGAAAAAGCTGGCCTCAAGTCATGCTGCTACTCTGGTGACTGGAGGTGGATCTCCACAAGAGGACATTGAACTCACTGTACATAAGTCTGTTGCTGGGACCTACGTCACAGAGGAACAGATCCAAGGTGTGGGAGATCTGCCAGATTATGAGGGATTGTGCGGTGAGTGCACATGCATGTGTGTGTGATCCATGTGTATGTTGTGTTTGTGAGGGGTTCTGATTGAGTGCCAAGTGAGGTTGTGTGTGCCTGAGTGGTGTGGGTCACCCATGTGCTTCATCCAAAACATTCTGCGCCCCTGGATTTGGGTATTACAGTATCCCTTCTGCCCACAGTACACTTTTTGTGCAACATCACACCAGTTGGCTTTGAAGTGGCATTGTCACAACTCAGAGATTGTTTTCTGGTTGTTGCAGATAATACCTCCCCACTCTTCTGGGGAAGTTCCCTTCACTCAAGGAATCTGAAATCTTTATGGTGATGTGCCAAAGACTTCCCTCCCAAGAGCTCAGCCTACAGGGATCAATACACCTGGCAGGCCGGGGGCTTGAGTGAAAAGGCCGGAGCAGAATCGTCAGAGCTAGAGGGACAAAGAACAAAACAGTTGTTCAGGAAATGCAGCCAAGTAGTGCTGGAGAACAAACAGCCAACACCACCCACAATTACCCACTCTTACCTGCTCCGTAGGAACAATATACCAGTAACCTACTAGTATCAAAGTGCAGAAACAAGGAGGATGTCGGGTGAATGGAAGGTGTGCCAATATCCTAGGAACACCACGGTGAAAGCAGCAGAGCATCCCAAAAAGTGTTCAAAGCAATCCAGAGTTAAAGCAGCAGAGCGTCCCAAAAAGTGTTCAAATCAATCCGGAGTTTAAACAGCAGAGCGTCCCAAAAAGGTGTTCAAAGCAATCCAAAGTTTAAACAGCAGAGCGTCCCAAAGGTTTTCAAAGTAACAGGAGCGGACAAGGAAAAGAAATGAAATGACCAGGGAAGCGGGCGTTCGCCTCACGCTATTTCCCTTACGGAAGTGTTCGGGTTATCAGATCACCAAAACTTAAGGATTCAGAAATGGGGGGTCAATAACGAGCAAGCCGGGTTCATATAATCCAAGGGGAACAATCGAGGGGGGGCAGGCGTCGGGAGACAGACAAGGACAAGGCAGAGACAATAACTTGATTCGAGCGCCGGTTAGTCAAGGATTCAAACAGGAGTCCGGGAACAGAAGCTCGTAACTAACAACAGTTTAGGAGCACTCGATCTCCGGATAGACGGGAGTTAAATGCAGTTCACAAATGAATGAAAACACAGCAACGTCATGCGTGTATGTCACGTGGCTATAATAGCAAGAGTTGTGGGAGTTGTAGTTTCAAAGGGTTTTACGTGCCGGATAGCGCTCAGACAATCGCCAAGGCAGTTTCCAATTTAGCCGAGACGTGACAGGCATCTTGCAACAACATTGTTACGTATTTCTCATTGTTCATTCAGGCTGATTGTTTCGATCCCCCCACTTTCACTAGGCATTTCTCAGCCCTATTGTCAAACGATATGTGACATGCCTATGGTCCATGCCATCTGTGTGATGGCATGTGTCATGTATGTGGATTGGACATGCCACTCACAGGCCAATGTGTGATGGCTCTGCTAGCTAGCATGCAGCTAATGTGTCGCTCTTCCATCTTGGTGTCATCAGTGTCTGACATTTTCCTCCCCTTCAAACTCAGTGACAGTGCATGCATGGGAGGGTTATAGTCATGTGGGACATGTGTCAATCAAGTTCTGGTTCTGTAGCTTGTGAGGCCTAATTGTGTGCCATGGTGCTAATGCCTGTTTCCATTTTTTGTCTTTAATGTTTCTGCAGGGGATGACGCACTTGATGCTGTTGAGGTCGAGGAGATGGTGCAGACCCAGTAGGGATCTCAGGCACGACCGGGCACCAGTCAGGGACGGGGTGTGGTGGTGGGTGAGAACCCACTCTTGCTGCAGACCGTTCTCTCCAGGGGTTTCTCTGGGTGCACCTCCCCAGACCTCTTTTCGGGTGTTGATTCGGATGATGAGACCTATGTGGCTTCGCAGGTAGGTGTTTCTGGGAGGGATTCTGTTCTGTCCGACCCACCTGCACCAGGGGTACAGCCCACTATGGGGATGTCAGTGTTGGTAGGTCCGCCTTTGGTGGTTACGGATGCAGGGCCACACTCTGCAACATCTGCTCCTGTTCCTGGGCCAGCAGATCAGAGGGGGAATGCAATCCTGCAGCCTCAGGCAGTGCCGACACAGCAAGGCACAGTTCGCCTTGCCTCAGACAGGTATGGTGCCCGCCAACGCGGTGGCCATACGCCACCAGGCAATACCGCATGGGAGAAATCCATATTCGGTATGGCAAACCAACAGGCAGCAGCATCGGAGATGATGGCTCAAGCTATGGAGAGGGTGGCCACTTCTATTGTCCCCCCAGAAAGGCAGATGGATCAACTACAGCAGGCAATAGACTCCATTTGCCAATCACTCAGGGAGGACATGTTGGCATCCAACAGGGACAGACGGGCGGCCCTGGACACTCTGCGGGAAGCCATTTCTTTATAGTCCCAGGGCCAGAGGGAAGCCCTGAGGGTAGAAGTCCGTCACCTCAAGCAGACTCTTGTGGAGGACAGAACAGCTGCTGGAGCGGGTCACACGTACGCTCTCAGCAGAGATGCAGGCAACTCGGGAGGAGGTCTGGGCATCACGTCAGGTGGTGCATGGGGATCTCTGCACCATATTCCTCCAGAACAAGACCTTCCACACCCGCATGCTTGCTGCCATGGAGGACCAGACTAGGGCTTTGCGTGGGCTGCCTCCCATAGCACCACCACCTCCTGTGGCGGCAGTAGCACAGGGTGATGAGAGCGACCACAGCGATTCTGAATCTCTCACGATAGCGTAGCCGTGCAGGCCATGAGCCCATAGAGGTGTTTTTTTTCCGCAACATCCACACAGGTGGCTGTTGGTGTGCACCTGGTCCTCGGACCTCCTGGGTGGCCTCCCCCACCCCTCCTGGCCCCCACATGGCCATTTTTGATTTTTGGTTTTTGATTTTTGACTTTTTGTTACAGTGTGTTGCCTTGTGTGGCTCCCGTGGGCATCCACTGTATTCCGGCTGGGCACATGCAGTCTTGTCCTGAGTTTGGGATAGATGCTTGGGTTCTTGAGACACACACCCCTCCTGCTTCCCGTTACCAGGGGCATGCAAAGGGTGTGCTCAAGTGACAGTAACTTACACAGTGACGTTGGACTCCCATGACATGTGTGGGCAGTCTGTAGTCAATACTGTGTATACATTCTTAGTGCATATTGTTGTAGTATTGTACACTGCATGGTGTATTGATGTGTGCTTGTGCATTCATGTCTCCCTCCTAATTTGCAGGTTCATTCCTCATGTCTTCACAAGGCCGTCTACTTTGGAGATGGAGTTCATGTTGTAAGCAGTGCACTTCCAGATTTGCGTGGCACCAACACTGTACAGTTGGAAGTGGTCGATGTGCTAGCATCACCAGGTTGTAAGTCTACATATCCTTTAACTTAGTACTGTCATGTGAATGCTATGTTTGGGGTGGCTAGCTGCACTGTATTGTGGTAAGTCTTTGGTCATGTGTGTTGTCAGTTCTACATTAATGGGAGCATATTGTGTGTGGCCATTTTCCATTCGGGACACTGTACTTTGTGACACTTGTGTCATGGTTTGGGGATTCCTTTGTTTGCTCTCACATAGCATGACATGCCATGGTGTGTTGGGTGGCGGTGCTGGGGAGGTGTTGGGTGACATGGCACTGTTGTCATGTTGTATCTTGCAAGGGGGTAATGATTTTAGCAGCATACAAGTGTGTCTTTTGATGACACAGCATTGGTGGTGTTTGTGTAGGTAGGGATGCACACAATGAAACACTACCAGGTGAACAATCTCAGGCTGGTATCGTTGTGACAGTTGACTGTCACTTGACTCATCATCATTGATAGTCAGCTGGTATGTGCCAGGGCTGTGCGCACTCCACAGGGGTGCGTACGGGCTGCCTCACCCCGTGCCCTTTCCCTTCCCATGCGCAGCGGGCGTGCATGTGGTTGGGGATGTGGGGGCACCACCATGTCCACGGGCAGGGCCCGGCGTGTTGCAATGTTGTGAAGGACACTTGCTGCCACTATGATCCTGCACACTACTGGGGGAGCGTATAACAGCTGCCCACCAGAATGGTCAAGGGAGCGAAAGCGTGACTTGAGCACTCCGAATGTGCGCTCCACTATGCCCCGGGTTGCAATATGGGCTGTGTTGTATCTTACCTGGGGTGGCGTGGTGGGGTTCCGAATTGGCGTCATCATGTGGGTGCTCAGAGGGTAGGCACTGATCCCTGGGGAGGTGGTGATGGGTATCATTAGTGGGGTTGTGACATTACTCAGTATCTGACATGCATGCATGTGCTGTGGCATTTATACTCACCAATCAGCAATGTATCGCCATGACGACTAGCTTCTAGGTCCCGTTTTAGGGCTGACATTCTGTAAATGAAACTGTCGTGGGTGGACCCTGGATAGTTGGCATATACTGAGGTGATGATTCCCTTGGCATCACATACTACCTGGATGTTGATGGAATGCCAGTGCTTGCGGTTTCTATAGATGTGCTCAGATGCCCTGGGGGGATGTAGAGCCACATGGCTGCAGTCAATGGCACCTAGCACTTTGGGGAAGTGTGCCACCCTGTAAAAATCCTGGACGACAGCCTGCCTTTCTGCAGGTGTTCTGGGCAGGTATATCTGCCTGCGTACTGATGGGCGTGCAGTCATGATGGCCAAGACCTGGTGTAGGCAGCGTGACTGCGTGGCCTGTGACACCCCCCCACTATGGCACTTGTCCGCTGAAATGATCCAGTGGCCAAGAAGTGCAGTACATTAAGGACCTTCACCAGGGGGCTAAGTGCTTGGGAGCAGAGGGTGAGTGATGTGAGGTCATCCTCCCACTCACTGACCAGGTCGAGTATTATGTGAGGTGGAAACCTGTACCTCCCATACATGTGGTCATCAGGCATTCCAAAAAGGCTGGTTCTGGGTGTAAAGATTCTGGCCCTGACTATCCTCCTCCTCCTTCTGTGGTATCCCACGGCCACTGCTGCTAGGAACGGTATAGTCATCCTGGCGTCTGAGCTTGTTTATTGTTTGCGTGCACTTTTATGCTACGCGGGTCGACGTACGCCTGCTTCCTGCTTGCATACGTGTTTCCGGATTAGCGCGTCTTTTTTGGCATGTGCGTGTGGGCGTTCCGCGCATTTGCCTCCTGTACTTCCACGCCCACCACAGTAATACACGTACCATGCTCGCCCAGGCCCAATCGCGTGTGAAACTTCACGCGAGACCCGGAAGTACACGTACCCTGCTCGCCCAGGCCCAATTGCGTGTAAAACTTCCCGCAAGCCCCTGAAGTACACGTACCCTGCTCGCCCAGGCACAATTGCGAGTGAAACTTCCCGCGCACCCCCGAAATACATGCTATTTTTGACACAGCGGGTCCGTGTTTGTTGCATACCCCTTTGCACGTCATTTGTCCTAGAGGGCCACAGTATGGGACATTCATCAGAGCTGTATATACGGCTTTTTGTTAGCGCACATTTTTATAATGCCAGGGACGCTACCGCCTGCCTTTGTGTGGCAGACATGTGTTGATGTACATAGTTGACTTTTGGTTTATGTCGTGGAATCGCCATTTCACTGCTGGGGGGTGGGTGTGCAAGGGGACATGAGTGGGGGCCTGCAATGCTGGGGGGTGGGGGTGCAAGGGGACATGAGTGGGGGCCTGCACTGCTGGAGGTGGGGGTGCAAGGGGACATGAGTGGGACATGAGTGGGGGCCTGCTGGCAGGTGCCCCGCACTGCTGGGGGGTGGGTGTGCAAGGGGACATGAGTGGGGGCCTGCTGG
Organism: Ambystoma mexicanum; assembly: GCF_040938575.1. Classification (NCBI taxonomy): domain Eukaryota; kingdom Metazoa; phylum Chordata; class Amphibia; order Caudata; family Ambystomatidae; genus Ambystoma; species Ambystoma mexicanum. The sequence continues at coordinate 326,787,219 of NC_090934.1, forward strand.
CAGGTGCCCCGCACTGCTGGGGGGTGGGTGTGCAAGGGGACATGAGTGGGGGCCTGCTGGCAGGTGCCCTGCACTGCTGGGGGGTAGGGGTGCAGGGGGACATGAGTGGGGCCTGCTGGCAGGTGCCCTGCAACGTTGGGGGGTGGGGGTGCAAGGGGACATGAGTGGGGGCCTGCTGGCAGGTGCCCTGCACTGCTGGGGGGTGGGGGTGCAAGGGGACATGAGTGGGGGCCTGCTGGCAGGTGCCCCGCAGTGCTGGGGGGTGGGGGTGCAAGGGGACATGAGTGGGGGCCTGCTGGCAGGTGCCCCGCGCTACTGGGGGGTGGGTGTGCAAGGGGACATGAGTGGGGGCCTGCTGGCAGGTGCCCCACACTGCTGGGGGGGTGGGGGTGCAATGGGACATGAGTGGGACATGGTTGTGGGCCTGCTGGCAGGTGCCCTGCACTGCTGGGGGTGGGTGTGCAAGGGGACATGAGTGGGGGCCTGCTGGCAGGTGCCCTGCACTGCTGGGGGGGGGTGCAAGGGGACATGTGTGGGACATAAGTGGGGGCCTGCTGGCAGGTGCCCTGCACTGCTGGGAGGGTGGGGGTGCAATGGGACATGAGTGGGACATGAGTGTGGGCCTGCTGGCAGGTGCCCTGCACTGCTGGGGGGTGGGTGTGCAAGGGGACATGAGTGGGAGCCTGCTGGCAGGTGCCCCGCACTGCTGGGGGGTGGGTGTGCAAGGGGACATGAGTGGGGGCCTGCTGTTAGGTGCCCCGCACTGCTGGGGGTTGGGTGTGCAAGGGGACATGAGTGGGGGCCTGCTAGCAGGTGCCCCGCACTGTTGGGGGGTGGGTGTGCAAGGGGACATGAGTGGGGGCCTGCAGACAGGTACCCCGCACTGCTGGGGGGTGGGTGTGCAAGGGGACATGAGTGGGGGCCTGCTGGCAGGTGCCCTGCACTGCTGGGGGTTGGGGGTGCAAGGGGACATGAGTGGGACATGAGTGGGGGCCTGCTGGCAGGTGCCCTGCACTGCTGGGGGTTGGGTGTGCAAGGGGACATGAGTGGGGGCCTGCTAACAGGTGCCCCGCACTGCTGGGGGGTGGGTGTGCAAGGGGACATGAGTGGGGGCCTGCAGGCAGGTGCCCCGCACTGCTGGGGTGTGGGTGTGCAAGGGGACATGAGTGGGGGCCTGCTGGCAGGTGCCCTGCACTGATGGGGGTGGGGGTGCAGGGGGACATGAGTGGGACATGAGTGGGGGCCTGCTGGCAGGTGCCCTGCACTGCTGGGGGGGTAAACTTCACGCGCACACACGAAATACACGCACAAGCTAATTTTTCACACAGCGGGTGTCGCTGTTTGGAACGTACCCCTTTGCACGTCATTTGTCCTAGGGGGCCACAGTATGGGACATTCATCAGAGCTGTATATCCGTGCTTTTTGTTAGCGCACATTTTGGCGCACATTTTTTTCCAGCGCAGGGACGCTACTGCCTGCCTTCGTGTGGCGGACGGGTTTGGGTCAGTGCACGTCTTTGCCCGTGCGCTAGTTTGCCCTATCCCATTCCATGAATACATGTTGTAGGCGAGCGTGTGGGTGTTCCGCGCACTTGCCTCCTGTACTTCCCCTGTGACGCCCACATTTTCATGAGTTTTCCCCATTCCGAGTGTTACGCCCCATGTTCCGCCAACTTTTGTTATGTGTGCTGCGCTATGTGCGCTTTTGCTGTCGCCTTAGCGCACGCCGTTAGATGACCGGTGCGCCGGCGTGCGCTGCGCACTTCTTCAGTGCACCTCCCTGATTTTACTCGCGCACAGACTTCCATGAATAGATGTGCGCCGGTTTCCCTGCGATATTCGCACTTGCACTGCGATTTTCGCTCTTTCAATGCGAATCGCACGTTTTCGCACGCTTGCGCCAAAATTTTCGGCGCACATTAATTCCATGAATCGGCCTGTAAAAGTACAGAAATAGTTGACAGAAAAAGTAAATGCAGAGATGTAAATACAAAGAATAAAAGTAACATGTGTACATACATAGTAAAATGTTACACTGTAAAATGAAAAGTGTACTCTCTCCCTCCAACCCAGTTTCCATGATTTTTCCTATTACTCCCCTTTTCTCATATCTTATTCAGATTCAGACTTTATTAACCCTTTCCTGTTATATTTCTCTCTGTAGGTGCTATGATGATGGCGAGAACACCACTTGCAACTGAAAGAAATGAGATAGATAGCAGTAGGAATGAAATAAGTGCCGCTAGGGCGTATAGTTATATTTGTGGCTTACATTTTATAGCCATCCTCTTTTCAGTAATAATGTTGGGATTGGGAATTTATTGGAGTGCATCTTTTATTTGGAGAGATATAAAAGAAGGGGGGAGGGAGAAAACTAACACGGGAAGGGGGAAGACAAATATGAGATGGCGTAAAACTAATATGCAATAACAGAGTATCTCCAAACCTCACTACCCTGCACAAGAACCACATAAAAGTAACCTCACAGCCAGGCATAGTTGTAAATAATGAAAATGATAGTGTAATGAATGTAGAAAATGTCGGTTCATTGACCCCTACTATGTATACAGTACTGCAAACTACCTCACAACCAAACAAGATACCTAATTCAAGTACTGATAAAATGTATACCATGTTTCACACTGAAATTCCAAGTTCCCTTCCAGGTTTCCTATATTGGCAGCTTAATATTGACACTACTGTAGATGTAAATACTGGCATTTTGCCGATGTATTGTGTGAAAACTATGAAAGAACACAAACAATTGGGGTCTTAGATTGACGGTTTAAAAGGTCATTGGCTAAACACCAATCTCTTCTGTCAAAAGGTAGAAAAAGAAGGCAAGTACAACAGTATAAGTATGACGCCTACCATGGACTAGGGTTGGATAAGGTAGAAGACCTCCGCCATCCGGACCGCTCTAACAAGTGGTACTCAGACATGAGTACCACTGGAAAACAGGCAACAAATGCTAGCTGTTATATATGTTCACTGATACCTCATGAGTCTGGAATGCCTAAGGTTTTAGTACCTCAAGAAACTCCTTTAGTGGAAGCCCAATGTCTCATCCACCTCGCACTATTAAGAATCAGGAGCACCTTCCAGGCACTCACAGTGAAAATGCAACTGCTTCCACCAGATGAGAAAATCTACAAAAAGAAACGTAAAGGTGCTTTAAAGAACGGTTTCCGAAAACAAAAGTGACAATGTTCGCAGAAAATAAATGGCAAGACGCAACGGTTATGTGTAATGCAGAAGCACTGTGTGGTTTATCGGATGAGAGACTACAATGGATGGAAGACATGTGTGCCCAGACATGGACCCAACACATCACCAAGTTGACATGGGTCACTGCCCTCGAAAAACTGTTCAAGATCCAATAAGAAGAAAAATATGAACTATGCTTTCATGGGGAAGGAAAAGTGCCCATGCGTTCAAGCACACAGTGAAACAGAACCTTCATCATCCTTGAACTGCAGCCTTCAGGGCCATCTTGAGCACTTTTGGGGCCTTTGGCACGGACATCTTTGGGGGCCCCCTCTACCAAACCAAATGAATTAAGGGATCAAGAATACTGGTCGTGACCCCCACCCCGACCCATCGTCCACACAACCTACAGGTTGATATGCTGTCTTGCAGCATAATAAGCATGTTTACTCCCTTTAAATCCCCTTGCCCTATTCATTCTTGCTCTAATCAGAATGATAACAAGTAGCATTTGAAGACCAACATTAGCAGTCTTCAAAGGGGTTACTGTTCTAGTACATACAGGACATTTTTATCAATAACATCCGGGAAGGTAGGTGTAGTATTAAAGCAGGTCTGTATGTAAATGGTACATGTAACCCATAATAGACAGAAAACTCATATTAGCTGCCTCACAGAATGCAAAAGTGTTCATGCATGGATAGAGGAGACCAATTGAAAGAAAGGAGAAAGCTACACATTCCGTAGCATGGATAGTGGAGGCAGATTAGAAGCTACCAGTAAGGTGTCTTTCTCCAAACAGACTGAGATTAGAAGTGGGATATGGTTTTCAAATAGTGTTGCCATTAGATATCAAAGGAATAAATGCTTGTGGTGTGCAATATAAATATGCTCACTATTAATACATGAAACCATGAATAAGGCTTTTATGAAGATCATACCATGAGAAGGCAATTGCTCGGAAGGGCTGACAATTTTGAAAGGTTTAGGGACTGTCAATATTGAGAGGTTAGGCAATACAAGATTAAATGAGATGCCCAGGATCACACATTGGATAAGGGGTGAAGAGGTGAAGCTGGGATTTGTGCCAACTCTGCAATTTCTGCATTTGAACACTTTATTTTCCAGTTCTTACCATGAACTAAAACAATCTCATTTTACAAAAAAACAGACTTGGAAAGAACACAAATCACATTACCAAACATGACCCTTTTTAAACAAAATATTATAGAAGTGAGTTATGAAAAATGGGAATGATTATAGCTTCATTCTCTCCATCATCAAGGGAAGTACTTAAGAACCAGCATACCAATGAATGTGATTTCACACATTTAATCTGAGTTTTTCTTTTGTATTTTAAAGCTTTAAATACTTCCAAAACAATGGCTTCAACATTTTCATTTATAAACGTGCATAAAAAACTTGGACTTTTACCAAAAAGCAAACCGTTTTTTGTGTCAAACAAGCAGACCATAAAATATGCTTGCCCATATGGTCCACTCTCTTCTGTCTACCAACCCTTCCTCCCAAATGGCCTACATAAGAAGAAAGATCAAGTAATGGGTTAAATGATACCAGCACCATGCAAGAAGGCAAACCTCACAGAACAGAGCACAGTAATGTAAGATATATTCGATGTTTTGACCAGGATCACTGTATCATCTGCTGGCAAATCCAGGATACAAACATGAACGCTGTTGTTCCATAGTCTTGAATTCGGATACTTATTCACCTCTTGGACTAACAGTTTATACTATCGTTGGAGGCGATTGCCTAGGTTTTACAACACCCCATCTGAAAAAAACAATTTCTAGACCTTCACCATATGGATCATATGTTCGTTTTTATAGCAACCCCTATCTGGTACAGGTACATTGCTGATAATAGCAGATGTTGTTCTGCAAAACCAAGTACATACGCAGGAAGGTTTATAAACTTCAGACATAGGAAAGGCTCAGCCAACCTTGCTGGAATGTGATATTCTAATTTTGCATATGAAAACATAACTCTGCAATGGGTGCTTCACACACTGAGCTAACTTCTGGACCATTGTGGCACTCAATTTATCAATATGGATTTCACCATTGCCTATTGCACATGAACAACATAATTCCCACAGGATGGAAAGAATGCTACAGAGGTGTGCCCTAAAGAAAACACAAACTATGTATACCACAGTGAACACAGAAAGCAATACATGAGCAATTTATCAAGGCAGAATGCACTTGCCAAAACAGAAAGGCATTGGTTTAGCAATGTGTTTAGAGCCTCAGAAGCACCCCATAAAATATCCTGACGTGTGCTTTTTAAGACTGGTGAACAATGGAATATTACTTCTTCAAATCAGCTGGCCTTGTGGGGCCCCCCTCCAAGGTGGGGGCCCTGGGCAAGTGTCCCTTTTGCCCTCCATTAAAAATGTCACTGGCAGCTTTAATGTACCACTACTGGGTGTGTGGCAAACAGGTATACTTGCACCTCCCGTCATCATGGAGGAGCTACTGTGCTCTGGCAACACTGCACTATGCACTGGTGGTGATACCGTAAGAACATGTCAAGTGGAAAGTAGTGCCCAGCAAAAAGCAGCTGGCACCTCTTCCAATGAATGAAGCACCCCCCATCTTTGACCTGCTCTCAGAAGACACGTTACAGGATCACGTATCTCACAAAAAGAGATTATTCAACTACCTCTCTAAAGACTCTTCCAGGCTTCTGGCACAGATCCCTGATGAGTAGAAACTTTTCAACTCAGCAGAGAATTTTTTTGCATCACTGATCCCCAGCATCCAAGCATGATCAAATGCCAAGTGGCTCCAGATTGTCCACTGAGAGCTGATCCAACTGGCAAACAACAAGGCGGAGGGGTTCAACATCATCATGGTGAAATTAAGAGCACTGAGACTAATGATAAAGCAAAATCGCTACATGCTCAACCTCCCCACAGCTTTGGAGGGTGGTGTTTGCCAAAAAATCAGGAGTTCATGGTGCACATTTATACCTTCTTCAGATGAGGAAAACGGGACACTGTCACATGTGACAGCATCAGTACATCACCCCAGAGTGAGAATGAGGGAAGAGGGAGATGTGCAACCAAATGACTGGTTCAGAATGGTGTTCGACAGGGTACCATCATGGCTTGGAACTGTAATTAAAATGCTGATCCCCATCGTCGTCTTCCTCCTGCTGAACTTCTGTGTTTGCAAGTTAGGGGTTCACTGCTGTCCAAAGGCAATTCCTAGTAGTGCAATGATGATGGTGACTATTGGTAACAAAAATGGCATTGATAAGGTGACTCATGATACTAGGGAAGCCTAAGTACAAACAGGAGAAAACAATGAGCCCAAATACCACATGGTGGCAATATACAACACAGGAAATGAGGTAGACAACTACTATCACACTACAGTCAAACAACCTCAAGATCTTGGAAATTATAAAGAGGTATGGGTTGACCTAGATGGGGAAGGGGACTGTATTTACATGACATACACTCCTGAGGAATATGCACAGCATGTGGAAAGCTTGAGGAGCATTGTAGAACATGGATGCCTATAAAGGGTACCCCCACCTGGGATGAAGCAGTGAGGAAGGCTGAAGAACATAGATCTACTGGGGGAGGGTATTCGTTACTATAGGAGTAATGAAAGGGGGGAATGTTGGGAGACTGAAGGCCATTTTCAGAACCCCCTCCCCTTTCCTACAGCAGAGAGGCCACATGTGAGCTAAGGAGAGAAATTCCCCGCCCCCACCCATGACGACCATCCACACCTATTCATATTAAGACAACAAACAAATAATCAAGTATCTGTCATGGCCTAGCAACTCCATTTTGTGTCAAACCAAATTCCATCTTTTACTAGGCCCAAGAATGATCTCTCAGTAATCACGGCTCTTCCTTCTATAGTGCCGTGCACAGACAGCCCAAGCCACCTCCGCCTCCCGCCAGCTTCGCATGAACCCTGTTCTCACGGAAGTCCAGCCATTCATTGTTACAAAGTTTAGTATCACTATGTTTCAGATGAGCTAATTGCACCGTGTGAGACCAGAGCAGGCCACAGCCAATATGCCCATCCATCTCAACTAACCTGCCCATGTCCCTTCGACCCCAACCCTGCTAGACCATGGTCCACCAGTCCCCGCCCCTCTGCTCTTTTGATATAGATACACATCTGGCTCCTCTCAGTGGACATTCCAGGACACCCACCATAGCCTTAATCCTGTGAACCAATATATACTCCCTAAAACTAACACATGTGCATCTGTATCATGAGGCATCAGGTAGATCAACCTACAGAGGGAGACACCTGGGAATGGAGCCCCATGTTTTATGGACCACTGAGAGCAGGCGTCAGAATGCCAATGTATCTAACAATGTCCTGAGTGTACCCCCATTCATGCAATGATATTTATGTTTGCCATTATTCTTATGCAATCAGTTAGTGTTGTTTAGCTGAGTTAGATAACATTTTAGCGCCCCTCTGCCCTACCCTTCACCACGATGATGAGCTCAGCTGACCATGTGTACGGTGACTGATGAAGAGACAGCAACCAATGGGACTCAGGCATCCCATATGGAGCTGGTATTAGTATATGTACCCAGCCAATCGATTCTGTTAGTTTGTTACCTATATGTGATATCATTTCATAACGCATGCTGCCTTTTTAATGTGCTGCCTGTGTATCTGTTGGCAGAACGCTCTTGGGCAGCAGAGTTCTTTGCTTGCATTTATCTTATATAAATTAGTTTCACTTGAAATGTATCTCCTGGACTCATTCCCTTGCCGGGTGTGTCCATTATTTGTTCTTGGATATTACATGCTTTGTTGGGTGTGAGCCTTCATTTTTTTATAACAGTAGTTCAAGTGACAGTTTGTGCTACACAATACAAATTCAAACGTTTTCGTATTCACTGTAGTCAACTTCAAAAGATGTGTATGGTGTTGTATTATTTGTTGGTTAATAAAGCTTGCATATGAATACTCCATCCTCATTCACACACACACATACTTCAGGAAACCTTCTGGGAATCCATCGAAATAGGTGCAACATAATTGCACAAAATGTAAAGGGCATTTGGATAAAAATCAGGGAAAATCTCACTTATGAGCTCTGAAAGAATTTGCCACTGCAGCTAAAAAAGGTTAGTCCTCCATAAAGGTTTCTAGAGGTTTCGAGTTCTTCTCTCCCCCAGGCATACTGGGAAGTACTTTTGGGAGCAGTCTCCAAGAGAGAGATCAATCACTAATCAGTACATTTGGAGGAACTTCACAAGATGGTACCTGGATTGCCCCCGATTCTTTTTGGCATCATTCATCCTATCTCACAAGTGCACAATGGGTTTTGGGTATGGTCGAACTAGCTGCAGGTGTGCAGGCTTCTCATGCTGATTGATGCTCCAGTCAGGACACTTACATCACTTGACATGCATATAAATATGTAGTGCCATATTAGTCCTTTTTTTGAATCACACAAAATATACACTTTGGTTCCTTGTATTGGACTAACTGGAATAATTATGTACATAACAAAAAATGTATTCGTTTTCGACGTCACTTGGGACATTTGGGATAGCACATGTCGTCTATGGTGGTTCATTTAGTTAATACATCTAATCAGTGCAGTTAAATCTCTTAAAAGACGTTTGAGGCTCTATAAACGTTTGATCACTTTGTGCTTCTTTGTTAGTTTTGCTTATATGGAAGGCGTTGCACAAGGCAGGCTCACAATGGATGCTGTTAGGCACTTTTTAAACTGTTATAGGAGCAGTATTTGTACTTTGGTGTTTGTGTTTTGTGAAGTTGTGTATTCTTTGCAGACTTGTCTATTTTGGTGACCTCTTGTCTAGTTGGTGTTTCTTTAGTGTTTTGTAAGTTTCCCCACTATAAAACAATGCAAAATAATGTAAATAACCGGCTACCCTTTCCGTTTTCTCCTTTTTCATATCGGTTCCCCTGATAAATATTCAAAAGCCAAATACAAATGCCTGTCCTTGTTCCTTTCCCCAAGAAAACAAAAAAAAAAAATTGAAAAAAGTTCTTTACCCTTTCACTGTTTCATTCTGCAGATTTATTATTGTTGTATTCTCTGAAAGTATTTGTTGTGCTGATTTGTCTCTCATATTGTGTCCATCTGTAATATCTATGGTGTTATTTTTGGTTGTGTCCTGTTCCTTGGGAGCTGCTCTTTGGGTCTTTTTGATTCCCTAGATCGTGTTGTCTTAGAAAAGTAATATCACAATTGTGGCAGCAGCTAGGAGAGGAGCTCAGAGTAGAGCAGGAAGAGCTTCATTTTCCTGGATGAAGGAGGATGATTCTCCTAAAATTGATGGGGATGGTGGGAACCTTGTGGCACCGGTTCACAGATATGGGCCATGTAGCTTCACCCAGCTTTTGTTTTTGTGATGGGGGCTGAAGCTTTACTGGTCAGCCAAGGGAAAGGAGGAACGGAAGAGGAGGCAGAGCGATCGGAGGCAGCGCCCCTGAGAACAGAGGGAGTGGAGGTGGGGCACTCAGTGGATTCTCCATAGAAGGCAGTGTGAAATATACATCTGGTGGAGGCCTACATGGAAGCAAGAACTGTGGTGGAGCAGGAGGGCATTCACGTGGTGAGGAAAGAGGACACATACATGTTCTGCTTTTGACAGGAAGGGGAAAGTACTGGAAGCTCTTTGGAAGCTGTCTAAGAAAAGGAATAGTGCGCTTGTGGCCGTGGAAACAGAAGGAGCTGAGAGGAGAGCACACAGAGCTTGTTTTTCCTTGATGGAGGAAGAAGATTGCCCCCTTAATGGATGGGGATAGTGGGAACGCTGTGCTGCTTGTTGGCGTCAGTTCACAGAAATGGGCCTTGCAGCATCAACAAGCTTTTGAGTCAGTGAGGGAGTCTGAGGCATTGGTGGTCACCCCATGGGAAGAAGGAAGGGAAGGGAAGGCCGGGCCATCATATCCAGCCTTCTTGAGCACAGAGGTAGTGGAGGCAGGGCACTCAATATAGTCTCCCATAGAGACTGTAGAAAAAGGGCATTTGATGAGGGCTTCCATGGAACCACACCTGTGGCGGATCAGGAAGGCATTCATGTGGTGAGGGGAGAGGACAAAGACATGTTATGTATTTGACAGGAATGGGAAGCTTTTGGAAGCTCCCTGAAAGCTAATAGTGAGATAGTTCCTGATGGAAAGGGAATTGCTAACGATTAAGTGACCTTTACCAAGCACAGTGAGGGTTCAGAGGGGGGAGATGTCCTTGGGAAGAAGCCTCAATGAGAAGATCAGCCTATGGTGGTGCCACAGCAGGGGATGCACCTACATGAAAGAGACTGTGGGGATGATAATGTGGAGGGAGTGTAGACTCACCCTGCAACTATCATTGCATCAGAGGTAAGGTAGGCAGAGTCCTCATGGACGTAGGAGTGGCAGTATGTTTACCTGTCACTGGGGAAATCTGTGAAGCGTGATTGTATATTTGTAGGCTGTGGCAAGAATGTGAGGAGGACAGAAAAGCAAGGGTCAAACCTGGGGGCAACATCAATTCTCTACAATATCAGAGAGTGGGACAAAGATAGTGGCCAGAATAGTAAGTCCTCTGTCACAACTGAGGCTACCAGTGAACCCACTTTGAACACATCCTACTTCAGAGGTACTGACAATGTAGATAACTACCTGTCAGGGCTATGGGATGCTGTACAACATCATTGTCTGGCATGCCATTCCAGGAATTCCAGAAACCCCCCCAACCACCAAGCCTAATATGTGCCAGTGGTACCAGTGACTGAGATCAGCTGCAACAGGTGGAGAAGAGGCATGCAAGCAACAAATGCTTTCATTGGCTGATGCCTCTCATCAGGCGGAGCTGGAATCCACAGTAATTGATTCTTCCCTGGAGATTAATCTGTATCGGAATCATTCTGACACCTCTACGGCTGCCTCTGCTGCTTCTCTGGCCATCCTGTTGCCTCCTTCCTCCGCCACCCCTCTGGTACCCACCTCTCCTCCTCCCTGGCTACCTTGCCTTCACCTCCTTCCTCCTCTGCCAATCCTTGGGCATCTGCAACACTTCCTCAGGATGTACCCCTGACCTGTACCCCTTCACAGAGGTCTTTCAAAGGGAGCAACCTGCTTCACATTGCTACTCTCAACTCTCTCTCAGCTGTCAAACACTCCTCTGACATCTGACATCTCCTGGAAGAACTTAATTTGGAAGGTCTCGGTCTGACAGAGACTTGGTTCACGGCAAGCTCTGTCACAAGCTTTGACACTCTCCTTCCTGATAGCAACAAGGTCCTCTCCGAACCCAGAACCAACTGTCCTGGTGGGGGTGTAGCCTTGAAATTCCTGGAGTGGATCCCTGCTTCTATCATTCCTATGCAGGGCTACTCCTCCTTTGAATGCCTGGTCTGCAGGTTTGCATTCTCTCCTGGCCTTTCTCTCACTGTGACCACTATCTACTGGCCACCTGGCCAGGTCATTCCCTTCCTCTCAGAGTGGGCGGACCTCTCCTCCTTCCTCCTCACCTCTACCTCTCAACTTCTCCTCCTCAGAGACCTTAACCTCCACCTGGATGCTGCCTGCCCTTCTTGAGGACTCTTTTGCAACCTCTGCAAGTCTATCTCTCTCTCTCTATGCTTTCCTCTGGTCTGACTCACTCTGCAGGGCACACTCTGGATGTTGTGATCTCCTCAGGCCTCTCCCTCTCCAACTCTCTCACCACTCCTCTCTCCTGGAGTGATCACCTTCTTCTTTCCTCCCATCTCTCTCAGCTTACCCCTCAGGCCAAGCCGACTCCAGCACTGCCACCTACCTTCTCAGTCATCTGACTCATGTAGCGTATGTCACATGAGGCTTTCACCACTACTTTCTCTCCTCCTTCTGCACCTGTGGCTTACTCACACCCCGACACAGCCCTAGCTAACCTTCATCTTTCACACTCTTGATGTACTTGACCTTGGCATGAGGATCAGCTTGGAGCCCAAGTCCAAGTGCAACTCTTGGTACGACTCTGACCTTGTCACCCTCAAATGCAAGTGCAGGGTGGCTACGAGGAAGTGACGGGCCTCAAGTGCACCAAGAAGAGACGCCTCATCCAAGCCTGTGTCTCTATGGCAACTCGACCGCACTCTTCAAAATCTGCAAGGAGCTGACCAATCCTGCTGCAGTCTCTACCTCTCCTGTTCCCTTCAGGCCCTCTGTACAGCCTTGGCTTCTCATTTCATCACTAAAACTCAAGACATACTTTCCATCCTCTCTTCCTCTTCCTCCTCCTCCACCACCCACACTCCTCGTCCGCGTGTTGCCGTCTCTCCTCCTTTCTCTTCCTTTCCCTTATTCACCCTAGACAATGTTTCTAGACATGTCTGATCTATGAAATGCTCATCAAAAGAGGTTCTCCCCTGTTCATCCAGAACCATCAACAACCACATCTACACCCTTGCTCCAGCCTTGGCCGATTTCTGAAATCACTCCTTTGCCACTGGAACCTTCCTCTACGCCCTTAAGCACTCCCTTGTGCACCCATTCCCTAAAGAAAACCTCTGCAGATCCGTCCTCTCTGGCTAACTATTGCCTGGTATCCATCACTCCTTTCCTGGGCAAACTCTTGGAAAAGCTGGCCATCTCCGAGCTTAATCTGTTGGTTGTCTCCACGACCACCAGTCTGGCTTCAGAGCTGCCAGAAGCATGGAAACTGCTCTGCTGAACACCCGGGAGCACCTGCTCTCTAACCTTGATTCTAATCTTCCTTCTGTCCTCATTCTCCTTGATCTTTCTTCTGTCTTTGATACAGTGAAGGATGTCATCCTGCTCAAACACCTTCATGATAACCTGGGTATCACTGTTCAGTCCTTGGACTGGTGAACCTGCGTTCTCACTGATAGACCCTTTTAGGTCCAACTGGTGTCTTTCCTCTCTGCTATCTCTCTCTCTACTTGTGGTGTTCCCCAGGGGTCTACATTTTCTCCCTGGATTTTCAGCCAATACCTGGCACCTCTTGCCCACTGTATCGCTGCCTTCTTCTCCAACTTTCAGTGTTATGTCGATGGCACATAGCTCTCTTCCAGGCTCCCCTCAACTGCCTCTTCTCCTTCTCACGTTCCAAATTGTCTGGCCTCAATTCAGCAATGGTGTTCCACCAATGATCTCTGCCTTCATGCCAGTAAGACTGAGATCCTACTCATCGGAACACAAGCTCCCTTCTTTTCTCTCTCTATCTGGCCATCCACTTTGGGCCCTCTTCCTTCTCCTACCTGTGAGGCTAAAATCCTTGCGGTCATCTTCAACAACACCCTCTCCATCTCTCCTCACATCTCTGATGTCTCTAAGAAGTCGAAATATCAGCTGTACCTCCTCAAAGGTATTCTTCCTTTCCTCATTTTCCTCCAGAAGCTCACAGTCTCCGGAGCTCTAGTCTTCTCTAGGCTGGAATAGGGCAACATCCACTTTCTAAATTATCCTGCCTCTATTCTCCGACCTCTACAACTTTTCCAGAACAGGACTGCAAGACTTGTCTATGGCCTCAAGCCCAGGGATCGTATCTCTACAGCTCTGTATTCTCTCCATTGTCTCCTAGTGGTGGCAAGGATCAAGTTCAAGACCCTCTGCATTGTCCACAAGGCTTTCTGGGGCCTGGGACTACACTACCTCCAACTCTCTCTTCCTAAACATCTCCCTTCTTGAGCTCTCCACTCATCCACCTCAAACTCTCTGAGGGCCATTCGCATTTCTAATTAGAGAGTTGGCGGCACATCTCTATCTTCAGCTGGGGCCTCCCTCTGGAACAGCCTCCCTGCCTCTCTCAAACTTGAGCAGAAAAACCTCTGGTTCTGGAAGCAACTCAAGACCTTCCTCTTCGCTTCCACTTTCTCTCTTCCTCTCCCCTGCTGATTTCACAACTGCTCCATGCACTGGTCACCTGGCTACCCTCTGAACTTGGGCCTAGGCCCCTGCATGTCGAGTCGCACTTTGCACTGCCTCCCAGCTCTCCCAGTTCCTGTGGTCGTTATCTGCAACCCTCCAGTCCCTTGTCTCTGCACATGTGAGCCACCCGTTGGCTGCACTTTTTGGGTTACCTGCAATGAGCCACCTGCTGGCTGCACTTTTTGAGTTACCAGCACTTCCCCTCCCCTCCCCCCTCGGCTCTTCTCCCCTTCCATTTCACTGCACTTGCACAATCTGAATGACACAGGGCCTAGTAAGATTGTTGGTTTGTCCTCTCTCTGTTTCTCCCACCTTGTCTTGTTGCACAGAGAAACACTTGTGTACAGGCATGTAATAAATGCCATATCATTCCATATCATTCCATTCCTCCTTTAGGTGGCCATGCAGGGGAAAAAATGAATGAGGATGTCATGGAGGAGTGTGTGGCAAACATTAAGAGACATGGGTGGTCATTACGAGTTGGGCGGTAAGGGGTTAACGGCACCGGTAAACGTGCCAGAGCCATCAACCCCTTACTGCCCTATTACAAGGACACCTTGCGGGAACCGGTAAGGGCGCCTGGTTTTGCCAGGCGTCCTTACCGGGTCCCGCGAGGAGACCAGCATGCTAACAACGGGCCCGTTATTAATGGGCCCGTTGTTAGCATGCTCTCCATTCCCATTGAGCCCTATGTGGGCTCGAATGGGAATGGGGATGTACCGGGTCCGGGTTTCTTGAAAGTGGAATTACCGGGCCCTCCAGGGTTGGAATGGCCCAGTAATTCCCCATTCAAGGAACCCAGACCCGGTACCCGGTAAGGGGGTAGCCATGCCGCTATTCGCGCCATGGTTACCTCCTACCGTGTAATAACCCCCATGGAGACTGTCTCTAGTTAAAGTGAGGAGGACCTGGAATAATGCATTGCTTCAATACTTTTCATCAGTTACTATGACAGGGGTGCAACTATGGGATATGACTAGATACCTCCTCCTCTAAGAGACAGCCCCCTACAAATGGCAAAGAGCTTCACAGACATCAGAAAAACGCATGTGAACTGGCCCAGGGGCTGGGTTTTATTTACCTTTATATGTTACAAAAGGAAATGCTGAAGCCCAGTTCAAAATGGAACTCTCTGTATTCTTGAGAAATTATGCCATACAACATTGCAAGAATATACTGTACAAAGTTTTACTATAAAAAGAGATTAGGGGGTTGCATATGTAAAGAAGCATTACATCAAATCACTAATACATTATCCCTACAAATAGTGTAAAGCAGAGTGGACGGAAGACAATTTGGGTATTATCTACACAACCTTGAAAGCATTCTAATTTATTCATCTGTAGCATTATAAACCTAACATGTTGGTATGTGTTTTGAAATTAAGTAAATAATGGGCAATGGTGTTATTCTATAAAGTGATACTCTTATAAAACCATGTGAAAGTTACTTGTAATTACACTATGATTTGTACTTGCAATATTTTAAAATATGGAATGCAATACCGTTTAAATGTGCTAGAAATCAATAGTTTTCTAGCATGGATTGGGCAATGCTGGTTATCTTTCTAGTGAAATCCATGAAACACATTATTCTTCTGTTTAAGACCTGCATACATTATTAAAAATGAGAATGTTTAGTGTCACAGGAGACTTGCGTTTTTTCATTTGTAATGAAGAGGTTTGGTTCAGCGTCAGCCAAAAAACACATTAGATTTGCACAAGGAAGGGTATTCTAGACCAGGCCTTTAAGTTAATGAGATGACCCCACCTAAATGGGCTCATTTCAAGAGAATATTTTTCTAAATATATTTTAAAATTTGAGCAAGTCTGAATCTACAGGGTCTTTAGCCGAGAAGAATCAGAACTGTTCACATTGTAACTTAACCTGTTCTTTAAATAATAATACAAATTTAGCATTTATATAGCGCTACAAACCCTCAGGTATCTGAGCTCTGCTTATTATTACCCACGATGTGTGGTGCTCATTTATCAACCTCGAAAGGATTAAAGGCTGAGTTTGGTCCTGCCGGGATTTAAACCTGGGTCAGCAGGCTTTGCACAGATGTCAAAGCGAGCGCTCGACTGGCTGTGCTATCGAACCAGCTAATACCCTTAATGCCCAGTCTCAACAAGCCAAAATATACTTAGATTGTCACCTTGACATCAGTTAAGGAATACATCTGACCAGGTGCCCAGTAATGGAAAATATAAAACAGACCACTCAGAGATGTTTACATAATTAATTTGGCTGAACATTAACTTTAAGAATTCAAGGTCATGAAGCTTATTTAAAGTTCTCACCAGTAATGCTTCTAAAACAGTGTTTGGCATAAATCCACAAACATATGATTTACAATCAAAGGGAAAACATTTTTTACAATAGGAAATTCTCATCAATCAATCAAGACTAAATCCAAATTGGTTTATTAAAAAGGGTAATGCAATTATGGATATTAATAACTTCTTGAAAAATGATTGTATATCTTCAGGTTAGGTGTCCCTGTTTCCATTCAACAAGTCTGTAACTGGTCAGGGTGTCTTATCCACTGCTACAAAAATCTGATACCCAGAAACACGCACCACAGATGTTCTGGTGTCCGATATGTACCCAGAAAACAAGTCATCATCATTATCCAAGCCGGTGTGTCGGCTATGGGTAGATGTAAATATTCAGTCTTCAACAAAGTGACTTTCATTTTTTATAAATTGAAATTGTTCAACATGCAGCATTGAAAACATTCTTCTCCTGTAAGAAACACAGCCCTCGCCACATAAAAACCTTTCTTGGACTGCACAATTTTGGGGTGGAGTGGGTTTTAGATATACAATAGCAACTCACAAGTAAAGAGCATTGCTCTGACCACCACCAGTTTTTTGTACCTTCTTAATGACTCCTGGCAGACTGCATTGAGGAGGCTGCTGGCCACGTGACCAGAACCTGCCACTCAGTTGCTCCTCCCACCAGTCCTCCTTAGGAGTCCTCATCGCTGGCATCCTCAGCAAAGGATGGACAAAGACAAGGAACTGACTGCTTTGTCCCTGTTCAGGCCTTATAGGTCCAAAGGGCCAGACCGGCTACCCTGCATTCCACCTACAAAGTATTTGCTATTGCTGATACTCCCCAGAATACATTACCAGGTGTATCCTGCCTACACACCCTATGTCCACCATTGGTAGGGTTCAAACGTCAAGTGTCCTGTGCAGATATGGCAAGCCACTGTAGTGAACCTCATCAATATTACCTTTGCCACATCTAGCAACCTCAACCCACACAGACACACACCCTCCTGCTGATCATTGCTGACGCAGCAGTCACTCATGCCACAGAGATCTCTGACCTCATCTCATACAACAACCTGTCACTGAAATATGTTTTCACCACTCTCCTCCTCTCACGCTGCTGCATCCAACATGCTGTCTGGATAGGAAATGCAGGAGGTGGAGTGTCAGTCATCCACAGGAGCTGTTGGCCATGCTCCATCATCTCCTCTCCAGAACACGATCATTTGAATCACTTGCTTACAGGGTCCGTTTGTCACACAAGAAACCCATCACCTTTTACCTCATCTACAGACTATCTCACAAGAGTAGTTCTTTCAATGCAGATATCGCCAACATACTCTGGCAAACTGGCACATACTATTTTAAAATCCCTGAGTCTCACATTGTAAACCACACTTGAAGCATGCTTTTTTCACTAACAGGATCCATGCACCTTAAACAAATTGTGCTCTCCCCATACACATCAAAGGCAACACCCTAGGCCTAGTCTGTACATCATCCGCCCTCATCACCTCTGCATACCCTATCCCACTCGACTGGTCTGACCATGCCGCCAACCCAGTGTCGATCACTCATTGGACCCTGTCCCACAAAGGTCAGGCTAAGCATCCCCTAACCTAAGCTACGAATATGAAGGACACCCATGCTCTTCTAAAAACTACCTGGGCTAAGGCTAAACAATCCACCTCTTGGTACACCCCTGACCATGCCTTGAAAAAACGTTCAATCAGAGCCCTAGAGAAATGTTGGGGCAAAACCGTAACCCTGGAGATCTCATCAACTTCAAATCTCTCTGTGCCAAACACAGGATACTGATTACTGAGGCCAATGCTGCTCACTAGTCAACCACCATTAAAGCAGCCTCTAACAGGAGCAAAGCCCTCCTTGAAGTAGTAAAGCATTGCACCAAACCCTCACCTGACCCTGATGTGCAATATCCCACAGCATTAGCACCCATCCCCCCACCTGTGATCCAGCACACCAACTGCCCCAATGGACTGAATTATCTCGTCTCTTTCATACAGACCTCCTAAAAATTATTGCCTTTCTCAAATCGACTTCCCACTGTGATGATTTGATCCCAGCCTCCATAATTAAACATTTGACGGGTCAGACACTCACTGCACTACTCAGCATTACTAATGTCTCCCTCTCAGAAGGGTCATTCCCAGACCCCTGAAGACAGGTCTCATATGACCTATTTTTTTTTAAAAAACTTAGAACAAGATGACCTGACCAACTACTACTGATAACGAATCTCACGTTTATTGGCAACAGATTGATGAAAGTAGTTGCTTTGCAACTATTTGGTTAAATCAATTATCTATACCTCCTAAATGACTATCAGTCAGTGTTACATCACAAGTATAGCATTGAGACGGACACCATCCAGGTGGTAGATGATGCCCTCCAAATCGTGGATACAAACAACTTGTGCCTGCTCATTCTCCATGACATCTTGGCTGCATTTGACACATTCAACCACTCTATTCTCTGCTACCTCCTCACTGACAGTATGGGATACTATGGCACTGTCCTGAATTGGTTTACCTCTACCTCTCAGGTAGAGTTCAGGCCAACCAGATGAACAAGTGCCCTAACCTACTCTCAGATTCCTGTGCAGTTCCCCGAGGCTCCATCCTTACACAGATGCTTTTTAACCTTTACATGGAGCCTCTAGGTACACTTCTCAAACACCCAGATGTAGCCATTAACCAATACATGGATGATACTCAGTTGAACATAAGTGATTTGATAGCCATCTTCCAGTCCTAAACGTCGGCTGCCTGTCCCAAACTAAACCAAGCCAAGACTAGATTTATCCTCATCAGTCCACCCGCTAAACAACTTGTCCAAAAATGGCTCAATGATATGCACCTAGAAGGATTCAATCTGCAACTCTCTGATTCTGCAAAATCCCTAGGCTTCACCTCCTGTCCTTCCAGAAAATTATAGCTTAGAAGGCACAAACAATATAGCTCTAAATCTCCAGCCTTCCTGAAATCAAACCCTTCCTCCTGCTGGAGGACTCCCAGACCCTAGTGCAGGCCCCTGTGGTCTTGCACATCAATGGGTGAAATGCCCTCCTGACAGGGCTCCCAGATGCCCATTTGACTCCCCTTAAAGCAGTCCACAATTCAGCATGTCTTATTATAGGTGCACCGAAATTTGACCAAATCAAACCTATTCTATAGGGTCTACATTTGCTTCCTTTCCAGGCCAGAATAATGTCCAAGACTACATGAATCATCTACAAAGTAGTAGCAAGTAGCACACAAGCATGCCTGGCAGCTAAACTCCACATATTTAGTGGCATATGATCCTTGGTCCCAGCTATGCAGTGTGGAGCAGAAGATAGTTTGATGGCAATTAACCTGCATGCAGGACTAGTCAAGCTATATTTCCATTCCATGTCTTTGTGCATTGTGGATTTCCCCAAAAGAGCAAGCCTTCTTAGGTAGTTCATCCCTTTATTGGTGTGTTGTATATGTTGCATGTCACAGGGCCTTCCTTTCCCCTCATTGTCTAACCTTCATGTAAAGTAAAAGGCTTCAAGGATGAAGACAAGATGCTCTCCCCCCTCCTCTTGCATGACCACCTGCACCCTCTCCTACCCTCTCCTAATCTGGCTCTGGGCATCCCGATACCTACATCTGCTGCACCCTCTCCCTGATTTACCACCATCTCCACTCAAACTCAAAAGTTTGTTAGAGAGGGCGTGGGAGGTGTCTAGTGAGTCAGGTAGCGTGAGGGGTGACCTGATGGCCAAGGTGTTGAGGAGATACTCCTTGAAGAGGTGGGTCTTGAGTTATTTTCTGAATTGTAGAAGCATGGGGGTGAGTCACATGCTGACGGTGAGGAGGTTCCATGGTATTGGGATGTAGGCAGAAAAGGAATGTTTTCTGTTCCTTTCCTTTTTCCAACAGTGGATTCCAAGTCTGCACATGTCCTGGTTCCAGGTGGTCCGCTGGAGATGCTGAATTTCTCTGCAAGGTTGCTGGGCGACTTGAGTTTGACTGCCTTAACAATGATGCTGCACGATTTGAAGGTGATTTGTGCATCCAGTGGGAGCCAGTGAACGTCGATGAGGGCCGGAGTGATGTAGTCATATCTCCATAGACCCCTGATGAGGCATGCAGCCACGTGTAGAACACTTTGCAGGGGTACAATGGCGGATAATGGGAGGCCTTTGAGGAGTGCTTTGACCCATCCAGGTGGGATAGGACCAGTGCTTGAATGGTGGATCTAAAGCTGTCTGCAGGGAGGAAGGGCTTGACTTTCCACAGGAGGGAGAGCTGATACCAAGCTGTCTGAGTATTCTTACCAATGTGTGTCTTGAAGGAGAGGTATTTGTTGATATGGAACCAGAGGGACCTGGTACAGGAGGTGAGCTCAGGTGTAGAGCCCTCAGAGTTAATGTTTGCTAGCCACGTCTGTAGGCCTGGGTGTTCAGTGTTGTTGGTGAAGAGTAAGAACACGTTCTTGGAGTGGTTCAGCTTCAAGTATGTACTGCACATCCACGACTGGATCAGCAAGAAGCAGGTTATGAGCCTATGAATGTTTTTGACGGAGTCGATTGTGAGATACAGCTGTGTGTCATCGGTGTATTGGTGGATGGGTATGTTGTATGTGGCTGTGAAGTCTCCCAGTGGCTCAATGTATAGATTGAAGATCAGTGTTGAGAGGATGGAACCCTGCAGGACTCCACAGGTGACGCCTAGCATTGCGACATAGAGGAGTCCATCTGAACAAACTGCTGGCCGTTGGCGAGGTAGGACTTGAACCAGTGTAGGACAAGGTTGCTGATCCCCGAGCACTGATGTTTGGTGTATGTAAGCGGCTGGTGGTCTACTGTGTAGAAATCAGCCGAGAGGTCAAGTAGAACTAGGAGGAAGGGATGGCTGTCATCAAGGATGCTGACCGCATTGTCAATCACCTGTATGGTTTCTGTCTCCTTCTGCATTTTGGTCTGAACCCAGATTAGTGGGTTTGGAGGATATTATTGGTGTAGATTTGTTACTGCAGTTATGCGGCTACCGCTTTCTTCATGAGCTTACTTAGGAAGGGAAGATGGGTTTGGGGTGATAGTTACCTAGCTTGTCTAGATCAAGAGTGTGTTTCTTTGGTTAAGGAAGGACAATGGGAAGGTGCCTTGAGTTAGGGAGTTGTTGATGATCTCCAGGTAGGGAAGGAGAGCTTCTTGAGGATGTATGCTGGGAGGATGTCGTCTGTGTATGATGTGGTTTTGAGGACGGCCGGGTTTTTAACCAGGTACTCTAGTCAATAGTGTCTTGAATGTTATCCAGCGTGGGAGATTTCACAAGTAAGTACGTGAAGGAGGCTCTGCTTTTGTTGTCCACTTCTGATATGGTATTCTGATATTAGTAGGCCTTGCTGTGTTGATTCGTTGTCAGCGGGATCCTCGTATTTCCTTGAGGATCGCAGGTCAAATGCAGACCTGGAGCAGTGCCAGGTTTTCTCTCGTTTCCTGATGACTCTTTTGCTGAAGTTGAGTTCTTGCATGTACCAGGGTGCTGACATTATTGGTTTGTAGGTGCGTTGTTTCAGAGGCACATGCCAGTCGATAGCGCCTGAGAGGGTGGTGCTGAGTGCTTCCAGTAGAGCGTCACAGTTCAGTTGGGGGTATTCAGTCCATGGAAGGTGGAGAATGGCGAGGTCATCCGTGAGGGCTTCCACCGGAAAGGTCTTGTAAGTGATTGATTAAGACAAACAATTGAATTCACACATGGTTCTGGGACAAACAAATAGATATGATTAAAATGGGGAGGATTCTCTGGCTCCCACACACATTGAAAGTGTTTTGAGGTTTCACAAACAAGCAGGAATATAAAAGGGAACGATTTATTTTTCGTTTGTAAGGATTCAATGCAAGGTAAGGGAACCAAATGGAAGGGGTCACACAAAGTCTGGTGGGACAAATACACAATCAAATGGGTTTAGGAATAGAAAAAGGAAACACACTTTTCATTTTCTATTTTGCATTGGTACCAGGGCAGAGATGGGCAAATAAGTAGGAGAAATGACAAGGAATCTTTTGTTCCATTGTTTAGAAAATACAAGGGTAAGAAGGAAATAAGATAACTGGGCATAATAAGCACACAAACAGGAAACATGTGGCATGTGAAGATCAAAAAGTACTCAAATCTAATGTGTAATGAAAAATATAACCAAGCTCCTCCAAAACCTAGCTAATTTCCTCCGAAACATAAGTTGTGTGTTTGTCCTGTAATGCCCGGCTTCTGCAGCCTAACAAAACACACAAAGAGACAAAGAAAGCGATTCGGTCCTTTTATAGAGCTCCCAAAACTAGAGAAATAAGAGCTCATTTTCAATTGCATGCGTAAAAGTCCTGCGTAAGGCTTTTACCTGTGTGATCTACTTCACAGCTCATTTTTAACCAGAGGTGCGGAATGCAACTTGCCTTTCCACTGCCTCCCTTCCTCTCCCCATACAAAGTCTCAAGCATTTGTGCCAGCATGCATTTTCATGTTGGGGCACACGCTGAGGTTCCCTATGGGGTCCACTGGCTTTATGCACCAGTAAAAAGCAATCAAACACCATAGGGATCCATTGTAATCACTGCCTACTATGTGCACATGGCAGGCAGTGTTTACTTCAGTGGTACATTGGAGTGCAAAAGTGCAAGGCAAAAGGCAGCATACACACTTGTAAGCGATCTTTCACCGTCTGCAGTTATGCACTCTGCTGTGCAAATTACCAATATTTGATGGCAGGAACCCACTTAAGTTGAAATGTTAAAAATAACTAAACCTGTCCCTTAATCAGGTCCCAGCTGTCAAATATGTGGGTACTCCAGAATTAGCCCCGTAGAATCTTGTGGGATGATGGTGTGACTGACTTGTCCACCAAACATAACCCCCATCTGCTCAAATCCATTGGAAAGATGTCATCAATATTATTGGCTTCCAACTGGAATGCTGAATTTTGAGGTGCCCGTTCAGTTTGAACCACGAGCAAGGCTGAGCGGTGGTCTGCCCAGCCTTACTAATGTTGTCTATGCATGTAGAGGTTAAAGTGAGCCATATTTCCATTTAAGTGACCTACTGAATTGATCCTGGGTTGGAATGGCTTTGAGTGGCCATTGCCGGATCGGGTTGGAATCCTGTGATGGAAATGTCTGAGGGAGAAAAGACAGAAGATATTTTTTTTGAAAATAACCTTCAGTCTTTTCTCCCCTGAACATGCCTGACTTGGCACCCACCCTCACACACACCCCCTACCCACACCCTCACCCCCCTACTTACCTTGCAGCGGCACAATTTGATGTGTGCTGTTGAATTGCTGTGTTCCTGCAAAGCCTGTTCCCTTTCAGTTCAGTGATCGGGAACTGTTGCAGCAGGGTCCTTCCCTTTTTTTAAATTTTATCTTTCAATTATTTTGGGATCGGCTGCAGTGGACCACTCCCACACACCCTGCTCACAATATAGTGAACAAAGATGCAGTGGACACTCCCACAGCCCTTAGCACCGAAGGGGGCATTTTGGTCAAACTTTTCTGCAAATCTCCCTTTCGTCCTTTTATTTACAGGCTTTTTGGACGTTTCCGCCATTGACTATTTTCACTAAAATTGTCGATAAATTACCTATTACTTTCCACAGTTAAACATCCTCAAAGTAGCAAGAGAAAGTCTACGAGGAAAAATCAATATAACTGTTTGTAAAGTGGTCTTGTTTGCACCTCTTCCCAAGAAGGGGCAAACCAGGGGTCTGCAACCTTTTGCTCTCCAGATGTTTTGGACTACAAATCCCATCAGCGCTAGCCAGCATATTCAATGTTGAGGGATCATGGGAGTCATAGTCCAAAACATCTGGAAAGCAAAATGTTTCAGACACCTGGGCCAACCCAATAGAATGCAATAGTTGGCCTGCCCAGACCTCTACCTAATGCATGCTCTTTGCCCTTCTTACATGTGGCCCCCACGTTCTTCTATGCATCTGTTTAAAACAAACAAAGAACATATAAAGTGATTACTGTTGGAGACAATTTTGCTTTGCCGATATGCTTTAGTAATACCTCTTCTTGCACATTACTTATGGAGCATGAACATGACTGTCAGCTGTCACACGTTGTGAGTGACTGTTGCTCAGTTTGAAGAGAATTTTTCTGCAACCTGTCATCTCTGAAAGGGTGTCTCTCGCAGTCAGCTTTCGAGGGTCATTTTTTAACGTCACTAACGGTTGCTTGCCATCTCTCTTGCTGGAGATGCCAAGCATTGACATTAGTAGCACTTTGACAAGTTGACGATGAAAAGCTAGACTGAGAAAATACTTCTGTTTAAGAGTTCTTAAATTCGTTTACATTAACATTGACTACGTGCTATTAGGATGCTTTCTGGTGCATGAGAAGTTCGATTTCCTCTTAATCTGATAGCTTTTTTGTAATATGAACTATAACAGTTTGCACATTATTTCCTTTAAAATGCAGGATATGTAAGGGTGATGAGAATGCATGCAAGCACATTCAGGATGTGGTGCGAATGAAAATAACTAAGGAAAAAGATATAGATATGGCATTTTACAATACATTACTTCCATATTGAACCCCCTAAGCAAACATGTAAAGAATTGTTCCCAATTCCCAACAACCATAAACCATCCATCCAAAAGATAACAACTGCTATCAATTTACAAGAGAAGTAAAACAACAGAGAGCAAGCAAATACCACTCCTCTTATCCATTCCTTCCTATACAATTGGCGAAAACAAATATGTCGGCAATGCTCAACCTGGGAATCTATCAACTGGTACTAAGGAACGTTTGTTTTTCCACCTTGTGCAGATCATTTGTGGGTTTGAAAGAACCCAAGGCAGCATTGCCATTTCCTGAGTGCCTGGCCTGGTTCAGGTGAGATCAAAGTGATGGGCAGATCAGCCGCATTGCAAAAGACAGTCATTGTCAATCAGGATGAATTTAGGACTATGATGGGTACCTAGCAGGACACCACCTGCCCCCATTCTGTGTCTGGGTTGTTTAAGAAAAATGAAACTTGTTCTGCAAAGGTTTTTGAGTAACCATGGCCAATCTTGTGACTAAACCCACCCTTAGAAGGCATGCTTTTTTAGACCTGTGTGTTAAATCCATTGATAGAGAAAACAGAGATACATTTTGGACAATTCATCATTATCACATATATAAGGCAGCTCCCTTTCATATTCATACAAATAATCCAAGGAGCCAATAAAATGTGATGCACGAGATATGAGAAAAACAAAAATGTATGATAACTGGGAGGGCAGGGAAATATCTAACAGACATTCAAACAATTCAATCACAATGGCAGGTTATTTAGCAATTAAAGAAAGGAAAAAAAATAACAGCTGCACATTTCATCACACTTCATTGGCTGGTGTGATCTACAATATAGGTACTCCAATACATTTTGTAAAATCATTGGCCTATTCTAACCATATTGTACAGTGACATGATTGCTGGTTAGCCCATGTTCAGTGAAATAATTTCCCTTCTCATACAGTGCAATTGGACAGAAACATTAGACACATGTTACATTTAGAACTAATAAGACTATTGGTTGCTTCAAGGGGAGTAGACGTGGAGTGAACAATTACAGAGATCTTAACCAATCAGCATTGTGAGATGTGACAGTGTGACACATAAAATATAACTTTTAAAGAAACTTCCTATTGATCTCAGCGGCTGGCACCTTCCCACTGCTCTCATCATTGTGAATTGCTTACTATTAGTTGATTTTGCAACTCCATTGTTGGAAAACGACTTGCATGTCCTTCCTGTTCTCATGAGTTAATCTGTCCTGTCTGTGGCCCTAAACACTGAGGCTTAGCTGCTTTGATGCTTTTCTCATTCCCAGTTGTGGAAATATGTTTATGTGTTTACATGCCTAAAACGTGTTTGTGTAACGTACATTGGCATACAATTGTCTTTGTTTATTATTCCATTCATGTGGTGGAAATTAGATGTGAGCTTGTATTATGATCATTGGATTTTATATGGTTCTAGTAAAGGGGCAGTGTTGCTCATGTAAGGTCTAGCTACATGAGGATCCCTACCATCTCTGCATTTGTGTGGTGTAAGTTAAGTGCAAGCTTCTATCTTGTACACTAATTCTCAATTAAGGCTGCTCTGTGTATTATTGTACTTTGCATAACTGTTTCTTTGTTGTGGGAACTCTGCAAGTGCAACTTATCCTACAGGGGACATTGCTGTTTTGTCAGTGTTCTAGCTCTGTGATCCTTCTTCCCTATATTTTTCTGCTTGACACCTGCCAATTTATGACCTTCATTAGGTTGCATGTGATTGTTCTGCCTAGGGAGATACATTGTTGTAACTCTCTGGGCTATGGCTGTGGGACCTCGACAAGGTTGAGGTGTCCTGGCCATTCAGTGTACAGTGTCTTGTCCTTAAACTCCAGGGCCTAATACCTTTTTTTTTTACTCTTGCGTGACTTCACTACCACAACTAAACCCTGAGAAAGCTTGTGCCCCCCGTTGCATTAACCAATCATTGGGCTGCATTCAAACATTGACTATTTGAATTGTTGCAACTTGAAATGTTTGTCTTCCTGCAAGGTCCTGTCTACTGTTCTGTGATGATGGGTGATGGGGAGTTTTAGTTTTTCAAGAAAGCTAACTACACTTTGTGTGCTTCATATATTGTTTATTCAACTACTGCACAAAGCAATGATAATTTATTTGTCATTATAAACACTTTGATTATATTTCTCTAACTAATGTCAAAGGCTACTGTGTCTGGTTGCATCTTTCATGTTTATCTACAAAGTGTGTGTTATGAGCTACTTACAGCATGGTTATTGGGGACTTGTTGGGCCTATGCAGAAAATCCTTTATTTCACAGGGCTGATCACTTCTTTTCTACATACCATTTCATAGAGACCTTCGCAGCTTGTATTTTCCCGAGCATTTAGGATGCTGAAAATACTTGCCCATATTTTCGTATTCCCCTTCATTCCCCCCATTTATCTCCTGAGAGATGAATATTTCTCTAAACTCTTGTTCATACTCTTCTTTTTCTTGCCATTCATGGTCACTCCTGGGTACCCATATTTTACATACATCTTTGAGGACTCCACCATACATGGTATAATCCCAGGGTGTGCATTGCAGATATGTGTGTGGTGATTCGAAATCGGTATCAATGTAACATTTGAGGTAGTTAGCAGGGTCTGGGGTTTGTTACCAGAGGGCATTATCTGGGCAGCAGCGTCTGCTCATTGGGCAACTGTGTGTTTCTCCTACCTGTGATTGCTCATCTATTTGACTGCTTTCATCTGTCATAACTGCAAGAATGTGTCCTTTATCGTCACAGGACACACAACAGATGATTATTAAATTACATTTGCACCACAGTAATACTAAGAGAATGAGAATGGGAATCAAAATACGACAAAAATTCACAAGCCAATGGGGTATCCATGATGTAAACAGCGTCATCCAGTCGTCGTCCTTAAAGAGTCCTCCTTCCTTTTCCATGTCATCAGTTAATTTGGCGATTTGCTTGATAGCAAGATTCAATGTCCCATTGTCCCATTGTCCACATCATTGGAAGGACGTAGGTGAAGCAGGAGCTCCCAATCTGTCTGCAGCCCCTGGCCTCCATTGTTGTAAACAGGTGGAGTGCCACAAGTCTGAGCATGAAGAGATCATTGCAAATTGTGTTTAATCCATGTTCAGTTGCATTTGAGAGTTATATCAAGTTCCAATGGATCAATTGTAGCAATTTTGATTTGGTGGCTACTTGTATTCCAGTTGCTAGTAGTGAAGTGAAGAAGGCCTCAGTTTGCTGTGAACAGGTGATATTAGGACTAACTTTTTTCCAGTGCTTCATCAGCTTCCTTTGAAAATTAACCACTCCTTTTTCTTTCTTTGCACCCTACATTCTTGGGGGCTGTTCAGGGCACTGGGATCCTTTTCTGGACATGTGTATATGTTTTTTCTGGGATAACCATCACTGGTGCATGTAGAGCAACATGGGAGCAGAGGCCTCCCCACGACGAAGGAAAATGGTGGTACTTCTTCCACATTGCAAGAACCAAAGATTAGGTGAAAACCCAATCATACAGCCGCTCTCTGAAATCCCAAACTGGGTTCTGTGTTAGTTGTAATTTTGCTATGTATAGTATCTTTGATCCAATCTTGGAAAAATACAAAAGTCAAATATATAGTGGTTTTTCAATGTTGGTTTTATCCATTAAGTAGAAAATTATTTTATAGAAAGAAGTGACAAGTAGCCACTAATAATGTTCTTCGTGAGGAACAGATTGCCATAAATCACTCTATTCGTAGACTTATAATGTGCCAATGCATTTCGGAATACAACAAATTCCTTCATCAGGGCAAGTCTAAAACATAACATTCAAATGCAATAGTGACAACCATCCCATGGTTAATATCCATATAAAATAATTCCCATATTTAGAACAACGTAAGTATATAAATATCAACATGAACAGTCATCATCCAAATAGTTGATAAAATGTGAAGGTAAACACATACCCAACCATGTCATGATCCGGATCAGAAGGCAGGTCAAAAAATAAAAAGAAACAAATCAGTACAAAGGTAAGTAAAGATGTCCTATAACAAAAATGGAGGGATTTGGGTCCATTACCTGATATAGGTGAATAATGGCGAAATCTATGTTTTCAAAGGCCAGGCTGCTCCACCGTGGGCGGCGAGCAGGTACTGTGAATGGTAAAGTAAATATATATATGAAGGACCTATCCAAAGTGTAGCTAATCGCTAATAGAAAAATCACAAGTGTGGATTATGGCTTACCATATGTAGAGAACGGAGCGGAGAAGTTCTCTCTGCGTCTGCTGAAAGCAGACTGTCTTCGTTGCATCGGCGCGTTGCCGAGCAACCTGGTTTTATAAGACACGTGATTAAAGGCAAAATGTCCTCCGTGCATCGGTGCGTTGCCGAGCAACTTAGTTGTGTAAGACACGTGATCACGGCTCCATGAAGAAGAGCACGGGCCGTGACCTAATTTATGGACCTCCTGGGCTTGTGATGATAAAAGTCATCACTTAAGAATCAAAAAGGAAATAGTCTGTTATCCATAGACATAGAAAAAATACTAAGAGTGACTGAACCCACTTGGATAAAAGTAATGGCTGTTTCATGAACACCTCAAGTGAGGCTATACTATTATGAGCGTGCCTAAGTTGGATGGATGGAGCCTAGGGAGCAACCCTAGGGCTGTACCTTATATTGATAGTATGTGCCTTAATGCCGCTAGTGGTGTCGTCCAAACAGACGGCACCTCGGGTCCTGGGGCAACTCCAGGATGCGCAGCATGCAGGACATTTTAAGCATGGGAAACATCGCTTATTCATATACATTCGAGTGACCCTCAACATTCAGGTCATATGTGTACCGGTGTCAATCTAAACCAAACGATGCCAAATACAATAAAAGAAAACAAATAGAGAAAACAATTAGAGAAAACTGTGAAAGTTGATCTCCTCATTTAACCCATTGGGTGCCAGACTGCCAAGTTTGTCAATCCAATATGTCTCTCTGCGATTCAAACGCTGGCATAAATCCTCATGAGGGCTATTCTTAGTTAGAACTTCCAAAATCACAAATTTTATTTGCGACACGTTATGTCCATTGGCCATCCAATGCCGTGCCACGGCTGAATTGATGTTTGCATTGCGAATACAGGATCGGTGTTCACCCCACCTTACCTTGGCTGTTCGGGTAGACTGTCCCACATAAAATTTCCCACAAGGGCATTTAATGCCATAGATGATATTACTGCTGTCACATGTGGCAAAAGTCTTTAGCATAATCTTCTGCCCTGTCCTTGGATGGTTAATGGAATTTCCTTTAATTACAAAGTTACAATTGACACACTGTAAACAAGGAAATGTCCCAGTTCGCTGTGTCATAGGTGCCCTGGCTGTAGGTTTCGTCTGCACCAGTTCATCCCTTAGGTTCCTACTGCGTTGGTATGCAAAGATTGGTTTTTCACTAAAAATATCTTGAACTCGGATGTCATTCTTTAAAATCTCCCAATGTTTCATAATAGTTTTCTTGATTTTATTACTTTGCGTAGAGAACTTAGATACAAATACTGGTGACTTCAATTCTCTCTTATTTTTGGGATTCAGTTCTGATAATAGAGTCTCTCGTGATAAGGCATCAACTCTGTCAGATGCCAGATCGAGTTCATTCTGCTTGTATCCCTGGGCCAGAAATTTTTCTTTCATTTCCATCTGTTGCATTCTGTAGTCTTCAGGATCACTCACTATTTTCTTGACCCTAAGTAATTGACTGTATGGTAGATTCTTCAGTAGGCTCGGCTGATGGAAGCTGAGGCGGTGTAGGAGATTATTCCGATCTGTCACTTTCCGAAACAATGAAGTGCTGTAGCTAGTAAGTTGCTTTCTGACTTGTACGTCAAGAAATGTTATAATTTCATGTGAGAGCTCCATAGTGAACTGTACCCTCTGGTCGATGCTTTTTAGATACACAAAAAATGTTTCAAAAGACTCTCTGGTTCCTTTCCAAATTCCAAAGATATCGTCTATGTATCTCGTCCAAATCCGGATGTCCTTGTTCCATTCTTGTTTATTCAATACATGGTCTGTTTCAAATTTATGCATGAAACTGTTGGCATATGAGGGTTGAGCCCTTCTGAAGTTTTTCATGAGTTTTTTTCATGAGTTTGTACCACGTGTTGGTACCTTCTGAATGGTGTTCATCTAACATGCTACTTGCTTAATTATTCAGTTGTCTTTATGTTTAATTATGAGGTTATTTCAAAATGTGAATGCTTGTTCTACCTTTGTACTTTGGTTTTTAGCACTTCTAACTCCTAATCCTTGCAACGCTTCTAAAATGATAGAAAGAAGGAGAGTGAAAAATAAAGAACATATCCCTATCAACAAATTTTGCACATTTCTACAACTGTTCTCTTGAGCTTGCTCCATGCCAACTGGAGCACTTGTTTGGTTGTGCGCAAAGGGCTTTGGTTTATTTCTGTACTTGTTTATACTTGTTTTTATAGTCACTAGGAATACTCAACTTTCGTTGCTTGTTGTGATGTTGGAGATGGTTTTTCATCAGAGTTGAGGTTCTGTGCTTGTGTCCTTGTGCAAGGCTTTTGGGTGCACCCGGATGCGATGATCCTTGAGTTTCATAGATGTTGGGATTGAGTGGTCCGCCTTGTGGGGACCTGTAATCTTCGGATCACTATATTAATGGACATGCTCTCTTGCGTACACTTTGTCACCAGGTAGTAGCTGAAGAGGTTCCTCTGTTGTGGTGCCTTGTTGATCCATTGGGGCCCTTGTAGTTTCTCTGAGGTTTATCTGTGAAGAAATTAAGTTTGCACAGGCTGACATATTTGGCAAACATTATCCTCCCTGTTACCACCTCATGAGGTGTGAGGTGGCAGTCTTTGTTAGGCTGATTTCTTAAAGTGAATAGGATCAGGGGCAGGAAATGTGGCATGCTCCTTTTAAGGGTGTCATATAGTTTAGCTGACGTTAGCTTCAGGAGGCAATTTAGCCTCTATGCCTTTCCTTTTGGCTGCAGGTGGTATACAGTACACAGCGTGTGCCTAATTCCTAACAGTCGAGTGACCTTTCCCAAAAATTCATTCACAAACATTATCTGACCTCAAGTGTCGCAGATACCCCATCTATTGAATACCTCCCTCACCAAGAACCTGGCAGAGGATTTAGCATCTGCATTGCACACAGCCCTGCCTCAATCCAACAGGAGCATGCACACACTACCAAAGGTACATACCCGTATGTGTTGCAATTGTTCACCATATCTATGTAATCTATATAGAATTCTTTGAATGGCCCTGTTGGGCATGGCAAGGTTCCTTTAATGTCGTGAGTATGCGTCCTGGATGGAATTTGTGACATGTAGTGCAGTTTGCCACAAACTTGCCAACGTGTTCGGCCAGGTTTGGCACAAAACTGTGCTCACTTATGTCAGCAGAAATGTGCTGCTTAAGTACATGCACAGGGAAGTGGAGCTGTTATAGTGTGATGTTGAACAACTCTATGGGCATCACTACTTTACCTGTACTGGTTTGTCTCCACTCGATGTTGGTTGGGGATAGGGTACACCCTCTCTTTATCCATAAATATGTTTCCTCTGCTGGGGTTATTTCCTGAAATTCAATTATATGTCCCTTTGATAATGCACTGTATGCTTCTGGTGACCCTCTCTTCTGGGCTGTTATAACAGGTATTTTGCTTTCTTCTAGAAATGGCATATAAGCTGGCTGATTTGCTGCTGCGTCTGCAGCAGCATTTATGCGTGACACTAAGTCGGTTCCTTTGGATTGTGATGTATACTTTACGATGGCTAAGTGGATGGGCCCTTTAATGCCTCGGTTAATCTTCCTAAAACTATTGCATGCAGTACTGGGGACCCATTTGCCCATCTGTATCCTTTCTTCTTCCATCTGGATTGGCTTGAATGTTCTGTAGATACCATGTATGTAAAAGCAGTGTATATGTTAACATCCTCAGATGCTGATATGTCTAATGCTTCAATGAGTGCTATGAGTTCTGCTGCTTGTGCTGAGTAGTGTGAAGGTAATTTCTGTTTCATTACTATTTGGAATTCCTCTTCTTGGTTTTTCACATTTTTACTACTGCTGCTCCTGTGTGCCGCTGGTCACTCTCCTGATCTATGCTCGATGATCCATCTACATAGAGTACTTATACTGTGTCAAGTGGGTCTTTTCTGATCCTGCTGAACTCTTCTGATTCTCCATCATATTCTGCACAATCATGAACTTTGTCTTGTGGTTCGACTGACTTGACAACGTGGGCTGCATGGTTAACTGAGTGAAATCTCACTATTGTGATGACTATATTGTCAAAATTACAACATACCCACTTCCTCTCTGTGTGCTAAGTGTGGACTTGTTTCTTTCTAGAATTGACAGAAACGGCATGCTCAATGTACAAAATGAGTGGACACCCCCACACTATGTTGGCAGATTTCTATACCGCAAAAACAGCTTCGGCTAATGTTTGCTCACTTGGAAAGTGTCCATGCATTACTGGGTCTAAGAGACCACTATAGAATGTCAATGGTTTGTGTTTCTGTGATTAGCACTGTGTGAGCACTGCTGCCATGGCATGACCATTTGAGTGTGACAATTAGAAGAATGTTTTTTTGTAATCTTGTTGCTAATACAGTTGCACTACTGATTCTCACTTTGAGACCCATAAAACATTCTGTAACTCTTTCTGCCATACAATGGTGCTTTTAATCTTTTGGGCTTCCTTGAGTGCGTGAAGTAGGGGTCTGACATGTGTTAATTAATCAAAAACCCACGTGTGGCTATAATTTCCACAATCTTAAGAATTGCTGTATCTCTCTGATTGTGTTTGTCTGTGGTGTATTTCTCACTGCAGTGGCTCTGTTGGGGCTTATCTTTCTTCCTGTTGCTGATATTATGTGACCGAAATATACCACATCTTTCTGGCAGTATTTTGCCTCTGTCCACCTTGTATCCCTTGTCTGCTAGTATTGTCAGGAGTTGTGCTGTGTCCTTTCTGCACTGTTCTTCTCTTGTGCTACACACTAGCAAGTCATCTACATATTGTACATTATACTCTCCATACTGATGTTCCCTTAGTGAATATGGAGGGATCTATTAAATATACTGAGGCATTCACAATACCCCTTGGGCAAACTAGTGTTTTGGAATCTCGTTCTGTGATGTGTAAATGTTTTCAAGTATTGTGATCCAGGATTTAATGGTATGTTGAAGAATGCACTACAGAAACTAGACTGCATTTGTGGGTATGTTGCATAATATGGATGCAGTGTTTGCCACTAGTGGCTATTCTGATTCCACTATGTTGTTCAGAGGGCGGAAATCCTGAATTAATCTCCATAATCCCCCCTTTGTTTTCTTTTATCTGTAT
Source organism: Ambystoma mexicanum (assembly GCF_040938575.1). Lineage (NCBI taxonomy): Eukaryota > Metazoa > Chordata > Amphibia > Caudata > Ambystomatidae > Ambystoma > Ambystoma mexicanum. The sequence goes on from NC_090934.1 coordinate 326,821,561, forward strand.
ATTGCTGTGTTGCATGTTGATTTATGAAGCACTATGATGCCTTGGTGAAGCATTGCTTTCATTGTGTCGTAAATTCCATCATCTGCCCCTTTGGATAATGTATTCTACTTTACACTAGGGAGTATGACAAATGGTTTGAGTTTGATTTTAACTGCACCTATGCTGGTCACTACGTCATGTGGGTTGATTGTCCACAGTCGACTAGGCACCTGTGCTAAATCTTCATGTAACTGTGCAGGTGGTGTTGTAGCAGTCAGTATTGTCTGAGGAACTTGTATTGCCAATTGACAGGGTATGCTGATTTTGAATATTACCTCCCCCTCCGTGTTCAGGTTTGCGAATATTTATTTTTCCGTAATTACTCTAAATGGCAGTGTGGGGGCAGTGTGGGGTCTATGCATAAAAAACTTCTCCACTTCATTCCACCCTTGTCTGTGCCTGTTACAATGCGTGTGTCTTTTCACATGATTAGCACATCATTGTGTAGTGTGAAAATTGTTCCTGGGGCTTCCTCAGTGGTATTCCTGGTCTGAAAAGGAATTCTTCTGGCAGGAGAAATATCACGTTCTGCATTCCTGGTAACTAACCAATCAAAATGGTGACTGCACATGACTCGTGCAGTGGTAATGCGCGGATAGTGTTAGTGCTTCAGAGTGCCTGTGTCACTGTGGCTATTCTGTTATAGTGCATGTCTGGTGGTGAACACACGGTTCCTTTGTCAGAGAATGAAATGGCCAAGTTGAGCTTCTTAAGGAGATCTGTCACTAAAAAGTTCTTTGGTGTGTCAGTACTGTACAGTAATGGTGTGACTATCCCTTGAGTCCCTATAGTAAGGGATAAGTCTTCTGTGAAAGGAACCCTCACAATTGCCCAAGTAAAACCTTGAGTATCAATGCTGTTGTCTGTTAATGTAAACCGTCCTTCCCTTATGCAAGATCAAGTGGCTCCTGTGTCTACCATGAATCTAACAATTTTGCTTCTGATCTTCTGATCTTCACCCCTACTTTGGGCTCCCTCTCTGCATTCAGAGTGATCGAGAGAACTGGGTACATCAGTTGTGCAGAGTCGCAGCTCTGGTGGAAGAGACTCTGTGGATGTGTCACTGCTGCTCTTCTGCTGCAGTCTACAGCCCTTGCTCCAGGGAAGGGTCCGTCCACACTGCCACATGCTCTCTGCCACAGGCAGAGGCGGCTGCAGTTGCAGGCACAGTACCTGCCTGTAGTGTCACACCTGTTACTCTTGGGCTCAAATCCTCAGCTAGAGAGGTTGCAGCAGCCTTGCCGCGATGCGTAGGAGCACACCTCCCTACACATGTGGTGTTGTGCCGGTGCCAGCCGCAATGAGGACAATGAGGCGGCTGCAGTTGCAGGCACAGTACCTGCCTGTACTGTCACACCTGCTGCTCTTGGGCTCAAATCCTCAGCTAGTGAGGGGGCAGCATCCTTGCTGCAATGCGTAGGAGCACACCTCCCTACACATTTGATGTTGTGCCAGTGCCAGCCGCAATGAGGACAAAATCGCCCCTGTGCCAAGTCCCGGTTTGTGTGCTACTCTGCGTGGCATAGGAGTCAGCATGGTCAGTTCAGGCTGAAACAGTGGACGACCATAAAAACATCACCATCTATACTAGGATCCTGGACAGACTGCTGGATGGCTCTAACAACCGCCTCAGGCCTGGACTGGGAAGTAACACACCTGCTTTAATATGTTCCACTAGCTACTTCCACATTTAAAGCATGACGATTGTCATTCATTACCAAGTCATCTGGAAAAATACATGTACAATTTAAACATGTGATGTCATACCATGTAGAAATGTGCACATGATTGAGGTGGATTAGGGGTCAAATCTACTGCTTTGTTTTTTGAATGATTGTGATTCACAACACATGTTATGATATACCTGAGGACAGGATTCAATAATGCCAAGGAGCGTGACAGGGATGACAAGTGTTTGTAGCATCTTCAAGCATCCCAGACCGCATGCAATCTACACACCGTTCCGTGTGGGTACTTTAACGGAGGCCTACTTACATTTTTCATGCTTTTATTGTCATGCTGTGACCATTGTCATTTTGAATCCTTGCTTACATTTCCTGTTCCCTGCAACATTATGGCCCTCATTACGACCCTGGCGGAAATCGACTGACCGGAGCGCCACAGCGTAAATAGCGTTTCCGCCATTGCACGAAGGAGCAAAGTGCGGCCCATTCCGACCCATCGGGCACGAGCACCACGGCATGGCGGAAGTGCAAAGTCCGCGATGGCGGAAATGACCCCAAAACGGCCCACACCGCCGCCGTACGGCGCCCTAGGTGCAATACCGCCACCCCTCTTAGCGGTCACCGCAGTGTGCGCCTACCGGAAAGTACGGTGGCCGGAAATATACGGAAACGGAAGTTAAAACATGGGCCCGGAACGGGAAACATCCCGGCGTACACCTATAAATACACTAAAACCACACAACCACTAAAATCACTACCCTGAAACACACCCCAACCCGTCAACCACCCTAGCGAAACCAAGAAAAATGGGAAAAGTAGCGAAGAAAGCGTGCGACCGCAAGCGGCAGGTCCACTTCTCCCGTGAGGAACTCACCGTGCTAACAGAGACCCTCCAGGAGAATGCTGCCGTCGTCTTCTCCACGCAAATGACCAGAACGGCACTTGCAAACAAGAAGGCCATATGGGCTCTGGTGGCACAGCGGGTAAGTGCGGTGGGGACCGCACCCCGCACCCCACAGCAATGCCGCAAGCGATGGGACGACCTGCGGATACGCGTCCGCAGCATACTCTCTGCCAACCGCAACATTGCCACAGCCACCGGGGGAGGTCCTGAATCACCCATCAAGTTGACCCCCTGGGAAGAAATCTGTGCCTCCACCATCGGAATGGAGAGCATAGAGGGAGTCGGAGGGATGGAGAAAGGAGTGCAGACATCCGAAGAATCAGGTAGGTGGGCCAGATAAAACAATGCCAAATCCACACAGTCCATCCATGTGAAGTACCATGCGTCCACATAGTGCAACAGAAACACATGTCCAGGAGAACGTCCACACACATCGGCCTGCAAGCGCACGTTAAAACCCACAATAAATACATAAATAATTAAAAACCCCTAATACACGCACTACACGTGCAGCAGGCACACCCTAACTGCAGGCTGCCAGACAACTGCACACTCACTCCACACACAAATCAAAGCACCTCCAAGGCCCCGACCCAAATCACCCTCAGGTACCACCCCAATGCATGTGATACAATGCCATTCCAATTCCCACAGACCCATCAATAACCCTCGCCCTCCTTTACTCCACCACAGGGTCCGATCCAAACGACGAGCTACAGGACACCCCTACCAGCACACCTGCAAAGAGGGCCAAGACCAACGGCCAGAGACCCTCCACCTCAGCTGCACGCATCAAGACACGGCAGCAGCACAAATCAGGTGGCAGCACAGAGGAGGGAACATCAACAGGCACCCCAGCAGCCAGCATGCCCACAACACCACCACCACAGGTCCCCCCAATGGATGCCACAGAAGGCACTGCCTCTGGTGGCAGCAGCACCATAGGTGACACCCCATTGATGGCAGCATGCTCGGACACAGAAAACGGGGATGCCGAAGTCAGATCCATCCATGACCTGTCCCAATCCCCCTGTCTGTTCCATCCCGTACAACATGAGGATACCACGCAGGGGCACCCACCAGACGACGACTGGCCATCCCCCACAAGCCCTGTGGCAAGGCAACATGAGGACAACAGCCCCTCTGTGACACCCCGCAAATGGCCATGGCCCAGCAGAGGCAACAGTCCCTCGACCAGTTGATCGAACAACAGCAGCAACTGGCCACACTCCTCAAGGACCATGCCGATGAATGTGGGGGCACTAAGGCAGACATAGAAACATCAACTGAGACACTTAGGGCAGAAATGGAGAGAGGTACAGAGACGCTAAGGGCACAAATTGAGAGAAGCACCGAGAGCCTGAGGGGGGAACTGCATGCGACGTCCAAAGACGTATGTGCCGAACTTGCCGCAGTGCGCCGTGTGCTCGCTGAGCTCTCGCAAACCCTTAGGGACATGCATGGACGTGAGCAGGCAGACACATCATCCGTTGCAAGTTCCGTCCAGGGCAGCCCCCAACGTAGATCTGGGAGGAACCTGCGCTCCACAGGCAGGGGTGCCCCTGATACCAGCAGAGGGGGCATGCAATAGCGACAGCCCACTTACAATGAGCATCTTTGGACACTGGTGTTCGGGGGGGAGGTAGGAGGGTGGAGGGGGTGTGTTGGGCTCACTTGGGTGGCGGGTCGATAGGGTGTTCAACATGATATCACATATGCCATAAAAAGTGCACGATCAACCAATGAGAAGTGTGGGCATTGATCTTTGTGTACTAGGCCATCATAGGCGTACAGTCCATATTGTGCATGTCCCAGACACACGCAGTGCCACGAGTCCCGTGTCCATGTATCAGCCACCAGGCGTGAGTGCTAGAAGCATACATCAATGAGATGCTGACGAATGTCACGGGCCTCCGGTGCCTCGCAGACTCCATGAGGTGCTGCCACATCCCCACCCTCATCATGACCATCATCAGGTGCTTGCAGTCCTGCGTCAGGGGGCATGGGCACATTTCTACGTACGCACATGTTGTGGAGCATGACACATGCCATCACCATCTTTGCAACCTTCTCATGGCGGTACAGGAGTGCCCCGCCAGACCTGCTGAGGCAGCGGAAACGGGTCTTCAGTAGGCCGAATGCCTGTTCAATGACTACACGGGTACGTGAGTGGGCATGGTTGTAGTCCTCCTCATGCTGGTCCCGTGGGTTCCGGACTGGTGTGAGGAGCCATCTCTTCAGTGGATATCCAGCATCACCTGTATGTGGACGAGAAACGTATGATGTGGAATGCCATTGATACGTACGCACACCCCCCCCCCCCTTCCTGGCAGGTCAATGCCAATTCACATACCCCACATCATCATGCATGTAATGAGACTCACCGAGTAGCCAGGATCTGTTCCCTGCGTGTCGCTCCATGTAGCGTGGTATTGTAGAGTTCCTCAAGACCATCGAATCATGGGTTGATCCAGGGAATCGGGCACAACAATGTGTAATGATCCTGTTGGAGTCACACACCATCTGTACAGTCAGGGAATGAAATTGTTTTCGGTTGCGGTACTGGGCCTCCATGGCATGTGGGACGACCAATTCAACATGGGTGCAGTCGATGGCACCAATGCAACCCGGTATGCCGGCAAGTGCATGGAATCCCACTTTTGTGTTGGTTATTTCCTGCTCCGAGCGTGGTAGAGAGATGTAGTCGTCTGCGTGCTTCAGGAGGGCATCGAGCACTTGCAATAGTGTCCGTGAGAACAGTGGCTGAGAAATGCCATGCAACTGTCCGACTGTGTGCTGGTAGGTGCCTGTGGCCAGGAAGTGGAGTACAGACACCACCTTCAGTAGGGGTGGGATGGCGGTTGGGCTATCTATCATGCTGACAAGGTCAGCCTGTGTCATGTCCACAATGGCGGTTATGGTGTCCCGGTCCAGACGGTAGAGGGTGTGGATCTGCTCATCATTGAGGTTGAACGGATGTGCTTGGAGGCGTGGGATTGCGGGCTGCCTGCGTGGTGGTAGTGGCTGTGCTGGCAGCCCTTGCTGGCCCTGCCTTGGCCTCCTCCTCCTCCTGCGTCTCCTCCGTGCGGCTGGTTGTAGTTGGTGTTCGTCTTCTTCTTGGAGTCGGAGCGCTTGCAGTGCTATCAGGTCCCCCAGGGCCAACATCGCGAGTCCTGCCGGTATCATTTCGGTGTGGTTGTGGGAGGAGACTGGCTGTGCAATTTATGTGTTTTCAGGCTGTATGGCCTCCACCTGTGGTGATTGATTCCACCTGTGCAAACTGCTCTCCCCTTTGGCCGAGCACGTCCCGCGCACAACGCTGCAATTCGGGGAATTGTATCTTGCTATTGCAATCATGTATTTGTACACGATGGCCGTGTAAGATTGGTTGATATGTTCATTCTGCTGTGGTCCCATTGTTTCACATACTATCTGTGCAGTCGCGAACTGACTTGTGAGGGGTCAGTGGAACGTAGTACTCGAGTAACGGTGGACCCTCATGCATCACTGCACCGAGGTTCAACGACGGGCGGGGCGTCCCATTCGTGGGTGAAGGCAGTTGCCATTTTCACACACAGCCGCACTCGATGGAATAATTAGTGATTTCAAACGGCCACAGATGCCTTTTCGACGTGATGTTGCAAATGAGGAATTCGAGGGGCGGCGCTTTCGGTTTCCAGCTAGCGGCGAGGAGATGCCCACAGGTCTGACTGCAAATGTAACGTTCTATTGTTCTATGTCCTTGAGACAGGGCCCATGGCGAGGGAGCAATGATTGATATGAATAGTTTGGGATGCGCAATAGCTACGTGGGCGATGAGGCCGTCCGTTCCCAAAAACATGTTACTTCACAACACTGGAATTACGGGCTGGGGCACTGTGGATTTAGCAGGCTGCATAACGCACGGACTCAATGGATGTTTCTAATGTTATGTGAGTAATTATTCAGGCATTTTGATCCCGGGATGAGGGAATGATGGATGGATGCATGGGCAGGTGATTTGATACAGAGTTTGCCATGTACAGGGCTTCTTGGGATCTATCCGCCTCCCCTACGCTATGTGATGCAGGGCTGCCATTGTGGGACCATCGTCCATCTGGCCTTGTTGAGCCCTCCCTGTCTCGAGGCGCCCTCAGACACTTGTGTCCATGCACGTTAACATTCCCATCTGATGGAATCTGTTTTGACAGACGCATGCACAGGTACACTCGTTTGTGATGGTGTTTGCACCTCGATATAGATGGTTATGAGTCGCAAGTGGTTTTGGGGTGGTGATGATCCTTTTGGTTGGGCTAGCATGCATATGGCTGTGGATTTCGTGTGATCATTGAAGTGAGTAGTTGGAATGTAGTTCTGATGGCCATTCTGTTCTTTTTCTTTTCTTTTGGTTGACAGGTATCTCCTCCCCTTTTGCCACTGCCATCTGTATGCCACTCCTGCAGATGGATTTTACTCCCGACACCTGCTGCTTCGTGTTAATCAGTGGAGCAGCATTATGATCTTATGGGACGATCGCCAATGGGCCACATGCCCTTACGCAGTACTGGTGGCTCGGAGCAACATTTCGGCCTTTCAGCTGGACTAGTGCCTCCCCATTGGGACGGGCCTGCGGTTCTGTGCGCTTCCATGTTGCCTTTTCGTACGTGATTGTGGCTCTGTGTACCATGGGGGAACAGGGCGACACACAGGTAGTGGCTGGTCATTTCTTGCGGAAGCAGCCCACAATGGTGATTGGTGTTTTGGAGTTCATGGCCTGATGGCTGTATGGGCTTGGTGATTTTGATGTGCATTAAATTTCTATTCGGATTTGGCCCGTGTAGCGTTTTTCTTTGCAAGTGATGTGGCATATGCCAATTTGGGGGGCGATGTATTGTGAGGAGATCTGCATCGGGTTCCGGCTTCGGGGTTTAGTTGCGTGGTACTGTACTGGCCACGTTTGCCTACGAAGCCCAGTGAGGTCAGGGATGGGGGCTGCCAATATGACAGTTTGATGTTGTCATGCTCAGGGGCGGGGGATTGGGTTTTGTGTAACAGATGCCGGTCAGCCAGGTGGACTGGTGGAATGATGTGATTTTCGGAATGTTGCTGGTCACAGGTGCCTGTGTTTGCGTGCGTTTCTTGGTGGGGGACTGTGGTCATGTCCATTGGGATGGCTTCTGTATTCGTGCCATCTGTGCCCTGCAGCTCCCATTGGCCCCTGTTGTGTTTCTTTTGTTCGTTGGCATGCATGGGTGACTTGTACATTTCAATGCTTGCATTGTGGCTTCATTGCACCTACGGGGAGTTGTACTTTGTGGGCAGGGAGCGGTGTACAGGCACTGAGTGGGGCCGTTTACGGTTGATTCGCGATGCCGTACTTCTCGCCATGGCGGAATGGTACATTACGCCATGCCTGATGGCGTTAGGTGCATGTCCGCTAGGGTCGGAATTGGCGTACCGTTGCACCATGGTGGTGTTTGCGGTTTGGCATGGCGCGCGCGCGCGTGCTTGGTGCAGTTAGCGTTGGCGTTCACTACGGTGTCGCTAATGGCTTCGTACTTTGCGGTGACGGGTCATAGTCGCACCGAGCGCTATTCGATGGCGGTATTGCATTTCCGCCATCGTTTTTCGATTTCCGCCAGGGTCGTAATGAGGGCCTATGTGTTTTACTGATCTCTGCAACTGTACTTTCTCCCCCCTCTGCTTCTCCACTCTTTTTTCACTTTTTATTCTCTGTTCTCTTCTTTTCTAACTTCTCCCTCTCTCCTCCCACCCTCCCTTACTTTTTTTTATGCACTTACTCTATCAGAATTGTCCCTGGACCTAGTATAATAGCAACAAATGTTTGTCTCCTCCCCCCTTGCCTTACTTGTTCCCCCTCCACACCCCAGCACTATCTGAAATGTCATCAGGCCTAATACAATTGTCTCTTGTTTTGTTCCTTTCCCTCCTTCTCCTCCCTTTCTCCCTTTCTCCATCACCTCTTGTACATTTCCGGCTCTACCAGAAAAGTCGTCAGGCCTAGTACGGTAGTCGCTTGCCTGTTCCCATCCCCCCTTCCTATCAGTGTCAAAGCTCTTGCACTATCCAAATTGTCGCCAGGCCAAGTACAATAGTTTATTTCATATTCTTGTTGTTCATGGTCTGTAAGAATGTCATTGTATTTTCCCTTGTTTCCTCCCTTGCTTAAAGTGCTTTGAAAAACATTGTGAAACACATTCTGTATAGGCGCTATATAAAAAACTATCATATCATATCAAGGCACATCAAGCAACTCCAACTCAAGCACATCCTCTGGCAAACTGACCTGCCGCCTGCGCCAAAGGCAATACAGACTCTCCATCTACTCGAAGAAGAGGGCCTACGTCCAAGCCTGCAACCCTGCAGCCACTAAAAGCATGGCTGAACTTTTAAAAACCCGCAAAGAACTCAACAACCTTACTACAGTCTACACTTCTCCACTGGCTTCTCTGGCCCTCTGCACTTCTCTGGCCACTCACTTCATTTCTAAAATTTAGGACATCTTGTCCCCACTCTCCTCTACTCCTCAACCTTCTCCCTCACGTGCTCTCAGGCCTCCCATGGCCCCCTCTATCCTCTCCTCCAATTCTCCTCTGCATTTTCCATAACACCTGATGATGTTTCTAGACAAGTCTGCTCTATGATAGTCTCATCCAAACAGGTGCTCCCCTGCTCCTCCAGAACTATCAAGGACAACAGTGTCTCCCTTGCTCCAGCCTTGTCCAATTTCTGCAATAATTCCTTTGCCACTGGATCCTTCCTTTCACTCCTTAAATACTCCCTTTTGCACCCTCTCCTCAAATAGCCTTCTGCCGACCCTACCTGTCTGGTAAACTACCATCCTATTTCTATTACCCCCTTCCTGGGCAAACTCTTGGAGAAGCTGCCATCTCTCAGCTTATCCACTACCCTGAATCTGTTGGTTGCCTCCACATCATGAAACCCTGATAAATCGGCTTGGTAATAACCTTGGTTTCATGGACTTGGTTCTGAACTAGTTGACCTCTTTCCTCTCTGACCAACCTTTACAGGTTAAACTGTGCCCTTTTCTCTCCACCATCTCACCCTCCACCTGAGGTTTTCCTCATGGTTCTAACCTCTTATCTTGGCTTTTCAACATCTACATGGCCCCTCTAGCCCATCTGACCTTCACCTTCTCTCCTAACTTCCAGGATCATATGGATGGCATGCAGTTCTCCTTCAAGCTTCCTTCCTATGCCTCCTCCTCTTCCTCTCTTATTCCTGACTGCCTGTCTGCTATTCAGGCATGGTGCACTGCTAACAATCTCTACCTTAATGCCAATAAGACAGCGATCATTCACATTGAGACCCCTACTTCCTCTTTCCCTGCTACACTCTGGCTGCCCTCCAGAGGCCTGCCCCCTCACCCTCCTGTGATGCAAAACACCTTGGTGTCAACTTTGACTCCTCTCTCTCCTTCCCTTCTCACATCAAAGACTTTGCCGAGAAATCCCACTTTTATCTGCACCTCCTGAGGCATTCTCCCTTTCCTCACCATCCCCCAGAATCTCAATGCCTCCAGAGCTCTGGTCGTCTCCAGGCTGGACTACAGCAACAGCCTCTTCCTCAATCTGCCTAACTCCTCCCTTCACCCCTTCAACTCATCCAGAACTGGACTGCAAGACGTATCCTTTATCTCAAGCCTAGGGACCGCATCTGTCAAGCTCTAAAATCCCTCCACTGGCTCCTGGTTGCTGTGCATCACCCACAAGGTTTTCTGTGGCCTCGGACCCCACTACACCCAACTCGCTCTCCCTAAATACACCCCTGCTAGAGCCCTTCAATTCTCTATCTCTAACTCTCTGCAGATCAGACGCTTCTCCAAGCAGAGAGTGGAGGTTAGATCTCTCTCCTCTGCAGGTACCTCCCTATGGAATGGCCTCCCTGCCCCTCTCAGACTTGAGCCTGATATCCTTAAGTTCCGGAAGCTTCTCAAGACTTCCTTTTCTCTTCTTCCTTCCCTCTCCCCTCCCCTGCTAATTTCCCCATTTGCCTCTTGACTGGCGGCCTGGTGTTACAGGACACAAGACCCTCCTAATCAAGTCTACCCCTGAACTGGGTCTCTTCTGAACCCCCTAAACCTGCACTTGCCCTTCTGGGACCCTTTCCCTGCACTTGCCTGGCTGGTCCTGCACCCTCATAGCCCTCCCAACCCCTTACCTCACACTTTGCTCATGGTCCCCCCTTCTACTGCACTCTATACCTTTCCCCTGTCTCTGTTCACCTAGACTATCCTGGCATTTGCTTTTCTCTCACGGGTCCTTCTGCCCTGACCTGCACCCACACCTCTCCCCTGCACTTCTATTTACTGCACTTGCATGATCCGAATGTCAGAAGGCCTAGTAGGATTGTTTTGTTTGTCCATCCTCTTGTCTTGTTGCACCTCAAAACACACTGTTTATAGGTGCTTTATAAATGCCAAATAAATAAAATAAATAAGGTTTGCTGTGGACTGTCCTATTGTATATAGGTGTTAGATACTGTGAAGAGGGAAAGTATTGTTGCTTATAACGCTGGCTCCAGTGTTCCTTGTGGTAGGGCATTCTGTTCACATGGTACAAAGTTTGTGTGTGCTCGAGCTTGCTGTGAAATTTTCTGAATTGCATTTGGTGTGGGATACTGTATGGGTTGTCCCTGCGTGGGAGCAATCATTTGTATTTGATCTGCGGACTGGATCTGTGCCGCCCCGGTGGCATACATTGGCATTGGAGCTACAGCCTGCTGTGTGGCATAATATGCCTGTGATACCCCTTGTGCAAAGTACAGGGCTGGGCGTGCTACTGGGTGAGATTGCATTGAGGGTCTACTTTGACAATCCTCAGACATGTGTCCCATCTTCCTGAATGTCCAACATAATCCCTCAAATTTTGGCTTTAATCGTCCTAATCCTCCCACTCATACTTTCTGTGAGTTACTTTTCACTCTTGAACCCCGCCCCTATCTCGTCTGTTGTTATTGTCATGTGCCTTTCCCCAATCTTGTGATACTCCTGGCTGCTATTGCACATCTGTGTGGCTTGTCACCACTGCTCCGTCCATACTAACTTTCACTAGTTTCTTCTGCACCAGTTTAGCTTCTGAGCACTATACTTTCTCTTCAGCTGCTCTTTCGCCTTCTCGCTTGGCTTGCAGAAATGCCTAATGTGTGCCTGTATTTCTCCCCAACCATTTTCTTCCGTACCTACAATCTATCTTCCTCTGTTTGCACTTCAGTGGGTAAGCCATTACCTAATGTGTGGTAAAAGGATGGTATGTCCGGTTCCCATGTTTCCCTGTCTCCTCTGGCGACATTTCCTGAATAGACTAAAAATACAATGTGGGGTATTTGTCATGTTTCATTGTGCATGCCATTACAGCACCTACATTAGGTCTATCGGGGTATGCTCTTCTCAATGCATCCCATACACAGGCTTAACAGTTATTAAATACAAAACTGCAGTATGCATTGCTCCCTAATCTAATCACTGGGTAACCTGCTCGCTCCCATAGCGTGTTCTTCTGATCCCCTATTATTTTAACTAATAAGATTTTCATATCCACAATCGTTAGGGTAGCCCATGCTGTGTGCTTTTCTACTGCGCTAATCAATTTGCCCGCTGCTCCTTCAAGAGGCAATAGCACCTTAATGAAATTATTCTTATCCATACGTGGCCAGGGTACATATTGTGATCTGCCCACTCCTTTCTGTATCAATGGGATCTGCCTTCCCCTTTTTAGGCTATGCTGTGTTCTAGCCTTCTTCATCCCTCTGACCACTGTTACTGTTCTGGGGCGAGGTCTCAATCATCCTTCCCAAGGAGTTCTCTCTTCTTGGTCCTCCTGTTTCCCAATTTTCCTCATCTTCCTCTTGCTCAATCTCACTTTCTGTTTCGCCTGACTCATAATCTAGTTCTTCCATTTCTACCTGCACATCCTTTATTACCGCCTTGTGTAATGTCAATAATTTTTCTCCCTCTGCCCATGATTCTGCATCTACCATGGGACATCGCCCCTCCCTTTTGATAGTCAACCTGCACAATTCTTCCTCTGTCTTGCCCATCGCTGCTTCTAGGTCCTTGTAGACTTCATTCTCTAGCTTTAAAGTTGCTGATTCTCGTCTGCCACATGCTGCACTTGGTCCCTTTATGGGGTTTGTTTCTGGATAAGCAGGGGGTTTGTATTTAGGGTTTGTGTATCCTGCAGCTGGCTTGAATGGATAGTTGCCTGCTATGCATGGGGTTGCCAGCTGCATAGGCACAGGAGCCTCTGCCGACTGGATGCCTTTTTCAACATTTGTCTAGGGCAGCAACGGTGCAGGCGTTGAAGCCTGTGTCGATTTTGTGCTGTCTGATAGGGGCAGAGCAGATACGCTCTCTGCATTCCCTTTTTGTTTGCGCTACACACATCTTTCTCATAGAGCTTCCAAAGATCCAGTGTATGCTGTCTCTTCTTTATTTGTTTTCCTGTATATGTAGATAATCAATTGGGGTACATGTGCGCATTAATGTTTTTATCATGGGTACCCTCAGCTGGCCAAGCTGTGAAAGTGTTTCTTCTGTTCCTACCGCCCACTCTTAATTATACTTTTTAATGTTCTCCCTATAGGTGGGTAATTCCCTACACATGTTTTCTAGGAGAGTAAAAATGTTTTGTCTATACTGTAAAATAAAAACACAATATAATATAGCTTTTGCGCTAAATGGAAATGCAACCAAACAATGTGTACAATATCATAATTGCCGCCCCTTTTTGGCACACTCCTCAACTGCTTTGAAAAGCCACAAATGTAGACTGCGATACAAATGCAACACGAAAACAAAAAAGTCACAATGCGCTCTTACGCAAAACCGTTTCTGAAACCACAGTGCTCTCCCAAGCACAGTCTCCATCCAATCTTTGTCCCACTCAAAATCTTAACAACACGGGCCTCTTATTCTTTCGTCACTATGTATGTGTGTACAATAGAAACAAAATAAAAAATCACAGTTCTACAATGTTGTACTATTATCTGCCTCTCACCTCTCACTACAGGTGGGGGGTATGGTCCTTGCTCTATACAGCAGTACCTCCCACATCTCTAAAGCAGTGCTGCCCCTCGATCATCTAATGAGGGATGTGTGCACTCTACTTAACAACATGTCTTTTAACGTGACCTCACAGCTCCTCCCTACAGGAGCCCTCTTCTCTTTCTAGTATAAAAAGAAAAAGAAAACTCGCTAAAACAAATCCCATGTCTCACACCAGAATTCTCTCTACTTCCGCATTGATACTCACTTTCCTAGTAGTTCTCGGATCAGGTCTTCTGGGGCCTTCCTACTGCCTCTCCCCTTAATGGCCTGCACTTGTGGGGCGGGCTGCAAGCCTGGAGCCGCCAGGCGGGATTTTGGTTTAATGCTGACACCTGCTACCTCCTCTTGGTTCCTGTGGCGTCTTCTGTTCCCTCCATGCAGACCTTGATTGTCTCTCAAGTGCGGCAGAGGAGCCCACAGTTTTCTGGGAGAACCTGGATCCCCGTACTCAGGCCACCAAATTGTAAGGCATGTCCCTTTTGTATCAATAAATATGATCCAAGGAACCAAAAAATGTGATGCATGAGATATAGGAAAAACAACCATTTATTATAACTGCAAGGGCAGGAAATAGCTAAAAGATATTTTTAAAAGTCAATGAAAATGACAGGCTTTATAGCAATTACAGAAAGGAAAAAAACAGCAGTTGTTGCAAATTTCATCACATTTCGTAGTCTGGTGTATTCTACAATATGGATTCTTCTATATATTTTGTAAATTCATTGGCCTATTCTAACCACATTGTATGGTGACTTGCTTGTTGGTTAACTCAAGTTCTGTGAATTAATTTCCTTTCTCACACACCATTATTGGACAGAAAAAGACACTTGTAACATTCAAAACTAACCATATTATGGGTTACTTCAAGATGAGTAGATCTGGAGTGAACAATTACAGAGATTTTAACCAATCAGCATTGTGAGATAGGACAGGGTAACAAATAAAATATAACCTTTAAAGAAACATCCTATTGGCCTCAGCGGTTGACACCTTCCTACTGCTCTCATCATTGTGAACTGCTTACTATCAGTTCATTTTGCAACTCCATCCTTGCTAAAACTACTTGCATGTCCTTCCTGTTCTCATGAGTTTGACTGTCCAGTCTATGGCCCTATGCACTGAGGCTTAGCTGCTTGCAAGTTTTGCTCTATTATATTGATACAAATATGTACATGTGCTTGTATGCCTAATATGTGTTTGTGCAATGTACATTGACATAAACTTGTCTTGGTTTATTATTACATTCATGCGGTCGAAATCCGCTTTGAGCTGTCATTCTGACCATTGGATGTCATGTGGTTCTAGTGTAGGGGCAGTGTTGCTCATGTAAGGTCTAGCTTCATGAGGGATCCCTATCAGCTCTGCCTTCGCACAGTGTGAGTTAGGTGCAAGCTTCTATATTGTTTACTAATTATTAATTAAGACTGCTCAGTGGATTATGGCACTTTGCATAACTGTTTCTTTTTTGCGTTGAACTATGAAAGTGCAATTTACCCTACAGAGGGCAATGCTGTGCTGTGAGTGTTCTAACTCTGCAATCATGCTTCTTCATATTTTGTTGCCCGACTCCAGCAAACCTATGACCTTCATAAATTTGCATTTGATTGTTTTGCCTAGGGACATAAACTGTTATCACTCTCTGGGCTATGGCTATGGGAACTCGACAGAACTGAGGTGTCCTGGCCAATCAAAGTACTTGTCCTTAAACACCGTGGCCTAGTATTGTTTCTTGTTACTCGTGTGTGACTTCACTACCACACTAAACTCTGGGAAAACTTTCACACCCCTTGCATCAACCAATCATTGTGCAGCATTTAATCTTTGACTAAGTGAATTGTTGCAACTTGAAATGTGTGTCTTCCTGCAAGGGTCTGTCTACTGTTCTGTGTTAAGGAGTGATAGGGTTTTTTTCATGCTTCAAGATAAGCTAACTAGATTTTGTGGCCTATATGTTTTTTGTGTTCGACTAATGCCTAACGGCAGCAATCATGTATGTGTCATTATAAACACTTCATTTATATGTATCTAACTAATGTCAAAGGCTACTGAATCTGATTAAGGGTGCATCTGTTATGTTCATCAAAAAAGTGTGTGTGTTATGAGTTACTTACAGCATGGTTATTGAGGCCTTGTTGGGCCTATGCAGCTAGTCCTTTATTTCACAGTGTTGCCCACTTCATTGCTATTTGCTTTTTCATAGGGACTTTTGCAGCATCTATTTATGTGCATGTTTAATACGTTGAAAATACTCGCCCATATTCTTGTATTATCCTTCACATGTTTCTGCTCTCACTATGATTTTTCCCGGCATGCAAATACCACTATGACCATGATATTTTATCACCTTGATTAGTGTTTTTCACTTCTGCTTGGTTTCCATGCTGCTGTACATTCCTCTTCATAATGCATCTTTAATTCTGCAGTATGTCTATTCTTTTGTCTCCATCTGTGTTCTCACATGTACCCATCTCTGGCTTTGCCTCACTGACTTCTCCTTTCTTCTCATCTTCACTTTCACTCTCTTTGTATAGTTATTATCTATGTTCCTGGACCAGCTCCCTCCACTTTTCTTCTCTTGTTTATTTTTATAATCCATCAGGTTCTCTTCACTTATCATCTCCTCCTCTCCTCACCCCCATGTGTGTTCAATAATACTTTTTCTCTTTTTGTCCCCAAGGCCTGGATGGCTCTCCCTCTTGTGATATGTTCAGTGGACACGCTTCCTTATTTCCTCTCTTTATTCAAGACAATCTCCATTTTGCTCATTTGTTTTTAATTTGCTGAGGTTTGTGGTTTGCTTGATAATTATATTTACTTTCCCTTATGTTTGTAACCAATTGTTTAACTTTGTACTGTGTGTTGGTGAAAGTGCTTTATGCATTTAAATAAATAACTATTTTATATGAAATATTTCATCTGAAAAAAGCAAATTTTAAAATCTTTTGCATGAAGTAGTTTTCTTAGAAAAGTATTGCTTCACTTTTAAATATACAAGATGCTACAAGAAGTACAAGAGACAATACCAGGGAAAGACATTGAGTCAGCTTCTTATGCTGGTCCATGGTCTCCTCGCTATGTCTAATGAATAGGGAAAAATGGTGGAAAACTGGAAAGAAGTAGAACATGGTACTAACAGTTCAATTGTGCGGTAGAAGGTTGATGGGGAAGGCAAAAGGAACGCAGAGATGATACAAGATATGCATGCTTATGAGAAACAAGCAGGGAAACCTAGGCATCAATATCCAAGCATGCATTGGCAATGCCAACAGTTTAGGCTTTTGTGTAGGTATGGAAAAGGCATTTGCCAGGCACTGCTGTCGTTTTATTAACTGGCCATTGACGGTAGCAGTTTGAAAGTGGTGAGAGTACCTGTGCATCTAATAGCAGAGACTGGCAAATGCCTAATACTTATGCACAATCCAAAACGGTTTGCTTTGCCAATCCTTGTTTTTTAATAGGACTTTAGTGAAGGACATGCATAGTGTTTAAAAATAGAGTTGCTGATATTTAATTACACCAGTAGCGGTTTTATAACTCCAATTAAGTAATTAACTCTAAGAAGACTGCAATGTTTGATGATAAGGCCTGAGTAAAGTGAGCTCAAAGAGTTCCTATGAGGAGGTGTTTTTGGTGGGCAGGGGCAGGGACTGACTGGGAATGGCCATAGGAATTATTACAGTTGTGGGCATTCATTGGGTGGGCAAAAAACCAAACATCACTTACAATCTGCGTGCCCCTCCTCAAATACCATTTCTCCCTATCTGTACTCTAATGCAATAGTTTCATCTTATAGGTGTTGCAAGCAACATCTACTAGCTCACACTAAAAAGGGGGGGGCAATCACAAAAAGGAACTGAGCGACATTATTTATTTATTTTATTTATTTATTCGCATTTGTTAAGCGCACATGCAGCCCGTAGGGCATCGTGGCGCTTGTTACAGACATGACTTGTTATACATACAATGAAGTCATTACTTAGTTGCAAGAGAGTAGTAAGGAGAAGATCGGAGAGGAAGAGGAGATGATGTCGTAGGAGGAGCTAGTTGAACAAGGTGGTTTTCAGTTTTTTTCGGAAGGCAGTGAGAGAGGTTTCTGCTCTGAGTGTGCTAGGTAGTGCGTTCCATAGCTTCGGGGCAATGTATGGGAAGCTTATTCCACCTGCTCTAGCTCGTTTGATGTGTGGGACCCTAAGTTGGTTGGTGTGGCATTGTCTGGTTGGTCTAGTGGAGTGCGATCTGACTAGAGTATCAGACAGGTATGAGGGTGCGGATAGGTTAATACATTTGTGTGCAGTGGTAAGTATTTTGAATGTAATGCACTCTTTGACAGGTAGCCAATGTGCTGCCTTTCTGGTTTGCACAATGTGGTCCCATTTAGGTATATTGAGGGCTGCTCTTAGTGCATTATTTTGTGTTGTTTGGAGTTTATTTAGATTGGTGATGGAAGTGCCAGCCAATAGCGCATTACAATAATCTATCTTGGCTCCAATGGTGGCTCTGGCAATAGATAAGCAATTATCTTTGGTTAGGAAAGGTTTAATGGCATTAATGAGCTTAGTGCTCAGGGCAGAGGCAGAGACAATGGAGTTGACTTGCTTGTCCATGGATAGTGATGCGTCAATGTGGACTCCTAGTGTTTTAACAGAAGGTAGAACTGGGATGACACAATTGTCTATGCAGAAGTTTGTGTAGAGTGGGTCGAGATTCTTGAGAGTGGATTTTTGGCCAAGGATGAGAATTTCGGTCTTATCACCGTTAAGACATAGGCCGTTCGTGGCCATCCATGCTTGGATGGTGGCGTATATATTCTGGAGGGTGGCTGCGTCCTGAAGGTAGCATCCTGTGAGCGGGAGGAGTACTTGGGTATCGTCAGCGGTTGGTGTATGTGATCCCAAGTGCGTCCAATTTATCAAAGAGAGGTTTGGTAAGAAGATTATAGAGGGTGGGAGCTGTACATGAACCCTGAGGGACTCCATACCTGATGGTGGTAGGCTCTGCGTTGGCTATATTGGAGAACACGTTCATCACTCTACCTCCGAGGAAGGAGGTAATCCAGTTTGTGGCTTGTTTGGAGAAATGAGCGGCCTGAGTTAGGTGGTTCGTGAGAATGGCATGATCGACTAAATCAAATGCCGCCAAAAGGTCTAGGAGGAGCAAGAGGGCCGGCTTGCCTTTATCTAGGATTAGGGTGATTTGATTCTTCAGATCTAGTAACGCGGTTTCAGTTCCATGACCTTTACGGAATCCGGACTGCCTTTTACCTAGGACAGAGTTGTTTTCCAGGTAGGCTTGTATCTGCATGTGTGCAGCTTTATCTAGGATTTTTAGGAGAAATGGAACCGTTGTAATGGGCCGGTAATTGTTAGGTTGGGCGGGGTCCAAGGTTGGTTTCTTTAAGAGCGGGCGTACCCACGCCTCTTTAAGGCTGTCAGGGACATTACCCGTCTTGAATGAGGCATTAATGAATGCTGTGATGATCGGTGCGAGGGGTGCAGCACACTCTTTAATTATGTTGGGGGGCAAATGCCGCCTTTGCATTGAGATGGTTTGAGCTGTTTAAGGATGTGGAGAGTGTCCGACTCAGTGATTGGCGTAAAATTGAATTTTGAGGTGTGCTTATCTTTGGCGGTATTGACGGAGAGGGTCTGTTGGGGGTGTAGAGCCTTAAAGTGTTCTGCTATTTTATTTTGGAGAAGGTCTATTTTATTTAACATCGCTGTTTGGATGCTATTGCACCAGACTTCATCCTTAACAATCTCATCTGTGCAGATTGGGGGGATAGTGAGCTCTTTAAAGATGGTGAAGAGCTCTTTTGAGTGGGAGTTGGCTTCCATGATACGTTTATTGTAGGTTTCTGACTTTGCCTTGAATATGGCATTTTTGTATTTTTTAGAGATACAAAGAAAGTTTACTTTGGTGGCCTCACAGGGATTGGCCTGCCATGTTTTGAGGGCTTGGCGCTTACATTGGCGAAGATTTAGTAAGTCATCCGTGAACCATGAGTTAGAGTGAAACGATTTTTTTTCTTTTTTGTTTTCAAGAGGGGCTGCGGTGTTGATGGCCAAGGCGAGGGTGTTTTTTAAGATCTCTGCTAGAGTGTTGGGGTTGGAAGAGAACGGGGGTGCTAGGCAAGGGGTGTTGAGAAAGGGATGTATATTGTCTGCTGTGAGTTTTTTGGCACTTCTGGCTAGCGTGGCCGGTGCATGTTTTAGAGGTTTGGAGTAAGATGATATGGGGATGCAGAATTGGAGGCAGTTGTGATCAGACCATGGAAGGGCTGTGTTAGAGTTGAGAGTGGATCCACAGTTGTGATCTGCCACCCAGTCTAAGATACGGCCTTTATTATGGGTCGGGGCAGTGACTATTTGTGTGAATCCTAGATCTGTGAGGTTTCTTGCGAGAGTGGTAGCTTCTTTGTCGAGTTTAGCATTATATCCAAGGTTTAGGTCTCCTAGAAACAGTGTTTTGGAAGTTTGTTTGATGTTTTTTCCAAGAAGATGGTTGACTATGCCTTTGAAGTTATTAGCCGGGCCTGGGGGTCTATATACGAATTGAATGTTTACAGTATTTTTGGGAGAGAGGGTAATTTTGGCTGCGAGGATGTCAATGGTGTCTTCCCCGGAGGTGGGAGTCTGTCTTAAGGCTAAGGCGTCTTTAAAAATCAGTGCAACTCCACCTCCTATTTTGGTTAATCTATCCTGTTTTAGGATCGAGTATCCTGATGGTACAGCTAAGCTGATAGTCGGGCCAGCGGCAGAATGCAGGGCCAGCGGCAGAATGCAGCCAAGTTTCTGTTATGGCTAACATATCTAGGTCCTGGTTGGTAATAATGTCATTAACTTCTAAAGCGTGGGCGTTGAGTGAGCGAACATTTAATAACGCACATCTAAGGTGTTGGAACTTTTTTGGTTGTGGTGGCTTGAGGACGGTACTAGTGATGGACTTTTTGTTAGTGTGTGTAGGCTTGCTAGTCAAGTGGTGTCCGACTTTACGCTGGTCATGTGAGGTTGGATCGAGCGTTGGAGCACTGTTAGGGCGTTGGAGCACTGTGATGGTGTATGGTGGCCAGGTCTTGGTGTGAGTGCGAGAGTTCCTGCGTGTTACCTGCATTGGTGTTGAGGGGAATGCTAATGGGAATGTCCGTGTTCTGAGTCTGTACTGTCTGAGTATGATCTCGGGGGGAGTAGCGTGTGTGGTGGTGTGTCTAGGTTCCATGATATGGTTGTTGGGTTGCCCTGAGGGCATAGAGTAGTCAGTACTACTGGTCAGTAAGGTGTGGACTAAGCCTATGAAGAGGTACAATGTATGTGTGGCGTACATATTGAGGTGGGTAGGCGAGAGTGGGTTAGATGCAGTATCAGTTGGGCAACACAGTATCACAGTAGTCTATAAACGAACATAAGGCACAACACAATGTCACAGTGGTCTCTAGGCGACCATAAGGCACAACACAATGTCACAGTGGTCTCTAAGCGACCATAAGGCACAACACAATGTCACAGTGGTCTATGGTAGACCGTACTGCAGATACAGTTATCAGAGGCAGCATACAGCAGGGCATGGCCAGGGCAGAATGCAGGTGGTGATACATGTTGCTAATATGAAGCAGGAGAGGGTTGGATAATAATGCTAATGCAGTGCTAAGACCATTACTAATGGCTACACAGGACTAGTGGTCTGTAATTGGTTAAGTGGATACAAGTAGGGCACTGAAGCATTTTGTGGCAGTTCAAGTGCACCACTGTGCAGTGGAGACCTTGGAGGTAGCAATGATGAGAGGTTCATGTATACCGGGTCAGTGATGGCTTGAAACAGTTCAGGTTGCTGGCTAATGCGTTAGGAAAAGGTTGTTGAAAGGGGCAGTATGCTTACCCCAGAGAAGGTGGGCAGGGGTTCTAGCCCTATGCTCGACGGCATTGACAGGTTAGAGACAGGCACAGTGCCTTTGTGTGTGCCTTCGTGGTGGGCCGGCTCGAAGCCTGCCGGCTTGTGGTTGGCTCCCAAGTAGGGGAGAGGGGCCAATCACGATGTTTGCATGGCTGTGGGGCCGAGTAGAGGGGTGAAGATGTGACGGTCGGCCATCTTTGAATGGTGCAGACCTCGTGGGTTCAAATGGTGGCTGGATGCACTCCGAGTGCAATAAGGGGGCAAATCCTGGCTGGAAAAGGCCACTGGGCAACGCTGGTGCGGCGCGGATATTATTAAATAATCCGCCGCGGGTTGCCTCCAAAACGCACGCTCGTGCTGCAGACTTCCAATATGCAGCTAAGGGCTTGTGACATACCTCGAGTCAGGCAGGGCTCGGGGGCGTCGATGCAGGGCTGGCTACTGCTCCAGCAGTAGATGGAAGGAGCTCCTGCTCCTCCTGGCTCTGCGGACGAACAGGCTAGAGACAGGCACAGTGCTTTTGTGTGTGCCTTCGTGGTGGGCCGGCTCGAAGCCTGCCGGCTTGTGGTTGGCTCCCAAGTAGGGGAGAGGGGCCAATCACGATGTTTGCAGGGCTGTGGGGCCGAGTAGAGGGGTGAAGATGTGACGGTCGGCCATCTTGGAATGGTGCAGACCTCGTGGGTTCAAATGGTGGCTGGATGCACTCCGAGTGCAATAAGGGGGCAAATCCTGGCTGGAAAAGGTATTGACATTGTTAACACATACACGACATTGTCCTGCAAAGAACCAATGTGTTGCTTTTTTGGCAATCAAACATTAGTATGATACTTTCTCTCATTAAACCTTTTTCCTTTAACTATTCAAATAGCAGCAATGTAGTTCAAATGCATAATTTATTCTTTATCCAAAAACATGCACAAGATGAAATTGATAATATTAAAACATAATTTTATGTTGAATGACACAAATACCCATTATAAAAAAATTAAATAAACATGTATTGACATTTTCTACACAAAGAGTCTTTAAAGATGCACATAATAAATCACATTGTCCAAATATAGGACATAAACCAAGCTTAGAATGAAACATAGAGGGGTCGACCTTTCAATGATGTGTTGAAGTGTCTTAGTTTTGCCGCTGTCATCAGCACACAACATGAATCAATTAGGACCCGTTTTGTATGAAACCAACAAGAGATTATTTTTTATAAAATAACTTTTACCTGAAAATAACCTAATTTGGGATTGCCAGAAAGAATGTACTATTAGGCTCTCCAATATTTTAAAGCTTCTGTCAGGAGTAGGGTTGGCCTTAAGCCAAGTACTGTTGGAGCTGTGGGGCCAGGGACCATGAAGAAACCCATATCCAGAAGGGTACTGTACTTTAGAGGGCTGTTATGCCCTTTCTGCAGACAAAATGCGGCTACAAACTACAAATCCCAGCGTTTGGCTCACCAGGACTACAATCCCCAGCATGCTTCGCGGGCTCGGGAGCCAATGGAAAGCCGCGCTGGGTGTGGCACGCAAATGCCCATGCGCAAGCCCCAAGGCACGGGGCTTGTGCACGAGACACCGAGGACAGAGGACGTCAGCCCAGCAGCTCCCCGGAATCCATACGCGAGGGGCCCAGAGCCACTGGAACAATGAACCGGCCCCTCGCTGATACAAGATAAGTGCCGCTCAGCCCAAGCAGTTCCTGGGATCCTTAGGGGAAGCGCAGGGGGCATCGCCAGACCCCCCCAGAGCCCCTGCGCATCACGTAAAAGCTAAGTGGGCGGGTTCACGGGAAAGTCATAGCCTTGGTACCGCTTCAATGAATGTGCAAAAGTGAAGGAAGGAAGTGTTTATGGTTTCACGTGCATTCGTCTCGTGGGGAACACGCCGGAAAGGCGCATGAGATGGAAGAGCACTAACTTATGGCACCCGGTCTGAGGAAAGACCGCGTTTTGGCACCCGGTCTGAGGAAAGACCGTGTTTTGGCAAAACTGTAAAACCTGGGGGTTAATAAGCCACGTGCGGCAGCGCACCCATTGCAGTGCGGCAGCGCACCCATTGCAACTTGAGATTCGTGGAATATATTAAGCGCTGAATGCGTGTTGAGAGAGTTTGTGAGAGTGAGAGACCGACAGAACTAAAAACATACGCTAATGCTTGTCCTTTGTTTTCTTTTAGTTTGAACCTGATTTGAACCTGAACCTCAGACTGCAAGGACGTGGCACAGGACTTGACAGCCTTTGCAGGACAGGACTTCAAAGACTGAAGTGAAAGCTAAGTGTGCTAGTGCATGTGACTGTGCTCATGAAAATGTAAATGGGCTCATGCCAACAATTGTTTGTTGTCAATCCTAGTATGCTTACCGTCATGCTCATAGGAGCATCTACATGTTTGTTCTGAGGGTAAGGTGAAGGAAAACACCTTTACATGTAAAGGTGTTAAGGCAGTTCCATCAGCCAGTTTGAGGAAAGTGTGCAGACATCATTTACCCTAAAAACCCCCAGTCCCATCCATAACCTCTCCCAAACCCTCAATCCGGTTATCCTAAAATCCCTCTAGCTATCCACTCATCGAGATCCTAACCCTCCTTCCCCGCTCTGGTTAAAGAGGTCTTGCAGGCACTGAAACCATTGAGGGGGTGGTTGGTACTGCGTCGCTCCTGCGCCTTGGACCTGGGCATCCTGACAGCTTCATAGTTATCTGCAATTGATCACCATTGTTCTGGTACTAGTTCATCAATGAGCATGCTCTTGATCGAAAAACAAATTTTCATATTTGATCTAAAGAATACGTGATACATATCTAATTGTAGAACACATATAATGTTCAATTACTGATCTGTAGCAATTACTTGATACAGTCCTTTCCATACCTGCTTTTGTTGTTGTCCAATTCTTAATGAGGAATCATTTACACCTGTACCAAAATCATAATCTTGTACCTTCACCTTTATCTGTCAAGTGTCAGAGCTCACTTATTGGATAGATCTTCCACCTCTATGTAATATATTAAATGTAGCTATTCCAGATTAAACAGTTGTTATCAAATTGTTTAGGTCAATTTGCAGCATATCCGGTGTCCTGTTCAAATCCGGTCACCATTTTGAAATCCGACCAATATGCATTGCAAAGTTTATTTTTGATGTGTTTATGTCATTTGCAAAGGGTTCCAGTTTGGTAGTTTCTTGCAAGATTGATTGTTCTGTTTCATAATGTACCTAACAGATATATATTAATATTTCAATGACATAATCATGTTTGCTATTGCAACCTAATTAAAGGGCAGCTTAAGTATATTATTGTAGTTACCTACTTAAATCCTAATAGTCTCATTCAATAGCAGCCGGTGCCTGTAAAAATGTTACTTTTGTTGATGCCTACATCAGACTACATAACATTTTGTATTGTAAGGCAGTACTCTTGATTATAATTAAATTACAAATTGATCATTTAAATCATGTGGGTGGGTCTGCATCTGAGAATACATTATGCCTACACTGAGTTACAGCCACTGAAAATATTCTCCTACTGCCTACATAGGATTTAGTGTCGGAAACTACTGCGTGTTAGTTGGAGTTCCTTGTGCCTTTCCTCGAACCTTATGAACTGTTGCTGGTTCCAGCGTCCCTGTGCCTCTGTGCTCCTGCTAGCTGCCATTATGGTAGTGGTGGAAACCCCTTAAGGTGAGATAGTGTACTGCCCTCTGGGCAAACAGTGTGTGCACACGCACCCCGCAGTTCTACTTGTACCGGAGTAGCTGCTCCCAACCCAGCTGAGACTTCTGAATTAAATGTGTTATTGTGTTGTTGTGGCTGAAAGTGGTTGAATGCGGCAGAAAGCAAAAGGATTCTCCATACAGAAGTCACTTTGCCACTAATTTCCTGTGGCTGAGCTGTGCTAATATGTGGAACAAAGCTGGTAAGATTTTACACCAGCCAGTGGAACACTTGTATACACTAGGCAGAGTCAGCTGCTGCTGTCTTTCTGCAGTCACTAGCAGTTACTGGCAGGAGGTGACAGCTGCCTCCACTACAGCTCCCACGACTGTAGGGCTCTGAGTCCATTGAGGAACAGACAGGAATGAGGCAGAGCCTACAGGGAGCCCAAACTCTGCACCAAGTGTGATTCCAAGGTCTGTATGCTGCTCCTATATCTACACCATGTATGATGGAGCCAGACCCAGGCCTTGTTTCCGACTCAGCAAGAGAAGTGAAATCAATCCAAAGCTCCCCCAAAAGTAATTAACAAGTCAGTGTTCTTGGAAATAATGAAGAGGGTCATGATCTCCTTGTGAGATAAGACAGATGAGGAGATGTTGGAGTGGAGGTGAGGAGCTTGTTTCCTCATTTGACCCTGAAGCCAAGGAGGGGTAGTAGTGCTGAGAGTTCAAGTGGGAATGCACCAGCCATCGTATTCCCAATGGAATTAACAGGAGTGAAAGAGAAATTCACTAACACAGCCCACCTGTCCCTCGTGGTGACAGAAGCTCTAAAGAAAACATCTAGAGAGGAATAGGGTGATTTAAACCAGTCTGATGGTGAGAAGGAAGAGGAGACGGCTGTTCCTGGGGAACTTCAACTCCTAGGCAATGGAGCCCAAGTGACTGTAAAATGCTCTGTGGGATCAGTCATGGAGAAAGACTGGGATGAAACTCCTAAAACAATGTCGAGCTCTATTTTGGCTTTGAGACTATCACACAATATTGCTCTTATTCAAGCCTCCTTAAACAGCAAAGCCCATTGGAAACTAAATAACCAGACCATGAAGGTCTCAAACTTACTGTCAGAGCTTGCCTCCCCCACTAGCCAAAAGAGACAATCTGCAGTCGCCTCAACGGTTCGAGTGGTGATGGGGGAGTGATTTTGGAGGGCAAAAGAAGACCTATGTGAGACTCTGCGAGGCAGAGGCCGAGGGTTCCTTGTCCGCTATTTCATCCCCAGTTGTGCCCTTAGGGGCTACTAGCAACTTGACAGATGCCCAAAGACGTCTCCTTTGCCCACAGAAATTCCACCAAACTCAACACTGATTTCACCCACGTTGAGTATCAATGACTCTTTTCCGCAGACATGCCTGTCCATGATTCACAGGAGGGGGAGCATGGTTGTCTCAAATCAAAGCAGGTTTATATCGGCACTGAAAATCTCACTGTCTCCCTTTATGAAACTGTACGAAGAAATCAATGAGGACTTTAAAGACCAAACTACCCTTCTGGCAATGGTGCACTCTAAATTGATTTACCTGGAGGCATTTACATCAACAGTCCAAGCTGGACTCAACTATGAAGCCAAGCAATCAAGCAAATGTCAAAATCGGCTATGTGACATAGCAAGAGCAGACTAGACAGACAAAACAGCAATGATGGAAGCTATCCTTGAATCTCAGAAATGGATCAGAGTAAGGACTGACTCAGGAAAGCAACAGGGGCAATCAAGATGTGTTACCTGTGACAAGGATTCAGTAAAAGGGGATGTAGGAAGTAAACTGAATCCACAGCCCACAAAGGATCTAAGGCAAGAGACCCCCAAAAAAGTCAAGATCCATGCTGACCGGGACACAGATATTATAATCAGCATGGAGGAGACCTGGGAGAGAGACATAATCCTGGAGAGGCTGACCATGAGTCTTTCATGGTCACAAGTGATCCAGTGATTAACGATTAAATTTACACACTGCCAACCCAGAAGCCGGCCCCCTATGGACACCAGCATGGAACAACAGAAATAGCCCCATCTGCGGGCACCAGATAAAAAAATGAAAACTCCAATGGTCCGGAGACTATTTTTTCTTTCTTTGAGAAAAAGTCAAATTTGTCTAGCTTGAAACCACACATGCAGCAAAAAAAATCTAAAAACGTGGTCTTTAGTAGAAGGCCTAAATCCAATGCTTCTAGTACCTTCATATGGAATTTGAAGACTCCTCTGCCTCCGGTTAAATTGTTGAACAAGCCTGGGCATCCTGACCGTACAATGAGTACTGATCCCTGCCTAGGGGGAAAAAGGTGTGATTAATCAGCCTGAAATCTTACTGCCGAGGGAGTAAGGATGTCAGTTCCGAGAGTGAGTGTAACTAAAAGGTTTCCTCCTTTGAATTCTCTTTTTATTCAATTGAATCAACCAATGATTAAGTAAGTGGATTGTGGTATGCAGATGAAAAAGAAGAGCTGCCCTTGGCTAATAAATTGGATTGGGTTGGCCCTATACTGAAACCGTGTGAGGAGAGGTTTCAAGGTTTGGCCCAAAAATGAGTAGTGGCAGAAAATAAAATGCACCATAAGTACTCCTCGATTTTTCAACCAGTATTAGTGAACAATGTAATATGCAAAAAAGAACTCATCAAAGTAAAAAGAAATGAAACAGAGTCAATAACTATATCTGTGGAGCACGGATCCCAGGCAAATGATGGCCTGATACTGAACAGGAGGAATGCAATGATATTATTACATTGCATACCGCCACTGCGCTTAATAACCTTGGATGATATCTCAGTAGTGGAGTTTGTCAAGGAAACAAGAACAGATTCAGTGTTGTTATATGTAAGATCAGTCATAGCCCAAACCAAGAGATGTGCATAGGGAGGAGCAAACAACAAATTCTGAACGTTTAAAGGGTGTGAAATCTCCCATAGGACAAGCCAACCATGTTAATGTGACCAAAGCAAGTGCTCGAAATAATCTGGCCAAAAAGGCTACCTCTCTGAAAATGACCTTCTCCAGGCTGAAAAGAGATGACAACATGGTGGAATATGCCAACTACCACAGCTCGGACAAACCAAGTGATGAAGCTTGAGCATGGATCCAGAAAGCATTACCACCTCCAAAAGACCATTAGCTTAAGGATACAGATGTGTAGACCACATTCAAATAGGCAACTGGAACACAAGGGGATTTACCCACCTCTTCAATAAGGAGGATTTGGATTAGTCAACATTTGACATTATATGTCTTGAAGAAATTTGAAGAGAGATATTGGAGTGTAATGGATATACTCCATTCCTAAATCCAGCGGAAAGGGGCCACAGTGGTAGACCTTTTTTTGGGCCTGCTTTATGATTATAATAATGGGTATGGGAATGAAAATCCTGAAACATTGTACTCCTAACCCTTTGGACTCAAATGCTGATAATGGAGAGCATCCATGAAGAAACATCCTTGGTATGAACTATTGGTCTCCTTAATTTGTATTGGAATCCGGCAACAGTAGGCCAGGATGAATTTATGGGCTGTGTGCTGGATGTGATAAATCAGGCCAGAGTTGACTCCATAGACCCCTACATTATACTCTGTGGGGAGCTAAACATCAGGTGTATTGGCTTAGAAGAGCCCCCTGAGAAATATATAGGCAGGTTTCACACTACTAAGGGGTTGTGAGCCAAGGTGTGGTTGCAAGAGATTGGAGCTGGGGAATTATGTATGCTTAACAACAACACTGAAGGGGATATCCCAGCAAAATGTACTTGGAAAGATGGTCAATCTATGGCCAAGCCAGATTATTTTTTGTTTTAGGTAATGTTCAGCAGGGGGTCAGTCACTGTTGGTTGCGGATATGGAATCCAGTGATCAGTGATCACTCGCTCCTGAAGTTGTTCTGGGTAGGTCCGTTAAGGGAAAAGGTGGGAGGGAAACGGACTGGAAGTTCATGTCTCACAAGTCAGAAATAGGCTGCATATGAATCCCCAGGATGTCCAAGAGGTAACAAGGAATTTAAAAGCGCAGCGGTAGATAAATTACATAAATCTAAACTATACACCCTTGCTTATTAAATACAAAAAAGTAGAACAGAGAAGGGGTAAACCAGTGCTTTCCCATAAACACAGGTTTAGCACAAAACTAGTGGAAGAGCGCAATAAGTACATAGCAGACATTAAAGCCTTAAATTATTCTCCTTGGGTCAACCAAGCTCAAAATAAGAAAAAGCGCAGGCAGCAATACAAAAACTGGCTGCTGAGCTTTAGAGTAGAGCACATGCAAGAAGAAGGAGAGGGTATGCTCAAAGTGCTCTGTAAGAAGAACTCAAGGCTAACGTGGGAATGGATTAATAAGGTGGGTACCCCTAAGGAAGCACTCCAAATTTCAGGGGTGACGAGCAACAATGGGTTGACCAATTTGGATCTCTCTTTTCTGTTCAGGGGTGTTATGAATCTGAACAACCACCAGCCGATACCACCCCCTGGGCCTGGCACCTGGTTAAACAGGATATCCTGGATTTAATCTGGAGCCTGAGTGCTTCTAGAGCCCTGGGCCCAAACAGCCTTTCTAATAATATCTTAAAACAAGCTCAGAGAGAGTGGACGGAATTTGCGTACACTCTATTCTGTCAAATCATGAAAGAAAAAAAAGCCCCCCGTCCGGGAGAAAGGCCATCATCATGCCTATTTTTATAAAGGGCGTAAGAACAGACCCCAAAAACTCTCGTCCGCTAGCCTTGCTGGACACCTTGGGAATATTTTTTTGCCTCTATTGTACTAAAATAAATTGGGCAATCAAATCAAGCCACTGAGATTCGTTAAGGGTATAGGAACCTCCTTGAATCTTTTCCTGTTGAACCTGCACAAACTACAGACCGCCTAAGAAAATGCACAATTGTACGTAGCATTTGTGGATCTGGAACAAGCGTTTGACAACGTCAACATGGAAAAATGATGGACCAAGTTGAGGGAATGGAAATCCCATCGGATCTTATTGGGGTGATGAGAGAACTTTATACCGGGACTACAATGCAAGTCTGATTAAATCTACAAGGCTTTTAGCAGAATTAAATAAGATCGATCGGGTCTAAAGCAAGGCTGTTCTTTGGCCCCCATCTTCTTTAATTTATATATCTTGGACTTGACATTGAGCCAAAATCTGCTAAGGGCGTTCCCTCCTAAGATCAATGGGACTCCAATACCATGGATCTGTCATGGTCATCGGGCCAAGAACACAGACATTCAAGGGCCACATACGCAAGGGCCCTGGATGGACACAGTCCTGGCGCCTTTGGCACCAGGCTCATGAATAACAAATAAGCAAGAACATTTGCTTGGGACAAGAGTGCTTTTATTTTGGATGTAATATCTCATTTTGGGTGCAAGGTGTATTTAACATGGGAACTTCCATCACTAAAGGAGCCCCACGTGTAATCTTGGGTGGGGCTGCTGCTGCTATTGGGTTGCCTTTCACTTGCTGACTCTCTGGGAGTGGCAGGGCATGGCAGGCAAGCCAGACCTAGTGGGCGCGCCTACGCTCACAGCTATATAAACTGCTCCGATCCCTGAGGCAGACGGATTGCGTTACTCTGCACTTCCATGCAGCCTAACAATCACCGCTGCCTGGGATTAAACTTACCTTTGGAAAACCTGCTTCCTGTTGTCATACTTACCAACTGGAGAACCTGCTCTCACCTGTACGCATCCTCGTTGATCCTGACATTCTTCTCCAAAGCTTCCGGAACGTTGACATCTTCTTCTTGACACCACAGTGCATCTTCAAGCCTTCCAGAACGCGGACATCTTCATCCTGGCACCGCAGCTCATCTTCAAATCTTCTCTGACGCTGAAATCTTCATCTTGGCACCGGAGCACTAAGCGCTTCGCCAGCGACAGCTGCACCTGCAAGTAAGAACGAAAGGGAAGGTTAGACACTTAAAAGACATTCAGTTTAAGGTTGCGCTACCACCGAACCTCACGCTTTGCCTTAAATCATCACTTACCTGTTGTCGAACATTGCGGTTACAACCATCTTCTTCCAGGCCGCATTCCGCGCCGACGGCTGCTTTTGAACCACATTTCCACCTATTGGGAAGAAAACAGAAGAGAAAACGTTATTCAGGAATTAACAGCAATATTGAGAACAATAATACCAAGACAAAAAACGACAAGAGTCAAAGAGAAAATGGAAAGGGAACGAGACAAGAGGAGAAGCATAGTTGCAGCTGGGTGGACTATTACTTACCAGGGATCAGTGAAGGAACTAGATCCCATCGACAAGCACCCCTACCAGAAGTAGCAGAACGGAGAGCTTACCATCAATAATTAACAGGTGAGCCCTATGGGCCGATACATGCCCACAGAAATCGCACCTTAGGTAGAAGGGTTTGAGAGGCCCAACAGTCACCGATCAGTGCACTCACGTTTTATCATATCCACGCAGGAGCAGTGTCACCAATTACCGCAGTTCACAGCTTATTCGCAGAGGGAAAGGCCGGACGGGGGTGATGTAACTCATGGGAGGGCTGTAACTGTGCCCCAATGCCTCTGCAGAGATCATGTGAGCGTAACAGGATCATATACGCAGACAACCTAATCTTGATAGTTAAAACCCCTATAGACTTCCAGCAGCGATTAAATTCCCTCCAAGTGTAAATGGACGAGAATGATATGCGAGTCAATGTTAAACAATCTCAAATCATGGTTTTTAATAATAATAGGCGAAAGCAAAACCCCAAATTTAAAATAGCTTTTGGGGAAAGAACCCTTGGAATGCATTAGCTCTATTGTATATCGGGGAGTGTGTGTCAACCAGAGCTTGGCTCAAGTCCCTTGGGCTAACCTATTAAGATCTTTAGAAGTGGACGTCCAGTCCACCCACTTCCCAAAGAAGGATCAGGGCCTGAAAGCAAGATGTTGTATAGATGTGATTAACTGCCCTTTGTATCTGGGTGATGTGTTGCCTTGTTTGGGCCTTTGCTTGGCTTTCACCCCTTTATTTTATGCCAGGAGGGGGAATAAGTATCTAATCTCAATCTCAATGTCTGTGACTTTTTCTGATGTCTCCCTGGCACTTGGCGGAAAGGAATTTATTCTGGGGTGGAGGGTAGAGGTCTTGCTTGAACGAATTAGGTCTTAGGGTGTGTGTAATTGGTCAACCCTACTATCAGGATCTCAGACCCACTTCTGACACCACATTTCACAAACAGGATATTTGAAACCAAGAAGTACGCCAAGACCAACGGCTCAAAGTTTACAAATTTTATTAGGGACTGTCGGCCCAACTTAAATATAAACAGGAACTTTTCCAATGAAATAAAAATATAACATTGCCTCCTCCTCCAGTGTCTCAGGCAATGGCTTTCCCAGAGTCAGGATGAGAGTTCAAGCTTTCAAGCCTCAGCTATTGTTCCTAAGTGTCATATGAGTTACCTCACCCCCCGTCCGATATGTTGCAACCCCTCATTCTGCTAGTCTGAGCCTAGTTGCTGGTTTTTTGGGGTCCCATAACCCAAGGAAAAGCCACAGGACCTTCAGAAGCTGCTTAGAGATTGCATTGGGATCAGTAAAGAGGCAAAAGGACCAATCTGTATTAGCCCACCATCCTGACACCACCTATCTGAACTACCACTATGCTCCCTGACCCCTGTTGGAGCCTCCTCCCCCCTGTTAGGCCTGCCTAGGGCCTGACCTGGCCCTCTAGATTCTCCTGCTTCTAGATGACTAGCCTGCTTCTATCTCCTTGACTCTCTTTTCAATACCTAAATAAACTCACAGTCCTTTTTCTCCATGGTTTCTTCTTTATCTTCCAATACTCGTCACCCCTTGGACAATCATCTTCACTCTGCTCATTTGAAGATGTATCATCCTCAGTCTCCTCACATTCCCCTACCCCCTTCTCCCGCTGATTTGTCAACGTTGCATTAATACCAATTGGGCCTTTGTCGTCACTTTCCACTCCACTCTGGGTATTGCTCCTACTTCCACCTTTAACTCCACTCCTCATTTTGCTTCCACCCTCCAGTCTTCTGGTTATACTACTGACTTCCAATGCCCTCCTGGTTTTACTTCCTCCCTCTTTTTCCTGTGCTAGTAGCACTAACTTGTAATCCACTCCTGGTTGTGGTTCCGCTTCACCCCTCCTTCCTTCTTTTCTCCCACCTTTAGATCTTAACACTTTCTTATCTGCTGTAGAGACCACTTTTTACTCTCATATTCTGCCATTTCTCCATCTCCCCTCTCTAGCAAACTCCCATCTCCACCCTCCAGAGTCTCTGTGGCACCTATCCTCTGCAGCAATCTCCCTTCTCCAAACAAGAGGATCCTGCTCCTGTCAACCACCACACCGAACTGGGCTGCTTGGCTTATATAGCAACTTTCCCCCTGCCCCTGATTGTAATAAGGGCTGATAGCCTGCAGCCCTGATCCTACAGGGTGTGAGGGTTGGGATTGTCTGGCGTCTCTCACTTCCTGATTCTCAGATTGCGGTTCAGAGGGTTGGGATGACTCTATAAGAACCCTGGTGGTGATTATGTAACTCTGTGTGCAGGGCGAGGTTGAACAGTCTCTGTGTGTAGGAGGACACCACGCAGTGCTGCTGTTGCGGGATGCAAGTTGGTTAGGGGGTCTCTCGGGGTGTTTGGGTTTCTCCCAGGGTCTCCCAGTCCTTGTAAGGTTTTGTTATATCCTCCCACACCTTGAAGGGAGATTTTTACGTCCCTGACTCTTTCTGGGTTTTCTGGTTGGGAGATAAGGGTGCTGTGGCAGATGTAGTCCCTCTGAGGGTGGTTTACATGCTAGATTCCAATATTTGGGTCCTGTGACAGGTTTGCTGGTGTCTTCCCTGTCTTAAGTGGAAGGACTGTCTGGTTTTCCAGGTTTCCTGTCTCTCTAGCCCTGCATTTATCTTCCCGGATTAGGTCCGGGTTTTGCTTCTGTTTCCGAGTGGAATTGGGAGAAATGTATCTTCCTTTACTGGTTTGTCTGGGTACTCAGCTCCTTGAGTCACTTAATTTGTGGCCACTAGGCGAAGGTCGCGGTAGGGGGCTTCATCACATATTACACAACGTGAAGGAAGTAAATCTTTTGTGCTGTTCCTGTGTCATCTTTATGATTCAGATCGCTGCTGGTTTAGATGTAATGTTGTAATGTGGTTATCAGTAGATGGTTTATGAAGTATGCATCCCTGTACTCCTGCAGAGCAGTAGTCACTTCATCCCAACATATGCTGGAGTGTTTGTGCGATCAGTGCAATGCATTCCCTCTATCATTGTAAAGCATTCTAAAGAACGTTGTTGCTTACCAAAGCTATGCCTGTGCTCAATAAATACTCTAATAATAATACAAATAATAGTGAGTGACTATTGCAATACCAGGAGCCAAAAACTGGATGGTACCTACATAAAGCAAACACAGTTGCAAATGTTGGGCCGCATTATTTTTGCTTTGGCCATTTTCAGAGTCCACCCAATGTGTTAGCCAGTATTTTACATCATTCACCAAGTTGCTGTCACTGGTGTATGTGCTTGAAATTAGAACTGTCCATCACAATACACGAACATGAACTGTCTGAGGACGCAGAAGCAGGACAACTGGATATGTATCTGCTCTCAAACACCAGACTGGATGTGGCGGGGTCAGGGTAATGAAGGGGGGGGGCATGGATGTGGTGAGTGGGAGAGTCCCAGACCACGCACACCCAGAGTATGAATTGTATTTGCCTGTTGGTACCGCTGTCCTGCCCACAAGATCTCTCTGCCTATTTTCTGGCCAGAGTTCTCTTTTGTCATTTTCAGGACAGCAACTCCCAATTTGCACATGGGAGCAACAAAGAAAACCCGGACCAGACCCAGGGATATAGAATCGTGAACAGAAATGGAATAGACTGGGATTGAGTGGGATGAGATACACAAAACGTGACCTACCAACCCCATCTGGACCACAGGAGAATGACAGAGCAACAGAAAATGAACTAACAGTGAGAATGGTCTGCAGGGAGCAGAAGGGACACATCAATCATCCCCAAACTTCAGGTCTTGGAAACAAAACTCAGCAGCACATGACAAAAGCCACAAATAGACAAGCTGCCTTTATGGCTGCTACTCTGCAAATGGATATTCAAAGGGAGTTGGGGATAAATGCTTTTTGAAGCCTTTCATGGGTAGAGATTTGGCAGGGGGAACAGGGGACCAAGGGAATCAATAGGAGCCAGGAGGAGCATGGGTAGGGGGACGGCTGTCGATAAAAGCTCAGCCAGCTCAGAGGAGCTTTAAAGGTGTTCAGGTGAGATCAGTTGGAATGGTGGTGGATCAAGAGACCAGGTACAGGGTGGACTGTGGAGTCGGGTTTTGAGGAGACTGTGGCAGTGTTCCGAGAGAGTGAACGTAAGGAAAGAGATGTACAGTACGATTTGAGTGTGTGGATTTAAAAAGTAAGTGAAAGGCACATGAGACAGGCGGAAAGAGTGTGTAAAACCATGAGACAGAGGAGTAAACAGGTGTTATTGAGGGAGAGAGGTGAGCGGAGAGGTGTGCAGGAAGAGAGAGAGAGGAACGAGAGTAGGGAGAGAAGATAGGTGCACGTAGTGCGATGCTGGTGGTAGGGATGGAAGAGGAGAAGGAGAGGGGAGCATGTATACAGAGAGGTTGAATGGAAACAGGTTAGAGGACAAGGAAATAGGTTCAGGTAGAGCGATAGAAATGAGGAAGATCATAGAGGGAGGAGAGTGGTCATACATATAGAGGCAAAGATAGAGACTGAGAGAGTCTATCTGAGAGTCCAGTAGGCCAAAGGTATTTCTTAGAAAGTTCCATTTGGAGATAGAAAAGGCCACAGACTTTAGGTTTCCACGTCAAGATTAGAAACACTGACACAGTAGGGGTTACTGTGCTTTAGAATAATTTGGGGACAATCTGGTGGTTATGGACAACTGATGGGCAACATCCATGTGGGCTCCCTGTGAAGGGAGCCCACATGGATGTTGAGAAAGCTGTAGGGACCCCCTTAGTTCCCTGTCTTCCCATGCCAGTTCTTTAACACTTTAATAAAAACACATTAAATCTACTATCCTCATTTGTGTATTTCTGAGGCAACCTTTAACATGTATGTGCATGTGTTTGGTGTGAAGGGGAATAAGGAGGACCTTCTGGCATCTTTTCTTGACCCACTGTTGAAAGTCAAGGTAGCAACTTTTAAATAGCATGTTGTGATATGGAGGGCATTTATGTGGGTTGTCATTCGCAAGATGATATGGTAGCCATGTGTAAGGACCCACTAAAGGGATATTTAAAAAGCTGACTGGAATAAGAATATTTAGCCCAAGATCAGAGATCAACAACCCAGGGTTGCATTCCACCAATGCAAAGAAGCTCATCTGACAGTAGATACTACTGAACTACTAACAATAGTTTGGGCCACACCGGGAAGACCTTTGAGATAACGGAAATCTGCTCCGGTCTGGCGTTCTACTTGCAGTCACTCAATCAGTAATAACTTCATTTTGGCCCATGGCCAAAAAAGTACATATAAAAACAACTATTAAAAAACACTTAAAGCCAATTTAAAACGTTACAATATACATGGGAAGCAACACATCAAGAGAAATAAATGAAAAAAAAACAATCCTATCTTTCAAATCTACCCTAGTAAAAAAAATATGTTTACCGTTGTCAGAGTTCATTATAGGATGTTCATAAACCTACTAAGCAATGCAAACCTTTATGAATTGGTATAGTTACTATTTAAAAGTCCAATTGCAAAATAATTTAACTGTCAGCAGTACACATATAATCATAACACTGAGAATTAGAAGAGAAGAAAGAGCGTATTTAACTTTCATTCCTTAAAGTTCAATATCAGATTCCCTACCTACACAATATATGGGTTTACTGTATCAATAAAAGAAACATACTATCAATGCACAATTCATTTCCATGCTATGATCGGTATAGAGTTTCCAGATACAACCTCTTATTGCATATGTATCATGGAGTATATGTGAATTTACAAACGAGGTAGTGACATTACCTTAATGATATTGCGTGATATCAATACTAACTTCATATGAAACTTATCCCTTCAAATTATTGTATTGACCATCTTGTACATGTCATGCAGTGTTAAGTCTGAGATATTTTGATCTAATGGCCGGTGCACTATATACATAAATAGAAATAGTAAAGAGCATTCAATTACATGAGATAGGTTTGCAAAGGGCTAAAGCGTCCTTGGGATTTTACACCAGAAACCACTGTAACAAAGGTTTAAGATATTGTGCCCTGACTCCCTTGTACAAGAGGCAAATAAAAAGAAAGTTCAAGATCCCTTCTGTGAGATGCAAGCAAGCAGGGCGAAAATCTGTGTAAATGTTTTTCACAGCCAAATTACCTTTTAATGATCCAATACTGGGTGGCTTGCATTGAGGTCCCAGAAGAATTCAGTGATCACGTTGCAGACGTTGTAGACCTGATGGTTGATGCCTATGTTCTTAACACATGCCAATTGAGTAGTGATGATGATTCACTGCAATTCTGACTTGGCAAGTAGTCCAGTGTTTAGGATTGTTGGGGCTATAGACTCAGACCATAGGATATGCCTCAATGACACACATCTGAGAGAGTTTACTTTCATAAAAATTAACAAGCATCTTATTATACGCGACTGTGATGGAAGAAAGCACCAGTCCAATCTCTTGAAAGACCACACAACAAATGTCTCACATTGGTAGAACTTGCTACAGATTTATCAGGTGGTGAAGATGTTTGTACTAATCAACTACAGTCCACACAGATATAGAGGCAGAAGGAAAGGTTATTGAGACATAAACTCTGACAGTGGTGGTTGAATGCATTGGAAACGTAAATATTTAGTTTCCCCAACATGTTTAATTTGTATGGGCTCTAGTAACAGAGCCACTTTCCAAGTCCTTCTCACAAACTGGGGCTTTGGCATCCATTCCTTTGACTCACTTAACCAGTGTAGCCACTAATTCATTTTTGCTACACTCTTACAGTGCTCAGTGCCTTTCATTTTACTATCCTCTTGCCCAGTCATCTAAAAGATGGTTGGGTGGTTTAGGAGCATGCACATCTCCATGGCATTCAACATTAGCTTGTCAGTCAGCTCACATCAACTGCAGAGTTCAGGCAAAGCACACAGTTTGTGCTCACATTCCTCATCAGTCTATCTCATATGTCTCCCCAAATGGCTCAAAACCCTAAATTCTACTGCCAGTACTGCCATGCGGTTGCACTGTTAATGGTGGCGAAGAGGCCCTGCTAGTCGATCATGCCACTGGGTTGCGGAACACATCATTGTACAACATACTAAAGTGCTTCTGCATCATGAAGGTTCCAAAGGCGCTTGGGCTACCCCAACAAACTGTCTTCTGTCAGAAGTTGCCGATCACATTGCATCCATTCTTACACTAACACAGAACAGTAATGTCATGGGTGGAGGTGACCTATGACCTCCTTCACACACTTGTGGAAAACCTGTGACCTCCTTAACCGTTTAATACCTCAATGCAATGGTGAAGTGGCCCAGGTCATGACGTCCTGAGGTATCTGCTTGGGGAATGTTGCTGGCTCCTCTGACTGGTGCTCATCAGTCTCCTGAGGCAACACCTACTTCATTCTCATCTCCCTTCTGCCCTTTTTCCATGACACTCCTGTGGTTACCTCTCCCTGCTGCTCCTAGAGTACCTCCTCCTCCCGCCAACTTCTTATTTATGTATTTTAGTAAAATTTGTATATACTTTATGGATATAGATGTGACAGAAAGCAGGTTATGTTTGTATCATTGATTTAGGCATAGTTTACAATTTGTTATATATTTTTGGCTGTGGTTGATGGTTGCGAAGGCACGGCCCTATACGCTCATGCCAGAAAAAAATACAACCCGTTAGGGAAAAAAGGCCAAGAGATTCTTGCAAGGATAACAAGTTTTAAATATGCAAGAAGTAGGTAGGCCATCAAGGAAGTCTGCTGCACAGGAACGTTCTGTCGAAAAATAGTACAAGCAAAAGGTTATAAGGAGACACATCATCAGTACTATGTCACATATACAGTAGAAACCTGTGTGGCTAGGTGGTGAGTCCCTATACATGGGCGGCCTGCTTCATAGAGGATACTAGTCTCCTATTTGTCCCAATCCCGTCCATCCGTCTTCCTTCACGTGGGATCTGGGTTCATCGTCTCCAGGAAATGAAGGTCACATTCCTCATTAGTTACTATTATAAGACAATGCTATTCTATCATTATGACAGGCACCTGGGAAGGTCGAGGACTGGCACATGGGGGCCTTAAAATCAAGCTGACCCACACATTCTTCTCTCATTCCATATCGCACTGTCCGTACCCAAGGTTTCCACCCTCGCATTGGACTATAATTTATTCCTCTCTGTACCTTGTATTAAAAAGTTTGTCATAATAAAATAAAGTGAACTGGTTATGTTCCTTTAGATCTTTTATGACCAATGTGTTTATGGTTTGTGGTCTGAGGTCGCTTACTATCGTGGAATTTAGGGGTCTTGGACTGGGCCAGTTGTGGGTGTCATAACTCATGGTGGGCTGGGTAGGGGTTGGAGGTCTGCTTTTGACCTGGCTGCGATAAACGTGCATTGCAAGGTGCCTGGTACTGTCTAGCGTCCTTGCAGGATGCATTCCTCCTTAGGATAACATATATTGGCAACAATTATGGAACAAAGGAACGTTTCAGTGGGAGCAGCGTGGGTCTCTCTATCCCCAGCGCTTGGGCATGTTCAGGTTTCTCTGTTGGGTCTGTGTTTACTGCGCAGCCATGCAGGGC
This sequence comes from Ambystoma mexicanum, assembly GCF_040938575.1. Taxonomy (NCBI): domain Eukaryota; kingdom Metazoa; phylum Chordata; class Amphibia; order Caudata; family Ambystomatidae; genus Ambystoma; species Ambystoma mexicanum. Next base: position 326,861,628 of record NC_090934.1, read on the forward strand.
CAATTGTTCCTACCATAACTAAAAACAATGCTGCTTATATGTGCGTACTAAGTCTATGCATTTGTAATATTGTGTTTGTGCAGGGTTTTTAAGCATGCACCCCTGCCCCCGGTACATCGTAAGCTTATCAATGGGATTCACCTAACCCTAAAGCACCTAGGGGGGTGGGAGAAGTTCATTTCCTTCCCAACATTTGTTACCAAAATGTGTTGAACTTTTGCACTTCTCTCTATACTACAATTTTTTATTTGTATCACTTGGACAATTATAAAGACCATTCTCTTATTTTGGATCAGTTGTGGGGGTAATTGTGTTACTCCTGGATTCAATGGACTGGCGAAAGAAAGTATATGTATGGACCTTGTTTTCTAATGTTCGTTTGGAAGATCATCGTTTATTGGAGCATTACCCCCTTTATGCTATTAAACATTTCTTTATTTGCACATCTACTGTTGTTTAACATTTTTTTTATGGGCAATGCCTTGGCAGAGTGCATTGTTGGATGGTAAAATTGTTTACCACGCTCAACGCTGGTTTTTGAAACATTTGGTAAGAGTGTTCTCTTCGGATGCATCTGAAGAGATTCTTACATTTCTCAAAATCTATAACCACTAATCTTTCAGTGCTGGGGCCCCAACACTGTTTGGCCTTCCCCATAGCTTCCCTTTTCCGATCTGCAAGCTTTGCTGTGTGACCTGAAAGAAGGTAGGATTGTACTTAAACATATGATCCTCAGCATCATCCATTAACAAACGGGGAGTCTTTCTCCCCCCTGGCTAATGGCCATCTGACACTAGAGGCAGTATGTGCCTGGGTGCCACAGCAGTTGGCCCAACCTTGACTGCCCAAATAGCACCACACCCACAATTCTACCATGAACACTAACAAAAAGCTACAGTGATAGCAGCAACATGGTCCTGCGGGTGGATTGTACCAATGGCGCAGTATGCATAGCGGTTTATTTATTTATTTATTTGGATTTGTAAAGCGCACTGCAGCCCTCTAGGCAACAAGGCGCTATAAGTATGCTTAAGGAGGCTTGCTTGTGGGTTACAATACGCGGCCCAATGTGTGAAGCTTAACAACATACAGTTACTTATACAGTTAAATTACAGAGTACAATGTTCTACAGTACAGAGTGTGTCGAGTACAGATTATAACAGTGGTAGAAACATTATGTAAAAAGCAGAAAGGCTCTTTAGACAAAGAGCCTTGTCTTTAGGGCCTTGCGGAAGGCAGCATGGGACTCGATGGATCTAACCTGGTCTGGGAGTTTGTTCCAAAGAGTGGCGGCCAAAGTTGGGAAGCTAGATCCTCCAGCACGCACTCTGCGTGAGTGGGGTACTGTGATGCGGTTAACATATGCAGTTCTTGCAGGTCTGGAGGCTGTTTGTCTGGAGATCCTTTGCGTAAGGCAACTGGGGGCGAGGCCGTGAATACATTTGTGGGTAAGGGCTAGTGTTTTGAATACGACCCTTTCCTTAATAGGTAGCCAGTGTGCCTGTCTTCTGATTGTGGAGATGTGATCCCTGCGTGAAAGGCCAGTGGCTGCCCTTAAGGCATTGTTCTGCGCTATCTGAAGTTTGGCCAGGTTATTTTGAGATGTGCCAATGAAGAGGGTATTGCAGAAATCAAGTCTAGAGCCGATGATGGCTCTAGCTATGGTGATACAGTTCTGTTGGGTAAGGAATGGTCTGACAGCGTTAATCAGTTTGGCATGGTAAGCTGCAGAGGACGCGATGGCGTTGACCTGCCTGTCCATGGTGAGGTTTGGTTCAAGGTATACGCCTAGTGTTTTGATCGTTTGTGATACTGCGATAGGGATATTATCGATTGTGAATGTATGGTATTCTTTGGCAAGTTTATTAAGAGTGAAGGGGGATCCTATCAGCAGGAGTTTCGTTTTGTCACTGTTTAAACAGAGCCAATTGTCTGCCATCCAAGATTGTATGGTAGAGTAGATGAGGTTGAGGGTGTTAGAGTCAGCTGGATAGTCTCCTGTGAGAGGTATGAGCACCTGGGTGTCATCTGCATAATTAGTATATGAGATGCCCAAAGAGTCTAACATTTTGAATAGGGGTCTGGTAAAAAGGTTATACAGCGCAGGGGCTATGCATGAGCCCTGTGGGACCCCACATTTGATAGGGCTCGGAGTGGCATTGGCCGATTCGGAAAAGACCTTCATTACTCTCTCCTGAAGGAAAGAGTTAATCCAATCACAGGCCTTAGGAGAGAAGTTTGCCGTGGAGGTGAGATGGTGACAAGAGGTTTTGTGCTCAACGAGGTCGAAGGCAGCGGAGAGGTCTAGTAGCAGGAGGAGAGCAGGTTTGCCTACATCTCTAAAGTCATCTATTTGGTTATTCATATCTAGTAGTGCCGTTTCTGTGCCATGGCGAGGACGAAAGCCAGACTGGCGAAGTCCAAGAAGGTGATTGACCTCAATGTATTTTTTAACTTGTAGGTTAGAGGGGCGTGGGAATGTTTAGAGCCTGGGAGGCTGCTGTCTCCTTATGTCAGTGTGTCCAATGATGATTAGGTGTGTCTTTACGAGAGGAACCGGCCTACACTCCCAATGCCATCCTACCACTTGAGTGTGCTCTAGAAGAGGGGTCCATGAAGAGATTCTCTGGTTCACACACACATGGGAAGATTTATTTTTAGATTTCATAAATAAGCAAGAAAAGTAAGGGAAACAGTTTATTTTTTTGTATTTATTGGGGTAAAATGTAAGGTAGAGAACCAAATGGAAGAAGTCATATTCAGCCTTGTAGGAAAAACTCACAACCAAATAGGATTAAAATACAAAAGGGAAAAGTTATTTTCTTTTATTATTAAAAGTATTTTGAGAAAGGGTGCTAGAAGCGGAAAAGGAAAAGGGGAAAGGATGGGAAATGTTGAGCGTCGTCTTGGGCTGCTGGTGAATCAGCAAGATCTCCAGGTACACCGAATCACAAGCACAGTATTCAGTGTGACTCGCAAGAGAAGTTCACCTAGCCTTACTTCCAGCGAATTTCACAGTGAGCTCTTTTCCAAACCCTCCATTAAAGCTAAAAGAGAGGCTCTTTACAATTTTGCCAGTGCGGAATTAACTTTTCTGCACTGGCAAAGTACAAGATTACCGGTGGGGTGGAGGAATACCTCAAGCTAAGAGCCAGAGGTAATTCCTCCACCCTACCGACAAAAATAGCCGCTATTACCAGCCCCATTATTACTGGTGCCCGTAATACCAGCAAATTCCCCAGTTTAGATTGAACAACAATTCTACAAACAGGCTTCAAATACTCCAAAATTAGGCTGTTCGCATTATCTGTGACATCCCAAGTAGGGAACATATTTTGCATGCTAGGAAAAACTTGCATTGGTTGAACGTGCCAGTGAGAATTCACTTTAAGGCTTTGAGCCACAAATGCCGTTATGGCGCTGCTCCAGTTTACCTGAAGGATCGAGTGGTCACCTATGGTCCTTATAGAGCACTCCGCTCTAGCATTTGTGGATATTTGACCGTCCCCAAATGTAAAAGAGCTAGAGGTACGGGTCGATCCATTTCTGTCCTTGCTGCCCAAGGTTTGAACCAGTTGCCATTTGAACTGCGCTTGAACTCACGTCATCTAGTGCTTTGGAAACGTTTGAAAACTTTCCTTTTTGGATAAAACTTCCTTGTGGCTTTTTTGACTTAGGGTACTGTTGAGTTCGGGTCATCTGTGTTCTGTGGGTGTATTGCTTGTTTTCGGAAGCGCTCTGATTGCAGGCTTTAGCGATCCATAAATAAATACATGGGATGGGGATTTCCAACCCTTACTGGCCCTCATAATTGGGCGGTAATAATGCCGTACCGACTGCCGGTAAAGGTATTTCTGTTTGCCGGTATCCTGGCAGATTTACCAGGATACCAGCAAACTTGTAATGAGGACCAAAGTCCATTAATCTTTATTTCTATATTTTGGTGCAATGCTCGTGGCTATGATTAATTCAGCAGCTTCCATCCGTCACTTCTTCGGTTTAATGTGATTGACTGGTACAGCCATTTAAAGCAGTCTTTAGAGCCACCCACTTTTGACTCTGCACCAACCGTTCCAGAGGTATTGGCTGGCCGTGATTAATTCTCCCGCAGCTATACTAGGCTTCCATGAGCACATGACAGATGCGTCATTAACTATGTTCGAGTGCTTGGTACCATCAACTGTTGCACAGCCTTTCTAGCCTTCCACTAACACCTGTGTAAATGTGGCGGACTCTGCACCATTATCACGTCTTCCAGATGCACTTAAAACACGCAATTCTCTCTGTGACAGCCTGCGAACCCGCAACACCACCTTCCAGGAGCACCAGCGTATAATGTGAGTGTCCTCACCGAATCACTATCAGATATATTTGAAATATAAAACTCTCGTCATTCTTATGTTCCCAAAATGTTCTTTGTTTGTATGCAAATTACCAGGCTTGAGTTCCTCGAACAGATAGGTTGTTGGTGACCTGGGCTGGGGCTCTGCCCCTCAGCCACACCCACAAACCCTTCACCCCAAGGATTAGGGGTTACCAGAGTATTTTTGTTCTCCATTTCTAACACTTATTTCCTTCAATTGCACATCCTGAGGAGGGACCGCCATTTTGGTGCTAAAACATAAAATCTAGGCCTATTGTAATGGTGGGTAAGGGAGGTTTCAACCCTGTGTTGCAAACATACCCATGTCTAAAATGTGCTTTACTCCGCACAGCTCCAGCAGCCTTCCAGAGACGCCCACCTCTCAGGAAATCTCTAGTTTTCCTCACAAACCAGTCTTCCAGTGATTAATGCCGCCCATGAACGATTGCCATGCTCCCTATTAAAGACGTCCCTCTGTGTATTTTCGTCACAGTGACTGCCAGGCCGCCGGCACCGCAAACTGACTGTGACACATAGCAGCAGGCTATTTCCCGGGATAAGAGGGGGGTGGGGGGGCTGCTGCTTCTGAAATCCACCATCGCCGGCCTCTTACAGGAAGCAGGCTTCAAGCGTAAGAGAGCCCCCTCGCTGCTAGTTCACCGGAGCCTGCTCTGTGCTGCGTCGTTGCCAAGGCAACCGATGGCTCTTCATCAGCTGCCGACTGCGACTAGCGCAGGAAATGTTAATTTTTAATTTATACCGAGTTAAAATTGCAGCCGGAATAGAACCCCACCCAACATACCAATGTTCTTCCACGTCCACACATCTTTGTGGTCTGCATTTCAGAGCAGTTTGAACTTGGAGAGCTTTACCAACATGATGCACGTGCCCATTGCATTAAGGATCCATAATATATAGGTTATGGGGAGGGGCAAACTATTCTCCTGCAGAAACAGGACTGCATGTCGCTCCCTCCGCTTTCATGCTGAGGGTCTGATCTATATTTCATCAGTAGGTACATTCCATTCCACTATTAAGAGCAAAACTTTCCAGACAAAAAATGTAGGCTTAAACATATTGGATTTGATATGACTTAAAATGAATGCTTTGCAAGAAATACATTTTGATTTTGCAAGCTTTAAAGTGCATCATTGCTATACAGCACCTGCTAGTGGGGTTAGAATAGTAGGAGCTAGGACCTGTCCCTGTAAAGTGCTTAAGGATGCTTTCCACTGAAACAGACCAACATCCTAGCGTTAGTTAGTTTGTTTAAGAATTCGGAACATGGTAGTATATGTAGGCGTAAGGAGTTGTGCTTTAAAATAAAATCAGTTTATCATCATGTGAGAAATACAGCAGACCTTGCCTACCAAAGCAAACAACACTAAATGCATGTAAAAATGTAAAAAGAAATAATTCTACCTGACTTGGTCACCGATAGCATTTACTGAGCCTCCTCCCAAAAGTATATCAGGCTCTGCGGTCGCGACCCTCTAGTTATGGTTAAGTTGCACCTCCATTAGGAAGAGCAGTTTTTGGGTGACTTATAACTTTAGCGCTGTTCAATAAATTTCTTCAAGGAGGGAAAAGTTATTATGGCGCCCAAAACCTTTGAAATCTGGATAGACATGAATAGAAACAATGGGCCTCATTATGAATATGCCGGTTCGGTAACAACGGTGCCGGTAAACTACCGCTACAGTTGTTAGCGGACCGGCAACTCTGAGTTCGGCTGGCGGGTGCAGCCTTTGACGGAAGCACAAGTACTGTTATTAACGGTGCCGGTGCTTCCGTCCTCCCCATTCCCATTGAGTCCTATGGGACTCAAATGGGAATTGTCAAGTGGGGGAAAAGTGGTTAAAAGTTAAAGGGGGGTCCCAAAAATGTTTGTAATCCTCTTAGTCGAAATGGGAAAACATTTTTGCTCACACATACAGCCCAAACCAGTGGATGGATTTTCACCACATGTGTGCCAGGAGCAGTGGCTTGCTCCCAAAGCGTGCTTTTGTCAATTTGGTGTCAATCCGTCCAGGTTTTATTTTTAAAGTGGCCAAAAAGTTGATAAAAACAAATGTGTGATATCTGGGTCGTACGTGCCCGCTGGTTGGATAGTGAAAAGATTGAGGTGCATCATATGTTTGGAAACGGTTGCCGTGTTGGATCTGCGGACAGCAGCCATTGTCCGCGGAAAATGCTGTGAGGAAAAAGTGGAAAACACATTTGGGGTTATTTTGTGGCCAAAAGAGGGGCTGCAAAGGGTGCAGGAGTGGAATAAAGATGATAGTGAGCTGTTTTTCTAGGTAAAGAAAGTTGTTGCAGGTTCTGCCGAGTCCGCGGACACCGCAGTAGTCCGTGGACAGTGCTGAGAACGAACAGTTTGGAAAACACATTTTTTTTTTTTATGGCTGAAAGAGGGCATGGAAAGGGTAGGGAAGTAGAATTATGATAACATGCAGCTATTTGTATAAGTGAAAAAGGGGTGTGCAGGTGCCGCCGAGTCCGCTGTCACCTCTTACTCTCCGCGGACAATTTATATTTGAATTTTGGGTGAGTTTTGTTATTTGAAGTTGTATTGTATGTACTTGTTATATGGTTGAAATCTATTATGGTAGTTGAGGCCAGTGGCTGGACATGCCCGCACAAAATGTGGCCACTGGCAACACATAGTATAGTAATATGTGGATAGTAATGATAAGTAATGTAGTGGGAGTATACAGTATTTGTAATATGGTGGCATGATAACATATGTACGTGGTATTTATGATTGTAGTACAATTGAGGTTATTGCTCCTTGATGTCTCGTCCACCTTTCATATGGTGAACAATTGTATCCTTATTAAATGGTTACATTATACCTTTATCATCATGGACTGGGCACTGGACTGGCTGATCTGTTTTCCTCACTAATTGCCCTTCCCAGCTGCAACTGGGATGTTTGTACTCCACCACCTCACTGTGTACCTGAAGAGTATCCCTTAGATTTGTCCTATCATTGTGGCAATTACATATCTACTTCCTCCCTCTAGCTCACCTGATGTATTTCTTCTTCTCGCATTTCCAGTGTTAAATTAATAAAACACAGCTTTCCTTAAACTTCCCTGAACTAATTTGTTCTCCTTGTTGTTTATTTCTGATTGTCTGACAGCCATTGAGGCATTGTGTGCGGCTAACAATCTCTGTCTCAATAGTGTATATAGCATTTATGATTGTAGTACAATTAAGGCTAGTGCTCCTTGATGTCTCGTCCACCTTGCACACTTTGAACCATTGTATCCTAATTAAACCGTTACATGATACCTTTAGCATCATGGACCGGGCACTGGACTGGCTCATCTGTTTTCCTCACTAACCGCCCTTCCCAGTGGCAACTGGGCTGTTTGTACTCCACCACCTCACTGTGTACCTGAAGAGTATGATATGATATAATATTTTATTTGTATTGCGCTTGTACACAAGTGTTTCAGAGCGTGACAAGGCAAGGGAGGGGGACAGGGGAGAACAAAACAATGATCTTACTAGGCCCAGTGACATTGAGAACGTGCAAGTTCATGGGAAAGGGGAAGGGGGAGAGTGGAAAGATAAGGAGCAGAGGGGAACAGATAAATAATAATAAATACAAATAAATAGATAATGGAGCAATAAACAGGGGTAGTGCAGCCAGCAAGTGGCAAGTGCTGTGTTTACGGCAGCAGAACTGGGTGTGTCTGATAAGTGCATAAAAAGAAGAAAATGGGGGGTGTGGGGGACTGTATGGGTACAGATACAGTCCCCAGTGCCAGGGGTGGCCGGGAGGCAGTGCAGGAGGGTGGAAAGGTGAGCAGGTACCTGGGCCCAGGGGACAGAGGGTGGCCAGGTGCACAGTGCTGAGAGAGAGCAGATCAGCAGCAGAGAGGGGGAGCAAAGGCACATGCAAAGAGGAAAGTCTTGAGGTGCTTCCGGAACCGGATATAGTTCTCCTCAAGTTTTAGAGTGGCAGGGAGGCTGTTCCAGAGGGAGGTCCCAGCCGAAGACAGATATCTACCCTCAGCTCGTTTCCTTGAAAAACAACTGACCCTGAGGGAGTTAGAGGTAGAGGAATGAGGAGCTCAAGAGGGGAGGTGTTTCCGGAGTGATAGCTGAAGGTATTTTGGACCCAGGCCCCAGAAAGCCTTGTGGACAATGCAAAGGGTTTTACATTTAATCCTTGCATCCAATGGGAGCCAATGGAGAGATTTCAGAGCTGGAGAGATACGATCCGAGGGCTTGAGGCCAAGGACAAACCTCGCAGTCCTGTTCTGGATTAGTTGCAGAGGGCAAAGAGTAGAGGCAGGTAGATTTAGAAAGAGTCTGTTACAATAGTCCAACCTAGAGAGAACTAGAGCTTGGGAGACAGTGAACTTCTTGTGGAAGGAGAGGAAAGGAAGAGTACCCTCTGAAAAGGTGCAGTAGCAAGTTTGATTTTTTAGTGACATCAGGGATGTGGATGGAGAAGGAAAGTGTGGAGTCAAAGATTACCCCCGCGGTGCTAGTACCCCAAGGTTTTATCCTACCATTGTGACAATTACATATCTATTTCATTCTTCTGGCTTATCAGATGTCTTTTTTTCTCATAATTTCCAGTGTTATTTTAATGAAACACAGCTTTTCTTAAGCGTCCCTGAACTTGGCTAACAATATCTGTCTCAATGGCAGTAAAATAGAGTAATGTCTTATTATGACACCTGTACGGTGTTTTTCTCCTACCTTGTGGCTGCTGTCTTTGGCCTGTGTACTCTTACCATTCTGTGAGGCCCAAAACCTTGGGGTTTTATTTAAGTCTTTTCTCTCTATTACTCCTTACATTTTGGAGCTTGTAAATAAAGTGCATCATTTGAGCTTGGCATCCTTACAGGCATTGTACCATTCTTAATTTTCCCCCAGAAGCTCAACGTCTGTAGAGCTCTGGTACTGTGTAGGCTAGACTACTGTAAGCGCTTCTTCCTTAACCTCCCCATTTGTTGTCTATACCCCCTTCAGCTAATCTAGAATAGGGCTGCAAGACTTATCTTTGACCTGACGCCCAGGGATGATATTTCTGCAGCCCAAAAATGTGCACATTGTGTCCTGCTAATGGCAAGAACTATAATATGTCCAACTTTGTTTCCCTAAATACTGCCCTGCTACAGCCCTCTGCTGCTGTAACTCCAGTACTCTGTTTGTCAAATGCTTTTTAAAACAGAGATCGGGAGGCATGTCTCTATCTTCGACTGGTGCGTCTCTTTGGAACAGCCTTCCTGCTCATTTTATACTTGAGCTGGAATGCCTTAAGTTCCGAAAACCTCTGAAAACTGTGTTTTTGATTTCCTGTTTTACTTAATCCTTTCCCTCCTAACTCATACCTCTGCCACTGGTGGCTTGGTCCCTCATAAACCTCACCAGTTCCAGGCCCTATATCTAGTCGACACTAGTATACTCCTCCACCCTTCTGCACTGTATCACCTGATGGCTGTGTAGCACAACCGTGGGACTCCTTTGCCACAGCAGGTTGTTAGTGGCCTCCCACTTGGGCATGTCTTGGTACTTTCCTTCTGGGCTTCTATGAGAACTTGGTAATCCCTACTCCTCTTTCCATTCATGCACTTATTTTGCTGCATAATGCATATGTTCATTTATAGCAGCAGTGTGTACAGTTTTCTTGGATACGTAAGGGGAATGCATATGTAAAACGATTTGCACAACATTTTTAAGTGGCAGTGGTGTGTTTAACATGCTGAAAGGGTTAACTGTTGGTGGATATATGTGTGACTGTTTCAAAGCAGGCAATGAGGTAGTGCTACAAACATAATAGTAAAAAGTGCAGAAGGGCTGTCTTGTGCGATGGTATGCATGTGCAATACAGGTTTTTTAATAAAGCATTGCCTAGAGAGGGGACTGCAGAGACCACCGATAGTCATGAAGGGTCATGCATTATGATCCTTATTGTATGCTAGAGAAAAGTATTTGGGACCGGAAATTGTTTCTGTGTTTTGTTATTTTTCAATAGTATACAATTGTTAATGTTTACCATTAGCATAGTAAAACATGCTAATGGGAATGTTGGAGAATCTTATTGAGTCAAACTACTCCACTGAAAATTGTAAAGTAGATGGAGTCCATAAGCTTATATTTGTTTACAACAAGTTTTTTAACTTTGAAAGGTGGTTCCCAAAGGAACATTTGTTTTAGTGTATTTTTTTTTTTTTGCAGGCGAGGCCCGGAAGTAAGGTGAGGAGGTAAGTAAGGAAAGGGGCAGCAAGCACAGTTATGGAAGGGCAGGTGAACAGGGGACGATGCTGGGAGTGCATTAAATCTAAAGTAGGGGCAGTGTTTCTCATGCTCCTTGATTGCTCCTTGATTGTAGCCTCGAAAGCACTTTGAAACTGCTCCCGCCTGCAGGTGGTGTATTGCAGTATATACAGAGTACAATTGTCTTTGAAAGATATGGATGAACAGCCCCTTTTATAGATTGCAAGGTTGCTGGTGGGATCAGGAGTAGCCTGTGTGGTGGCAGTATTGGTTGAGGAAGATGAGGTAGAGGAAGACAGCCTACTACTTCCTGAAAAGGGGACAATCTTTCTCAAAGTATCCCAGTCATTAGATTTGGTGTGGGGGTGCATGAAGGTGGTCCCGTGGGAGTACTTCCCAGGTTGTCCGTGACTGAGTACAGTGCATTTTACCTTGGTAGCTCCATCCTTTGGTAAACCCCCAACGTTGGTAAAGGACTGCCACACCCATGATTCTGTCTGTGTGCCTTAGGTAGACATTTCCTCTACCTCATCTTCCTGGTCCTCTTGATTGTTTTTTCAATTATTGTGCTTCTTCCGTTTTCTAGACCATCTAGCTGGTGGTAGTGGTGGTGGTTGCTTCTAAGGAGGAGGGATGGCGATAGCTGATGTCATTTTTGAAGATAAATAGCAGATCTACTAATATTCTTCCAAGCATGTGCTGTGTCCTAGTTTGCAAATGGATGATCAGTAAAAATAGGTGTAGGAGCTGTGCAAGGGTACCTTTTCAGTTTCAACCTTCCTAGATCAGATGGAAATGCAACTTCAAACTGTTTGCGAAGCTCTGACCCATTTGCGAAATGCGGACACATTCGCGAACATGTCACTATGCTGCGTGCGCGTGGTTATGGGATGCTCTCTGTAAAGTCTTCAGTGACAACAGAAGTTTGTGAACCTCGGCAAACACAAAAACAGTGGAAAAGGTTGCAAAAAGTGTATAGAAGTGTTAAAACTGTTGATAGGGGGTGAGGAATGCCACCGTTTCAAGTTAAGATTGTGTACATCAGTTGAAAATGTGACTATAATGGGGTAAGTATTATATTAGGAAGTTGTAGCTAATTAGCATTCACTGGTAAAAACCCATGAAATTCAGTGAAAAAACTTTGTTAACGGGACATTATGATTAAGTTCCACTATTAGAAATCTACGAAATTCAGCAAGAAAACTTTGTTAAAGGGATGTTTTGGTTGCAAGTAAAACCTAAAACCCGCAGAAATTCACCAGTTATGGTAAGCTAAGCTACCAAAAATCGCACCACAACCGTGCAATGCTAAGACTAACACCCAGGACATCAAAGATGACTCACAAATGTCATTGACGTCATCACTGATGATATCACATATGAAAAGAATGTTGACAAAAAGTTGCAACAAAGTGTTTATAATTTTGATAACAAGATATCAAGGATGATCGGGAGACCTATCATGAACTACTTAATGTATTAAAGAATGTACTCATCGAAACAACATTATATTGGAGTGCTGTTGTTAATACAGGAACCTAATCATACATACACATAGGCAATGACTGCAGCATGCACAATTGAAGTAAAATATTTTTAATCTGATCATTTTGAATAGTAAAATAATGAATGCTACCTTATCTGAGTTTTGAGTAATGTTAAACATGGATTAAATGCTAACAATTCAAAACTTAATACACACTTATGTTAGTACAAACAATAGAAATGAAGACCCACAATAAATACAAATCAGAGATACATACAGGGAAACTAAAGTAAGAATCACAGCAAAAAACTGGAGTAACAAAGGATACCAGGTCTATCTCTATTCCATGGTCTAACCTGGAAAGCACCGTTAAATTTATATAAACAAAAGAGACCATAGAACGGGTTTCTCTGTGTGGTAAGCTGTAAAAAAATACACACATTTAGACAGTAATTATCTCATATAGACAAACCACAAATTTGTGAAATGTCCACATAAAACAAAGAGAAGCAAAACAATTCAATTTACTTTACTGGTCACATTAGAATATTAATTTGTATTATTTATTATTAAATTATTAGAAAAAGGCATATTGAAACAAAACGATCATGTATATCTAAAAATCATCCGCAGTGCCATCATAATAGCACCTCTAAAACGTAAGACACACAAGGTCTGTCTCATGCAACACACTATTCACATCCTCTCCCAAAAACCATACTCCAGACAAACCTCACTCATACACAAACATTCAAATTCACACCACTGTTATTACATTCAATTATTACAATTAACACACAACTCTAAAACAGTGTTCTAAAATACAATCTCCAATAATTATAAGGAAAAATAGGAGATACTCACAGTAAGAAAACCAATCAATATTCAAAGTATTCAAAACAATACATAACACTGTTATATAGAATGCTGCCTACTACAGCGTCAAATTCCCCAACCCAACATGTTTCTTTCTATGCTTATTCCGTTCTGTAGAAATTCTTCAGGGGTAAGTAGGTCCGGTGTTTTCAGGGGTGTTGACATAGAGGTACAAACGTGTGGACAGGACACAGAGCTTACCTATAAATAAAAACACAGAGAAACACACTCAATCGGGCTCAATGCATAATTATACTGTTGAAACATGCAACTTCCACCAAATTAATAAGCAGAGTGCAAGAAATGGGGCACTAACAACCCCACTACATCCTCTTCCTTGGAGGTAATCACATGTACCCAACAAGGTACAGTGAAAGGGAGACCATCTTAGTTGAATCCATCCCTACACACAAAAACCATCACACCAGTCACCGTGAAACAACCCTGAATGTACCTAGTTACAAAGGTTAAACTGTAATCTGCACTCTCAAATAGTGTTTTAGACTCACTCCAAAGCGCAAGGGTGATGAATGACAAACCCAATACCGCAACACGTGGTTTGGATTTAAATAAGATAAAGTAGACACCAAAGTTGAGGTGGAACCAAGGTAAGCAGAGATAATAAGTGACATTCGACACTCCCAGCACCACCAAACACCCTGAATGAAACCGGGTGTGTAGACTGATATTAAAAATAAACTCACAGCCCTTGGATGCACCAATCGTACAATGGCAAATCTCGTCAGGCGGCAGGTACTGAAGTTAAACCCCTTCAATGGGTCGGTAAAAAAAGATAATACTCTTGTTTGTGCCAAAATATTATGCCCACTCAGTCAGGCTGAAAGTGTTAAATCGCCAGGCAACAGAGCAGCACACATGCAAAGAGATAAAGTAAAAACAAAGCAAAAACTCTGTCAAGATCATCAGCTCAATCCTAAGCAACTGATAATGCGTTCAAGGAATGTACATTCAGTAACCTATAACGCTGATAAAACAGCTCATTGTAATATCAGGTAGTACTAACCTGATATTTAGTGCGCACCGTCTGTAGCGCATGGTGTAAATGTAACTTTCACCCATTCAATCTCCGTATGGTGAACAATCCGTGTATAACCGCAATCGCTGGTTTGTAATTCCAATAAGGCACCAATCGTCTAAATAACAGAAAGCAAAACAAGCCGTGTTAAAGGGGCAGTGCGGATTCTGTTGGATGAAAGCAAAACCAGCACCAACAACCCTCCCCTTTTGCATATGGATCACGGCTTGCCGTATTATAACTAAAAGCTCACTCCCGTCACATCCAGCCGGAGAATTAATCTCGTCTCGTGGGTCTAAAGCATTCGCGGGCATAAATCCTGTGTATACGCTTACCATCAAACAAGAACACGGTGTTCCCCGTCAGCGCCAACAAGTCCACAAGCCGCCGTAGGAAACCGCGTACACCGCTTAAATGCTCCATATGGTCTTACGTACAACCACGTGATGATCATTACGGCACCTGGGTGCTGGTGCCCATGCGCACAACCCCTATTACGTAACAACGTCACAACAGAAATCTACAGATTACAATGCTGACGTCGCAGTGTTAACTGGCACCGTATGGTTCAATCCCTGTCAGGTGGGGTAAGTACACAAATGTGAATATCACATATATCAATAACAGCTGCGTACACCCATTCGATGTCTCAGACTAAAAAAAAAGGAAATAAAAAGGAGAATGTAGAATACCGCGTGTAATATTCTTAACTAAATACATGCGTTCAGTGTCTTAAACCCAATGTTTAGACAATCCACACTTCACTGGTGTGCCACTGAGCAAAATTACTATCAGAACTCATATATTCCAATTAATTTGCTCATTCAGACCCACTACTTGGCTTCTACTCAAGAAGATGAGTCTCATCTCTTCTCTAGTTAAAGTCTGTTTGTCTGTAGATTTACTATTAGTAACAGGAATCTGTTTTAATACCGTCCACCTTAAATCATTACAACTATGGTCACGCATGATAAAGTGACCACCCATAGGGGCCATTAGGTTCTTAGCCCTAATGCTGCTACTATGTTCGTTAATACGGACCTTGATTTTGCGTTCCGTTTTCCCAATATGTAACTTGGGACATGCGCACCAAATGGCATATATCACTTTACTAGAATTGCAATTAGAGAACGATTTCTGTTCCCATGGTGTAGGTAGTCCAATGTCTACCTCAGTAGTGCGACTCGTGAACTGGCAACAGGTACAGGCACCGCACGGTGCATGGCCTTTGGGTTTCGGCAAACCCCATTGCTCAGTGATGGTAATCTGAGCATCGCCTTTAGTACTGATATCATTTCTTCTGACCAATTCTTTCACATTGCGTCCATGCTTGAAAGTGCAACAGGGGGCATCGACAGGTATTTTGGCCTTCGCCAGGATGTGCCAGTGTTTCTTAACAATCTTAACCACTGGATTGGATAGATGATTAAAAGTGCTCACAAACACCAATGTGTCTGTCCTGTCAGCAATGGGTTTCGGTCAGTATTCCAACAGAGCCTCTCGATTGTTGTTAAACGGTCTCTTTAGAGATTTTTTGACAATCTTATTAGGGTACCCGCGCGCAGCTTGATTGTTACTCAAAGTGGCCGCTTCAGACAGGAACACATCCCTATTACTGCTATTACGCTTGAGCCTCAAAAATTGGCCGAAAGGTAAATTATCCCTCAGTGCCTTCGGATGGAAACTCTCATACCTGAGGAGTGAATTCCGATCGGTAACCTTGCGATAAGGACTAAGCTCAAGTGTCTTGGTTACTGGATTGGAAACGATAGTCAGATCTTATACATCTATCTGTCCCTAATTATAGTTTAATGTAAACTTAAGGAACGGTTCAACCCATTTAACAAATGGAAAAAGGCCAACAAAGTGGTTTAATCTCCCTGCCATACCAGTAGCACATCATCGATGTATCTTTTCCACACAGTAATATGTGATTTATAGATGTTATCTCATTATAAACACTCAGGTGTTCAAAGAAATCCACATGTAGATTCGCTAGTGATGGGGCCACCGCCGAGCCCATCGCCGTTCCATGGACCTGTTGATAAAACTGTCAGTTGAACTGGAAATAATTCTCAGTGAGTGAAAGCATGGTAGACCACATGATAAAAGAATTCGGTGTCATGCCAGAGATGCGTTTGGTTAACAGTAACTCTTCTATAACGTCCACGGTGGCAGATTGTGGGATCTTGGTATACAATGAAACAATGTCCAAAGTAACCAAGATATCATCACATGGGTCGAAATGGAAGTTTTCAATCAAATTGATAATTGCCATGGAGTCTTGGATGTATGATGGCATCTTACTCACAAAACCTTTCAAAAAGGAATCAGCGAATTTCGCCAGTGGCTCTAATACAGTGTTAGTGCCCGACACTATCGGTCTACCAGGTGGGTTTGTAAGTGTTTTGTGCACTTTAGACAAGATGTAAAACAGAGGAACACTAGGATCTTGCTTAATCAAGTACTCTGCTTCCTTACGTGTTATCCAACCTCTGTCCTTGGCTTTCTCCACTTTATGCGATATCAGTACTTTCAATCGTGCTGTGGGGTCTTGTTCAATGGGTTTATAGAACGTAGTGTCAGAGAGCTGTCTGGAACATTCATTAATATAATCGGAGCGATTCAAAATGACAATCGCACCACCCTTATCCGCGCTGCGGATAACTATTGACTTGTTATTTCTAAGTGAGTCAAAAGCTTTTCTGTGTGCAGAAGAGCAATTCTGGAATGCATGACACAGGCGCATGCGTTCAAGTTGTTCCAAATCTGACAAAACCCTTCTCTCGAATACAATTGATTCAGGGCTATGGCTCGTGACAGGAGGGCAGAAAGAAGACCAATTATGGAGACCACTCTTAGTCTCATCAATCTCAAAAGGGTTATCTTTGAAGAACTGTTTCAGGTGAATTTTCCTGAAAAAGTTCTTCTATTTCTAACCTCGAATTAAACCGAGCGTATGCAACAGTGGGAACAAATCCAAACCCCTTTTCCAGTACAGTCATTTCAATATCTGTAGGCCTATAGGTGGATACATTTATCAATAGGCTCTGCTGCTCGTGGTTGATGGGGGTTTGTAGTCCCAGTTCTGCAAGTCCTGGTCTAAAAAATTGGCAGAGTCTCCTCTGCCTCTTTGAAATGGTCGAAAATTCTGTGACTTACGCCTATTTGGATTGCCACGGCCACAGCCTCTGCCCCATCTCTGTTGTCTTCCATTGGGGTCATTGATCTGAGTGTCATCATCAGAACTGTGTGAGCTATATGAAGTGTTGGTAAACCTCACACTCTTTTTGTTGTTGTTGTTGTTGTTGCTTGTGTGCCCCATCACAATGTTGTTCGGGTACATACCCTTCCTGGGTATAGCGGAAGGCTTTTTCATGTGTGAAATCAGTAATATCGGACTTCAACCATCTGATCCTGTCACGCACAGTAGATTCTTTAAAAATATTCATTTCTTTAATGATTTCATCCAACCTTTTGGTATACACTTCTAAGGGGACAAGTTTCTTAATAGCCACTAACTTAGTAAGTTCCTCTAGTTGTTTCACTGACATTTCTTTTGCAGTATCTATTATGAGGATTAGCCAATCACGTCCACATTTATTGGCAATGTAGCTCCACTGAATAATAAAATCTTTATTGTCGAGGAACAATCTGGGTTCATTCGGAACCACTAGTCCTTGGGGTAGCACGCCATTGCGTAAATACTCCAACATTATTGTACCATGGTGTTCGGTGCGGATCGACCTTTTACGTAATTGGAAAAGTTCATCCCAATTACTAATGTTGGTCAGAGGAGAACCATCCCAGTCATTAGAAAAAAGAGAACACTTTGCTAGTAATTCCGCCACATATTTCTCATCATAGCTGCGGGTTTCATCAGCTGCCATAATGTAGATAATAATGACCACACACTACGTG
This sequence comes from Ambystoma mexicanum, assembly GCF_040938575.1. Classification (NCBI taxonomy): domain Eukaryota; kingdom Metazoa; phylum Chordata; class Amphibia; order Caudata; family Ambystomatidae; genus Ambystoma; species Ambystoma mexicanum. Next base: position 326,879,553 of record NC_090934.1, read on the forward strand.
ATGCCGAAAATGTAACACTTTCACAACCAGAACCAGACAAATAACCAGAACCAGAAAAATAAACAAGGAGAAACACAGTCACAGGCGTAGATGGTGTGCCTCGGAGCAAAGGATGGAAAAAGGAATCCCACGACCGAAGCCGTGCAAAAACAGCAAAAAACTGGAGTAACAAAGGATATCAGGTCTATCTCTATTCCATGGTCTAACCTGGAAAGCACCGTTAAATTTATATAAACAAAAGAGACCATAGAACAGGTTTCTCTTAGTGGTAAGCTTTAAAAAATAAAGACATTTAGACAGTAATTATCTCATATAGACAAGCCACAAATTTGTGAAATGTCCACATAAAACAAAGAGAAGCAAAACAATTCAATTTACTTCACTGAACACATTAGAATATTAATTTTTATTATTTATTATTAAATTATTAGAAAAAGGCATATTGAAACAAATCGATCATGTATATCTAAAAATGATCCGCAGTGCCATCATACTAGCACCTCTAAAACATCACAGACACACAAGGTCTGTCTCATGCAACACACTATTCACATCCTCTCCCAAAAACCATACTCCAGACAAACCTCACTCATACACAAACATTCAAATGCACACCACTGTTATCACATTCAATTATTACAATTAACACACAACTCTAAAACAGTGATATAAAATACAATCTCCAATAATTATAAGGAAAAATAGGAGATCCTCACAGTAAGAAAACCAATCAATATTCAAAGTATTCAAAACAATACATAACACTGTGATATAGACTGCTGCCTATTACAGCACCAAATTCCCCAACCCACATGTTTCTTTCTATGCTTATTCCGTTCTGTAGAAATTCTTCAGGGGTAAGTAGGTCCGGTGTTTTCAGGGGAGTTGACAAAGAGGTACAAACGTGTGGACAGGACACAGAGCTTACCTATAAATAAAAACACAGAGAAACACTCAATTGGGCTCAATGCATAATTATACTAATTGAAACATGCAACTTCCACCAAATTAATAAGCAGAGTGCAAGCAATGGGGAACTAACAACCCCACTACATCCTCTTCCTCGGAGGTAATCACATGTACCCAACAAGGTGCATTGAAAGGCAGACCATCTTAGTTGAATCCATCCCTACACACAAAAACCATCACACCAGTCACTGTGAAACAACCCTGAATGTACCTAGTTACAAAGGTTAAACTGTAATCTGCACTCTCAAATAGTGTTTTAGACTCACTCCAAAGCGCAAGGGTGATGAATGACAAACCCAATACCGCAACACGTGGTTTGGATTTAAATAAGATAAAGTAGACACCAAAGTTGAGGTGGAACCAAGGTAAGCAGAGATAATAAGTGACATTCGACACTCCCAGCACCACCAAACACCCCGAGTGAAACCAGGTGTGTAGACTGATATTAAAAACAAACTCACAGCCCTTGGATGCACCAATCGTACAATGGCAAATCTCGTAAGGTGGAAGGTACTGAAGTTAAACCCCTTCAATGGGTCGGTAAACAAAGATAATACTCTTGTTTGTGCCAAAATATTTCTCCCACTCCGTGAGGCTGAAAGTGTTAAATTGCAAGGCAACAGAGCAGGACACATGCAAAGAGATAAAGCAAAAACAAAGCAAAAACTCTGTCAAGATCATCAGCTCAATCCTAAGCAACTGATAATACGTTCAATGAATGTACATTCAGTAACCTATAACGCTTATAAAACAGCTCGTTGTAATATCAGGTAGTTCTAACCTGATATTTAGTGCGCACCGTTTCTAGCGCATGGTGTAAATGTAACTTTCACCAATTCAATCTCTGTATGGTGAACAGTTTGTGTACAATGGCACTCGCTGGTTTGTAATTCCAATAAGGCGCCAATCGTCTAAATAACAGAAAGCAAAACAAGCCGTGTTAAAGGGGCAGTGCGGATTCTGTTGGCTAAAAGCAAAACCAGCACCAACAACCCTCCCCTTATGCATATCGATCATGACTCGCCGTATTATAACTAAAAGCTCACTCCCGTCACATCCAGCCAGAGAATGAATCTCCTCTCGTGGGTCTAAAGCATTTGCGGGCATAAATCCTGTGTATATGCTTAACATAAAACAAGAACGCAGTGTTCCCCGTCAGCGGCAACAAGTCCACAAGCCGCCTTAGGAAACCGCGTACAATGCTTAAATGCTCCATATGGTCTTACGTACAACAACGTGATGATCATTACGGCACCTGGGTGCTGGTGCCCGTGCGTACAACCCCTATTACGTAACCACGTCAAGACAGAAATCTACAGATTCTAATGCTGTCATCGCTGTATTAACTGGCACTGTATGTTCAAGGCCCGTCAGGTGGGGTAAGTACACAAATGTGAATATCACATATATCAATAACACCTGCGTATATCCATTTGATGTCTCAGACTAAAAAAAAAGGAAATAAAATGGACAGAGAGAGAATGTAGAATACCGTGTGTAATGATCTTATCTAAATACACGCGTTCAGTGTCTTAAACCCAATGTTTAGACACATCACACTTCACTGGTGTGCCACTGAGCAAAATTACTATCAGACCTCATATATTCCAATTAATTTGCTCATTCCGACCCACAAGGTGGCTTCTACTCAAGAAGATGTGTCTCATCTCTTCCCTAGATAAAGTCTGTTTGTCTGTAGATTTACTATTAGTAACGGGAATCTTTTTTAATACCATCCACCTTAAATCATTACAACTATTGTCACGCATGATAAAGTGACCAACCATAGGGGCCGTTCGGTTCCTAGTCCTAATGCAGCTCCTATGTTCGTTAATACAGACCTTGATTTTGCGTTCCGTTTTCCCAATATATAACTTGGGACATGCGCACCAAATGGCATATATCACATTACTAGAATTACAATCAGAGAACAATTTTTGTTTCCATGGTCTAGGTAGTCCAATGTCTACCTCAGTAGTGCGACTCATGAACTGGCAACATGTACAGGAACTGCACTGCACAGTGCATGGCCTTTGGGTTTCGGCAAACCCCATTGCTCAGTGATGGTAATCTGAGCATCGCCTTTAGTACTGATATCATTTCTGCTGACCAATTCTTTCACAATGCGTCCAAAGCGCAATGGGGGGCATCGACAGACATTTTGGCCTTCGCCAGGATGTGCCAATGTTTCTTAACAATCTTAACCACTTGATTGGATAGATGGTTAACACCAATGTGTCTGTCCCGTCAGGAATGGGTTTCGGTCTGTATTCCAACAAAGCCTCTCGATTGTTGTTAAACACTCTCTTTAGAGATTTTTTGACAATCTTATTAGGGTACCCACGCGCAACTAGATTGTTACTCAAAGTGGCAGCTTCCGACAGGAACACAATCCTATTACTGCTATTACGCTTGAGCCTCAAAAATTGGCCGAAGGGTAAATTATCCCTCAGTGCCTTCGGCTGGAAACTCTCATACCTGAGGAGCGAATTCCAATCGGTAACCTTGTGAAAAGGTCTAAGCTCAAGTGTCTTGGTTACTGGATTGGAAACGATAGTCAGATCTAAACAATCTATCTGTCTCTTATTATAGTTTAATGTAAACTTAAGGAACGGGTTCAACCCATCTAACCAATGGAAAAAGGCCAACAAAGTGGTTTCATCTCCATGCCATACCAGTAGCACATCATCGATGTATCTTTTCCACACAGTAATATGTGATTTATAGATGTTATTCTCATTATAAACACTCAGGTGTTCAAAGAAATCCACATATAGATTCGCTAGTGACGGGGCCTCTGCCGATCCCATCGCCGTTCCATGGACCTGTTGATAAAACTGTCCGGCTTTGGAGTGCCTCACTGGAAGCTACTTCCCCCCCTTTCTCCATTGTGAGATTGGGCGGGAGCTTTTTCCCTGCTAACCAGATGACTACATCTACCAGAAGCCCTTGCAGCTAATTATCATCACCTGCACCTGCGGTGAGCTGCAAGTTAACACAGCCTCCCTGATGACGTGTATTGGCACAGAAACCGGTCGGAGGAGAACACCAGTGGCTTGGAAGGTTGTGCAGGGAACTGGAGTGCGCCCCTTTCCTCGTTTTTGTCATATATATATATATATATATATATATATAATATAATATATATATATATATGTTTATATTTAGTGAAAAAACTTTGGATAAAGGGAAGTTATGATTAAGTTGTGCTACTAAAAACCTATGAAATTCCGTAAAAAAGCTTTGTTAAAAGGACGTTATGGTTACAAGTAAAATTGAAAACCCCTGAAATTCGCCAGTTATGGTAAGCTAAGCAACCATAACTCACGTCACCACCGTGCACTGCTAAGACCAAAACCCAGGACATCAAAGATGACATCACAAATATCATTGATGACATCACTGAGGACATCACCTATGCATTTAGTTTTCATACCAGGGGTTGTGAATGTAATGTTGGCAAAAAAGTATCAGGGATGATCGGGAGATGTGTAATGAGCTACATACTTCATTCTGCTATGTAGTGTTCTAATGAACATTCCATTGCAGTGTTCTTTCTAGTACAGGAACCTACTCATACATAAATATAGGTACTGGCTGCAGCATACACCATAGAGGTACAATATTTGGAATTGTCCAAAGTTATATTGTAAAAGGGTGAATGCTTCTGTATCAGACTTTTACATACTGTGAAACATGTACTAAGTAGCTAGTAATGCATCACTTACTACATATTTCTACTAATACACACAACACATAAATAGACTACAACGCATACCAATATGGGACTTATATATGGATCGTAAAGTAAGCAAACAAGAGCCAGTATCCCTAGCAACTGTGTATAACCTACAAATCTAAATCAGTACAATTCTAGTGTGGCTAAATTCATGACAGCATGAACCAAGTCGGTGCAGTTCAAGTGTGGTTAAATTCAAAAGCAGCAGGAACTAAATCAGTACAATTCTATTATGGCTAATTTTAAGAGCATTGTTTACTAAATCAGTTCAATTCTAGTGTGAGTAAATTCAAAAGCAGCTGAAAACAAGTCAGTACAGTTCTAGTCTGGCTAAATTCAAGACAGCATGAACCAAATCAGTACAGTTCTAGTGTGGCTAAATTAAAAAGCAGTGGGAACTAAATCAGTACAATTCTAGTATGGCTAAATTCAAATGAAGCCGGAGCCAAGTCAGTATAGTTTTAGTGTTGTTAAATTCAAAAACAGCATGAAGCAAATCAGAGTTCTAATATGGCAAGATTCAAGACAGTGTGAACTAACTCAGCACAGTTCTAGTGTGGCTAAATTCAACACATTGTGAACCAAATCCATACAGTTCTAGAGTGGCTAAATTCAATAATAGTGTTAACTGAATCAGTACAAATGTATTGTGGTTACATTCAAAAGCAGTGTTAACTGAATCAGTAACATTCTAGTGTGACTGAATTCAAAAGCAGCAGGAACCAAGTCAGTATAGTTCTAATGTGGCTAAATTCCAAAACAGTGTTGGGTCGCCAAGAGCACTCATCAACCCAAGGGCCAGTCTCAGCTTGCAGATAATAAGTAATATAAGCAAATGAGGGGAGGGACACAGACTGATGGTAAATCAAGCATCCTGTATTATATCACAAATACACGGCAGATTGAGGGATCAGCAAGGAACACAGCATGCAAGTGTTCAGGCAGTTTGGAACACAGAGCTATCTCTGAGTCCCCAACCCTAGTTTCCCGGTTTATATAGCTTATCATAGGCAAACATTAATATGTTTCAGTATTTTCACAACAGGGGTGTTAATTGGCATGAGATTGCAGACCTTTGGCAAGAGCTGTTGACATCTCACTTGTGACCTGCAGGGACATCATGTTGTAATATGAATAAGCGGCATTTAGAGAAAACCCTCCTGTAATCTCTCTAAAGATGACACAAGTGATTACAGTTCAAATGTTTTTATTAAACTGTAAATGCAGGATGGAAAAATGCCTAACCTAAACCTAAATCTAAGATGGGAGCATGCTTCAACCATCAAATGAAAAAAGGCAGTCCTTGTGGTGTCTTGTCAAAGTAAAAGGCCTGTACTAAAAATAACCTTTGCCAAATCTTTAAAACTAATAACAGAAAGAGTGTGGAATAGGGTTTCAAGAAGAAAGAAGCGTTCACAAATAATAAGTCAGGATGTGATTGCCATGGGTCTTCCTTCCCCATCATTTGAGCATGGGACAAATTGGATCTCCTGAGCTCAGCACACGCTCAAGCTTTTCCAGCACGAGCCAACAGTACCATTCCAGGTATCAGGTTCTACGATGGTTAAGTTTCTTTTGAATAAACAGTCTCTTGCCTTATGAGGGCCTGATGTATTCTACAAAACAAACAAACAAAAGTTCCATTCGAATTAATGTTGCAGTGATGACTGTCCACGCCCTGGATCTCCCTCTTTCGGGCTTGGACCCCCTTACAAATCTTATTTTCTTTTCAACCAATTTGCTGTGGACATCCCTCGATCAGGTTTCATGTCTGTCAACACACTGTTCATGGGACGTCAGGCTTTGTCCCTTCTTATTCGCATCCGTCCGCCAGGTTCACTCTTGCCAAACTTTGCAACACCCTGTTCATGTGCTACTTTCACCAAGCGGGATTCATTTCCCTTTTCTTCACAATCATCAGTCGGTCAAAGACTTTTGACTGTACAGAGGATTTGACAAGACCCCTGTATGAACACTATAACCTCTTTTCGCCTTTCCCAATGCCTTCAGGTTATGGTAGTTTCTACCATCGGGTAATCAACCAGAGTTTCCGCTTGACCTTTCACATGGTGCCGGACTCCTCTGTTGATGGTTTTCCCCTTTTTTCATCAATAATATGTTTCAGCCTTTAACAGTTCATATTAGCTGTTTGCTACTTTCGTTCAACACAGTTTGGTTTCTTATTGGCTCTCCCCTTGACTCACCGGCTGTGATGAACTGCTTGGCTTTCTTTCTCTTTGGAGTCAAGGTTGGTACCACAGAGACAAGCATCTCGCCCCGGCTTGGTAATCAGCGGAGGAGGGTCTTGTCTACCATTGACATCTGCTGATACACATGCTGGCTATTGTTTGCGGTCTTATGTTTTCTTCTGCGGAGGTCTCAAGGGCCTTTATTGGAAAAGTGCATGGTCACTTCTCTCCTTGTCCCCCTCTCGTTATGCACTGTCTTTTTTCTCCTCTTGAACTGCTTTGCTGAGTTAACTCTCATCTTGTGCTGTCTGCCTTGCTTGACCTGTGCTCTCGTGCTCCACCTTTTATCCTTGTGGGAAAGAGAAAGATCCGTCAGGTGTTTGTGATTCTGGTCAATTGCCTGACTTTGCCTAACCATTGTATTTGGACATGTCAGGTAAACGGCTCTGGTATTAGTCTGTTGTATTTTGTGTTGTTGCGAAAGTGTTTGTGTCGGAAAAGCAGACAGCAGTATTTTGGAATATCCTACATGGTAGAATGGGGAAAAAGTGGTGAAAGAAGGGGGATCCCGCATCTCACCCATCTGTGTTCCACTCCCACTGCCCCAAAAACCCCCATCCAGGTGATCCCCTCTCACTGGTCCATCCCCAGAAATGGGATCCAATAGCGATGGCCGTGTCCTGGCCACCTGGATGACAGATCTCCGGTGACTAGCTAGGGAGACACCTTCAGGTTTCTCACATCTCCCATATATGTGGCTAATGCCATACTTTCCGAGAATACGTGGAAGGGATGGTCTGACACGTTGTCTGCCCTATGAGGGGTTTGGGCCTGTCTTGGGTGCTGCGTGTAGAGCAGGCAGAAGGAGGCATATAGAGACGTGACATGGAGGGTCTGAGGCATAACTGTATGGGACATCCTAATGTAGCATACTATAGCATAATATAGCATAACATAGCACAGCATGACATAGCTTAGCATAGCAACCCTGTATAACGTAGCATACCCTAACATATCAATGCATAGTAATCCTGCATAACATAGCATTGAGTAGCAATTCTTCCACATCAGTGTGCACCAAAGCAAATCAGTAAGATTCTAGTGTGGCCAAATTCAAAAAGTATTTACTAAATTAAGTGAATTCTAATGTGGCTACATTCAAAATCAGCAGACTCCAAATAAGTACAATACTAATATGGATAAATTCAAAAAGAAGCAGGTGCAAAATCAATACATTTCTAGTATAGCTAAATTCAAAAGCAGCGGACGCAAAATCAGTGCAATTCAAGTGTTTAAAAATTCAAAATCAATGTTAACTAAATGCATACAATTTTAGTGTAGCTAAATATAAAAGCATTGTTACCAAAATAAGTAAAATTCTAGTGTGATTAAATTCTAAAGCTGCTTTAACTAAAATATTGGAATTCTAATATGGTTACATTCAAAAGCAGCAGATGACAAAGCAATACAATTCTTGTGTGACTAAATTCAAAAGCAGTGTTGACTAAATCAGTATGGTTCAAGTGTGGCTAAATTCAAAAGGATTGTTAACTAAATCAGTAGAATTCTAGTGTGGCTAAATTCAAAAGCAGCGTTAACAAAAATCAGTAGAATTTTAGTGTAGCTAAATTGAAAAGCAACATACACCAATTCAGAACAGTTCTATTGTGGTTAAATTCAACAGAAATATATGCCAAATCAGTTCAATACTTGTGTGGCTAAATTCCAAAACAGCATGAAGCAAATCAGTAAGGTTCTAGTGTGCCTACATTCAACAGTAATGTTAACCAAGTCTGTACAGTTTATTGTGGCTAAATTCCAAAACAGCATGAAGCAAAACAATACAGTACAAATGTGGCTAAATTTAAGACAGCCTGACCTAAGTCAATAGACTTCTAGTGTGACTAAATTCAAGACAGTGTGAACCAAATCAGTACAATTCTAGTGTGGTTAAATTCAAAAGCAGTGTTAACTAAATTAGTACAATTCTAGTGAGCCAAATGCAAAATGAACTTTAACTAAATCAGTAAGGTTCTAGTTTGGTTCAATTCAAATGAAGTGGACAGCAAATTAGTACAATTCTAGTGGGGCCTGATGTAAAAGCGGAGTTAGGTAAATCCGTAAGGTACTAGTGTGGTTAAATTCAAAAGCAACGCACAACAAATTTGCACAATTCTATTGTGACTAAATTCAAAAGCAGCATTGACTATGTCATTCAGTTTCCAGTGTGGCTAAATTTAAAAGCATGGTGAACGAATTTAGTTTGAATTATATTGAATGTCTGGTACCCTCTTTTATCTAGTCCTCTGTGTAGGGGGCTGTAGCTCAGAACACAATGCGAATAGGCCAACAGGAATTACCCTTAATCACAGCCTTCACTTGTCACCCTGGCAAGGCTGCCCTGGGAGGGTCAAGTAAGAGTGTTGGTTGGGTCACGTGAACCCCAAAAGCACCAATTAGAGGTTGGGGAAGGCTTGCAGGAGGTCAAGGGTTGGGGATGGAAAAGCAGCAGTGTGGTCTTGTTTATTTATCTCCTTTTAAGTGTTAAATTAAATAAAGTTAATGGACAAGGGGTTACTTTAATTAAAAATGAATGGCAGGGGGTCAGGATTAATAAAAACAAATTAAGTGAAGGTTGGTTGGGATACATTAATTAAATTTAAAGGCAGTGGGGTCGGGAATCCTTCATTAAAATTAAGGGCCGGAGGATCAGAGTTAATTAATTAAAATTAAGAGCTGGGGGGTCAGGATTCATTCATTAATATTTACGGAAGGGGTCTGGATAAATTAAGTTAAGGGGAGGGGCTATTGGCTGTGGAACAGGCCGTAAGGCCTGGACTTACCTGCTGCTTGATGTGCAAAACTCTTCCAGACAAGGCGGCAGGAAGCAATGAGATTCCTACATATTATGGAATGCTTGTTGATAACCCTGCCCAATTCAATTAGCTTGGATTGAGCTGTGAAATAATTTGGATCAATCAATTATGTCTATAATAGGTTAATCAAGACTATTTGAATGATTCACACAATTAAACATTATCTCAGTATCATTGTCAGGGATACAATTTGGAAAGTACGGGTTTTAGCTGATAAGTGATGGTTGAGTTAGGTTAGAGTGTGCAAATAGAGGCAGTCCTAAAATCACTAAACTATATGTGTAAACTAGTTGCACCTAACCTTAAAATGCAGCACATCAAAACTATTCCAATGTACTACTCAAACAATGTTAGTGGCTTGTTGAGACACTTCTGCCACTATGAAAACCTTGATCAGGGTCTGAATGGCAGGAACAAAAGAGCAACGTTGTGGAATCCAGCCTGTCAAGGCTACGTCTGCAAGCTTAGTCTACTTTTCCCAGCCCCCTCTCCCAGTCCTTTTAGGTGTGGTCTCCCCCACGTGCCCTCTTCACTTCATGGCCCTCTCTGCACTGCTACCGCAGACCTGTACACACATGCTTTAGGCTCCTGCTGTCTGGCAGGCAAGTCTGCGGGCTGCAAAGCCGAAAGCCCTACATACTGCACATGGTCTTCTGTACGCAACCTTTTGTGCATCAGGCTTCCATCTCCATGGCCTACAGAACTCGAACAGAAAACCTACCTATTTAGGAAATTGTTTGCTTTAGCAGACTGAGCATTCTGCTTATTGGGATTCATTTCACACGTTTATGTCTGCACAAGAAGGACTCTATGTCTGCTATGCGTTTTATGATCTCTGCACTTACTTTTTCCTTTCAATCATCTCTTCTATAATATGTAAGGCTCCTAAAACCAACCATGCACTTCTCATCTGGGAGTGAAGGCCCTCATAACACATGGTGTGTCAGACATCATAGCTTTTTTTATCATTAGACATCCACAATCTGACTGAATCAGTATCTATGGTTGTTGGTTACAAACCCTTTAATTTTTGGATGAGGATTGGGAAGTATGAAATGCGTGTGAAGCAAGGGATGCATTACATATTTAGTGATTCAAGACTACAGCCCTTTTCACGACATACAATATAACAACTGAGTGGTCTTTGTTATGTTCCCAAAATTCCCTTTTATGTTATGCATTTCTCATAGGGGTATTTTGAAAAAGTACAGTAGGAGTGTACCCAACTAACCATCTTGTTAAACAACGTTATGTCATAGAAATGTATAAAGCGCTCGTACACCAGAAGGCAACTTGGTGCTAATCAACAGAAGCAGCATAGCGGTGGTGGAGCTCTAATCAGATGGGTTTTGAGAGTGCGCCTAAAATGGAGTTAGATATCCATGACACGCAGAATAAATAATAACTTTCTAGCAGAAAATAATTAGTGTGGTTATTTTAGGTTTTGATAATGTGCTGTGCATAGAAAAACAGTCACAACATTCTTATCATGACTACACTTTATAGTGCAAGATATACAAACTGTAAAATTCAAAAAGAGATAGTTTACAATATTGGCACTATTGAATAATTTCCTTTCTATTTCATTGTTTTTTTGCAGAACACATAAAGCATTTGTTCTCTCAAAATGGTGTCCTTCCTGGAAAAGGTCAAAGGGTCAAGCACAGATTAAAACCAATTGTCTATTTCTTCTCTCTGTATCAAGACAAAGTGGGGGTCATTACAAGGTTGCCGGTCCGGAAACAACGGTGACAGTAAGCTTGCTGATGCTGTTGTTTCCGGACCGGCCAACTACAAGTACTGCGAGCGGGTGCCTTTCTGCCCTCCAGGTCTGACCTGGCGGGTGGAAAGGAACACACTTGCAGACCTTGATGGATGCACCGGCACCATTCTTGAATGGTGCCGGTGCATCCATTCTCCCCATTCCCATTGAGTCCAATGGGACTCTAATGGGAATGGGGAGTCATATTTTCCAGTGCCTGGCAATGGGCAATTACCGGGACTGGCGCGGCCATAATGCCCCGGTAAGTCTGTCTTGTCGGGCGCCGGTAATAAAATGACTCCGGTGTCAGCCGGGCCGGCTATCGCCGGACTCATAATGAGGCCCAGTTTCATTGTAGGTGATGTCCACTGATTGGTTGGCAGAGCAGCTAAACCTGCACATTTGATGCAATATGCACAAACAATAATAACAAAAAAAGAGAGAGAGAAAAATGGAAAGCAATTGTAAACCCATCAAGCCGGGACCTCTGGTCACTTACAAGTTCTGTCAGAAAACCAGAGCCCCACAGAACCTCCCAATCAGCTCCTCCCATATGGACAATTCACCCCAGTTTGGTGGCACAATCCCGAAAGGCCACAAGTGGTGACAATGTACACTTCTTCTCTCCTTCTACTCGTAAGCCTACAAAAGCCAGTATCCACCCCATCATTCAAGATAACTGTGTTGTTTCTCTAGTCACACTACTGTCAGCAATGGCTGGAATGGCTCGTGAACAAAATTAGTAGCTGACAACGTAACTGTCGCCCACAGAGAGAGTGTAACAAGCGAGAGAGAAAGAGATGGAGAGAGAGTCACACATAGAGAGTAGGAGAGAAAAAGAGCCTGCAGAGAGAGAAAGAGAGAAAATGACTCTGCAGAGAGAGAGAGAGAGAGAGGAAGAGAGATAAATGGAAAGATATATAGAGAGATGGCAGAGAGAGAGAGAGATTGTACGATATTCGCGGTACAGCTAATATTGTGTAATTTGCTCTACGCAGCACTTGCCTCTTCCTGCTTCCTTTTGCACTTAACTTAGCCAAGGTTTTGCAAAGCCCAGTGGAGGAACCAGCCATGGGTTGGGATGAGGTGCTTACCCACCCCTCTCCCCCAAAAAGTGTTCAAACAATCATTAACAGGCATAAGCAATGCATGTGGCAGAAGACAGAAGCCTGTGCTGCCTACATCAATGTATTTCCCATGATGCAGCCAAAGCCTTGACTGCCCAGCCAGGGTATTTATCAGGGACGTAATTTCACCAAAATGCTTGGGGTAGCGGAAGTGACATCACACGACCCTTGACCCCCGATGACATCACAAGAAGTGATGTCATTTGACCTGACCCCAAAGTGATATCACAGGAAGTGATGGAACACACCCTTTCAAGCGTTGACAAAACAGGAAGTGGCATCACATAGCATTGTACACTACGAAAAATATGGTTACAATATCACTATAATGTGATGTACATTTCATACAAGAATGGATCGTCATATGTATGGTTGAGATCAGTGTGTTTAGGCCCACATTACCAAATAACAGTGAATGCAAGCAGACGTCCATGACCAAATGATAATGATGTGTTACTATATAGCACTTACGCTTAAACGCTTTGTACAGAACAAATATACACCCAATATCACCAAACCTGTGTTGGTACTCATTTATCGACCTCAGAAGGGTGAAAAGCTGTGTTGAGGCGTTTAAGAACAGACTAAATCAGTGACTCACCCCCTGAAGTGTGCCTGAAATAAACCTTTAATGAGTCTAGCAATTATTGTATAGAATTCCAGAAAGACACATTATTTGGTATTCCTATTCTTTCTTATTCAGGGTCAATGCTGAAAGTGTTAGACTTGTGGCGCTCCAGTTCTTATTTTTCTTCTTTTTTCTTAAGGGGCCTGAACAAGAAAGCCAGCAACTCCAGAAGGAAAGAGCCACATGGTGCTGGCCACAGCCCAGGAGCTTGCATTACAAAAAAAAAACAAACACAAACGAACTCTTTATTTCTCTTTTTTTTTTTTTTAGATGTCTCAAGGGCGTCCACAGAGGTTGCAAGGGAGACCTCAGAGGTCGCTGTTGCGACCTCTGGCAACCCCTAAATGAAGTCCCTAGTATTTATATGTGTCATACCTCCCAAAAATGAGCATCTCCATAGGGAGCTAAATATCCTCATCACCTTGGATGACGAGTATGAAATTGCCCCATGGAGACACTGGCCTGACAGAATGGAGTGTTTGGGGCCTAGGGAGAAGACAACAAATGGGAGGAGTTAGTGTGAGAGAGGAAAGAGCTGCGAGGAAAGCAGGAGGATAGTTCAACCATATAAAACACAACACTTAATTTATTGTGTTATTAATTAAGTAGAGGGGGTCAGAGACGGCATGGCGAGAAGGTGGTTGGGCAACAGGGGTGGAAGATGGATGGAATGAGCCAAAAGGAAGCCTAACATGCGGAAGGAACATATGTTCCTTAGTATATGGTCTAGCAGCACACGGCTAGGCAATTTACTAGTGTGTGTAGTTTTTAGGTTGACCAGAAAAGTGATTCTGTGTCTTTGGGATACCAACTGTATAAACCTGCTTGTTTTGTATTATTTGTTTCTAGTAGGTTCATACAGTTGCAAACTAACACACATTACAACTCCCATGTTGGGTCAATTTCTTAATGGAAGCTCATTACTGGAAAGCAGGTGTCCTGGTGACAAGGTGTCTCCTTGCCAATCCATGCAGTTAAATAGGAGGCATACGAAAAATAAAAATAATGGTTTGTGAAAATAGGGACATGGGTAATATGTTTACACTTTGCGTTCGTTGGTTTAGGCATAGTGCCCAAAAGGGTTGGGGGATTACTGCCATTGTTTGGTGTGGTAGAGTGTGTGTGTGTGTGTGTGTGTGTGTGTGTGTAATATTTACTGTGAACACATTGTATTTGAACAGGCAGAAACCAAGCATTAACAAACCCAACAGTTTTTCCTTGCCCATAGTGAAAATATGTTTTTTTTGTTGTAAAGTATTAACATCACATGCCCACGTACCCCCACAATTTGCCCAGTGTGGCAACAGCATACACAAGTTACCATAATTTTGAAGGTTTTCCATGATAAATTAGCATAATCACATCATGTTATGGGTATTACCATCATATAACAACATACTCAGATCGCTGCCAGAGTCTTGTAGTAATTGGCATCTGTTGCCATCAGACATCAGCAAAACACATACGCTGCAAGCTATTTAGATAATGGCCCTCATTAGGACCCTGGCGCTAAGGGGTTTGCGCCAGCGTTAGCTGCGCCGACCCCTTACCGCCAACTACGAGTTCCCATAGCGCCATGGTCATTTTTCCGCCCGCTTTTTGCGGGCGTAAAAATCCATGGCGCTATGGGACCTCGGTGTTAATTACGCCACCGTAGTGTACGGTGGCGTAATTAACACCTTCCCCACTCCCATTGAGCCCTATGGGGCCGAAATGGGAATGGGGAAGGGTAAATGGGTCAATGGGGACTTACCGCCCCGCCGACCTCGGAATGGGGCGGTAAGTCCGCCATCCGCCATGGCGTAAAGGGACTTTGCGCCATGGCGGAAAAGTCTGCCGATGGCGGAAAAAATCCGCCAGGGTCGTAATGAGGGCCAATGTACCCATATACTTTTATCATATGAAGGGCATAGCTACAACATGCCAGATGTTCACATTATATGGCCAGGCTCTCACACCATTAGACAGCTCTTGCCATCACATACTTATGTGTTCATGCCCTATATCAGATATTGTTATAAGATTCTCACACACTCCCATCAGGTAACATATTTTGCAATTTTATATTCCAGCACTCGGCAAATGTTGTCATGATTGTCCTATGTTCTCACATGTATATGTGCCGGGAGTGTATACACTGTGAACCTCACTGGGAAGCAAGAAAGTGATGTTCTAAGAGGACACAGCTGGGGGTTATAGGTAGTGAGCATGGATGTCAGTGCTAAGTCAACAATAACTGTCCCACATATTTAAACATACATTAAAAAGTATATGCTGTGGAGTTTCCTTTTGGAACTGCTAATGGAATATGCGGCTTGTCACACAATTTGTTTACACATTTTGCAGTAAAATGCAGAGTCTCGTCTCGATTTTTCCAAAATATGTTCGAGAGAGAGAGTTGGCAGAATCGGGTTACATTTGAGAATTCTTGCTGTCACATTACAAGAAATGGCCTCTGTAATACTCAACCTACCTCAAAGTACCCCATTCTTCATTGCAATCACAGTTTTACAAAGCCAAACTGCTAGTCACAGGTGTGAAACCTAATAAGACCGCTCAATGTGCTAATGCACCTAGTGCAGAGAACGATGAGTAATCTGAAAGCTAGAGTTCCTGATAAGATCCCCATATATTTTTGCCAGCTATGATGGGCCTGTAGCCACCTCACATTACCCCCTCAAGAAAAAAAACCTTGCTTGGTTCCCCATACAAGTGACCTATCAACACTGACATCAATGCTTCACTTGTGTTCCTCAGTTTTTCTAAGGTCACTTGGGAGCAGAGTCAGAAGACATATTCTGATGGTTACCGAGACCTTAAAGAACACATTGATGGAAACCTGTTAATTGGTAAGGAAAGACACACTAGGTAATGCACATGCAAGCACTTGGGGAGGGGTTTAGGTATTGGTTGACTTCTAGTGGACCCTCTTGCCACCCCCGGCTTTAAAACTGTCTTTCAGACACCAACTTCCAAAATCTCCAAATTGGCTCCACCCCTGCCAAAGCCTGTGAAAGATGTTCCTAACCCTTTCTACTCCAACAAATCGATATATACATACAGTAATTGCAAATTGGAGGAGACAGAAGTAGACAATATGGCTGTTTCTCTTCCAAGTCTGTGGATATTCCAGGCTGGCATTACTGCCAAGTTAGACCGACATTGCCAAGACTCCATTCTGCTCACACCACAGTCGATTGAATTCAGTAATTATTGATGCTTCCTTTGCCTGCAAACAT
This sequence comes from Ambystoma mexicanum, assembly GCF_040938575.1. Lineage (NCBI taxonomy): Eukaryota > Metazoa > Chordata > Amphibia > Caudata > Ambystomatidae > Ambystoma > Ambystoma mexicanum. The sequence continues at coordinate 326,896,082 of NC_090934.1, forward strand.
GCAATGCTGGTATGTCAATGTATCGCTCTACCCAGGTTCATTATCACATGGACCTGAAAGTGGTGCACCCAGCAACATTTGATCAGTATTTTGGGTTACCCGTTAAATTGTATAACTCGGAAGAATGTTTATTTCTTAAAACGGGTGTACGGTGCAAATGTGTAATTATATAGTGCTTAACGGGATGATTGAGTTTGACTGCGGTTGGCTGCATCAACTGGTTTCTACATTTATTTCAGGAGTAAATGTGCTTGGTTTCAAAAATTGATAATATGGATACTTAAAATTCGAATGGAAGCCAATAATTATCTAAGGAGTGTGTCTTCTCTATAACCTTTAGTTTGTCGTTGTAAAAAGCTGACATGGGTAATTTAATGAATTTGTTAAACAGGGATTTGCAGGCAGAATGGCGCACAAATCCCGTTTTTTTCTTTGCAAATAATCCATGAATTACATTAGAAGAGCTTACAATAACAAAAAATATATATACATTCCTGATCATCATATTTTCTGATGGAAATTTGATCTTGATTTCCATATGTGACATGTACCAGTGATGTTACAAAACGTGATACATATTTAGTTAACAGCTTTGTCTAGCAGGTGCCAGTTAATATAACTAACATATGCACTTATGCACGCCTTACCCTCTCTTATCTTTTCATTTGCAAAACATATTCTTTGTAGAAAAAGTTAGATCAAGTGTGTCTTTTTTTGAGCTGCCGGCTCTTTATACTGAAACTTGGCGATATAATTTATTATTTTTATTTTTATTGTTATAGTTGAACATCAACTTTTCAATAAAGATTATGTGTGCAGTTGTACAGAAACATAAAAATGTACATACTTTGTATATGTGTAACTTAGACAAGAAAAATGTAAAGCAAGCTAATTAAGAACAGGTAATAAAACTATGCAGTGCAAATTATGAGGCTAAAAGGAACAAAAACGTTTTGATATCACATTAAGGTGTAGTCTTCGCATTACATTGCAGGTCATACTTCACATTATCAATCTATTTTTAAGAAAATTATAAATTTCACAATAGCAAATTGCACTGAGACTAGCTTTGTGTGACAAAGTCTCTTCCATAGGTCATTGGATTTTAGCATTTTGTATTGTCCAAAATGTGGTTTGAGCAGCATATTCCGTTGGTTGACCTGGGCAGTACATTCGGTTGTCAAATGCTGTAACGTTTCATAACACTCGTGATTGCAGTAAAATCAACAGAAATACTCCGGCTCAGTTAGTTGTTGCCAACGAGCTTGTATTTCTTTTGTTTTACATACATTTAATCAAAATCTTAAAAAGATGCTTCGAAGTTTAGGATTCGGAAATTTAACAAGATAGGGTTCAGTGGTTCAAAATCTTTTTTCTATAAAATGATTGTCTTTAAATACCCTTTTGCATTGTTCTATGGTACTAATCCAGTCGAATTGCCATAGCTTGCGTTTAGCTCTCGTTGGATTAAATGTTAGAAGTGTTTCTAAAATATTTGCTGCTGACATTACAGATTTTATATGATTCCTCTGTTGTGGGTATCAATGGTTCGAGTCAAGCATGTACTTTGCTATTTTGGTAACAAGCATTTTGGGGTGATTAGCCAAACAAAATGTTCTATACTGTGGTATTATTTTCCAAATGCCCATGGCTTACAATGACGGTAGACCTAGCTCGTACCTTACGATACACATAGGCTGACTCTTTGGTAGACCTAATACTCGTTTCCAGAATAGGCCCTCAGTTTTTGTCCAGAATTGCTCAGTTCTTAAAGGTTTGGTTTCCATGCGATACAAAATAATTGCAGTGACTTTTGCATATAGAACGTAATTGCAGTTAGACAAGAGAATTTCCCATATTTTTTCTTGTAGTATAAGTGCTTGGGATGTACTAGGCCAGATCTTCGCTCGTAGCTCAATTAGATATGGTTTGTCTGCTGAATGTTTATTGATGCTAATTCCAAGGTATTTGTTCTCGTCTGTAACTTCAAGCTGACGTCCTCCTAGTTACCATTTGGTCTTTGGTGTTTTTGCTAGGTCCTTGTGCCTACAGCATAGAACTTTTGTTTTCTCAACGCTAATTTGCAGCATGTTTTGGCATGCATATGTCTCCAGAGCAGTTAGCAGTTTTTGGAGGCCTCTGGGTGTCTTTGACAGTAGGACGAGATTGTCCATGTAGAGTATCCATGGGACCAAGATGAGCCTAGTTGTGGAGGATCCGCAGTAAGTGTTGTGAAGTTGTGCCCTAGATAGGCAATAAAGACGTTAAATTATGTAGCTGCCAGGACATAGCCCTGTTTAAGCCCTTGATAGGTCTTTATTGTGGCAGAAAGTTGACCTTGCATGGTCAGTCGGACACGGATTGAAGTGTCTGAATGTAGCTGCATGGTAAGTGCTAAAAGTGTCTGGGGGCATGCTGCACTGCTTAGTTTATTCACCAACAAGGATCTACTTAGCAGACTTAAAGTCCACATATGCCATGTAGACTGGTGTTTGCAATGTTTTGACTTGTTGTTGGATTGCTGTTATTATAGTTAAGTTACTAGCCGTTCCGATACCAGGGCTAAAGTCTGTTTGATGAGGATCATACATATTGTTTTTAGTGGTCCATTGGTTGAAATCTCCCAAAATTAATCTCGAGAAAAGTTTCCCCGGGGCATCCAAGAGTGCAATGAAGCGGTAGCTGTCTGGATGTTGTCGATTCCCTTTTTTGAAGATGGCACAATCATTGATTTATGACACAAGGCTGGAATATGTTGAGAGTGAATTACTTTGTTGAAGATTAAATGTAGTATTTGCGCCCATAATTTAGGAATTAGATTTTAGTGCAAAGTTTGATAGGGCATCAGGGCCTGGCGCTCTTGATCTATTAAGCTTTAAGATATAAAATTCTATATCATCATGGTCAAAAGTGAGGTTAAGGCTGATCAATGACATATCAGGGTCCTCTACGGCCAATTGATCATGCGATGAAAACAATGTCTGTTCAGCAACAGCATTCGACTGCAGCGAGAGCTGTGATGTAAGGGCGGAATGTTTAAGAAATTTCCATATGGCTCTCTAGTTCTTTGATGCAAGAGCGCGTAACATATTTTCCCCATCTTTTTGATATAATAGGGATTTCCTAGAGGTTACCCAGTTTTTGTACTCTGCTTTCAGATGTTTTATCTGTGAATAATAATCAATTGATTTTGAGTATTTTACCACCTTTCATTCTTTCTGAAGGCAGGTTTTGCGTTGCGTAAAAACCGGATCAAACAAATGTTTGTTCATGAACATGGGTTTTTTCGATCTTGTGTCAACCTCCGTAAAGAGTTGAAGAGCTGCTATGTAGGGCTCATCAGAGGCTAAGGTCATCGAATTTCCTAGTACGTTGAATTTAAGAAAGTAGTAGAGACTGTGTAACTGGTCTTTCGATAGGCGTAACCGATTGCGGCTTCTAGTCACTGCTAATAGATTGTTTGAATGTTCAGAGTCAGTGGAAATGTGAGTCCAACGCCACAATAGCGTCAGTTGGTCATGATCGCTATATGATTATTTTTGGATGATGAACTTTATAATATGAGAGAAGGTGCTACAGTCCATGTATATATAATCAATGATGGCTTGTTGATTTAGGCGACACCACGTTGGTCTGGGTGGAACGTCTCCTTCTATTTCTCCATTTAACATTAGAAGTTGATGGTCTGCCATGAGTGTCGTCCACCTTCAACGAAATCAGTGTCACAATGAACTTTATTTGAAAGGCAACGGATGTTCAAATCGCCCAGTACAGATATGGTTGAAACCGATGTGTCAGAAGTAATCAAGTCCAGTAACAACTCGATGTCTGAGAAAAAAACTTTGTTCAAGATAGCCGCACAGTTCCTATAAATATTTACTAGGGCTAATGCATAAGTGTTGCAGGAAATTCAGACAAGTTGAAGAAGTCGATTGAGTTCGGCCCATTTGGTCATAGTGAAGCTGGCTGATATTTTGGCGGCCACGAGCAACCCTGTCATTGGTCTGCCCTTTAATGGATGTGTTGCTGGTATGGTTAGACAGTATAGTTGTTCCAGACAGGTGTATCTACTAGCCAGGTTTCCTGCAGTGCTATAATGTCAAATTGTTCGGGGTCAGTTATGGCATTATTAATAAGATGAGTGTGGCCCCGAGTATTCCAGTTAATCAGCTTCAATGCACAAGCTAAGTCTGCATGTGATGGTTATAGAATTGAGGTTGGCCATGTATGGGTAGGCTGAGTGTTGGAGTTTCGTACTCTTTCGAGCAAGGGATTGCATATGCAACTTGTACCGGGAGATGGATTGTGACTTGATGTTTGATAGTTATTCACTTGCGAGGATTGTTTTTTTCTTATTGGAGTCCTTTTTCTGGAATGTTTTGTATGAAAGAGTAACACCTAAATCGGAGATGGTCTGTCTGACTTGCCATATTAGATTTAAAATAATACCAAATTGGATCCATATTCGGTCACGAGACAAGTTAGTCATCCAGAAATTCAACTTGGTCTATATCAGTGGGAGATAGATCTTCCAAGCTCGAAATTTCAGCGAAGATGTTGAGTATCGAAGTACGATTGAGGTTGTATATATCGTAAGATCCCGGTCTGCATTGAATTATTAAAGTGTGCAAGTTTGAACCAGCTTTTTTTTATGGTACTTTCTGCATTTGTATTGGGAGGGTCAAACTTATCTTTATCTCTAATTGGAAACTATGTGTGTAAATTCTGAACTTGTCCAATGAGGCGCGATAATGATGCAGGTTGGAGGTTTGATGCTCTATGAGATAATGCAGTGTTTGGAAGATGAAAGTGTACTGACTTTTCAATATGGGCAAGTCTTTGTTCTAGAAGATAATGTTCTTGCTCGCAAACTTTATTTTTTTGAGAGTGCGACTGCAGACCACTATTCTCAAGGTGCATCTTTTTGGCAGGATATTCTACTTGTTTTTGTTGGATATGTATGACCTCCAGGAGATCATACAGAGGCTTTTCGTGTGCTAGGCCCTCTGATTCCTGTGTTAGAGAGCACCGCATTTTGTTTACTCAGGTTTGCATATATTCTAGTTATAGCAGCACTAGCAACTGTTAATCCTTTCTTTGGTTTCATTAGCTTTTTAAAGAAATCTTTAGTTGCTGCTGGTTCTGAAGATTTAGTAGATTTTATATTTTTGGTTTTCTTTGCATGTGATGATATCTCAAATAGAGTGGAGCTTTTATTTATAGGTTTACAAAAGGTGGGTCTATCCTGTCCACTTTTGTTTTTATTTGTAGTCTTTTATTTTCTTAGATAGCTTCTTCTTAGCATTTGCAGGATTGGTTTGGTCTTTCAGAGTTAGATCTATAACAGTCTGATCGGTGGTAAGCACAATGGTGGTAGGTGAGGGGTCTATCCCCGCTTTTAACAGGGTGTTGGGTGCCTCAGCGCTCGTAAATAGTCCATGAACTAAGGTTTTTTTGAGGTGTTGAATGATCTCAGAAGTAGATGTTTAGATTAATACATTCTCAGGTACACTGCTTGTGTGTGCGTGTTGGTATTCAGCAGACGTTTTTGAAGATAAAGACGCTAAATCAGTGGTTGTCAGGGATTGTTGGTGCAATATATTTTCTACTAGTGTGTTTTGTGTAGATAGTCTTGTATCGAGAGTTTAATACAATTTTAAGAGGGAGGAGGGTGGATAAAGCCAAGTTCATAGCAGATAGAGCAGGTTGAAGATAAGTGTGCTCAGTAGGTACAGTCAGAGGAGAAGAACAGAGGTATCTTGCTCAGCGTCTTTTGAATGAGAGTGATGCAGAGAAATTAGGGATAGAAGAGAAGATTTGTGAGGTACATTAGAAAACATTACAGGTGATGGTCATAGATTTAGATGAGGAATTGTCTTGTTTTGAGCGCCCTGATCTAGAATGGGCTTTGTGTTGAAGCATGCATGGGTTTGTTTGCTTGCATGGAAATGTTTGCAAAATGTTTATTCTCAGCTAAAGGATCAAAATGATTCACTTCAATAGGTGAATCAATGTTGATCAAGTTACTCGTAGCAGGAGTGGGTAGATCGAGGTTGCGTAACACAACAGAACTCAGACATCTGTCAGAAAGTTCCTGGTTTGCATCAGCAGAAACTATCAGGGTAATTCATAGAATTTCGCAGAAAAGTGTCGCAAGCGGCTGGCGCAGAGTGTCAACGTGCGATTGTCTGCGCCAGGCACGTGCGCTAAAACCGATTTCCGCGCACAGCGTATTCATGGATTTTAGGCTCCCAAACCAGCCGTGGCGCAGAGTATCGCAGCGACCCTGCAGCAGCGCCAGTAACGCCCCCAAGAACGCCCTCGCGCAAGGAAAAGCCATCAAAATCGCTAAATCATCGCAAAGGGCTGCGCTAACCCTGGACCAGTCTACAGGGCTGCCAAACAAGGAACGCAAAGCGGGTAACGTGCATATCAGGGGTACGCGTGAAGTTATGCACGCGATTAGCCAGGGTACGTGTATTACAGGGGTACGCGTGAAGTTCTACACGCGATTTGGCCAGGTACGTGTATTACAGGGGTGCGCGTGAATTATCACACGCGATTTGGCTTGGTACGTGTATTACAGGGGTGCGTGGGAAGTTCTACACGCGATTGGCCAGGGTACGTGTATTACAGGGGTACGTGGGAATTATCACACGCGATTTGGCTGGGTACGTGTATTACAGAGGTACACGGGAAGTTCTACACGCGATTCGGCTGGGTACGTGTATTACAGGGGTGCGCGGGAATTCTCACATGCGATTTGGCCAGGTACGTGTATTACAGGGGTGTGCGGGAATTATCACACGCAATTAGGCTGGGTGGGTCCTCACAGGTGTTCCCTGTACACGCTCCACGGCCCCTGCAGGAAGCCCACAAAACAGGGGACTACCCTGCACACCTGCTCATGGGGCAGCCTCCACCAGGCCCCCACTCATGTCTCCCACCACCCCCACCCCCCAGCATCCAGGGGCACCCTCCACCAGGCCCCCACCCATGTCTCCCACCACCCCCACCCCCCAGCCACCAGGGGCACCCTCCACCAGGCCCCCACTCATGTCTCCCACCACCCCCACCCCCCAGCAGTGCAGGGGCAGCCTCCACTACGCCCCCACTCATGTCCCCTATCACCCCCACCCCCCAGCAGTGCAGGGGCACCCTCCACCAGGCCCCCACCCATGTCTCCCACCACCCCCACCCCCCAGCCACCAGGGGCACCCTCCACCAGGCCCCCACTCATGTCTCCCACCACCCCCACCCCCCAGCAGTGCAGGGGCAGCCTCCACCACGCCCCCACTCATGTCCCCTATCACCCCCACCCCCCGGCCACCAGGGGCACCCTCCACCAGGCCCCCACCCATGTCTCCCACCACCCCCACCCCCCAGCCACCAGGGGCACCCTCCACCAGGCCCCCACTCATGTCTCCCACCACCCCCACCCCCCAGCAGTGCAGGGGCAGCCTCCACCAGGCCCCCACTCATGTCCCCTATCACCCCCACCCCCCAGCCACCAGGGGCACCCTCCACCAGGCCCCCACTCATGTCTCCCACCACCCCCACCCCCAGCAGTGCAGGGGCAGCCTCCACCACGCCCCCACTCATGTCTCCCACCACCCCCACCCCCCAGCAGTGCAGGGGCAGCCTCCACCAGGCCCCCACTCATGTCCCCTATTACCCCCACCCCCCCGCCACCAGGGGCCCCCTCCACCAGGCCCCCATCCATGTCTCCCACCACCCCCACCCCCCAGCAGTGCAGGGGCAGCCTCCACCAGGCCCCCACTCATGTCCCCTATCACCCCCACCCCCCGCCACCAGGGGCACCCTCCACCAGGCCCCCATCCATGTCTCCCACCACCCCCACCCCCCAGCAGTGCAGGGGCAGCCTCCACCAGGCCCCCACTCATGTCTCCTACCACCCCCACCCCCCAGCGCTGTGGGGCACCTGCCAGCAGGCCCCCACCCATGTCCAACCCATGTCTCCCACCACCCCCACCCCCCGGCCACCAGGGGCACCCTCCACCAGGCCCCCACCCATGTCTCCCACCACCCCCACCCCCCAGCCACCAGGGGCACCCTCCACCAGGCCCCCACTCATGTCTCCCACCACCCCCACCCCCCAGCAGTGCAGGGGCAGCCTCCACCAGGCCCCCACTCATGTCCCCTATCACCCCCACCCCTCCGCCACCAGGGGCACCCTCCACCAGGCCCCCATCCATGTCTCCCACCACCCCACCCCCCAGCAGTGCAGGGGAAGCCTCCACCAGGCCCCCACTCGTGTCCCCTATCACCCCCACCCCCCCGCCACCAGGGGCACCCTCCACCAGGCCCCCATCCATGTCTCCCACCACCCCCACCCCCCAGCAGTGCAGGGGCAGCCTCCACCAGGCCCCCACTCATGTCTCCTACCACCCCCACCCCCCAGCGCTGTGGGGCACCTGCCAGCAGGCCCCCACCCATGTCCAACCCATGTCTCCCACCACCCCCACCCCCCAGCCACCAGGGGCATCCTCCACCAGGACACCAACTTCCCTGGCACTGAAGCTGGTGCCCCTCTGCCTCCTTGGCCGGGGGTTGCCACTGGTGCCAGATGTTGTAGTGCCCGACATGGCAACCCCAGAGGCAGGAGTGGGTGGGCAACTGGGTCCTGGGGCTGGGCTGTGGGGCAACGGAAAAGCAGTCGGGAGCCTTTGGTTCCAGCAGGGGTGGTCACAGCAACAGCACCCCTGGCTGATGTGCAGGCAGCAAATGGCAGGGCACGTGGGCAGCAGGCAGTCAGGCAGCAGCAGATGGCAGGTGGGAGCGTGCTCAGGGCTCTGGGGGGCAGTAATTTGGCCTCCTGGGCAGGAGCGTGGTCTTTCGTGTGTGAACGCGTGGACAGCTTGATACGTAGTGAGTGATTTTGCACGTGAAAATCCCACACGTCTGCGTGTAAATCGATGAAAGGCCCTTAGCGCGTAAACGCGTATGCGCGTCTATGAAGTCACGTGCACGTGTAGGAAAAAGTTGCGTGACACGTCCGAGTGTCAAAGCGTGTTATTGGTGGAAATAGCCCTACACGCAGAAGTGTCAAAGCGTGTAATTGGTGCAAATGGACCTACACGCAGAAGTGTCAAAGCGTGTAATTGGAAATGGACATACACGCAGAAGTGACAAAGCGTGTAATTGGTGGGAATGGGCCTAGCACGTACACGCCGCGTAAGTGACGCTGTACGTGTGGGCCTGCATATAAGGTACGTGTAGAACACCAATTCCTTGTACTGCTTTTCGTGGAGAGCGAGTGGGTGAATTCTGTACTTCTTGTCGTTTCACACGCGATTTACTTCACAGCGTTTCAAGTTCGTACTCCCTGTTACCTCTGACAGCTTTTTCTATTTTTTCTCTTGTACTGGTTTACCTGGGCCTGTTCCCTCAAACAGTGTTCCCTTCTACTGTTGTCCTGTCTCCTCAGACAGCGTACATATCTTCTTTTGGCGGGGGTTGTTGCCAACCAAACGCGCTCATTTTTCACGCTCTTTTACCTGGCAGACGGTGAGTCACGCACGTATCTAACATCTGTGCTTGCCCCGTGTGCAGCCTACCCCTTCAGAGGTCATTCTAGGCTGCATGTGACACGCATACGTTCATTCTTGTGTTACTGGGTGCCGCAGCGTAGTGCAGGTTTTTCTTTCTGCACACGTGGTCTAGGAGGGGTTGCGTGCATGTCATCTCCCTTTTTTGGGCCTCCTGTGCGTTGCGTGACCCGTCATCTTTCCCCAGGGGTTACATTCAGCCTTGCTAGAGCACTAGGGTACAATTACCATCTGGTACCCAACCCCTTTGACCCCCAATTGCCCAGGACAATGGTCTACATCCACTCCCATACGCACATTAACATCGGTGCCATGGCTGGGAGGCGAGGATTCCGTAAGGGTGGCAAAGGTGGAAGAGCCACAAGTGGTGGCCGTGGTGGATCCGGTAGGGGACGTGGTCGTAACTTGCAGGGTGAGCCTGTCCCCCCATGTGTGGAGGACCAGTCACGGGCACCCATAATCCCCCCCCCCTCCCGTTGAGGCTGATGTGGCTGACACCATCCATGCTCAGCCCTTGTTGGACCAGCCCATTGTGGCACCAGACCTGGCTGACTCCATGGCTGACTTCCAGGTCAGCAGGGCTACGACACGTGCGCTGGTGCACGTTGATGCCATCATGCCACGTGGATCTGGGGCAGCAAGGTCATCTGCTGCACCAAGGAGGCAGGGCGGAGAGGCTGCAGGGGCAGCTGCGGCTCCATCCACCCCAGCCCTCACACACCCAGCCAGGACAGTGTCGGTCCTAGTCCATGCTGCTGACATTCCCCCTGACACCATCACACTAGAGCCAATGCCTGCACCAACTCCCATGCTGAGTGTGCAATCCCACACTCCTGATACAGAGTCCACCAGGGCTCCTGCCCCTAGTGTCCAGAGCAGCGCAGGACACTCAGGATCACCACCACCTTCCAAGCGGAAGAGGAAGAGTGCTCGTCCGGCACAGGCTGATGCCCCAGACACGGCTACACAGTCCGGCCCGTCCAGGAAGCCCAGCTTCACGGATGACGAACTGAATGCACTTGTCGAGTATGTGTCCGGACATGACAACGAGATGGTCATTGTTGCAGGATCCAAGACCACACCTGCACAACGCCAGGCACACTGGCAGACCGTTGCGGACATCGTAAGTGCCCTTGGAATCGTGAGGCGCACAGCCAATGATTGCTATAAGCGCTGGAATGACCTAAAGCGCAGGGCAAAGAGTAAACTGGCCTCAAGTCATGCCGCAACTCTAGTGACTGGAGGTGGGTCTCCAGTAGTAGACATGGAACTCACTCCACATGAGTCAGTCGCTGGGACCTACGTCACGGAGGAACAGATCCAAGGCGTGGGAGATCTGGCTGATTACGAGGCATTGTCCGGTGAGTGCACATGCATGTGTGTGTCATCCATGTGCATGGTGTGTGTGTGAGGGCTTCTGTTTGTGTGCCAGGTGAGAGTGTGTGCGCCTGAGTCGTATGGGTCAGCCATGTGCTTCATGCAATACTTCCTGCGCAGCTGCATTTGGCCATAGCAGTATCCCTTCTGCCAACAGTAGACATCTAGCCCAACTGCACGCCAGTTGCCCTTGAAGTGTCACCTTGCCACAACATAGTTGCTTATTTTTCACTGTTCATTCAGTCAGATTGTTTGCATTCCCCCACTTTTACTAGCCATGTCGCTGTCCACTAGTCACATGTCTGACATGGCTATGGTAAAGTGGAGTGACTTTGTTACCTGGATATCATTTGTACACACATGTCCCTGTGCAATTGGACCATTTCAGACTGGCAGCTCCAGGTGAAAAATCTGACCTGTTAGAATTAGAAAAGCAATTACATGCGGGAACTGGACTGAATGAATAGGTGCTGCCCTCCTCTCCATCTTCACTCAATAGCAATGGTACATGCCATCTGTGTGATGGCATGTGTTTTTCACCTGGCAATCACAGGCCAATGTGTGATGCCACTGCCAGGCAGCATGCAGAAAATGTGTTCATCTTCCATCTTGGTGTCATCAGTGTGTGCCATTTGCCTGCACTTCATACGCAGTGAGGGTGCATGCATGGGAGGGTTTTAGTCATGTGGGACATGTGTCAATCAAGTACTGGTTCTCTTGCTTCTCAGCCCTCATTGTGTGCCATGGTGCTAATGCCTGTTTCCATTTCTTTGTTTTCATGTCTTTGCAGGGGAAGACGCACCTGATACTGCTGGGGTTGTGGAGATGGTGCAGACCCAGGAGGTGTCCGAGGGCCGACCAACCACCAGTGAGGGACGTGGTGTGGTGGTGGGGGAGAACCCACAAGTGCTGCAGGTCGTGCTCTCAAGGGGTGTCTCTGGCTGCACCTCCCCCGAGCTGTACTCAGGTGTTGATTCGGATGAGACCTACGTGCCGTCTAAGGTGAGTGTTCCAGGGAGGGATTCTGTTCTGTCTCACCCACCTGCACCAGGGTCAGAACCCTCCATGGGGATGTCAGTGTTGGCAGCTACGCCTTTGGTGGTTACGGATGCAGGGTCACACTCCGCGACATCTGATCCTGTTCCTGGGCCAGCAGATCAGAGGGGGAATGCAGTCCTGCAGCCTCAGGCAGTGCCGGCACAGCAAGGCGCAGTTCGCCTTGCCCCAGACAGGTGTGGTGCCCGCCGACGTGGTGGCCGTACGCCACCTGGCAATACCGCATGGGAGCAATCCATTTACGGTATGGCAACCCAACAGGCTGCATCATCCGAGATGATGGCTCAGGCCATGGATAGGGTGGCCACTTCCATTGTCCCCCCAGAAAGGCTGATGGAGCGACTAGAGCAGGCAACCGACTCCATCTGCCAGTCACACAGGGAGGACATGTTGGGGTCCAACAGGGACAGGCGGGCGGCACTGGCGACTCTGCAGGAGGCCATCTCCATTGAGTCCCAGGGCCACAGGGAAGCCCTGAGGCAGGAGCTCCTTCACCTCAGGACGACTCTTGTTGAGCTTGAGGCTTCAACACACCAAAGGACAGAACAGCAGCTGGAGCGTCTCACCTGTACGCTCTCAGCTGAGATGCAGGCAACGAGGGCGGAGGTCCGGGCATCCCGTGAGTTGTTGCATGGGGACCTCCGCACACTCATCCTCCAGAACCAGACCTACCACACCCGCATGCTTGCAACCATGGAGGAGCAGACTAGGGCCTTGCGTGGGCTGCCTCCCATAGTGCAACCACCTCCGGATGCAGCTGCACAGGGTGATAATAGCGACAGCAGTGATACTCCCACAACAGGGTAGCCGTGTGGGCCATGAGCCCATGTAGGTGTTTTATTTTCCCAGGATCCACGCAGGTGGGTTCTGGTGTGCATCCTGTTCTCGGACCTCCTGGGTGGCCTCCCCAACCCCCCCGGGCCCATCAATGGCCATTTTTGATTGTTTCTTATTTTTATTTTTATTTATTTTATTCCCTATTTTTTTGGGACGATTTGTTGGCTTCCGTGGTTCCTGTGGGCATACGCTGCATTGTGGCTGGGCACATGCAGGCTTGTAATGTATTTGGTTCAGATGCTTGGGTTTGAGTCACACACACCCCTCCTGCTTCCCGTTTCCATGGGCTTGCAAAGGGTGTGCCCAAGTGACAGTGAATTACACAGTGACGTTGGACTCCCATGAGCTGTGTGGGCAGTCTGTAGTCAATACTGTGTATACATTCCTAGTGCATATTGCTGTTGTGTTGTACACTGCATGTTGCATTGATGTGTAACTCATCTTCTGTGTCTACCTCCCATTTTGCAGGTCCCTTCCTCATGTCTACACAAGGACCTCTAGTCTGGAGATGGGGTCCATGTTGGCAGCAGTGCACCTACAACTCTACATGGCGCCAACACTGCACAGTTGGTAGTGGTGGGAGTGCAGGCATTTCCAGGTGGTGAGACTACTAATATGTAACATTTGTGATGTCATGTTAATGGTAGTACGTGCTCAAGTATGTTGTTGGTCCGGCATTGCTGTGAGCATTTCAGGTGTTGCAGGTTTCTAATAGGGACACTGTACATAGTGACACTAGTGTCATGTTGTGGGGATTACTTTGTTTACCTGCAAATAGCATGACATGGCACGGTGTGTCGTGTGGCGGTGCTGGGGTTGGGTTGGCTGACATGGCACTGTCCTCTTGTTGCATTTTGCAAGTGGGTATTCTTTTTAGCTGCTTGAATGTGTAACTCCACAAAACTGCATTGGTGGTGTCTGTGTGGGTAGGGATGCACACATTGTGACACTTCCAGGTGAACAATCTCAGGCTGATATGGTATTCACGGTTCATTCTCCAGACATTCAGGATCAGTGTCAGGTTGAGTCATCATTGATTGTCAGATGGAATGTGCCAGGGCAGTGTGCACTCCACAGGGGTGTGATTTCTATGTGAAGTAATTAGCTACTAGCTGTGTACGGGCTGCCTCCCCCCGTGCCCTTTCCCCTCCCATGCGCAGTGGCTGTGCATGTGGTTGGGGATGTGGGGCCACCACCATGTCCACGGCCAGGCCCCGGCGTGTTGCAACGTTGTGCAGGACACATGCTGCCACTATGATCCTGCACACTACTGGGGGAGCGTATAACAGCTGGCCGCCAGAACGGTCAAGGGAGCGAAAGCGTGACTTTAGCACTACGAATGTGCGCTCCACTATGCCCCGGGTCGTAATGTGGGCTGTGTTATATCTTACCTCGGGTGGCGTGGTGGGGTTCCGAATTGGCGTCATCATGTGGGGGCTGAGAGGGTAGGCACTGTCCCCTGTGGAGGTGGTGATTGATATCATTGGTGGGGTTGTGACCTTGCTCAGTATCCAACATGCATGCATGTGCAGTGGCATACATACTCACCAAGCAGCCATGTATCGCCATGCCGCCCAGCTTCTAGGTCCCGGCTTAGGGTGGACATTCGGTAAATGGAGCTGTCATGGGTGGACCCGGGATAGTTGGCATATACTGAGGTGATGATTCCCTTGGCATTACATGCTACCTGCACGTTGATGGAATGCCAGTGCTTGCGGTTCCTATAGATGTGCTCAGATGCCCTGGGGGGACGTAGAGCCACATGGGTGCAGTCGATGGCACCTAGCACTTTGGGGAATCGTGCCACACCGTAAAAATCCAGGACGGCAGCATGCCTTTCTGCAGGTGTTCTGGGCAGGTATATGTGCCTGCGGACTGATGGGCGTGCAGTGATGATGTTCAAGACCTGGTGTAGGCAGCGTGACTGGGTGGCCTGTGACACCCCACCCACTATGGCACTTGTCAGCTGAAATGATCCAGTGGCTAAGAAGTGCAGTACATTGAGGACCTTCTCCAGGGGGCTGAGTGCTTGGGAGCACAGGGTGGGTGATGTGAGGTCATCCTCCAACTCACTCACCAGGTCCAGTATTATGTGTGGTGGAAACCTGTACCTCCCATACACCTGGTCATCAGGCATCCCGAAAAGGCTGGTTCTGGGTGTGAATATTCTGGCCCTGACTATCCTCCTCCTCCTCCTTTGGTAGCCCACTGCCACTGCTGCTAGGAACGGTATGTTCATCCTGGCGTCTGAGCTTGTTATTGTTAAAGTGCGCAAATTTATGCTTTGCGCGTGTTCTAGGCGAGCGTGTGACCCGCGCACCCCTGGAATCCAGTTCCCAGTCCAATAGCGTGTGGAAATTCCCACGCACCACGGGATACAGGTGCGCTGACGTACTTGCGTGTGTAAGTGCCCGCGCACCCATGAAATACACGTACATAGGCCAATCGCGTGTACGCGCACTTTTGTCCAATTACACGCTGACGTGCAGTATTTCCACGTGTGCTCCGTCATCACGTGCTGAGTGGGGAACACCCGTGCGGGTCACGTCACAGACACGCTTACGCGCTGAGGGACTCTGGTCCAATAGAATCGCGAATGCGTGCTGACGCGCTTACGCGCTAAGGGCCTTTCCTCGGATTTCACGCTGACGTGCAGGATTTTCACGTGCCAAATCACTCCGTATCAAGCTGGCCACGCGAAAACACACGGAAGACCACGCTCCTGCCCAGAAGGCCGAGTTACTGCCCCCCAGTGCCCCGAGCAGCCTCCCACGTGCCATCTGCTGCTGCCTGCCTGCCTGCCTGCCTGCTGCCACCGTGCCGTGCCATTTGGTGCCTGCACATCAGCCATCTGCAGGGGTCCAGTTGCTGTGTCCACCCCTGCTGGAACTGAAGACTCCCGACTGGGATTACATCGCTCCACAGCCCAGCCCCAGGACCCAGTTGCCCACCCACACCTGCCTCTGGGGTTGCCATGTCGGGCACTTCCACATCTGGCACCAGTGGCAACCCCAGGCCAGAGGGGCAGAGGGGCACCAGCTTCACTGCCACCGAAGTTGGTGTCCTGGTGGAGCATGTCCTGGGGCAGTATGATGCCCTCTTTGGATCGTCCCGCGCCAGCAAAGAAGGACGGGAGAGGATCTGGGCCGACTGTGTGGTTGCCATCAACGTGGAGGGGGTGGCAACCCGCAACGTCCTGAAGATCAAGAAGCGCTGGGAGGACTTGAGGTCCAGGACCCTTGTGAAGGCCCGGCGCCTCGTGGAGGGGGGCCGGGGCCGCATGAGTTCCATCCAGATGAGGGTCCTGGAACGCGTACGCCCAGCGCTCCACGCCCAGATCCTTGAGAGGGAGGCCCGTCTGGAGTTGAGCGGTAAGTGTCCAAGCATTACTGTGTGAGACAGGGCATGTTGCGGTGTGCTGGTTCTATGATACTTGCCTGTATGTGTGCCATAGGCCATGTATGCATGTATGTGTGCAGGGACATCATAGTAATGCATGTGCGACCAGTGATGTGTGACCCACATGGTTGTTGCATGTGTTCAAATGCCGCATGGGGAGCCCTATGCAGATTTTGAACATGAGAGCATGCCAGTCTCTGTACCTGGACATGGGTGGGGGTGAGGGATGGGTGCTGATGCCAGGTACATATATGGTAGCCATGTCTGTGTGCCTGACCTGCGTGTCTGTGACTTGTGCATGCCATGGATGCATGACACATGTGTGTGACAATGCACAGATTCAGTGAAGCAGCCAAATTACCCTTGTATCCGCTGTGTTTGGTGTGTTTGGGGCCAGATGGATGTGACTGAGGTGAATTGTGTGCATGTGATAGGCATGAGCCATGATGCATGTGAGTTACATATCATTGAATATTTCAAGAGTCCATTGGACATGCATGGAAATGTCCATGGCATGCACCATGCCTGTTACTGTGTGTGTTTTGCCTGGACTGACCCATGTGTTGTGGAGGGACATGATGGAAGTGTACTTTGACAGTGGTGCTCATCTGCTATTGCTTCCTGTCTAGGGGACCATTGTACAGTACCCTGATGCTTGTGTTCTTTGTCTCCCTCTACGCAGCGGCTAGTGAAGAAGAGGGCGGAGACGGCGCTGTGGAGCAAGGCGGCGGGGATGCCCCCACGGCTGCAGCGGAAGGGGTGGGTGAGCCCCCACAGGGGCCTGCTACGGTGGGAGACGGTGAGGAGCCATCCAGGTTGGTGGTTTGCACAGAGGAGGAGGAGGCCACCACTGGGGCACACATGGGGCCTGGTGGGGGCATCCCTGCTGGTGCAAGTGGTGCAGTCCAGGGCCAGGGGCAGGAGGCAGCACAGGTCACCGTGGAGGGGCCTGTGCATGTCGCTGTCCCTGACCCTGTGAGTGCACCACCATGCACCAGCAGGGATGCCCCGTCCCAGGCCCGTCCGAAGGTAGAGGGGATGTCCATGTCACCTGACTCCCCCCCACCTGCGGACGTGGGAACCCCTGGCCGTGTGGAGAAGGTCCTGATTGGGGTCGCGATGCGCACGGCTGTGATTCGTGATGCCGTGCATGCTTCCCGGGAGGAGCACGCACATATTCACGAAGTGCACCGTGCCGACGTGGCCCAATTGGGATCGGCCATGTTCGGGGGTTTGCTGCATGTGTTGGCCAATCTGGCGGCCCTCTCCTCCTCTGTGCAGGCTATACACCAGTCGTTCTCCTTGCCGTCTTCCGGCCCAGATGACACCAGGGCTCCCTGTGGACCTGCCCCGACCAATGCAGCCAGCTCGGTGGGGATCCCATCCCTGCCACAGTTGGGAGTCGGAGGTCCAGCAGGGGTGGACAACACAGCAACTGGACCCCAGCAGATGGAAGATGTGACAGCATCATCGGGCAGGGCACGTGCACGACGGCGTCCGTGGTTTCCATCAGCCTGGATGCCGTCGTGCTGGCAGAGGCAGTGGCGTCGGAGGCAGCAGCAGTCTCGACGTGGGAGGCATCATGGCTCGGGGCCATCAAGATCAGAGGGGCAGGCATCGGCCGGAGGGCAGGGCAACCCTGGGATGGTGGTGTCTTCCGTGTGGGAGCAGTTGGTCCAGCGGATAGGTGCGGAGCGGCAGCGGGCAGAAGAGGAGCGGCTCACCATGGTCAGGGCGGAGTTCTCCATGCGTCGGGCGGCGGGCTGAGTGCCTCGAGGAAGCTCGCAGGGAGTTTGAGCTGAACATGGGGTTATCCCTGCGAGACCTCGGGGCCTTGACAGAGTCCCGCCTCCAGGACATCGACATGGAGTTCGATGATGCCCTGGCCAGCAACATCACCGAGTGAGCCGCAGGACTTGCCCGCTGCCTTTGTATATAGTTATTTAGTTAGTTAGTGTTAGGTTTCCTTTATTCATTTTTATCTTTTTTGGACCGCTCGGACAATGGCCACTTTTTTGTAGATATTTTTTTCATTAGGTAGTAGTAGGTTTCATTAATGGTGTTGGGCTCATGGACCCTGGAATATTCATGTATATAGTTTGCTTTTTGAAGAATCATTTTTTTTATTGATTATTGTGTTCACCATGAGGAAATGGTTTTTCATTATTTTCCTTCCACATGACATTGCTTTGGACTACATTTGTTTTTGGATTACTTTTTTTTAATTATTTTTACATTTGTTCTCGGACATGGACCATTTATTTTGTTATCCCCATTGTTGTATGTTTGATTTGTTTACTTATTTTTCATCTTTAATACATGTTTTTTTAACTTTCACTTGTGGTATTTTCTCATTGGTTTCATACATGTCATGATATGGGTTTTGACATTCACTTGCACCCGTTGTGTATGTGTGTGTGACGGACATGTGTTCATTTACATACTTGCCATTGGGGTTGTATCATGTAATTGCATTCACTATGTGGGTGGATGCAATCCTTGCCTGGGTGTTTGTGCTGGGTATGCTGCCCATTACTGCCATGATTGAGTATCGTCAGGACCTGGGGGCAGGGGGACATGTGTGGGTGCCTGGTGGAGGCTGCCCCTGCACTGCTGGGGGGTGGGGGTGGTGGGAGACATGAGTGGGGGCCTGCTGGAGGCTGCCCCTGCACTGCTGGGGGGTGGGGGTGGTGGGAGACATGAGTGGGTGCCTGGTGGAGGCTGCCCCTGCACTGCTGGGGGGTGGGGGTGGTGGGAGACATGAGTGGGGGCCTGGTGGAGGCTGCCCCTGGATGGTGGGGGGTGGGGGTGGTGGGAGACATGAGTGGGGGCCTGGTGGAGGGTGCCCCTGGATGGTGGGGGGTGGTGGGAGACATGAGTGGGGGTCTGGTGGAGGCTGCCCCTGGATGGTGGGGGGTGGGGGTGGTGGGAGACATGAGTGGGGGCCTGGTGGAGGGTGCCCCTGGATGGTGGGGGGTGGTGGGAGACATGAGTGGGGGCCTGCTGGAGGCTGCCCCTGCACTTCTGGGGGGTGGGGGTGGTGGGAGACATGAGTGGGGGCCTGGTGAAGGGTGCCCCTGGATGGTGGGGGGGTGGGGGTGGTGGGAGACATGAGTGGGGGCCTGGTGGAGGGTGCCCCTGGTGACTGGGGGGTGGGGGTGGTGGGAGACATGAGTGGGGGCCTGGTGGAGGCTGCCCCTGGATGGTGGGGGGTGGGGGTGGTGGGAGACATGAGTGGGGGCGTGGTGGAGGCTGCCCCTGGATGGTGGGCGGTGGGGGGGGTGGGAGACATGAGTGGGGGCCTGGTGGAGGCTGCCCCTGCACTGCTGGGGGGTGGGGGTGGTGGGAGACATGAGTGGGGGCCTGGTGGAGGGTGCCCTTGGATGGTGGGGGGTGGTGGGAGACATGAGTGGGGGCCTGGTGGAGGCTGCCCCTGGATGGTGGGGGGTGGGGTGGTGGGAGACATGAGTGGGGGCCTGCTGGAGGGTGCCCCTGGATGGTGGGGGGTGGTGGGAGACATGAGTGGGGGCCTGCTGGAGGCTGCCCCTGCACTGCTGGGGGGTGGGGGTGGTGGGAGACATGAGTGGGGGCCTGGTGGAGGGTGCCCCTGGATGGTGGGGGGTGGGGGTGGTGGGAGACATGAGTGGGGGCCTGGTGGAGGGTGCCCCTGGTGACTGGGGGGGTGGGGGTGGTGGGAGACATGAGTGGGGGCCTGGTGGAGGCTGCCCCTGGATGGTGGGGGGTGGGGGTGGTGGGAGACATGAGTGGGGGCCTGGTGGAGGCTGCCCCTGGTGACTGGGGGGGGTGGGGGTGGTGGGAGACATGAGTGGGGGCCTGGTGGAGGGTGCCCATGGTGGCAGGGGGGTGGGGGTGGTGGGAGACATGAGTGGGGGCCTGCTGGAGGCTGCCCCTGCACTGCTGGGGGGTGGGAGTGGTGGGAGACATGAGTGGGGGCCTGCTGGAGGCTGCCCCTGCACTGCTGGGGGGTGGGGGTGGTGGGAGACATGAGTGGGTGCCTGGTGGAGGCTGCCCCTGCACTGCTGGGGGGTGGGGGTGGTGGGAGACATGAGTGGGGGCCTGGTGGAGGCTGCCCCTGGATGGTGGGGGGTGGGGGTGGTGGGAGACATGAGTGGGGGCCTGGTGGAGGGTGCCCCTGGTGACTGGGGGGGTGGGGGTGGTGGGAGACATGAGTGGGGGCCTGGTGGAGGCTGCCCCTGCACTGCTGGGGGGTGGGGGTGGTGGGAGACATGAGTGGGGGCCTGGTGGAGGCTGCCCCTGCACTGCTGGGGGGTGGGGGTGGTGGGAGACATGAGTGGGGGCCTGGTGGAGGGTGCCCCTGGATGGTGGGGGGTGGGGGTGGTGGGAGACATGAGTGGGGGCCTGCTGGAGGGTGCCCCTGGATGGTGGGGGGTGGTGGGAGACATGAGTGGGGGCCTGCTGGAGGCTGCCCCTGCACTGCTGGGGGGTGGGGGTGGTGGGAGACATGAGTGGGGGCCTGGTGGAGGGTGCCCCTGGATGGTGGGGGGTGGGGGTGGTGGGAGACATGAGTGGGGGCCTGGTGGAGGGTGCCCCTGATGACTGGGGGGGTGGGGGTGGTGGGAGACATGAGTGGGGGCCTGGTGGAGGCTGCCCCTGGATGGTGGGGGTGGGGGTGGTGGGAGACATGAGTGGGGGCCTGGTGGAGGCTGCCCCTGGTGACTGGGGGGGTGGGGGTGGTGGGAGACATGAGTGGGGGCCTGGTGGAGGGTGCCCATGGTGGCAGGGGGGTGGGGGTGGTGGGAGACATGAGTGGGGGCCTGCTGGAGGCTGCCCCTGCACTGCTGGGGGGTGGGGGTGGTGGGAGACATGAGTGGGGGCCTGCTGGAGGCTGCCCCTGCACTGCTGGGGGGTGGGGGTGGTGGGAGACATGAGTGGGTGCCTGGTGGAGGCTGCCCCTGCACTGCTGGGGGGTGGGGGTGGTGGGAGACATGAGTGGGGGCCTGGTGGAGGCTGCCCCTGGATGGTGGGGGGTGGGGGTGGTGGGAGACATGAGTGGGGGCCTGGTGGAGGGTGCCCCTGGTGACTGGGGGGGTGGGGGTGGTGGGAGACATGAGTGGGGGCCTGGTGGAGGCTGCCCCTGCACTGCTGGGGGGTGGGGGTGGTGGGAGACATGAGTGGGGGCCTGGTGGAGGCTGCCCCTGCACTGCTGGGTGGTGGGGGTGGTGTTAGACATGAGTGGGGGCCTGGTGGAGGGTGCCCCTGGATGGTGGGGGGTGGGGGTGTTGGGAGACATGAGTGGGGGGCTGGTGGAGGCTGCCCCTGGATGGTGGGGGGTGGGGGTGGTGGGAGACATGAGTGGGGGCCTGGTGGAGGGTGCCCCTGGTGACTGGGGGGGTGGGGGTGGTGGGAGACATGAGTGGGGGCCTGGTGGAGGCTGCCCCTGCACTGCTGGGGGGTGGGGGTGGTGGGAGACATGAGTGGGGGCCTGGTGGAGGCTGCCCCTGCACTGCTGGGGGGTGGGAGTGGTGGGAGACATGAGTGGGGGCCTGGTGGAGGGTGCCCCTGGATGGTGGGGGGGTGGGAGACATGAGTGGGGGCCTGCTGGAGGCTGCCCCTGCACTGCTGGGGGGTGGGGGTGGTGGGAGACATAGGTGGGGGCCTGCTGGAGGCTGCCCCTGCACTGCTGGGGGGTGGGGGTGGTGGGAGACATGAGTGGGTGCCTGGTGGAGGCTGCCCCGCACTGCTGGGGGGTGGTGTTGGGGGAGACATGAGTGGGGGCCTGGTGGAGGCTGCCCCTGGATGGTGGGGGGTGGGGGTGGTGGGAGACATGAGTGGGGGCCTGGTGGAGGGTGCCCCTGGTGACTGGGGGGGTGGGGGGGTGGGAGACATGAGTGGGGGCCTGGTGGAGGCTGCCCCTGCACTGCTGGGGGGTGGGGGTGGTGGGAGACATGAGTGGGGGCCAGGTGGAGGCTGCCCCAGGACTGCTGGGGGGTGGGGGTGGTGGGAGACATGAGTGGGGGCCTGGTGGAGGGTGCCCCTGGATGGTGGGGGGTGGGGGTGGTGGGAGACATGAGTGGGGGCCTGGTGGAGACTGCCCCTGGATGGTGGGGGGTGGGGGTGGTGGGAGACATGAGTGGGGGCCTGGTGGAGGGTGCCCCTGGTGACTGGGGGGGTCGGGTTGGTGGGAGACATGAGTGGGGGCCTGGTGGAGGCTACCCTTCACTGCTGGGGGGTGGGGGTGGTGGGATACATGAGTGGGGGCCTGGTGGAGGCTGCCCCTGCACTGCTGGGGGGTGGGGGTGGTGGGAGACATGAGTGGGAGCCTGGTGGAGGGTGCCCCTGGATGGTGGGGGGTGGTGGGAGACATGAGTGGGGGCCTGCTGGAGGCTGCCCCTGCACTGCTGGGGGGTGGGGGTGGTGGGAGACATGAGTGGGGGCCTGCTGGAGGCTGCCCCTGCACTGCTGGGGGGTGGGGGTGGTGGGAGACATGAGTGGGGCCTGCTGGAGGCTGCCCCTGCACTGCTGGGGGGTGGGGGTGGTGGGAGACATGAGTGGGGGCCTGGTGGAGGCTGCCCCTGGATGGTGGGGGGTGGGGGTGGTGGGAGACATGAGTGGGGGCCTGGTGGTGGGTGCCCCTGGCGACTGGGGGGGTGGGGGTGGTGGGAGACATGAGTGGGGGCCTGGTGGAGGCTGCCCCTGCACTGCTGGGGGGTGGGGGTGGTGGGAGACATGAGTGGGGGCCTGGTGGAGGCTGCCCCTGCACTGCTGGGGGGTGGGGGTGGTGGGAGACATGAGTGGGTGCCTGGTGGAGGCTGCCCCTGCACTGCTGGGGGGTGGGGGTGGTGGGAGACATGAGTGGGGGCCTGGTGGAGGCTGCCCCTGGATGGTGGGGGGTGGGGGTGGTGGGAGACATGAGTGGGGGCCTGGTGGAGGGTGCCCCTGGTGACTGGGGGGTTGGGGGTGGTGTGAGACATGAGTGGGGGCCTGGTGGAGGCTGCCCCTGCACTGCTGGGGGGTGGGGGTGGTGGGAGACATGAGTGGGGGCCTGGTGGAGGCTGCCCCTGCACTGCTGGGGGGTGGGGGTGGTGGGAGACATGAGTGGGGGCCTGGTGGAGGGTGCCCCTGGATGGTGGGGGGTGGGGGTGGTGGGAGACATGAGTGGGGGCCTGGTGGAGGCTGCCCCTGGATGGTGGGGGGTGGGGGTGGTGGGAGACATGAGTGGGGGCCTGGTGGAGGGTGCCCCTGGTGACTGGGGGGGTGGGGGTGGTGGGAGACATGAGTGGGGGCCTGGTGGAGGCTGCCCCTGCACTGCTGGGGGGTGGGGGTGGTGGGAGACATGAGTGGGGGCCTGGTGGAGGCTGCCCCTGCACTGCTGGGGGGTGGGGGTGGTGGGAGACATGAGTGGGGGCCTGGTGGAGGGTGCCCCTGGATGGTGGGGGGTGGTGGGAGACATGAGTGGGGGCCTGGTGGAGGCTGCCCCTGGATGGTGGGGGGTGGGGGTGGTGGGAGACATGAGTGGGGGCCTGGTGGAGGGTGCCCCTGGTGACTGGGGGGGTGGGGGTGGTGGGAGACATGAGTGGGGGCATGTTGGAGGCTGCCCCTGGATGGTGGGGGGTGGGGGTGGTGGGAGACATGAGTGGGGGCGTGGTGGAGGCTGCCCCTGGATGGTGGGGGGTGGGGGTGCTGGGAGACATGAGTGGGGGCCTGGTGGAGGCTGCCCCTGGTGACTGGGGGGGTGGGGGTGGTGGGAGACATGAGTGGGGGCCTGGTGGAGGGTGCCCATGGTGGCAGGGGGGTGGGGGTGGTGGGAGACATGAGTGAGGGCCTGCTGGAGGCTGCCCCTGCACTGCTGGGGGTGGGGGTGGTGGGAGACATGAGTGGGGGCCTGGTGGAGGGTGCCCCTGGATGGTGGAGGGTGGGGGTGGTGGGAGACATGAGTGGGGGCCTGGTGGAGGCTGCCCCTGGATGGTGGGGGGTGGGGGTGGTGGGAGACATGAGTGGGGGCCTGGTGGAGGGTGCCCCTGGTGACTGGGGGGTGGGGGTGGTGGGAGACATAAGTGGGGGCCTGGTGGAGGGTGCCCCTGGATGGTGGGGGGTGGGGGTGGTGGGAGACATGAGTGGGGGCCTGGTGGAGGGTGCCCCTGGATGGTGGGGGGTGGGGGTGGTGGGAGACATGAGTGGGGGCCTGGTGGAGGCTGCCCCTGGATGGTGGGGGGTGGGGGTGGTGGGGACATGAGTGGGGGCCTGGTGGAGGCTGCCCCTGGATGGTGGGGGGTGGGGGTGGTGGGAGACATGAGTGGGGGCCTGGTGGAGGGTGCCCCTGGTGACTGGGGGGGTGGGGGTGGTGGGAGACATGAGTGGGGGCCTGGTGGAGGGTGCCCCTGGATGGTGGGGGGTGGGGGTGGTGGGAGACATGAGTGGGGGCCTGGTGGAGGCTGCCCCTGCACTGCTGGGGGGTGGGGGTGGTGGGAGACATGAGTGGGGGCCTGGTGGAGGCTGCCCCTGCACTGCTGGGGGGTGGGGGTGGTTTGAGACATGAGTAGGGGCCTGGTGGAGGGTGCCCCTGGATGGTGGGGGGTGGGGGTGGTGGGAGACATGAGTGGGGGCCTGGTGGAGGGTGCCCCTGGTGACTGGGGGGGTGGGGGTGGTGGGAGACATGAGTGGGGGCCTGGTGGAGGCTGCCCCTGCACTGCTGGGGGGTGGGGGTGGTGGGAAACATGAGTGGGGGCCTGGTGGAGGCTGCCCCTGCACTGCTTGGGGGTGGGGGTGGTGGGAGACATGAGTGGGGGCCTGGTGGAGGGTGCCCCTGGATGGTGGGGGGTGGTGGGAGACATGAGTGGGGGCCTGGTGGAGGCTGCCCCTGGATGGTGGGGGGTGGGGGTGGTGGGAGACATGAGTGGGGGCCTGGTGGAGGGTGCCCCTGGTGACTGGGGGGTGGGGGTGGTGGGAGACATGAGTGGGGGCATGGTGGAGGCTGCCCCTGGATGGTGGGGGGTGGGGGTGGTGGGAGACATGAGTGGGGGCGTGGTGGAGGCTGCCCCTGGATGGTGGGGGGTGGGGGTGGTGGGAGACATGAGTGGGGGCCTGCTGGAGGCTGCCCCTGCACTGCTGGGGGGTGGGGGTGGTGGGAGACATGAGTGGGGGCCTGGTGGAGGGTGCCCCTGGATGGTGGGGGGTGGGGGTGGTGGGAGACATGAGTGGGGGCCTGGTGGAGGGTGCCCCTGGTGACTGGGGGGGTGGGGGGGGTGGGAGACATGAGTGGGGGCCTGGTGGAGGGTGCCCCTGGATGGTGGGGGGTGGGGGTGGTGGGAGACATGAGTGGGGGCCTGGTGGAGGGTGCCCCTGGTGACTGGGGGGGTGGGGGTGGTGGGAGACATGAGTGGGGGCCTGGTGGAGGGTGCCCCTTGTGGCGGGGGGGTGGGGGTGATAGGGGACATGAGTGGGGGCCTGGTGGAGGCTGCCCCTGCACTGCTGGGGGGTGGGGGTGGTGGGAGACATGAGCAGGTGTGCAGGGTAGTCCCCTGTTTTGTGGGCTGCCTGCAGGGGCCGTCGAGGGTGTACAGGGAACACCTGTGAGGACCCACCCAGCCTAATCGCGTGTGTAACTTCCCACGCACCCCTGTAATACACGTACCAAGCCAAATCGCGTGTGATAATTCCCACGCACCCCTGAAATACACGCGCCCAGGCTATTCGCGTGTGGAAATTCCCGCGCACCCCTGGAATACACGTACCCTGCTGAAATCGCTTGTTAAACTTCCCGCGCACCCCTGAAATACACGCGCCCAGGCTATTCGCGTGTGGAACTTCCCGCGCACCCCTGAAATACACGCACCCAGGCTATTCGCGTGTGGAACTTCCCGCGCACCCCTGAAATACACGCGCCCAGGCTATTCGCGTGTGGAACTTCCCGCGCACCTCTGAAATACACGTACCCTGCTGTAATCGCGTGTGGGACTTCCCGCGCACCCCTGAAATACACGCGCCCAGGCTATTCGCGTGTGGAACTTCCCGCGCACCCCTGAAATACACGTACCCTGCTGTAATCGCGTGTGGGACTTCCCGCGCACCCCTGAAATACACGCGCCCAGGCTATTCGCGTGTGGAACTTCCCGCACACCCCTGAAATACACGCGCCCAGGCTATTCGCGTGTGGTACTTCCCGCGCACCCCTGAAATACACGCGCCCAGGCTATTCGCGTGTGGAACTTCCCGCGCACCCCTGAAATACACGCGCCCAGGCTATTCGCGTGTGGAACTTCCCGCGCACCCCTGAAATACACGCGCCCAGGCTATTCGCGTGTGGAACTTCCCGCGCACCCCTGAAATACACGCGCCCAGGCTATTCGCGTGTGGAACTTCCCGCGCACCCCTGAAATACACGTACCCTGCTGTAATCGCGTGTGGGACTTCCCGCGCACCCCTGAAATACACGTACCCTGATCGAATCGCATGTGGAACTTCCCGCGCACCCCTGAAATACACCTACCCTGATGGAATTGCGTGTGGAACTTCCCGCGCACCCCTGAAATCCACGTACCCGGCCAAATCGCGTGTGAGACTTCCCGCGCACCCCGGTATACACGCACACGTATTTTTTGTCAGCGTGTCCGTGTTTGTGGGTACCCCTTTGCACGTCCTTTGTCCTGGAGGGCCACAGTATAGGACATTCATCATGGCAGTATATGGGTGCTATTTGTTGGCGCACCTTTTGGCGCACATTTCTTACAGCCGCAGAGACGCTACCGCCTGCTTTCTTGTGGCGGTCGTGTTTGTGCCTGTGCGCTGGTTTGAGCGTGCGCTTTTTTGCCCTATTCTATTCCATGAATACGTGTTGTAGGCGAGCGTGTGGGCGTTCCGCGCACTTGTGCCCTGTACTTCCCCCGTGACGCCCACGTTTTTGCAAGTTGTTCCCCATTCCGAGTGTTACGCCTGTGTTCCGCCTACTTTTGTTGCGTGCGCCGCGCTATGTGCGAATTTCGCTGTGGCCTGTGCGATTTTCGCTGTGACCTGGCGCACGCTGTTAGATGGCCTGTGCGCCAACGTGCGCGGCGCACTTTTTATCGCACATCCGCTGGTTTTCTCGCGCACGGACTTCCATGAATCGACGTGCGCTGCTTTTCGTGCGATTTTCGCACTTGCACTGCGATTTTCGCTATTCCACTGTGATTCGCACGTTTTTGCCCACTTGCGCCGCACTAATTATTCCATGAATCGGCCTGTATATGTTCAATGTTGATATGTGTTGTTTGGAGGTGTCCCATGGCGGGCACAGCCTGCGTGGTAGTATTGCTGCCAAATGGAGAAAACATAGGTACTGTACTTAGAGGACCACTTACAGTCTCATGGAGGTCATGCTAGTCAGTCAAGATTTACATAGAACAGCCAAATATCGGCTGAAATAGATTGGGCTTGTGACCATGTCCCAGATGGGAATGCTTTCTGAGAGGAGAGCATTTGATCTGTTCTAAGGGGTGTGTGCTTCCACCGCTCAACTATCTTTAAGGTTTCTAGTTTGGATGGCATCTCCGTCTTTAGGGTGTATAATTTGGAGTGACAATTCTGCTGCATACAACAAGACGGGCTGATGTAAACAGACAGAAGGTTGTAGACAAAAAGCGGCATTGCAAACATGTTATGAAGCTAATTTTTAACAGCCGAATCAAGGCCTTGTAAAACACAGAAACGCTAACCTATTGTGCGATGATAGGGGCGTATGACAGTTGATCATCCTGCACATCCCTAACAGCTACAACTTAACCAAAGCTCTTCCCCGAATGCGTGCACGCAAATGCGCGTGCGTTCCGAGTATATAGAATGCTGGGAGATTGGGTGGAGCTTAGGTTTAGCAAAAGCTATTGTCAATAGAAAGCACCTACTGTGGGGTACATTTACCAGCTCCAACAAAAATTCCCTTCATCACAAAACCGCATTTCAACATTCACCTAAAAACAGGTGTGCTTTTGTCTGCTTAACACATGTGTGGCGATATTTGAACACTGCTACCCCAAGAATGGTTGCATTTTGTTTTCCTTCACATGAATCCAGAGAGAATAATCTAAATTCAGAATAGCTCACCATTACTGTTCTGTTATTTAAAGCATCAAGGCTGCACAAGAAAATTACCTGCATTCAAGACGGCATCGCACTTGTGCCTCCTTTAATTTTAAAAATCAAACAGTTTTGCATGTGTATGTCATTTGATTGACATAAATTAAGGCAATCCCTCCCAGAATGGCATTGCTTTCATTAATAAAGTCCATGAAATGCAAAGAAGTCTGTTTCAGTCCTCACGGCTAGGATTTACTTTTGAAATGAACCAGCACATGCAAATTACTGCAAAGGAAACCTATAGCATGGCTCTCTCTCTTGCCTTGTGTCAATTACCAATAAACTATTTGCAGCATATTTCTGTGTCCAGAAACTGCCCTTATCTTTAAAAGCCTTTCAAAGGAAACTGTGTGTGGCAGAAAACACATTTTGTGAAATTAACATGAAAGAAAATGAACACGTGTAAATCTGCTTTTGCAAAGCAGGAAAATGCCCTTTGAAAACTAAATGTGAAATAATACTGTGACTCGCACAGAAACACAATTGTATATGAGGGTGGAGGGGCTGCAAAGCAATGTATATTATGCTCTTTCCACCCAAAAAAAGACTTCAAACAGCCTTACTGAGGCCCAGGAATTCCTGTCAAACCAGTTTGACAGAAAGGCTAATTTTGTACCTACCAGTGAACTGATGCTGCAAGGGCATGTGCTCTGTTCTTATGGGATTAACAATGTGATAATAACTGGTTCTGCCAGACTGATATGATATGAAATGGCATTTATAACGCGCCTATACACAAGTGTTTCCAGGTGCGACGAGGCAGGGAGGGGGGACAATGGGAAGACGGACAATGATCTTACTAGGCCAGGTGTCATTCAGATCGCGCAAGTGCATGGCAAGAGGGGAAAGGGAAAGTGTGAGGGGCAAGGGAGAGGGGAAAGTGCAGTAGATGGGGCAAGTAGAATAACAAGATAAATAAATAAAGGGCCAGCTGGTGGCAAGTGCAAGGTAAGTGCAGACAAGTGCTGGGAGAGGGGCTGTAGGGATACAGAGACAGTCCCGCGGTGCAGGGGTTGCCAGGGAGGCAGTGCCGGGGGCAAGTGGCTGGGCCAGGGACCGAGATCCGTGAGAGTGGCCCAGTGCAGATTCAGTGTGGTTTCAATCAGGAATATTGCAGGGGAGAGGGGGAGAGAAAGCAGAAGCAAAGAGGAAGGTTTTCCAGGTGTTTCCGGAACCAGAGATGGTTCTCCTCAAGTTTCAGGGAGGCAGGAAGGCTGTTCCAGAGGGAGGCCCCTGCCGTGGAGAGAGATCTACCCCCAACTCGTTGCTTGGAGAAGCGGCTGACTCTGAGGGAGTTGGAGGTGGATGAGCGAAGAGCTAAGGCGGAAGATATTTAGGAAGAGAGAGTTGAAGGTATTTCAGCCCCAGGCCCCAGAAGGCCTTGTGGACAATGCAGAGGGTTTTGAACTTAATCCTCGCAGCCACTGGGAGCCAGTGAAGAGATTTCAGTCCTGGAGAGATACGGTCCCTGGGCTTGAGGCCAAGGACAAGTCTCGCAGTCCTGTTCTGGATGAGTTGCAGAGGGCAGAGTATAGAGGCAGGCAGATTTAGATAGAGGCTGTTACAGTAGTCCAGCTTAGAGAGAACCAGGGCTCTGGAGACAGTGAGCTTCTGGGGGAAGGAGAGGAAAGGAAGAATACCTCTGAGGAGGTGCAGCTGGTAGTGTGACTTCTTTGAGACGTCAGAAATGTGAGGAGAGAAGGAGAGTGTGGAGTCAAAGATGACCCCAAGGTTTTTAGCCTTGCAGGTAGGAGCAGGAAGAGGGCCAAGAGAGGCCGGCCAGAGAGCTACAGGGAAGGAGGGAGTGGGTGTGCTGATGAGTAAAATCTCAGTATTACTGGCATTAAGGCAGAGGTCATTGGTGGCACACCACTCCTTAATAGCAGAGAGACAGTCATATATGAGGGAAGGAGAGGAGGAGGCCGAGGGTAGCCTGAATGTGAGCTGAGTATCATCCGCATAGCACTGAAAGTTGGGGCAGAGAGCGGTGATGCGGTGGGCAAGGAGTGCCAGATATTGGTTGAACAGCCAGGGAGAGAGGTTAGATCCCTGGGGACACCACAGGTAGAGAAAAAGATGTCAGAGAGGAAGGACCCAAGTTGGACCTGGGAGAGTCAATTGGAGAGGAAAGAAGTCGGCCACGCCAGAGCCTGACCAGTGATATCCAGGTTATCACGGAGACGGTTGAGCAGGATGGCATGGTTGACAGTATCAAAGGCAGACGGCCAGGCTGAACTGCTCCAAAGGACAAAGGAAGGGCATGAAGCCCTGTGTTGTTATCCAGAGGTGTGATTTACTCTACATTCCTTCCGATCACCCACTGGATGGCTTCTAAGGAGAGTCAGGGAAACAATGTGTTAGGGTTGACCCATTGGGAGACAATTTGGTTGGGGGAGTGAAAGGACCACCCCACAAGTGACTAATCTAGCCCATTGATTTTAAAAACTGTTGTACATCAAGACATTTTGCCCAGCACCCTAAATAAGCAAGAATTCAATATTATGCTGGTATTTTGTGGGATTTTCAGACAAGCACAATGAGACCATGTGCATCTTTCTGGCATGTGTTGACAAGAAATGGCAGGAAAAGTACATTTCTGGGTGAAGTATAAATTTCCAGAGACATCAAACTTGATGAAAATATGTGAAATAGTACTGGGCATATGTGAAGCCATTTGCAGAATTGTAAATATTATGTTTCTCCTAGAAATGCAAAATTGTGCCAAAGGGCGATGCAAAATCACACAGAATTGGCCTTTGGACTGTCCGATTCCCTGTGAAATATGGAATCTGCATATCTGTTTTTTATGATGGTGACTAGGACAGATTTATAGTTTTATCCATAACTTATTTTTGTAAAAAGTAACTCTTGGTAGACAAAGGAAGTCATAAATTCACACACATAAAAAGATGTCAGTTCCCCTGAACCAATCAGCCCAGAGTGAGGAGGGGACACCAGTAGCTTGGCCTATCCCGGCGGAGGGGAAACTCCCACCCAGATTGTAAAATTCTATGATGACACTCTGGCTACATAAGCAGGAGACAAGGGGACACAAGGAATATTCAAGATTCAAAGATTTAAAAACTCAAAAAACAGATCCAGAGGCAGCTGATCCCATACAGGCAGGACCATCCAGATCCAGGCAGAACCACCCCTCCAGATCCAGCCATATCCAAGCATCTAGGGGGAAAGGAAGAAAGGCACCTGACCAATCCCGCTGTCTACAGTGACCAGACCTTGCCCAGCTGTTCCCATCCAGGAGAGTCCAGCTGTCCCGGTGACCAGATCTCTTGACCTCGCTGTTCCAGTGATCAGATCCTTGGCCCTCCTGTCCAGAGACCTTGCTGGCTGTCCAAATAACCAAACTCAAGCTTATGTTGTTAGTATCATATCACCCAGTACCCAAAAACTGCATATCCCGCTCTTTTACCCTTGCATCCTAGTCAAATGGTATTGAAATACCATACCAAATACCAAATTGGTAGAATCATCTATTCACCTTTTCTTAGATGAATCTGTGTTAGTCCATATCTGTTAGCGTATTCCTTTTCCAATTATTTCAGTTATCTTTGTAAATCACTAGTATCATTTTGAAATAAATCAATGAATTCCCCTATAAAGAGATTCACAGTGAGCTGGTTGCAACTCGAACTCAACCACCTCATGTCAAGTGCCTTTCTTTAATAAATATAGTCATTAAAATATAGCCTTAGTAGAACTTGTCATTATGCAACCAAAAATGAAAATGCCTATGTATCGTGTTTTTCTCTAAATTCCGATTTGCCTTTTTCCCCATAAAATAACCAAACATAATCCCATAAAGAATATTCCCTTTCCATCAAATTCCTGTCTGTTATGTACCTTTGTTTCATATCCAAAAACGAATTTCCGATGTTGACAGCTAAGCCCCTTTTCTTAGCTGTTTATCATTTCAAAGCCTGTGTAAAATAAGAAATTGCAATTCTGCCGTGTGTTTTCCTGTGCATTGTTTTCCTCCCAACATTGATTTTCTCAAATGTTTTCACGTGCTTTAGTGCCCTATTCAGTAGTCTGTAAGCTTCCTTGTCTCTTAAGTACAGCCACACACATTTCTGTCCTAGCTTTCCCACTGCAATTGTAAACTGAAATACAAGTAACCAGTAAAATTTGAATATGCCATATTGCTTCTTTTGAAGGTTTTCAATTTGTTTCTGGCCTCCCATCCTGGGTTGGTGGGTTTAGTTAAAAAATCAATTTTCGCACTTTATACTGACTCCATGCCACTACTGTCCATCCACAAAGAAGTTTGTTAGTAGGTGTTTGGAGGAAGAGTTGCAGGGGGATTGCATAACCTGTGTGCCATCTGTCATTTTGAAGAAAAGTATTGTTGCTTCTGCTTTCTAGTAAAGGTTTATGTACATGATGTTAGGAATTTGATTTAATTATGTTGTAGGATTTTTGCATTGTATAGCCACAGTAGTGGTGAGTGATGTCCTAAATTTTAATTTGCTTGATTTTCTTTGAATTATAAAAATGTATAAATATTTCATTGTTACACCTCGGCCTGGTTCATAGTCCATTGCGACATGGGTTATTTGTTAAGGTGGGTGTGAGACGGGTTTGGGTGCCTTCTCAAAGTAGAATCCGGGGATAAATAAAGATAAAAAGTGTTTTTATTGTGTGCTGCATTCTTTGTCAGTGGAAAGAGACCCTGGCTATTGTGTGCCATGTTCTAAAATCCGCTACACGTTGGGTGCTTGTGCCATGATTGAACTAAATGTTTCTAACCATGACAGCTTAACACAGCAGGTTAACTCATTGAAGTTAGTGATACTTTCGGTGGTTAGAAAACTGTGTTACACTGTAAAAGTTCCATCCCAAAACATATTTCCTAGGTATCAGGCCTGTGTGTAAAAATAAAATAAAGTTAACCCTAAACTAGACAAAAGCAGAGTACAGATTTGTTCATGCATAGATAATTAAATAAAGGAAGAACACTTTTCATATTGAGCACTGTTAACATTAACATGGTTAGGCAGCACCTTCTGGTTTCCCTCTATTTGTTAGAGGGGAATGGGCAGAACAGGAGCATGGAGCCTGGCTATCCACCTTGGTGCAACAGGTCCCCTCCACAAACATGAATGTGTGGCAGGACAGTGGCCTGTTACATCAAGCATTGACTGAGTTTTACATGACTCAGAATATTAAAGAGGAGCACCTTAAAATGGTCTGACTCACTGCCTACATATACCTCCACGTGGTGTTAAAGGATGAAAAATATCAAGAAAGTATAACCCTTGCGCAAAACCAGACTGAGCTCTTAAACCAAACCCAGAGTGAATTAAAACAGTAGAAGAAAAATTGCAAAAGAGCTAAAATTCTGACGTAGAATTTGAAAACCACATCAAGCACCTCAAAGAAGTGTTGGCTGTACAACGACAAAATAATTCATAGCAAGAGGCC
Source organism: Ambystoma mexicanum (assembly GCF_040938575.1). Classification (NCBI taxonomy): domain Eukaryota; kingdom Metazoa; phylum Chordata; class Amphibia; order Caudata; family Ambystomatidae; genus Ambystoma; species Ambystoma mexicanum. Next base: position 326,929,852 of record NC_090934.1, read on the forward strand.
CAATTAGCTACATTAAAAGAGGAGGGTCGGGAAAAGGTTGATTCCCTGAAAGCGAGTCATCCAAAATGTACCCAACAAGTAAAATATAATAACGCCTGCTCAGAGCAGATAACCACTTTATTAAATCATATCAAGAATTTGGAAGAGGAGGGTAATACCTTAATTATTAAGGAACTCCATTCCCAAACAGAATTTGACCAAGAGCAGCAGAAGTTAGGCGCTATAAAACAACCGAGATTTGTAGAGGAGGCCCCAGATATGGCCTGCACCCCTGCCCCCCAGTGCGAGTTGCCAGTAAAATACTTGCCAAGGTATGTGACGTATGAAGAGCAACTGAACCAACAGAGAGCTGCATTGGGCCTCTGCCCTGTGTACATTAGAAGATCAGTACCTGTTGAAATGCCAATAAGCAGACAGCCCCAATCAGACAACCATACCAGCCGCTGATACGAATCGATGAGTATTTGCAGACTGTCCATGAGGAGACACTAAGAGCCCCGATGGAATGCAAACGATGATGAGAAGAGGGCCTGGACAGACTAACGCATGAGGAAAGGCAACACGCGAACACGTGTATACACGCAAACAGGTGCAAGAGACACAAAGGACAACACAATCTTAAAACGTAAGCATGTATATAACGAAAGAACCAAGATGGAAGAATCAAACCCGTTAAACGTGTGTAAATAGGCTTGAAATGCAAGATGCTAAGAAATCGATACTGCTTGCAATGTTTAGTAGAGGATAGAGCGGCAAGCGGCAAACATATATTTACCTCAATAAGGCACAATGTACACATGCAACTCTATTTTGTAAAAGCAGAAGTACGCCCAGGCGGCCAAGGCCTACATGGTCGGGTTTCATATCCATGCCCAAGCCAGGGGAAAGAGTGGAATCAAAACTCATCAAAGGACGGCTCAGGCCTGGGAAATCGAGGTCAACCCAAGAGAGGGGGCGAGCTTCAGCTAAGGTGAATCGAAACTTCAGAGCATACCAGCCTGCCCTGTGAAGGTCAAGATAAGGAGGCCCGGGCAGGTGGTGGAGCTACATGGAGAATGAAATACATGAAAAGCCGGAAGCTGAAGCAGATTCACGGTGAACCAACACGTGACCAGCCAGGTGCAAAGATGTACCACCGTCTGATGTCACCCAGATCCAAGGGGTGCCATAACCTTTCCTGATAAGAGACTACAGTTTCGAGGCCTTCCTTAGCCAACTAATTGACACATCGCCATAAAACCACTGATTGATGGAAGGGAGGCAGGGTGAATCTTGGGACACTAGGCACCTGGGTGTCCAGCCTGCTTGCTGCTAATTAAAGTGGAGATTTATGGTTAGGGGTGTAACTTGCCCAATCACAATGGACCATGTAATCTAGGGTCCTATAGACACTGTAACCAATAGGACGTCGTACTTATAGGGACGTCCATCGTGTGTGATGTAGAAGGATGGGCATAGATGCCCACCAGATAAGAGTTAACCAATCTGCATGCTCTATTGTCATATACAGATATAACACCTATACTTAAGTTACCTTTCCCAACCAATTATATTGCGTGATAATTTTTTATAGAATTAGACGTCAATGATGACGAGTTTAGCCTATAAAAACGGCTGTTGGACTAAAGTTCGAGGAAGTCGGAGCGAGACAGGTGTATGCAATGCTGCTGATTTCCATATGCTGATGTATGTATCATTAAACGTACTTCCCTTTGCCAATTTACTGAGTCCTGATTTTTGAGATGTGATGGAGTATGTGAATCCTGCACCCTGTCCTCACATGGTGCACCTATCTAGTATTACAAGTTCTCGGGGGTTGAGTACTGACCAATGGGCCCGTCAGTAATTTCCTCTCCTCGTGAACAGATGAACTGACTGAACAGGTTGGCACCCTGTATCAGGAAAAAGATGCCCTATACCAGGAAGTGTGCAAATTAAAAACAGACCTACAGAAAAGAGAGTCAGACCTTCAGGAACTGACTGACCTAAAAACTGAGTATGCAAAATTAATGGGGAATGTGGGACAAGTAGAAGGTGATCTAGATGAGACCAACCAGGACAAAAATGTGCAAAGACAGAAGATTCTTCTCCTGCAACAAAAATGGTTGGAGTTTTCCCAAGCAATACAAGAGACCCAGAAAAGAAATGAGGCACTCTGTGATGAGAACAGGAATTCCAAAGCCAGGCGGCAGCCCAAGAGAAGGTAATAGATGCAAGTCAATCCCTGATAGCATAGAAAAAGGTTCAAGCCTTTGCCTACTATCAAGAGGTAGGGGCTCAGAAGGAGAAACTTGGGAAGTTAGAAAAAGAGTGTGCTAGGTTGAATCAAAACATGAGGGACCCGAACAAGTAGAGAGTGGCAGGGAAACCCCTGATCACCAGGTGATGTACCAAGGGTCTCAACCTCATTTACCACCATGTATGCACAAGGCTCTGCTGACTTCATGATAGCAGGTTCACATGACCGGGAAACCATGAGGCGGACAGACTTAAATAGGCCTAGCATGATTGTGCTGCCAGGTCAGCGTCCATCACAGTCTGATAGGTGGGGGTCCCTGTGCAGATTCAAAAATGTCATTGGTGATGGATTTGACCAGGAACACTTCTTCCAGCACAGAAACCCACAGGAGGCCCGAAAGGTGGCCTACAGTCTGCAGTGTGGAGAGTATCAGGCCCCAAGAGAATTTGTTCAGGAGTTGAAGCGGGCATTTGCGCAAACTACTAGGTGGGTGCGCATGAATAGTAGGGAATTTACAAATACCTATTTTCATGCACTCCCAAAGTACATCATGACCCAGTTGGTAAGGGATTTCCATGATGACAGGACCCTGGACTGGGTAATAGAGCAAGCTACCAGTACCCAGATGAAGGTCCAAAAACCTGTAGAAAACAAAAAAACCCAGACCAACCAACACCCCTGCTGCAGCCAAGGTGGTGGAGGTGAAGTTTGCCCCCATTTTGGACCTAGAAATGGGGGGCCTAAAATACACCTTCCCAAAACCAAACAAATAACAGGCAAAGGAGACCCTCCAATCAATCACAAACAGGTGGGAGTCAGGTAGGGTACCCAACAAATGTGCCCGCTAACTCTGCCAATTTCATCAGCCCTATGTGCAAGGGCAACAGACCCATTTTGGGGTACTTGTGGAATCCCCCGGGCCCGATTGGGGCATCCAATCAGGTTAGTATGGCCCCATTAAACTTCCCCCCTACTTTCCCTCAGGAGGGCAGCAATCTTCCAAATTCTGGGTTAAGTTTCTTCCCGAGGTACCCTCAAAACCCCAATATGCAGGACAACCCTCCTTACTCTCCCCGCATTCAGGAGTCCAGACCACTAAATCTGGGAGAGGGGAGTCCAAGGGTGGAGGACTACCAGGGGATCCCCAGTACCCAGGTTACTCCAGGAGAAGGGATAGTTACCCATACCGAGAGCAACCCAGAGTTGATTTAAGACCCCCATACCAGCCGGAGTGGGTGTTCAAACTGTAGCGCCAGGTCCAGAAAATAACTCAAGATCTGAGTCACATGTTGAGGGCTCAGCAGAGCCCTCAGATGAACATGGCAGAATAACTCCAACCAAGGGTCTGGTACCCTGGAACAACCAATCGGCTCCAGAGGAGGAGGCAAACTTGGGAGGAAGGGAGATGAAAAGCCCTGGAGGATGCGTCCTTCCTCAACCGTGAAAAGCCATAGACACCCCGGAACCGGAACTAAAATCTCCTTCCCCTGAAAATCTGCAACCCAGCGAACAAGGGGTTGGTAGGAGAAACAAAGAGACCAAAAAGGCCCATTTTGTGGAGGAAGTTAGTGTCCTCCATTTTGAAGGGGAAGAATCCTTGGAGGATTCTAGGAAAAAAGTCTTCTACTTCAAGGATGGGGGAATTCCTCCCAAAGAGAAATGGGTCTCAAAAGACCACAACCCAGACTGAGTAGGCGTGGGGACTGATTCAAAATCGCCCATCCGTGAACCCCAGAATTGTATTCCAGAGAACATAACGATCACTGAGGGGGCCTCCCCAATAACTGGATCTATTGACTATCTCCAGACAAAAGGGGACTGCACAGAGCCAAGGGAAAAAGGGGATTCAGAAATCCCATCTATTTCAGGATGCCAAATTGTCTTTACAGATTCCCAAACTCCGTCAAAGAAAATTGTCTAAAACCCTACAGTGTCAGAGTCCAAAATAAAGAAACTAACTGCCCAGCTTGCCCAAAATGCCCATTTCCTTTGCCATTTGGGGTAGAAAGAAGGTAGGTTCTATGCCCCCGTCTGAGTGCAAGGGCAATGTGGATTTTTAGCACTGGTGGCCTATGAGCAGCTCAATTCAGGAAGGGGGATACCAGATCCCTCTCACCCCTCTTCCTGGACAACTCCAGAACTTCAACGGGAATGAAATTCCCATCAACGGGACTGAGGATCTGGAAATCAAAATTGGGACACAAGGTGAAGCACCCAGTAATAGTCGTGACTCCAAAGGGAACCTCCTGTGTATTAGGAAAATACCTCCTTCGGAGGTTGTCTCCCCTGATAGACTGTGTGAACCAGGTACTCTGGACTTAGGCTAACTGATCAATAAAATTAAAACAAAGCATTAACTATATCAGTTAAATGGCACATGCCACATGGTTGAACACAAATCTGACCAAATTGAGTTCCTTTTCCAAAACAATCAAATGCCTGACCTTACAGTAATTGCTGCAGAACAACAAACCGGTGATGGGAACTCCTCTCCATTCCTGAAAATCAACCTTGCTTCCAGTTTCAAGTGGCATTCCACACTAGAAGGACATACTTTGAAGTTGTATAGTGATTCCCTATTTGAAAATCCAAGTCCTGTAGTAAACCATGATGAAAAACCAGCTCAAAGCCTGGCTGATATTCAGAAAATGGGTGAACAGCTGCTCCTCCATATTCAGTTAAATGAGGGGAGGAAGCCAGTTCTCGCCAGAGTGTGCCTGAATAATGAAAAAAGCTTCATCAGCCAAGCGTTGTTCAGGAAACTCCCAAAAGATTCGACCATTCCCACATTTAAATTAGTTGATAAGTGGAAAATGGGCCTGGAAACTCCCAATTCCAAACATCTCCTGCCTAGCAGGTGTATGCTAAAATGTCCATAGGTGATAAAAGCATATAGCATAATGTTTGGGTCGTGTGAGATGTCCCTGTTGCATTCTGTTTAGGCAATCAGTTTGCAATTAATTTGCACCTCATAAAGTATAAAGCCTGGTCCTGACTAGGGGACAACCCTATGGGATTTGATGACTCTGAAAAGGCATTCTGGTCAGCTCAGTTGCTACCGCATGTGCTTGAAATTCAAATTGGAGTGGAGGTTACCATTCCAGGATGGACCCGACAATTCGCACTGCCTTAAAACTGAAAAGAGGACAGAAACTCTAAAACCCAGATTCTTATGTACATCTGAATCACCATCTCCAACAGCAGGGGTTGGGGTTAAACACTATTAGTTAACTTGGAACACAGCACCATTCCAATATTGGTGGATAACAGTGACCCTAAGAGTATCACTCTGGGCGCAGGCACCATTATTGGAATGGTGGTTAGCATTTTTCCATAGACTTAGGAAATGGGATCATAGGACCAAACCCCAATGACTGTTATGGCTGTGACGATGACATCCCACCAGAAAAGATCTTCACCTGGCGGGGGTGATTTTCTTGTGTACTCTTCCTGCTCTTACGGGGGTAAGGAGGTGACCTGTGACATCAGGAAGGATGATGTGATATTCCAGGTCCACAATGACTGCCTCTCCTATCTGATACCCTCTGTCCAGGTCAACACACTCATCAGAAATCTCTCCACACAGCTGGAGGAGGCTGCTGAGATCGCGAAACCGGAGGTATTCCCAGGCTTCAGACAGATGGTTGAAGAATGGTTCAACCTCTCTGATTCCTGTGAGACTGAGGAAAAAAAAAAAGTTCAAACAGGTGTTTTTGGATTTTCAAGATATCTTTGCTGTGGACTCGTACGACTGTGGTTGCTCCGAGATACATTCTACCTCAATTCTCACAGACCCTGGAATGACTCCTGTATTCATTAAGCAATATCGCTTGACTCTCGCGTCTATGGAGTCCCTTACAGAAATTATAAAAAAAACTAGAGTCCCCGTGGGATAATTCATCCATTCCACAGTACCTTTAATATTCCAGTACTGGGGATTTTAAAACCAAATGGCCAATGGAGACTATGCGCAGACCTTAGGGAGCTGAACAAACGGGTTCTCATGTCCTGACGGCCTCTTCTCTACATTGACCAAAGACTGGCCCAGATCCAGGGGTCAAAGGTTTACACCACCATTGACCTGACCAATGGATTCTGGACAGTACCCGTCAGTAGGGAGGACCAGTACAAGCAAGCCTTTACCTTTGGGTGGCATCAGTACACATGGACCCGAACTCCCTTCTGATACATATACTCTGGCAATGAATGCAACATCTTCCTACACAAGGCCATGCCTGACTTGTATGAAGGGGTAACCTGGCCTATGTGGATGGTGTCCTGATTAAAAGCTCAACTGTGGAGTAACACATTGCAGAAATCCTCTATGTTCTGACCCAGTCAAAGTTTGCCAGATAAAAAGTATCCTTCCAGAATGCAGAATGGTGTAGGACCCGTGTAAACTTCTTGGGACATGAAATCATCCCTGAGGGTCTCTGTCCCCAGGTGAAGAAAGTGGAAGCACTACTAAAACTGAAAGACCCCACAACTCTGCATGCACTAAGGAGACTTCTTGGACTGACTAATTACAGTAGGAAGTTCATTGAGGATTACGCAGAGGTCACAAGACCCCTGGTCCATCTATTGAAGAGGGGTTAAGTGGCAGTGGGGTCCAGCAGAAGGCGAGGCAGTGAAGGAACTCAAATGAAGTCTCTCACAAGCGACTTGTCTAGCTTACCCTGTCAAAAATAAGGAGTTGGGGTTCTCGAATACAGGCTTAACAGTAGTACTATATCAAAAGCATGACACGGTCAATAAAGTCATCTCCTACGCAAGTAAGACTTTATCCTCTGTGGAGGACAAATTCAACAATTGTGAGAAGGCACTCCTGGCAATGGTGTGGGTATTGAAAATGACCCCCGTTCATCCAGGGGGAGCACATCATTGTGGAGACTTCACACCAGCCTTGCCTTTGCAATACCCATAAAGTGACAGAATACGGGCAGAAAATGTAAATAATTCAAGAATTACTTTCTGGATTCTGTCCATGCAAGGCTTTCCTCTGGAGGTCAGATATGGCCAAAACAAGAAGAGTCCCCTCACGCAAGGTTTGGCTGACTTGCATGATTTTGCCCGAGAAAACTGTTTCGAGGACGAAAGTCTCAAACCCATGACAAAATGGAGGCATACCTGAATTCACAGCACAAGGTCTATGAGAAAGACACATGCAAGGGGATGCCCTCAGTTTATGTGGACTGGTGCTGCTACCATGTTGACAACAATGGGGAAAAGGAAATGGTGGCCAGCGTTGGGAATGCCTCGGTGGATGATGCCGCAGAGCCCTCCGCTGGGTACAAGATTGGTCCCCGCAGTAGTCAGGTGGCAGAGTTGATGGCAGTTCACCAGGCCATCCACAGTTCCATGCAACACGGACTCCACAAACTGGTCATAATCACTGATTCAAATTATGTTCGGAACAGGTTGTGGAACACCTGATCAATTGGAAAACCAGAGGCATGCTGTGTACAAATAATAAACCATCAAGTGTGGCAAATTCATACAAAATATTGATGATCTGGTCACCTCTAATGGGATGACCATCTATTGAAAAAAGATTAAGGGTCATTTCAGAATAGAGAGGCCAGACAAAACTGGAAATGATCTGGCTGATCAGTTTGCCAAAACCAGAGTCATCTAGGGGGATCTCCTTGAGATCGATTCCCTGTTTGGGGAAATCCAGGTAACTGCTATCACCAGGTCCCAGACACTTGCTCACAATGAACACTCAACTGCCCAGTGGAGTAAGGAGACCCTAGATGCTGATTTAATCATGGCACAGAAAGGGGATCTGATTATTGGGAAATTTTACCAACCACTTTGAGGACCCCGTGAACTTTCCTCTGATAGAAGCTGATTACATTGGGAACGAAAATCTCCAGGTGTTGATGAAGTTTCCCAAAATGTTCTGAATCCAAGACGGTTTGTTGGTAAGGAGACCCATCTTTAGATGTTAACAGTGGGTGGTACCTACCTCATTCCGAACCGTGATGCTAAGTCATGCCCATGACGTGGCCATAGCCAGTCATCGGGGGTTCCACAATACTTTAGAAATCATGGGCCTGGACCTTGACCAATATTTGAAGTGGTGCCTTGTGTGTGCCCAATTTCAGCCACGTTCACTCACACACCGAGCTCCCCTCCAGAAGAGGGGGATGACACTGCCTTGGTCAGATTTACAAGTAGATTTCATTGGGCCTGTGATTCGTTGATCTAGGGGGAACAAGTACATATTAACAGTAACATGCTTGTTTACCAAATGGGTGCAGTGGGGGTCATTACGACCCAGGCGCTAATTGCGCCAACTTTACCACCCCATTCCAAGGTGAGTGGGGCGGTAAATCCCCATTTCCCATTTTCCCTTCCCCATTCCCATTTTTGCCCCATAGGGCATAATGGGAGTGGGGAAGGCGCTAATTACGCCACTGTAAATTACAGTGGCGTAATTAGCATCATGGCAGGTTAGCGCTAAGAGCAGCCGTTAAAATCAGAATAGGCATTAAGGGTTAACGACGGCGTTAACCCTTAACACCTGGGTCGCAATGAGGCCCAATGTCTCCCGGTCCCAAATTGCAAGGCAGAAACAGCAGCCGCCCTAATAGTCAACCACATCTTCTTGTGTTTTGGCCTCCCCAATATATTGAGTCAGACCGAGGAAGTCACTTCACCAGCGAAGTGATGACAAAGATGTGGGAGATACTTGGGGTAATAGGAAACTTCATATTTCATACCACCCATTCTCCAGTGGGGGAGTTGAGAGGTACAATAAAACTATTGTTACCATTCTTAAGAGGTTTATGGCAGACTCTGGAACTAGTTTGGACATCCGATTACCGCCTGTCCTGATGGCCATCAGATCTACACCATCTTCTGCGACCACAATGTCTCCATTTAAGCTAATGACTGGATGAAGAATGGTGCTACCCTAGCATCTGCTCTAAAGAACGCAATAGCAGACACTGATTAACGCCTGCCACAAAACATGAATATGTTGAGAATCTGAGAAAACACCTTCAGCATGCTTGTTCGTATACTCAGCGGAATCTGGAGAAATTGGCAGAGTGGATGAAAACCCACTAAGACTTAAAAACAACTAAAAAAGAATACCAAGTTGGAGACAGGGTCTACTTGTACAATTTTCAGAGGAACAAGACTAAGGAGAGAAAATTCCTCCCCTCCTGGCGCGGTGCCTTTGAAAATGTGGACACAATTTCACCTGTTGCCTACAGAATCCGCGTCCCCAAAAGAGAGTTGTCAGAAGAGAAATGGGTCCTCATCAATCAGTTAAAAAGATGTCACCCCAGACACACTTTGCAGCTGATTGAGGAACCAAAGGAAAATCAAACAGTAACCATCGGAAGAATGAGAAGAAAGAAAAAGAAAAAAAAAACAGAAGGAAGTATTTAGGTGCATACGTATATCTGTATAACACGGAGTATTTTTCTTGATTGGCATTGTAAAAAAAAAAAGGGCATTGTAAAACGTCAAGTGACTGTCTTGGTCCTGTTTAGTAAGTTTCTTGATGTATTGTAAAAATCAAACCAAGGTGTAAAAGTCAAATTGTGTTCTTGTTCCAATGAGTAATTTGCTTGACGTTATTGTCCAAACGTGAGGAAGAAAAAAACACAAAAAAACATTGTAACTGTAAGCATTGTTGTGCTGTTGTAAATCTTCCAGGAATTCTTTCATTGAAATAGCCTAAACCTTTTTTTATCTATCTCCTGTTTGATAATTAACTCTATTACTACCTAGCCTGGTGAGGACCTCCCCAAGAACCTGCAAGGGAAGGAAGGAAAGAGGGTGCCGCTCCATCCCAATCAACCGAAAGACGGAAGGAAATTCTGGAGTGTTGCTTCCTGATGAAGGAGGATTCTGTCAAATGAATTAATTCCCCTCTGTCCTACTCTCCCTTAACAAAAAAACACGCCAGAGCAGGGGGGATCTGTGAGGTACATTTAACAGCCTCAACACAAATTCCCTTCATCACAAAACCACATTTGAACATTCACCCAAAAACGGCAGTGCTTTTGTCTGCTAAGCACATCTGTGAGGTACATTTAACAGCCTCAACACAAATTCCCTTCATCACAAAACCACATTTGAACATTCACCCAAAAACGGCAGTGCTTTTGTCTGCTTAGCACATGTGTGGTGAGATTTGTACACAGTCACTCCAAGAATGGTTGCATTTTGTTTTCCTTCACGTGAATCCAGAGAAAATAAACCAAATTCAGAATGGCTCTACATTACTGTTCTGTCATTTAAAGGCTCATGGCTGCACAAGAAAAGGACCTGTATTCAAGACTGCATCACACTTGTGCCACCTCTCATTTTAAACATCAACCGGTTTTGCTCCATTAAAACACAGCCCTGAATGTGTTTTTCATTTGATTGCCATAATATAAGGCAATATCTCCCAGACGGGCATTGTTTTTATTAATAAAGTCCATGAGGAGCAAGGAAGTCTGTTTCAGTCCGTACAGCTAAGATTTACTTTTGAAATGAACGAGCACACACAAATTACTGCAAAGAAAAGAAATAGAGTGGCTCTCTCTCTTGCCTTGTATCAATTACCAATAAACTCTTCGTTGTATATCTCTGTGCCAGAAGCTGACCATATCTTTAAAAGCCTTTCAGAAATTAACTTAAAAGGAAACTGCATGTGGCAGAAACCACATTTTGTGAAACGACCATGAAAGAAAATGAACACATGTAAATCTGCTTTTTCAAAACTGCATAATGCTCTTTGACAACCAAAATTTGAAATATTGTTGTGGCTTGCACAGAAACACAATTGCATATGTGGGTAGAGGTGCTGCAAATCTATGCATAATATGCTATTTCCCCCAAAAAAGACTTCAATTAGCATGGCTGAGGCCCAGGAATTCCTGTCAAACCAGTTGGGCAGAAAGGCTAATTTCACACCTACCAGTGATCTTATGCTGCAAGGGCATGTGCTCTGTTATTATGGGATTAACAATGTGATAATTACTCGTTCTGCCAGACTGCAAGACATAACTGCTCCAAAGGACAAAGGAAGGGGGTGAAGCCCTGTGTTGTGACCCAGACGTGTGATTTCCTCTACATTCATTCCCAGTACCCACTGGATTGCTTCAAAGGGGAGTCATGGAAACACTGTGTTCAGGCTGACCCATGGAGAGACAATTTGGATGGGGGAGTGGAAGGACCGCCCACACAAGTGACTAATCTAGCCGATTGATTTTGAAAACTGTTGTACATCAAGAAATCTTGCCTAGCACCCAAAATAAGCAAGCATTCAACATTATGCTAGTATTTTGTGGGATTTTTGGACAAGCACAATGCGACCATGTGCGGCTTTCTGGCACATGGTGAACTGGAATGGCATAAAAATGCATTTCTGGGTGAAGTATAAATGGCACAGCCATCAATCTTGAAGAAAATATGTGAAATAGTAATGGGCATATGTGTAGCCATTTGCAGAATTTAAAATATTATGTTTGTCCTAGAAATGGCAAAATTGTGCCAAAGGGCGATGCAACATCACACAGAATTGACGTTCGGACTGTCCGATTCCCTGTGAAATATGGAATTTGCATATCTGTTTTTATGATGGTGACTAGGATGGATTTGAAGTTTTTCTCGATAACTTATTTTTGTAAAAAGTAACTCTTGGGAGACAAAGGAAGTCATAAAATCACACACATAGTATGATGTCAGTTCCCGTGAACCAATCAGCCCAGAGGGAGGAGGGGAAACCAGTAGCTTGGCCTATCCTGGTGGAGGGGCAACTCCAGAGTATTTACGCCTAGATTGTAAAATTCTGTGATGTCACTCTGGCTATATAAGCAGGAGACAGGGGGACACAAAGGATATTCAAGATTCAAAGATTCAAAAACTCAACAAAAAAAACAAATCCAGCAGCAGCAGATCCCATCCAGGCAGGACCATCCAGATCCAGGAAGAACCACCTCTCCAGATTCAGCCATACCCAAGCACCCAGGGAGAAAGGAGGAAAGGCAGCTGACCCATCCCGCTGTCCACAGTGACCAGACCTTGCCCAGCTGTTCACATGCAGGAGATCCCAGCTGTCCCAGTGACCAGATCTCTTGACCATGTTGTCCCAGTGGCCATATCCTTGGCCCTGCTGTCAAACCTCCCTGGCTGTCCAAATTACCAAACTCAAGCTTATTGTGTAAGTATCATATCACCCAGTACCCAAAAACTGCATATCCCACTCTTTTACACTTGCTTCCTATTCAAATCCTAATAAAATCCCATACCAAATTGCCAGTGTCATCTATTCACCTTTCCTTAGATGAATCTGTGTAAGTCCATATCTGTTTGCGTATTCCTTTTCTAATTATTTCAGTTATCTGTGTAAATCCCTAGTACCATTTTGAAATAAATCAATGAATTCCCCTATAAAGAGATTTGTGGTGAGCTGGTTGCAATTCAGGCTCAACCACCTCATGTCAAGTGCCTTTCTTTAATAAATATAGTCATTAAAATATAGCCTCAGTAGAACCTGTCATTGTGCAACCAAAACCGAATTTTCCCATGTATTGTGTTTTTCGCTAAATTCCAATTAGCCTTTTTCCCATAAAAAAACAAACATAATTTCATAAAGAATATTCCCTTTCCCTCAGAATACTGTCCGTTATGTGCCTTTGTTTCTCATCCAAAAACCTATTTCCGATTTTGACAGCTAAGCCCCTTTTCTTAGCTGCTTGTCATTTTAAAGCTTGCGTGAAATAAGAAATTGCAATTCTGCCGCGTGTGTTTTCCTGTGCATTGTTTTGCTCTCAAAATTGATTTTTCTCAGCTTTGTACATGTTGCTTTAGTGCCCTGTTCAGTAGTCTGTAAGCTTCCTTATTTCTTAAGAACAGCCCCACAAGTGTCTGTCCTAGCTTTCCCACTGCAATTTTAAACTGACATACAAGTAACCAGTAAAATCTGAGCATGCCATTTTGCTTCTTTTGAAGGTTTTCAATTAGTTGCTAGCCTCCCATCCTGGGCTGGTCGGTTGAATTTAAAAATCAATGTTGCCTCTTTATACTGACTCCTTGGCACTACTTTCCATCCACAAAGAATTTCGTTAGTAGGTGTTTGGGGGAAGTGTTGAAGTGGGAGTGCATAACCTGTGTGCCATCTGTCATTTTGAAGAAAACTATTTTGCTTCTGCTTTCTATTAAAGGTTTATGTAGATGGTGTTAGGAATTTGAAGGAATTGTGTTGTAGGATTTTTGCATTGTATAGCCACAGTAGAGGTGACTGCTGTCCTAAATATGAATTTGCTTGATTTTCTTTGAATTATAAAAATTAATAAATATTTGTTACACACCAGCCTGGTTCATAGTCCATTGCAACACAGGATAATTGGTAAGGTGGGTGTGATACGGGTTGGGTGCCTTTTGAAAGAGAATGCAGCGATAAATAAAGATAAAAAGCATTTTCATTGTGTGCCACATTCATTGTCAGTGGAAAGAGAACCTGGCTGGAGTGTGCCGTGTTTTAAAATCCAGTACACTACAAACAAACAAAGAAGGACTAGAAGTACTTGTACACACATATATTAAAGTCCAAGAGCAGTGAAGGTTCTTTGTTCTGGCGTCGTACCAAATAATGGTGAAGCGATATCCTGGAGGATGGAGTCAATCAACCAAACAGCTCTTAACCAAAGCTCTTCCGCGAGCACAAATGTGCCTGCATTCTGAGTATATAGAATGCTGGGAGATTGGGTGGAGCTTAGGTTTAGCAACAGCTATTGTCAATAGAAAACACCTACAAAGAAAGAAGGAAGGAAGATCTATAAGTACTTGTACACACACTGCACTTTTCTGCTTTGGGGGCTGCAATTAACAGACTCAACAGACTTTGTATATGAGTCAATGCTAAGGTAGTCCAGATCCTCCTGAGTGACTGTGCCTCTCATACACAGAGACATGAAGCCTGCTCATTGTCCGGAATGGCTGGCAGCAGTATCCCAGGTACAATCAGATGGTAAGTGGGTTAGGGGACATGGATGTACTGGAACATGGTCAGCATCTTAGTGGGGCTCATGAAAGAATGAACCCAGTCAATGAACAAACACATTCTTCCCTTCCCAGGACGTGGAGACTCCCTACATCCCAATATCTACTAGGAACTGTGGTTCTGGCAGGTGGCACCATTAACAGGAGATAGCAGCATGAGCTTGCAAGTGGGTGGACTCTTCAGAAGGGTCTTAGGAATGAAGTTTGCAAGCTAAGGCAGAATACAGCAAAAGGGAGAAGCAGAGAAACAGATGCACCTGTTTGGGCTGGGTTAGGCATGTCAAGCAGTGAAGAGGAAAACATGGCTTGCTTGGTATCCCTTGTCTGCCAACACACACATATATTCATCCAGGTATGTTGACTATGAAGTCCTCAACATTAAACACATACAGGAGAAAGACATTGTTATATAGGAGGACCACAGGAACCAGAAATGCATGCCTATCAGCTGCGATCAGGATGAGCATAAATAAGATGTTGGTTCTTTGTGTTGACTGCGTTCAGCCAGAACCAGCCACCAACAAGATGGAGAAGATCAGGGCAGTAGGAACAGAAATGTGGTGGCTGTTGATGCGAGGAGCAGCTGCGAGCAAGATGAGCACAGGCTAGGAGGTAAGAAAAAGGTGAGTGCCTATGCCAAAAGTGGCTGCTGAGGTAAAATGATGCGGGAATGGCTGCAGGTCTAGATACACCAGTTGTGGAACACAGAAGTGGTCACCGGTAAAGATGAAGAGTGGGAGTAGAGACAAACATGGCAGCATCAAGTAAGCAGGAAGGAGTGTGTTGATAGGCACGCAAACACTTAGTCCGATGGCCTCTAAATATGCACGTGCAGCATGCCTCAGGGTCTCCCCCACCACAGAGCCTTTTGCAGGCCCGGGGAAACCTGACAGCCTTTTGCAGGCTTGGGAAACCTGACAGAAAAATGTAATTGTGATGCTATATAGTGTGAACTCGAATCTAAGTGATTTGGCTGTGGCAGAAACTACCGCGGCCAAAACGTTTGCATGAGAAAGGTGCGAACTACCAAAAGTTTGCACCTTTCTCATGCGAACACACATACATACTCACACCCGCACACACAACACACCCATAAGCCCCCCACCCACACCCTCAGCACACCCTCACCCACACCCCCAACATAAACAAAGTTGGGTGGTCCCCTGTGATGTGGGCTGCCTGTGGGGCATGGGCAAATGTGATGGGCTTCCTGTGGGGCATTGTCAGGGGTGATGGGATGTACCCTGTGGTGTGGGCTGCCTGCAGGGCATGGACAGGGGTGTAGGGGAGTCCCCTGTGGTGTGGGGTGCCTGCGGGGCATGGACAGGGGTTTAGGTTGGTCCCCTGTGGTGTGGGCTGCCTGCAGGGGGTGCATGCAGCTCCTGACCACGTGGGTGCATGAATCAGAAGGTGCGCGAGTGTGCTTGTCATGGGATTTGGCTGGTGCGAGCGGGGTATGTGTATTCTGTGGTACGTGAGTGCGCTTTTCATGTGATTTTGCTGGCGCGAGCGAGGTACGTGTATTCTGGGGTATGCAAGTGTGCTTATCACACGATTTGGCTGGCGCAAGTGAGGTACGTGTATTCTGGGGCACGCAAGTGCACTTTTCACATGATATTGCTGGCGCGAGTGGGGTATGTGCATTCTGGGGTATGCGAGTGCGCTTTTCGTGCGATTTGGCTGGCGCGAGCGGGGTACATGTACTCTGGGGTATACCAGTGCGCTTTTCATATGATTTCGCTGGCACGAGCGGGGTACATGTATTCCAGGGTACGCAAGTGCGCTTTTCATGCGATTTGGTTGGCGCGAGCGAGGTACGTGTATTCTGGGGTATGCAAGTGCACTTTTCACAAGATGTCGCTGGCACGAGTGGGGTACATGTATTCTGGGAAACTCGAGTGTCCTTGTCACAGAATTTCACTGGCACGAGCGGGGTACATATAATCCATGGTATGCAAGTGCGCTTTTTAAGCAAATTCTCTAGCACGAGCGGTGTATGTGTATTTCGGGGTACGCGTGTGCGCTTTTCACCCGATGTCGCTGGTGTGAGTGGGGTATGTGTATTCCGGGGTATGCGAGTGTGCTCTTCACGCGATTTAGCTGGCACAAGCACGGTACGTATATTCCAGGGTATGCAAGTGCGCTTTTCACAAGATTTGGCTGGTGCGAGTGGGGTACATGTATTCCGGGGTATGCGAGTGCACTTATCACATGATTTGGCTGGCGCAAGTGGGTTACGTATATTCTGAGGTACGCAAGTGCGCTATTCACATAATTTTGCTGGCGCGAATGGGGTATGTGTATTCCGGAGTACGCAAGTGCGCTTTTCATGCGATTTGGCTAGCGCGCGTGGGGTACGTGTATTCTGGGGTATGCCAGTGCACTTTTCATGTGATTTCGCTGGCGCCAGCGGAGTACGTGTATTCTGGGGTACACGAGTGCGCTTTTCACGTGATTTTGCTGGCGCGAGTGAGGTAAATGTATTCAGGGGTACTCAAGAGCACTTTTCGCAAGATGTCGCTGGCACGAGAGGGGTACATGTATTCCGGGAAACTCGAGTGTGCTGTTCACACGATTTAGCTAGTGTAAGCAGAGTATGTATATTTCAGGGTACACAAGTGCGCTTTTCACCAGATTTGGCTGGTGCAAGTGGAGTACGTGTATTCCGAGGTATGCGAGTGCGCTTTTCACACAATTTCACTGGTGCGAGCGGGGTACATGTATTGCGGGGTATGTGAGTGCTCTTGTCACAGGAGTTGGCTGCAGGCAGCCTACACCATAAGGGACCCCCCTAGACACCTGTCCCTGCCCTGCAGGCAGCCCACACCACAGGGGACCACCCAACACCCCTGACCATGCCCCGCAGGCAGCCCATCACCCCTGACCATGCCCCACAGGCAGCCCACATGGCACCATGCACCTGAGAGCCCGACTCATGTCCCCCCACCAGTGATGGCCACCTGCCAGCAGGCCCCGACTCATGCCGGTCCGATAGCACAGCGAGTAGAGTGCTCACTTTAACATCTGTGCAGAGCCTGCTGATGCAGGTTTGAATCCCGGCAGGGCCAAACTCAGCCTTTCATCCTTCTGAAGTCAATAAATAAGCACCACACACCGTGGGTAATAATAAGCAGCGCTCAGATACTTCAGGGTTCGCAGTGCTATATAAATGCTAAATTATTATTTTTTTTTTATGTCCCACTCACCAGTGATGGGGACCAGCCAGCAGGCCCCGACCTGTGACGGGCACCTGCCAGCATGCCCGGACTCATGCCCCCCCACCAGTGACGTGCACCTGCCAGCAGGCCCCTGACTCATGTCTCCCCCACCAGTGATGGGCACCTGCCAGCAGGCCCCGACTCATGTCCCACCCACCAGTGATGGGCACCTGCCAGCAGGCCCCAACTCATGTCCCACCCACCAGTGACGGGCACCTGCCAGCAGGCCCCAACTCATGTCCCCCCCACCAGTGATGGGCACCTGCCAGCAGGCCCACGATTTGGCATGGCGCAAGCACGGTACGTGTATTCTGGGGTACGTGAGTGTGCTTTTCACGCGATGTCATTGGCGCGAGCGGGGTACGTGTATTCTGGGGTGTACGAGTGTGCTCTTCACACGATTTAGCTGGCGTGAACAGGGTACGTATATTCCGGGGTACGCAAGTGTGCTTTTCACAAGATTTGGCTGGTGCAAGCGGGGTATGTGGATTCTGGGTTACGCAAGTGCACTTTTCACGCTATGTGGCTGGCGCAAGTGGGGTATGTGTATTCCAGGGTACGCAAGTGCGTTTGTCACAGGATTTCGGCAGAGCGAGCAGGGTACGTGGATTCCGGGGTATGCGAGTGCGCTTTTCACATGAATTCTTTGGCACGAGCATGGTACGTGTATTGCGGGGTATGAAAGTGCACTTTTCACGTGATTTGGCTGGTGGGAGCGGGGTACGTCTATTTCAGGGTAAACAATTGCACTTTTCACATGATTTTGCTGGCACGAGCGTGGTACGTGTATTGCGGGGTATGCAAGTGCGCTTGTCACAGGAGTTGGCTGCAGGCTGCCCACACCACAAGGGACCCCCTACATGCCTGTCCATGCCCCGCAGGCAGCCCACACCACAGGCGACCATCCAACACCCCTGACCATGCCCCGCAGGCAGCCCATCACCCCTGACCATGCCCCACAGGCAGCCCACATGGCACCATGCACCTGCGAGCCCCGACTCATGTCCCCCCACCAGTGATGGGCACCTGCCAGCAGTCCCTGACTCATGGCTGCCCCACCAGTGATGGGCACCTGCCAGCAGGCCCGAACCATGATGGGCACCTGCCAGCAGGCCCCGACTCATGTCCCCCCCCCAAGTGACGGGCACCTGCCAGCAGGCCCCTGACTCATGTGCACCCCCACCAGTGATGGGCACCTGCCAGCAGGCCCTGACTCATGTCCCACCCACCAGTGATGGGCACCTGCCAGCAGGCCCTGAATCATGTCCCCCCCACCAGTGATGGGCACCTGCCAGCAGGCCCGGACTCATATCCACCCAACCAACACATTGTCTCAACATACATGCATGTAGCAAATGAGCACCCAAATGCCACACCACACTGCCCCCTGCCACAGTGCAACTCCACACCCATCCATTATCCCCACATCCCAGTACAGGCCCCACGGCATTTCATTCACAGAAGCACACATGCATGCACCCAAAGACATGCCCAACATGGCCACACAGCAGCAACACATGACTGAGGCAATGATGACTGACACATGCACCAAACTAATGAGAGCAGACAACACAAATATGTGAAATGATGAAAATGTATTAAAAAATTAAATCAGCCAAACGAAAAGCAACCATACCAAGGAAAAATAAATGAATGTGAACATAACTGAAATGCAAAATCCATAAAAAGTGAGAACCCAAAATAAAGCAAATCCTCCAAGTGGTCCATGTGCAGAAACAAAAAATCTGAATCCAAAGGGTAAATAAAAATAAACCATTCTATCATGGGTGTCTAAAACATAAAAGAAAAAAAATATGCAGTTCCAGTACTATTTACAATGAAAGTTCTTAGGCTCCATGATCCCAAAACCAAATGAAACATAGTACAAACCCTACCAAAATACAATTATGTTCAAAAAGTGGAGCAATGTCCATTGACTCAAAAATAAAAATAAACAAAAGGAAACCTAATAAACTATACACAATGACGGAGGGCTAGTCCTACGGCTGTCATGGCCACAGGCCCCAGAACACAAAAATCTAGTGATGGGGGCAATGGGTCACTTGACTCACTTATGTCCCTTTGGGACTTATAAACACAGGGACCCTGGCTGGACTCAGTACTGGCGCCAGGCTCATATAGAGATGGGAGCAGGAACACTTTGTTTCAGTGCAGGAGTGCTTTCACTTTATTTCAGTGCAGGAGTGCTTTTGTTTTACAAGAACTTTCCAGGAGCAGAAAGCCTTTATTCCAGAGAACATCCTCATGTGCTGACACATCAGATGTGGCTCCCTAGGCCTGGTCTTCATATGCTGACTCATCGGGTGTGGCACGGTGTGGCAGGCAGGCTGAACCTGGTGGGCGTGGCTTCAGAAGCTCAGCTATATAAGCTGCTAAATCCTTAAGATAGGTGCTTCACGTTAATGTGCACTCGGGTGCAAAGTGACGCTCACCGCCACTTGGACCAGTTTACTTAGTTTGAAACCAGGCGTTCTCCTGCATACTCACCTCCAGGAAACCGGTACATCATCGCTTCATCTGCAGACTCATCTCCTGACATCCAGTGATCTTGATCCCGACGCCGCAGAACCGCACTCTGCATCCACGAACTCGGGCCCTGTGAAGAAGAAAGACAAGGATAAAACATTTGTCCTATGGCAGCGCCGCATTTGAACCCCACGTGCCCCCTAGTTAACAACTTACCAGCTACTGTACCGCTGCAACTTCGTTCCTCATTCCCTCCGGCTGTCTCCTCAAGCTCCGCAGCTTCTGCCCGGTCGGCAACATCACCTGCAAGGGAAGAAAGCAAAAGATCAAACATCAAACATGGAACGGACAGCAATACAAGGCAACAAAGTTTACAATACAACAAAAACCGACAAGTAAAGACAAAGGCAAACAGGAACAGTTACCTGAAGACTAGTGGCTTAGTCGCAGCAGGACTGGACTACTATGTGCAAGGGACTAGTGAAGGAACTCAGTCCAGATGATACAAGCACCCCTGTCAGAAGCAGCAGGAAGGAGTGCTTGCCAAACCTAATCAACAGGTAAGCTTTCCAAGGAAAGGGCATCGCATGGGTGCCGGTGCCACGGATTGGGAGAAGGGGTCTGGTAGGGGTTCAATTGCACAAGCTGGCATACTCATGCCCCTTATTCTCCACGCATGAGCAGTCCCAAGCAGCATCACATATTACCACCAGTCATCACATAAGCGCAGAGGGTGAAGTCGGACCCGAGCGACCTCATCCCCGGGAGGGCTACAACCGTGCACCAACGCCTCCGAAGAGACCAGGTGAGCATAACAGAACGCAAAGCCTCATCGAATCTCTGCCTAGGTATTATGGAAACTTCTGAAATGTACCAGTTGGCCCAATTACTAGGAGAGGTACGGGCTGAAGTTCATGCATGCCTCAAGACAGGAAATCAATGACCTAAGGAGGGATCTAATTTTGAACTGGGAGTGGACAGATGAACTAGCAAGGCAAATGCTCCAGGCAAAGGCAGGCCCGGTCCCACTGCTGGGGTATGCCCCTCCTGCCGCGTCTCCACAGCCCATGCCAGTACAGATTGTTTTTCCAGGGTGGTTTCCCCTGGCCCCACCAGAACACTTCACAGGCAATCCGAATAAGTATGCCATCTTTATGTATCAATGTTGCCTACATTTCTTGTGCAGACTTGGGGCATTCCCCATTGATCAAGCGAGAGTGGCATTTGTCCTCTCATATTTGGGCGGTAGTGCAGCTGACTGGTCAATACCCTTGTAAACCAAGATGATCCTTTGCTTCGAGACTTCGGAGGTTTCCAGCATGTAATGGAGAAACTATTTGCACGGCATACTCAAGGACGGGCTCTGGACAATGAACTGTTACTACTACGGCAGGGGCTTGCGAGGGGAACTGAAGGACTTATTAGCCCAAGTAGTAAATCCCCCGGAAAGATGTGCTGAATACATCGACCTGACAGTGCTGCTCGATCACAGATTGTAGTATCGGAAGATGGATCGGGCCAAGCCCGAGGGGCGGTCGCTCTACGTGCAACCCTGTGAGAATCAAATCAAATCACACGATCAGTCCAAGCCAATGCAAATCGGAGGCTTGCAGAGCCCAGTCACCAAGGCAGAAATGTAGAAAAGGAGACAGCAGCAGCTTTGTTTGTACTGTGGTAAGGCAGGTCACTATCTCCGAGAATGCCCTGTGAAACCACCCTGGAAAGAAGTGGGGGCAACTGACAAGGGTGAAGAAGAAGAACAGGACTCGGGAAATTCCAATGTCCAGCAAGCATAGGGGTCCACTTTTCAAGCAATGAAAAGGAACCTATACAGACCTCACATCTAGTCATCCCTGTGCTACTGGTAACCAACAAGCAACTGTTGAAAATACATGCCTTGGAGGCATACATTGACAGTGGGACTGTGGGAAATAATACGGACCAAGATCTGGCTACTCTCTGACAGAAGCAGGTTTTAGAAAATGTCACAGCCGTTGATGGATCTCAGCTCTCATCCCGCCCAGTGACGGATTACACCGAGAAGGTCACGCTTCTGCGCCAGGACAGTCAACAAGAGGACATCACCTTCGATCTCATCGACACTCCTCAGTTCCGAATGATATTGGGAATGCCCTGGTTGGAGACCCACAATCCCAGGATTGACTGGCGTAAACAAGTTCATACCTTTCACCAAGACTGTGCCGATGTCTGTTATAGCAAGGGATTCTCATTAAAAGGTCTTACCAACCCAGGTTCGTCAGAGAAAGAAACTATACTGGTCCTCACCAGTTCACTACCACCTGAATATCTGGATTACCAAGATGTCTTTCAAAAAGAGTAAGCAAACACCCTACTTCAGCACAGACCGTATGACTGCCAAATTGATCTGGTACCTGGAGCTCAAGATCCCTGCAGCTGCATTTACGCCCTAACAGAACAGGAAAACCAGCATCTAAAAACCTACCTCGATCAGTATCTTGCAAATGATTTCATTCGTCTGTCCAAGTCCCCTGCATCCTCGCCCCTCTTTTTGTGCCTAAAAAGGAGGGAGACCTGAGAACTTGCATTGACTACAGAGCACTTAACCAGATCATGGTAAAAAACTGGTACCTGTTACCGCTTATCCCCGAGCTCTTGCATCAAGTCAAAAATGCTCAGATATATTACAAAACTAGACTTACTAGGAGCCTACCATCTAGTAAGAGTCAAAAAAGAAGACGAGCAGAAGACGCCTTTCACACGAAACATGGCCTTTATGAATATCAGGTTATGCCCTTTGGACTATGTAATGCCCTGCGGTGTTCCAATTTTTTATGAATGACATGCTCTTCGAACTGTTGGACGTCTGTGCTCTTCTCTATATTGATGACATTCTTGTCTATTCGACCACCAAGGAGGACCACGACAATCATGTCCGGGCAGTTTTGGAGAAACTGCAGCAACACCAGCTACATGCCAAATTGAAGAAATGCTTCTTTCTTGTGACAGAAGTAGAATTCCTCGGCTTTATTCTCACACCACGGGGCATATGCATGGACAGGCGCAAGGTAGACGCTATCCTTAACTGGCCGACACCGACATCCATAAACACCAACTTTTATCGCTGGTTCATTCCAAGGTTCTCCCAGATCGTCCACCCAATCACCTCTTTACTATGGAAAAATAAAAAATGGAATTGGTCCGCAGAGGCAGAGAAAGCTTTGCAGGAGCTAAAACAAGCATTTACAACAGCAAAAATTCTACAGAATCCTCGACCAGAACTACCATACGTGGTCGAATCTGATGCTTCCAACATAGCAATGAGAGTAGTCCTGTCACAATGAGACCCCGAAACAGGTCAGTTGCATCCCGTGGCATTCTGGTCTCGCAAGTTTTCAGAACCTGAATTGAATTATGCAATCACTTATAAAGCACTGCTAGCAATTAAGGCAGTGTTCAAAGCATGGAGACGTTATGGAGCTAGACATACAGTCACTGTCGTCACGGATCATCGCAATCTACAATATCTGAAGACCGCTAAAGCGCAATTATCACGCCAACTCCGCTGGGCTCTCTTCTTTGCGGAATACGACTTCGTCATCACCTATAGACCCGGAGTGCGCAATGGAAAAGGGGACGCCCTGTCTCGCATGAGTGAGGGAGAAGAGGCATTCACTACTCCAGACCCTGGGGCCATCATCCCTGCAGGACGAATTCAAGGCATTATTGCTACAACCACTACTCTAGACAACTTAAAATCTGATCTGCAACACTTGATGAGTCCACCAGCGCAACAGAAATGGTTAGGGAAGGGAGACCAATATACGATCATGGATAACCTACCATACTACCAAGGACGATTGTATATCCCGGATAAGAAATTACAGAATCAAAGAATCACAAACTATCACGATTCATTAGTAGAAGGGCATCCAGGAATAGCCAAAACCCAAGCTAAAATAAAGAAAATTCCTGGTGGCCAACTTGGTGAAAGGACATTGTCCAGTTCATCGCAACCTGTGGCACCTGTGCACAACACAAGTCGCAAAAACAAAGTCCTGCAGGTCTGCTAGGTCCTTAAGAAGTACCCCCAACACCTTGGCATACACTATCAATTGATTTTATTACAGACCTTCCCTCCTGTAACAGATACAATACCATATTAGTTGTCACAGATCTGTTTTTCAAAATGGCGCACTTTATTCCCCTGAAAGGTCTCCCAACTCCTTCTACTCTGGCTAATGTGTTTTTGGAACAGATTGTCCGGCTACACGGGTTCCCATCAATATTGATATCAGACCGAGGAACTCAATTTGTCTATGCATTCTGGAAAAGGTGTTGTAAAATTGCCAAAATCGACTTCCGGTTATCTTCTAGCCATCACCCCCAAACCAACGGCCAGACCGAACAGACTAACCAGACCCTCGAGCAATAGATAAGGTGTATGCTGCAACAAACCGAGGATACCTAGAAGGACATACTTTGGTTAGCAGAATACGCATATAACAACTCCATTCACAACAATACGGGACAAAGCCTTTCTACATAGTGTACGGTCGACATCTACGGACATCCATTTTTGACCCACTCGAATCATTAGAAATGCCAGCTATAATGACCTTACTCAAAACCAACACCCAGGTTTTTAAGGAAGCAGCAGAGCATCTTGCCAAAGCCAAAGAGAAACAGAAGCAGTTTGCGGATCGACACCGAAGGGAAGCTCCCAACTACCAAGTCGGAAACAAGGTTTGGTTAGCATCCAAAAACATCCCCCTGAAAGGACCACAAGTGTTCCATCCTGTTCCATCCATATCTGGGACCCAAAACTAACAATGCTGTGATCATCCCTGCAGCCATGAGATTAGAATTACCGGCCCGCATGCAGATCCACCCAGTGTTTCCTGTCTCCCTCCTAAAACCATTGAGACCAGGTACGCGGATCGATACTCCACCGGATCCCAAAATAGTTAAAAGAGAACCAGAATACAAAGTTAAAAGGATCCTAGACTCTAAGATGGTCCGGTCCAAGTTATACTACATTATAGACTGGAAAGCTTATGGACCCCAAGATCGGACCTGGGAACCCAGTGAACATGTCCACACTCCAGGCAGTTCTACCGCAATAACCCCACTAAACCAGGGCCAGGGGGGAAACCACCCATGAGAGTGGCCTTGAGGGGGAGTGAGGTCATGGACACAGGCCCCAGAACACAAAACCCACACCATCTAGTGATGGGGCCAATGGGTCACTTGACTCACTTATCTCCCTTTGGGACCTATAAACACAGGGACCCTGGCTGGACTCAGTCCTGATGTGAGCAGGAACACTTTATTTCAGTGCAGGAGTGCTTTTAATTTATTTCAGTGCAGGAGTGCTCTTATTTTACAAGAATTTTCCAGGAGCTGAAAGCCTTTATTCCAGAGAACATACTCATGTGCTGACTCATCTGGTGTGGCTCCCTAGGACTGGTCTTCATGTACTGACTCATCGGGTGTGGCAGCGTGTGGCAGGCAGGCTGAACCTGGTGGGCATGGCTTCAGAAGCTCAGCTATATAAGCTGCTCCATCCTTAAGACCAGTGCTTTGTGTTACTGTGCACTCATGTGCAACGTGACACTCACTGCTGCTTGGACCATTTTACTTACCTTTGAAACCAGGCGTTCTCCTTCATACTCACCTCCAGGAAACAGGGGCTACATCTTGATCCCTGACACCACAGCACCACACTCTGCATCCATGAACTTGGACCCTGTGAAGAAGAAGAAAGACAAGGTTAGAACATCAGTCCTAGGGCTGCGCTGCATTTGAACCCCACGCGCCCCCTAGTTAACAACTTACCAGCTACTGTACCTCTACAGCTTCGTTCCTCATTCCCTCCGGCTGTCGCCTCGACCTCTGCTGCTTCTGCTGGGCTGGCAATATCACCTGCAAGGGAAGAAAGCAAAAGAGCAAACATCAAAAGTGAAACGGACAGCAATACAAAACAACAAACTTTACAATACAACAAAAACAGATGATGAAAGACAAAGGCAAACAGGAACACTTACTTGAACTATAGTGGCTTAGTTGCAGCAGGACTGAACTACCACGTGCAAGGGACCAGTGAAGGAACTCAGCCCTGCCAGAAGCAGCAGGACGGAGTGCTCACCAAAACTCATCAAGAGGTGAGCTTTCCAGGGACAGCGCATCCCACGGGTACCACAGTTTGAGAGAAGGGGTCTGAAAGGGGATCAGGTGCACAAGATGGCATACTCAAGCCCCCTATTCTCCATGCAGGAGCAGTCCCGAGCAGCATCACCTATTACCACCAGTCACCACATAAGCATAGAGGACCCGAGCGACCTCACCCCGGTAGTGCTGCAACCGTGCCCCAATGCCTCCGCAGAGACCAGGTGAGCATAACAATGGCTCACCGTTCTTACCAAGAGTCTTGGCCATGGCATCATCGAACTCCGAGTCTATGGCCCAGAGGTGGGACTGGGCTCTATCCTCGAGGGCTCAGAGGGATTCCAAAATGCTCTCCATCAACTCCCTGCGAGTCTCCTCAAGAAACGGTGCCCCTCTCAATGCCCGCCCTATGGAGTTCTCCACCCTGACCATGGTGAGCTGTGCCTTCTCTGCCAGCCGCAGCTCTGCATCCATTTGGTGGCCCATCCGCTGCCACACGGAAGACACACATAGTCCAGGGTCCTCCTGCCCTTTGGCCGATGCCTGCCCCTGTGATGTTGTATGCCCTGAATCCAGATGCCTCCTAAGTCAAGCCTGGTGCTGCTGCTTTGATGTCATCTGCCTGTGCCACCAGGACTGGCTCCGGGACACTGACGACCCCCGGGGTTGTCATGGACGTGCCCTGCTGGAAGTTGTCTGCACATCATCCATTGCCAGGGATCCTGTTGCTTGGCTGACCACCTCTGCTGAACCTCTGACTCCCTACTGTGGCAAGGATGTGATCTCCACCAGCCTGGCCACGGTAGATGACGTAGGTCCACAGGGTGCCCTGGTGACATCTGGGCCAGAAGAAAGCATGGAGGACGACTGGCGCATAGTGGGTGCAGAGGAGGAAAGAGTTGCAAGAGCGGCCAGCACATGGAGGAACCCTGCAACAATGAGCCGTCCTAGCCAGTTCAAATTGACACACAGCTGTTTGTGATGATGTGTGCAGCACTTGCACCAGAGGGATGACCCCATCCAGGCCCCATGTGTGGATCTAATGTGGCCTCCTCCTCCTCCTCTTCACCCACTACTGATCTGTATGCCTGTGCACCATCTTCCACATTGTCCTGCCCCTATAGGGGTTCACCTGCCCCCTCCATTGCCGAGGAGCCCACTCCCAACCTTGGCCTCTTGGGCCTCCCCTCGGCAGCTGCGGCCATAGTGGCGGACGCGGCACCAGTACCCTCGCTCCCGGAAGATGGCATAACCTGGGAGGGTGACTGGGCCTTGTGTCTCCAGCCGGTAGAGGCATGCCTGCCACTCTGCTCCACAGAGCTGTCTCCGCCCTCTGATTCACTCACCGCTGTGGAAAAGGAGACATTGAACACAAGCATCAGGGAACTGAACGTAAGTCTGCTAGACACAAAAAAAATATATATGAGTGGCACTGTCATATGTCAGAGCCATCATCACCTTCCACAACACACGGGTCCTTGCAAGCAACACACATGCACATACACCACTGCACAGTCATGCATCTGTCCGTGTCCACCTCCCATCACAGTGCAATCATGGACAGCTATGCCACAACAGTCCATGCACGCATTGAGATGTGCACATGTTTTGCATCCATGACATTTCCCAGTCACACACTCACCACTCAGGAACACGCACATGTACACCATGCATGTCCTTGAGGGTGACATCAGCATCCATGGTTCACACAACAGACATGGCCAGGTACAGACACAGGCATGCAATCATGTGTGCATCGTCACATGCCGGTGCACATCATGCATAGCAACACACATACCGTTGTCATTGCACACGCTTGACCGGACTCACATGGTTCACTGTCATGTCCCTGCACACAGACATCCATACATGGGGCATGCCAGGCATACGTCCAAGGTGCACACACCTGACACACCTCAACATGCACTACGCTGGAGATGAACACATGGACACTTACCACTCGACTCTGGACTGGTCTGCATCTCGAGGACCTGGTGATGAAGCACTGGGTTAATGTGCTCCAGGACCCTCATCTGGATGTTGGTCAGCTGGTCCCGGTGCCCCACTTCTCCACGAACATTAACGAGGGCCCTGGACCTGAAGTCCTCCCTGCGCTTCAGGAATTGGTCATAGTCATGGGATGCCACCCCCTCTGCGTTGATGGCATCACAATTTCCTTCCAGATCCTCCTCCGTCCATCCCTGTTGAGGTGCAAACTTGAGAAGAGGGCATCATAATTCCCCAGGACTCGCTCCACCAGGATGCCAACTTCATTTTCAGTGAAGCTGGCAGCCCTCTGCCTCTCTGACTGGGGGTTGCCACTGGTCCCAGATGGTGTTAAGTTGGACATGGAAACCCCTGAGGCAGGTGTGGTTGGGCAACTTGGTCCTGGGTCTGGGCTGTGGAGCAATGGTACACTAGTTGGGAGTCTTCTGGGTCAGCAGAGGTGGTCTCAGGTACAGGATCCCTGGCTATGGCTTCAGTGCAGGCACCAAATAGCAGGGCACGTTGGCAGTAGGCAGGCTGGCAGCAGTAGATGGCTTGTAAGAGGATGCTCTGGGGCCTGGGGGGCAGGTAAATGGGCAGGAGCGTGGTCTTCCGTGTGTTGTCGCGTGTCCAGCTTGATGCAGAGTGAGTCAGCACGTGAAAAAACAGCACGTGAGTGTGTAATCGTAGGAAAGGCCCTTAGTGTGCAAGTGCGTAAGTGACGTGACACGCGCGGTTGTTGCCTTCGCCAGGGGTTAAAGGTGCACGCGGGTAAGTAGTGCGCTGTACGTGCTTTTTGTGGAGACTGACCCTGTGTGTTTCTTCTTCTTGTGGGTTCACACGCGATTACTTCACAGCGCTTAAAGTTCATACTTCTTGTTTTGGTGGAGGGGTTGCCTATGCGCACACGAGTGTGTCTTTTCTTTTCCACGCAAGGCAGACAGTGAGTTGCGCATGTTTATTTTTCCCACTGTGGTTTCCCCTGTGTGTCACGCACCCATTTACGAGGTCAGAGTAGCCTGCATGTTCCATTTTGTCTCCCTGGGTGCCACAGCACACTGCAGGATGTTTATTCCATGCACATGGGCTACTGGGGGTGGTGTGCATGTTTATTATTATTTTTTGGGGTGACTGAGCATAGTGTGACCCGTCTTTTATCACCAGGGGTCACAGACAGCCTTGCAGGAGCACAGGGGTGCATCTAACATCACGTATTCTGCCCCCTTCATCCCAATTGCCCAGGACAATTGTTGTCTGCACCTCCCATTGGCAACATACCATCTGTGCCATGGTTGGGAGGACACCAAAAGGGAAGGTCGGCAAAGCTGAGTGACCTGCCAAGGCTGGGCATGGTGGGGCACGTGGCTGGGGTGGCCAGGGAGTCCAGGGAGTCCAGGGAGGCCAAGGTGGATGCGGAGGGGAACATGGCCAGGGAGTACCACCAGGGCAGGATGCCCAGCAACTTGCTGGGACAGCCATGCCACCACCACCAGCACCTCAGGGAGATGCTGCTGCTGCAGTCATCCCCAGTGCACATCTGACCCCACAGGCAATGCCATCTGCTGGCACGGGCCACCAGGTGGTGGAAGCTGCAAGTGCAGCTGTGGCAACCACCATCCAGACTCGGGGTCAGCCAGTGCAGGCTGCCTTGCCACAGGACTCCCAGGCAGATTTTCAGGGCAGGAAGGCCAAGCCACATTTGTCCAAGGTAGCTGTGACCAAGGCACATGTTCCAGGGGCAGTTTTGACATCTGCTGCCTCAAGCAGCCAGATGGTGGGAGCTGCATGGGCAGATGAAGCCGACACCACCCCAGCAGTGAGTCTGCCAGCCAGGAATGTGTTGATCACAGCCCTTGGCACTGAGGCAGTTGTGCCGCTGGATCCTAGCAACATCACCCAGCAGCCAGTAACACAATCCAGGCCTTCCGTCCTTATGCCAATTCCAACTGCCATTGTCCAGTCCACCATTGCTGCTGTCCTAACTGACCAGAACGGCATTTGCCTCTCAGGGTCCACACAACCAGCAAAGAGGAGGAAGTGTGCTTATGCACGCAAGGCTGGGACCCCAAACACGGCTTTGGCCTCTGGCACGGCAAGGAAGAGGCCTGTCAATAAAGCGGATCTGGACTTCCTTGTGGACTACGTGTCGGCACACAGCCGCGATATGCTGGTAGACCCAGGGTGCCATACTACGCCTGCCCAGCGTCAGGTCCACTGGCAGTTCATTGCGGATGGCGTGAATGCAATGGGATATTAAAGGCACACAGCTCAGGATTGCCACAAGCTTTGGACTGACCTCCGACGCTGTGCAAAACAAAAACGGGCTCTAATTACTCCCTGACTCTGTTGACTGGCAGTGGGCCACCACCAGAGGAGGATGAACTCACTCCGCACGAGGAAATCGCTGCAGAGTACATCGATCAGTGACTTATCCAGGGAGTGGGAGAAATACAAGATTATGATGCAACGTCCGGTGAGTCTTGATGCATGTCTGTCCAGCCCATGTGTTTTTTGCTTGTGTGATGTGTTGTGATTGACTGCCAGTTCAGGGTATGTATTGATGAGTGACATGTGTGACACATGCAATGCTTTGTTGATACGTGATTTTCATCATGCAGCATGCATGCAGGACATGTGCCGCACATGGGGGCAGTTCTCATCACCACACATGCACCCTACTTATATGCAAGTCACTCTGCGGCCTCTCCTGTCCATGTTCAAGCTCACTGACATGTTTGCATATAACCTGTGGTGTAGTTCCACCCACACTCAGCCTATGTCATCACATGACTGACGGCTATGTGAGGTCACCCTGCAAGCTGCTCCTCCTCACCTCACGGGCATGCTTCCTTGCCTCTCCTCCACCCTGCAGTTCACTGTCTCCATGGTACTGGTGGTTTCCGTGTTGGACTTCTGCTATGGCCTGTTCCCCTTTCCTGTGTACAGGCACACCTACATGTGCAACCCTGCCATACCTGTGCTGTGGGGTATATCCTTTGTCCTTGATGCAGGGTGTCTCACTTGCTCATTCATGGCATGCTCACTCAGTCGCTCAGGATCACTTCATCATGCACATGTTTATGGTGCCCTTGTCTGTGTCGGGCACAGGCCTCCCTCTGTTACAGCCACCGTGCTTCCAGGCAACTGGTGTAGTGGCTTCTGCCTGCATAGATGCACTTGTGATGGATCCTCATGTGTCCTGCTTTCTGTCCCCCTCTCATCTGCTGTAGTCTCAGTTGTCTCAGATGATGCAATTGGCACCTGCATACACTGTCTACAACTTCACAGTACTGTGGTCAGCAATTCAGAGCCATGCACTGGATCCCTGCCATTCCCCAGGGACGGGAGGGGTGCAGGGTGCAGTGCATCCCTACCACCCAGTGCCAACACTTTGCACATGATGACTGCACTTGCCCTTACAGTGCCGTCATGTCACAAGATTGACATCACTGCATTTCTGGTTCTGTTGATAGTTGAGGACGTGCACGTGTGCTGCACTGAACCCACGCACTTCTGAGCCATGTTTCGCCCTTCAACATGCCTATTAACTTGTGTGTTGTCAAAGTGACCTGCCATGTATGTATCCATTTGCTTCCCTTCACTGTATTTCAAGGCACTTGTGTTGTTGCATCCTGTGACACATGCACTTTTATTGATATTAATGTTCTTGTAGTGCATGTTGACATGCATTTTGCATGTGTCATGGACACTTCTATTTGACTTATTGCTGTGGCTATGTGGAAATTGTGCCATGGCTATGCTAACTGCCATCTCTTAGTTGACATCTGTAAATTTTGGCAAAGATATATGCCTGCCAGAAGGTTGTGTGTGATGCAGTTGATATGCAACATGCAGTACATGTGTGGGTTTTACATTTGACACGCATCCATGTCTGCTTTCAGGGTCCCCTTCCATTTCCTTGCCACTGTATGCATGCCAGAGTTTGTGTTGTGTGTGACATGGCTACCTCATGTGTTGGCCATCAATATAGTATTGTATATGTGTGTGGTATTTGCTGCTGACATGTGTACTAATGTTTATTTTAATTTATTTACAGGTGATGATGCACCAGAAGCAGTGGAGGAGGATATGGCAGACAGGGTGGAGGGTTCAGGTAACCTACCATGTACCAGTGGTGGTTGTGGGTGGTAGGCCACGAACATCCGTGGTGCTCCAGGCCATCCTGTCCAGGCCTGCCTCTGGGTACGGCGCTGAGGATCTCCCTGACTCTGATGTTGAATCTGATGCTCATGAATCCATGCCGTCGACAGTGGGTGATTCTGTGATGAATTCTGTTCTGTCAGCCATACCTGCAGTGGGGGTAAAGCCCTCAAGGGGCCAGTCAGTGTTGGTATGACGGCCTGTGGTGGTTATGGGTGCAGAGTCACACTCCACACCAGTTGCTCCTGTTCCTGGGGCAGCAGATCGACAGAGGAATGCTGTCCTGCAGCTGCAGGCTCTGCCGGCAAAGCAAGGTCCACATCTCCTTGGGCCTTGCAGGCGTGGTACCCACCAATGCGGTGGCCGTGCGCCGCCGGGGAACACTGGGTGGAAGCAATCCATGTATGCCATTGCACAGCAATAGGGGGAAGCAATTGAGATGTTGGCTCAAGGCATGGAACATGTGGCTGATTCCATTCTCCCCCTGATAGGCAAGTGGAGCTCCAGCAGCAGGCAACGCAGTCCATGTGCCTCTCACTCAGGCTGGGCACTGTGGCATCCAACATGGCCCACCAGGCTGAACTGGTGGCTCTCTGCTGACACACAGGCCAACAGGGAAGTCCTGAGGGAAGATTACTCCTCCCTCAGAAGTACTCTGGCTGCTCTCATCATGGCCCAGTATACACGGGCAGATCAGAGGATGGTGCAGCTGGAATGCACTCTCTCGGCTGAACTCCATGCAAGCCGGGAGGCGGTCCATCTGTCAAGTGAGGCCTCCCTGGCAGAACTCTGTGTTACACTTGAGGTGCTGCATGGGGACCTCCGTGCCATATTCATTCAGAATCAGGCTACCAGGCCCACATGCTTGCTGCCATGGAGGGCTTGCTGGGGCTATGTGTGGTCAGGCACCTGTGACACGTGCACCTCCTGATGACAACCAGGGGGTGACGACGATGACGACCTATCTCCCACTCAGGTCATGCTGAGAAGACCATGAGCCCAAGGAGGAATTATTATTTTAGTCTCAACATTGACACATGTGGGTGTTCAGGTGCCCCCTGCACCTCCCTCCTCCTGGGTGTCCCCCTAAGCCCCCGGGTCCACTATGGCCATTTTTATTTTTCTTCTATTGTGCATTTATGTTGCAGTGTGGTGCTATGTGGCATCCAATGGCATCCAGTGTGTCTTCAGGCTGGGCCCATACAGGCTTGTCTTGTGTTTGTGTTTGTGACTTGGGGTCAGGACACATATGCCACTCCTGCGTCCTCTTTCCATGGGCTCACAAGGATGGCACAGTGTGACAGTAACTTACACAGAGGCATTGGACTTCCGTCATATCTGTGACCAGTCTGAAGTCCAACTTGTGTATACACCCCTAGTGGGGATTGATGATGGTGTCTCCAGTTCATGGTTGGACTGCATTTTGGTGAGTATATTGTTGACTGTGCATGATTCCATTCTGCTAATTGCCTTGACTGTATACATTGTGATGCACTTCATGCTGTATGCGGTCCCATGCCCACTTTAGCTGTCGAGGCCACTCTCATGATGGTAGGGGGACGTGTGGTGGCAATGTCACATTGAGGCACTTGTGCTATGATGTTTACTCACTGTCTGACATTGTCACTGTTGGGTCCTGTGTTCATGATGTGTTATATTGGTAAATTGATAGTCCTGCATTGGCTTTGCTTATGATGTGCCACAGGATCAGCAATATGTTTCCATTGCAGATGTGTCCAGTACAGAGTGGTTAACATGGAAAATGTGTGCTACACTGTGTGTTCATGCATTCCCCATGCTAACATGCATTGAATCACCCTGCAAACACCCCCACAACAACACACACAACACCCCCACCCCAACATCCACCCACCCACACACTACTTGCCTTCTGAGACATGATGTGTCCCTGCTGCACATGTTCACATTGACTTTTGTGAGCGTGAACAGGCGCTGTTGGC
Source organism: Ambystoma mexicanum (assembly GCF_040938575.1). Taxonomy (NCBI): domain Eukaryota; kingdom Metazoa; phylum Chordata; class Amphibia; order Caudata; family Ambystomatidae; genus Ambystoma; species Ambystoma mexicanum. Next base: position 326,964,060 of record NC_090934.1, read on the forward strand.
TTTTTTTTCTTTGTTTTTTTTTATGCAGCTGCAGGGGTTTCCAAGCCACTGACACCATTCACTGTACTGTGTGGTGTAGTGAGCAGGGTGTTGCTTGGGACAACCCCGCAGAACCCGCATTTTCTTTTCTTTTTTGGGATTCTCTGAAATGCATGCCATCAAAGGTTCAAGGTTTTGGTGTTCAGGCCTTTGGTGGCATGCATTTAAGTACTTTTAGTATAGGTTGGATGTTTTTGCTCACTCTTTTCTTCAGTGTGCGTGTCTGAAAGGATTGTCTGTGGCCTGTTTCCATTTGTAACAGTGTGCTTTGTGACAGGTGTGTGATGTGTGTTAATATTTTTTTTGGGGTTTTCACATTGCATGCAATGGCATGGTATGTAGGGTGGGTGACCTGGGGTTGAGGGAGGTTTAGGTGACAAACCAACATTTGGTTGTGCTACTTGGCATGGGGGGTTTGGAATCTGTGGCTTGTATGTGTGCCTCTTGGTCACACAGGATTGTGTTTGTTTAAGTGGCTAGGGATGCACACAATGCTGCAATTCCAAGAACACATTCTCAGGGTGTTAAGGTTGTGACAGTTGACTGTCCCTTTGTCATCATCGATTGTCACCTGGAATGTGCCAGGCCTGTGTGCATGCAGCAGGGGGGGAGTTTAGGTGAAAAATGTAGCCACATGCTGGGTACGGGCTGCCTCGCCACATGCCCTTTCCCTTCCCATGCGCAGTGGCTGTGCGTGTTGTTGGGGATGTAGGGGCACCACCATGTCCACTAGTACGCCCTGCCGGGTTGCGACATTGTGCTGAACACATGCTGCCACAATGATCCTGCACACTACTGGGGGTGCATATAGTAGCTGCCCACCAGAGCAGTCAAGGGAGCGGAAACATGACTTCAGAACTCCGAATATGCGCTCCACTATGCCCCGGGTTGCAATATGGGTGCCTTGTATCTTACCTGGAGTGGTGTGGTGGAGTTCCGTATTGGCCTCATCATGTGGATGCTCAGAGGGTTGGCACTGTCCCCTGGGGACTTGATAATGGTTGTCATTAGTTGGGTTTGTTTATTTGTCTGTGTGTCACATGCATGCATGTGCACAGGCATTTGTACTCACCAATGAGCCATGTGTTGATGATTCCCTTGGCATCACATACAACCTGCACGTTGATGGAATGCCAGTGCTTGTGGTTGCGATAGATGTGCTCAGTGGCACTAGGTGGACGTAGGGCCACATGGGTACAATCAAGGGCACCAAGAACTCTGGAGAAGTGTGCCACCCTGTAAAAGTCCTGGACCAGGGCCTGCCTTTCTACAGGTGTTCTGGGCACATATATGTGCTGTGGACTGAGGGGCGTGTAGTCATGATTGCCAACACCTGGTGTAGGCAGTGTGACTGCGTGGCCTGTGAGACGCCTCCAACTATGGCAGTTGTCTGCTGAAATGACCCAGTGGCCAAAAAATGCAGGACATTGAGCACCTTTTCCAAGAGGCTCAGTGCTTGGGAGACTAGGATGAAAAGAATTGGAAACCCATACCTGCCATAGACCTGGTCATCAGGCATCCCAAAAAGGCTGGTCCTGGGTAAGAAAATGCAGGGCCTATCCTCCTCCTCCTGCGGTGTCCCACGATCACTGCTGCGAGGAATGGGACATTCATTTTAGCTGTATATGCTTGCTTGTTGTTTGTGCATGCTTTTATGCTGCGCCGGGCTGCTTCCACCTGCTTTCGCATGGCGGACGTGTTTCCGGCTTTGCACATCTTTTGACGTGCATGGGTTTGCCCTGTTCAATTCCATGAATACGTGTTGTTAGTGCGCGTGTGGGCGTTGCGAGGTTTCACTGCTGTACTTCCCCCATTATGCCCACATTTTTGCATGTTGTTCCCCATTCCACATGTTCTGCCCCCTTTTTAGATTTGTGCGCTGGAAGTTGTGCGCCTTCACTGGGCGACTTGTGCACAGCTTTCGTGATGTCACTGTGACGTGTGCGCCACATGCGGATTCAGCACAGGTCCCAGGTAAGCCACGCTCAGTGCCTTCCATGAATCAGTAAACGGGCGCACGCGTGTGCTGTGTTTCTCAAACTTGCGCTATAGATTTGGGCGCACAATGATTCCATGAATTACCCCGTTAATGGCAGGGTGGAGTAACATGAGCCTGCATAGCTCCATATCATGTGACTGGAGAGAAATGAAATGTATGAGGAGAGAGGATCTGGAATTGAAACTCAGGGACCCGTGTGATGCATTGCCTATGATTAACATTGCACTGCTTTTTCCTTTATAAAAACAGAATTGTGCAGCCCTTTGAGTTCATCCAGAACTCATATTAAAGGGACTAAAAAAGACTGTCAATTCCATGTGAATATTAACCATGTATGATGTATAGAATATGAGTTAGAAAGAAAACTATGATCCTGGCCTTTTCATAATTCAAAGAAGTGAAAAGTTGGTGAGGTGATAGGCTGTGAAATTGATGCTTGAATTGTGAAGTGGCATATTTTTAGCTCTGCTATGGAACAAACCTCGAAAAACAATAACTCATCCCAGGTAGGGATTATATTTACTGATGTGCCACAAAACGTAGAATACAAAAATATATATGTGCATGTATTTACATGAAAAATAAAGACATTTGCCATGTAGGGAGATTTTAAGACAACCAATATTATAAACCAACATGTCATTTTGGAGTGATGCATTTTTCTCCTCCCTTCAATCTCCATAATCCACACCTCATAACTCCTTGGCCCTCATTACGACCCTGGCGGAAAGTGACTGACCGGACCGCCACAGCGTAAATAGCGTTTCCGCCATTGCAAGAAGGAGCAAAGTGCAGCCCATTCCGACCCATCGGGCACGAGCACCACGGCATGGCGGAAGTGCAAAGTCCGCGATGGCGGAAATGACCCCAAAACGGCCCACACTGCCGCCGTACGGCGCCCTAGGTGCAATACCGCCACCCATCACAGCGGACACCGCAGTGTGCGCCTACCGTAAAGTACGGTGACCGGAAATATACGGAAACGGAAGTTAAAACACGGGCCCGGAACGGGAAACAACACGCCGTACACCTATAAAACCACTAAAACCACACAACCACTAAAATCACCACCCTGAGACACAACCCAACCCGTCATCCACCCTAGCGAAACCAAGAAAAATGGGAAAAGTAGCGAAGAAAGCGTGCGACCGCAAGCGGCAGGTCCACTTCTCCCGTGAGGAACTCACCGTGCTAACAGAGACCCTCCAGGAGAATGCTGCCGTCGTCTTCTCCACGCAAATGACCAGGACGGCACTCGCAAACAAGAAGGCCATATGGGCTCTGGTGGCACAGCGGGTAAGTGCGGTGGGGACCGCACCCCGCACCCCACAGCAATGCAGGAAGCGGTGGGACGACCTGCGGATACGCGTCCGCAGCATACTCTCTGCCAACCGCAACATTGCCACAGCCACCGGGGGAGGGTCGGAATCACCAATCAAGCTGACCCCCTGGGAAGAAATCTGTGCCTCCACCATCGGAATGGAGAGCATAGAGGGAGTCGGAGGGATGGAGAAAGGAGTGCAGACATCCGAAGATTCAGGTAGGTGGGCCTAATGAAACAATGCTAAATCCACAAAGTCCATCCATTCGAAGCACCATGTGTCCCCATAGTGCAACAGAAACACATGTCCAGGAGAACGTCCACACACATTGGCCTGATAGCGCACGTTAAAACCCACAATAAATACATAAATAATTAAAAACCCATAAAACACGCACTACACGTGCAGCAGGCACACCCTAACTGCAGGCTGCCAAACAACTGCACCCTCACTCCACACACAAATGGAAGCACCTCCAAGGCCCCGACCCAAATCACCCTCAGGTACCACCCCAATGCATGTGATACATTGCCATTCCAATTCCCACAGACCCACCAATAACCCTCGCCCTCCTTTACTCCACCACAGGGTCCGATCCAAACGACGAGCTCCAGGACACCCCTACCAGCACACCTGCAAAGAGGGCCAAGACCGACGGCCAAAGACCCTCCACCTCAGCTGCACGCATCAAGACACGGCAGCAGCACAAATCAAGTGGCAGCACACAGGAGGGAACATCAACAGGCACCCCAGCAGCCAGCATGGCCACAACACCACCACCACCGGTCCCCCCAACGGATGCCACAGAAGGCACTGCCTCCGGTGGCAGCAGCACCATAGGTGACACCCCATTGATGGCAGCATGCTCCGACACAGAAGACGGGGATGTCGAAGTCAGATCCATCCATGACCTGTCCCAATCCCCCTGTCTGTTCCATCCCGTACTACATGAGGATACCACGCAGGGGCACCCACAAGACGACGACTGGCCATCCCCCACAAGCCCTGTGGCAAGGCAACATGAGGACAACAGCCCCTCTGTGACACCCCCGCAAATGGCCATGGCCCAGCAGAGGCAACAGTCCCTCGACCAGTTAATCGTGCAACAGCAGCAACTGGCCACGCTCCTCAAGGACCATGCCGATGAATGTGGGGGCACTAAGGCAGACATAGAAACATCAACTGAGACACTTAGGGCAGAAATGGAGAGAAGTACAGAGACACTAAGGGCACAAATGGAGAGTAGCACCGAGTGCCTGAGAGTCCAAATGGAGAGTAGCACCGAGAGCCTGAGAGTCCAAATGGAGAGAAGCACCGAGAGCCTGAGGGGGGAACTGCATGCGACGTCCAAAGACGTATGTGCCGAACTTGCCGCAGTGCGCCGTGTGCTCACTGAGCTCTCGCAAACCCTTAGGGACATGCATGGACGTGAGCAGGCAGAGACATCATCCGTTGCAAGTTCCGTCCAGGGCAGCCCCCAACGTAGATCTGGGAGGAACCTGCGCTCCACAGGCAGGGGTGCCCCTGATACCCGCAGAGGGGGCTTGCAATAGCGACTGCCCACGGACGATGAGCATCTTTGGACACTGGTGTTCGGGGGGGAGGTGGGAGGGTGGAGGGGGTGTGTTGGGCTCACTTGGGTGGCGGGTCGATAGGGTGTACAACATGATATCACATATGCCATAAAAAGTGCACGATCAACCAATGAGATGTGTGGACATTGATCTTTGTGTACTAGGCCATTATAGGCGTACAGTCCATATTGTGCATGTACCAGACACACACAGTGCCACGCATCCCGTGTCCATGTATCAGCCACCAGGCGTGAGTGCTAGAAGCATGCATCAATTAGATGCTGACGAATGTCACGGGCCTCCGGTGCCTCGCAGACTCCTTGAGGTGCTGCCACATCCCCACCCTCATCATGACCATCATCAGGTGCTTGCAGTTCTGCGTCAGGGGGCATGGGCACATTTCTACGTACGCACATGTTGTGGAGCATGACACATGCCATCACCATCTTTGCAACCTTCTCATGGCGGTACAGGAGTGCCCCGCCAGACCTGCTGAGGCACCGGAAACGGGTCTTCAGTAGGCCGAATGCCTGTTCAATGACTACACGGGTACGTGAGTGGGCATGGTTGTAGTCCTCCTCATGCTGGTCCCGTGGGTTGCGGACTGGTGTGAGGAGCCATCTCTTCAGTGGATACCCGGCATCACCTGTATGTGGACGAGAAACGTATGATGTGGAATGCCATTGCTACGTACGCACACCCCCCCCTTCCTGCCAGGTCATTGCCGAATCACATACCCCACATTATCATGCATGTAATGAGACTCACCGAGTAGCCAGGATCTGTTCCCTGCGTGTCGCTCCATGTAGCGTGGTATTGTAGAGTTCCTCAAGACCATAGAATCATGGGTTGATCCAGGGAATCGGGCACAACAATGTGTAATGATCCTGTTGGAGTCACACACCATTTGTACATTCAGGGAATGAAATTGTTTTCGGTTGCGGTACTGGGCCTCCATGGCATGTGGGACGACCAATTCCACATGGGTGCAGTCGATGGCACCAATGCAACCCGGTATGCCGCCAAGTGCATGGAATCCCACTTTTGTGTTGGTAATTTCCTGCTCCGAGCGTGGTAGAGAGATGTAGTCGTCTGCGTGCTTCAGGAGGGCATCGAGCACTTGCAATAGTGTCCGTGAGAACAGTGGCTGTGATATGCCATGCAACTGTCCGACTGTGTGCTGGTAGGTGCCTGTGGCCAGGAAGTGGAGTACAGACACCACCTTCAGTAGGGGTGGGATGGCGGTTGGGCTATCTATCATGCTGACAAGGTCAGCCTGTGTCATGTCCACAATGGCGGTTATGGTGTCCCGGTCCAAACGGTAGAGGGTGTGGATCTGCTCATCAGTGAGGTTGAACGGATGTGCTCGGAGGCGTGGGATTGCGGGCTGCCTGCGTGGTGGTAGTGGCTGTGCTGGCGGCCCTTGCTGGCCCTGCCTTGGCCTCCTCCTCCTCCTGCGTCTCCTCCATGCGGCCGGTTGTAGTTGGTGTTCGTCTTCTTCTTGGAGTTGGAGTACTTGCAGTGCTATCAGGTCCCCCAGGGCCAACATCGCGAGTCCTGCCGGTAGCATTTCGGAATGGTTGTGGGAGGAGATTGGGCGTGAAATGTATGTGTTTCCAGGCTGAATGGCCTCCACCTGTGGTGATTCATTCCACCTGTGCAAACTGCTCTCCCCTTTGGCCGAGCACGTCCCGCGCACAACGCTGCAATTCGTGGAATGGCATCTTGCTATTGCAATCTTGTATTTCTACCCGATGGCCGTGTAACATTGGTTGATATGTTCATTCTGTTGTGGTCCCATTGTTTCACATACCATCTGTGCAGTCGCGAACAGAGTTGTGAAGGGTCAGTGGAACGTAGTACTCGAGTAACGGTGGGCCCTCATTCATCACTGTACCGAGTTGCAACGACGGGCGGGGCGTCCCATTCGTGGGTGAAGGCTTTTGCCATTTTCACACACAGCCGCACTCGATGGATTAATTAGTGTTTTCAAACGGCCACAGATGCCTCTTCGACGTGATGTTGCAAATGAGGAATTCGAAGGGCGGCGCTTTCGGTTTTCAGCTAGCGGCGAGGAGATGCCCACAGGTCTGACTGCAAATATAACGTTCTATTGTTCAATGTCCTTGGGACAGGGGCCATGGCGAGAATGCTATGATTGATATGAATAGTATGGGATGCGCAATTGCGTAGTGGACGATAAGGCAGGACGTTCCCAAATACATGTTACTTCACTAGACTGGAATTACGTGCTGGGGCACTGTGGATTTTGCAGGCTGCATAACGCACAGACTCAATGGATATTTCTAATGTTATGTGAGTAAATATTCAGGCGTTTTCATTACGGGATGAGGGAATGATGAATGGATGCATGGGCAGGTGATTTGATACAGTGTTTGCCATGTACAGGGCTTCTTGGGATCTGTCCGCCCCCCCTGCGCTATGTGATGCAGGGCTGCCATAGTGGGACCATCGTCTATCTGGCCTTGTTGAGCCCTCCCTGTCTCGACGCGCCTTCAGACACTTGTGTCCATGCACGTTACCAATCCCATCTGAAGGATTCTGTTTTCACAGGCGCATGCACAGGTACACTCGTTTGTGATGGTGTTTTCACCTCGATATAGGTAGTTATGATTCGCAAGTGGTTTTGGGGTGGTGATGATCCTTTGGAGTGGGCTTGCATGCATATGGCTGTGGATCTAGTGTGATCATTGAAGTGAGTTGTTCGAATGTAGTTCTGATGGCCATTCTATTCTGTTTCTTTTCTTTTGGTTGACAGGTATCTCCTCCCCTTTTGCCACTGCCATCTGTATGCCACTCCTGCAGATGGATTTTACTCCCGACACCTGCTGCTTCGTGTTAATCAGTGGAGCAGCATTACGATCTTATGGGACGATCGCCAATGGGCCACATGCCCTTACGCAGTACTGGTGGCTCGGAGCAACATTTCGGCCTTTCAGCTGGACTAGTGCCTCCCCATTGGGACGGCCCTGCGGTTCTGTGCGCTTCCATGTTGCCTTTTCGTACGTGTATGTGGCTCTGTGTACCATGAGGGAACAGGGCGTCACACGAGTAGTGGCTGGTCATTTCTTGCGGATGCAGCCCACAATGGTGAAATGTGTTTTGGAGTTCATGGCCTGATGGCTGTATGGGCTTGGTGATATTGATGTGCATTAAAATTCTATTCTGATATGGGCCGTGTAGCGTTCTTCTTTGCAAGTGATGTGGCATATTCCTATTTGGGGAGCGATGTATTGTGAGGGGATCTGCATTGGGTTCCAGCTTCGGAGTTTTGTTGCGTGGTCCTGTACTGGGCGCGTTTGCCTACGAAGCCCGTGAGGTCAGGGATGGGGGCTGCCAATATGACAGTTTGAATGTTGTCATGCTCAGGGGCGGGGGATTGGGTTTTGTGTGACAGATGCCGGTCAGCCAGGTGGACTGGTGGAATGTTGTGATTTTCTGAATATTGCTGGTCACAGGTGCCTGTGTTTGCGTGCGTTTCTTGGTGGGGGATTGTGGTCATGTCCATTGGGATGGCTTCTGTATTCGTGCCATCTGTGCCCTGCAGCTCCCATTGGCCCCTCTTGAGGTCCATTTGTTCGTTGGCATGCATGGGTGACTTGTGCATTTCACTGGTTGCATTGTGGCTTCGTTGCACCTACGGGGAGTTGTACTTTGTGGGCAGGGAGCGGTGTACGGGCAGTCAGTGGGGCCGTTTACGGTTGATTCGCGATGCCGTACTTCTCACCATGGCGGAATGGTGCATTCCGCCATGCTTGATGGCGTTAGGTACATGTCCGCTGGGGTCGGAATTGGCGTACCGTTGCGCCATGGTGGTGTTTACGGTTTGGCATGGCGCGCGCGCGCGTTCTTGGTGCAGTTAACGTTGGCGTTCACTACGGTGTCGCTAATGGCATCGTACTTTGCGGTGACGGGTCATAGTCGCACCGAGCGCTATTCGATGGCGGTATTGCATTTCCGCCATCGTTTTCCGAATTCCGCCAGGGTCGTAATGAGGGCCCTTGTCCTATCAGCGGACAGTGGGCAGAATTGGTGGGAGGTGGAGGGAGAGAGATAGCCAATTCATACTGTGGGAATATTCATAATATGTAAGTGTCATCAGCACTATATTATATCAATTTTCTATCTGAGAGGAGAGTCTAATGAGAAACAACTAACCTGAGAGACAATTAGAGCTAGCAAAACCACAGGGGTACTACCTTGCCAGGAGAAAACTGCCTACCTGGAGATATCTTAAAGCTTGCAGGGGAGGCAGAGACAGGGAATCCTAGAAGCTAACCTGGCCTGACATTGGAGAAGCCAGATGAGGACTGTGTGCTGGTGACTATCCTTGACAGAAGCCTTTGACCAGTTCTGCGCTTTCCCATGATGGGCCTTGTTGTTTCCCTGAGTGCCCAAAAACCAAGGTATCCCATGTAAGTAGATTGATTCTGATTATAACAAAGGTTTGGGGGCATTCTGCCAGCCTTAATCTCCTTATTCTATAGTGGGTTGACTAAAAAGATAACTCAATACATTCCTCATAGAAAACCCCCCTATCCATTTAAATTGAATTGTGTTGGATCTACCTGCCTTAACCTGTCCATTTGATTGTGGGTGAGGGAGCACAACTGTGTACACCCTTAGCACAACTGATTAAAGTTAATTCAAAGAATTCCAATTTAGAAAAGATCACAGGATGAGTTTTGTTACAATTCGGTTGCTAAGACATTTCATGCCCAGTGTGTTACAGCTGTTATAGCCATGAAAGTAATTGGGTGACTTTATTTTTCTGTAACCCCTGACTGCTCTACAGAAGAGGGCTGTACTTAATCCCAAAATAAGGATCCATAAAATCTGCCTTTCAAGTGGATCTAGTGTGTGCCAAACACATCTTCAAATTTGTTTCCCATTTATTCCTAAATCAGAAGCCCAGACCCCTGCATTTCATTTGAATGAGTGTTGAAACACAATTCTCCCATTGGTATTATTTCCCAAAACCTTGCCTTTCAAATAAAAAGCGAAAATGATTTTCTCATTGAGTTTATTTCCCAAAACCTTTCTTTTCAAATAAAAAGCCAAAACGATATTCCCATTGAGGTCATTTCCCAAACCCTTTGTTTCTAATAAGTAGCCTAAATGCCTTTCTAATAAAAATCCTAAACGATGTTCCCACTGTATTCCCACTCCATGCACCTTGCCTTCAAACTAAAGGTGTCATATCGAATTGATGCCTAGAGGGTTGGGGTTGCTGGGAGAAAATAGCATTGGGATAAATTAAGCAATCACTGTGTGTATTATCCCTTTTTCTATCAGTTAATTTGCAAAGAAATCCGATGTAAGTTGTGACTGCAAATCTCTAAATTCTACCTGTGTTGTTGTAGTAACTGAAAACCTATTAGAAATACATGTCCATCAATTGATGCAAGTAAGTCGAAGTTGGGATATTAAATAGTGCCACAGAGTTTCAGAGTTGGTGGCTGCTGTCCTTGTGAGTGATTTACTCTTCATTGTGGTAAAATGTAAATATATATATTACACGGCCACGGTAGTGGCCGTGTAGTTATGGTTAAGTTGCTGTTTCTATAGGAAGAGCACTTTTTGGGTGGTGTATAACTCCGCTCCCCCTGGACGAATCCGAACCAAACTATGCAAAAAAAAATATATGGGCCACTCTGAATTTCCTTGCAAAGTTTGGTGAGGTTTGGTTCAGGGGAGGAAAACTTATAGGGGGGGTCCCAAATGTATTTTTTTGCCATAGACATAATGGGAAAAAACTTTGCGCATGCCTACAGCCCAAACCACAGGACGGATTTTCACCAGCAGGAGCGGCGGCTTGGTCCCGAAAGTGTGCTTCTGTTAATGTGGTGTAAATCCATCCAGTAGATTTTTTTTAAAAATGACCAAAACATAAAGCAAAAAAATTAGTGATATTTATGTCCGCTCTGCGGACACACTCGCTCCGGGTACACACTTCCCTGTTCGCTTCGCAGACAAGATACCAATTGGCTAAGGGGCTGCCGTCATAACCGCGGACACGCAACATCTCTGCCGATTGGCAGCAGTGAGACGTGTTCTGCGTCAGATTGTTTCGATGCGCCCGACATCTTGGATCCGTCGACAGCGCAGCGGCCACCAGCAGGCAACATGCTATTTCGAAAACTATTTTGTTGTGTCAGAGTGCTTGGGGAGGTTCAGACAGTAAGAGATGGGTGAAAAACTGTATTTGTTCAGGTGGTAGTTGTTAATGATGTGTTCCCTATGCCCGCCTTGTTTGGAATGTTTGCAAGTACAGAAAATGAGGGGTCTCATAAGGGTAGTATTTCAGTCTGTGCTGTGCGCAGGCAACTTGAAACTGATCTAAGGACACGCGTGGTGTTAGCGAACATTGAAATTGAGTACTTGCAGTAATTAAATTATTTTTTCCCTCTGAGTGTGCTATTCATTTGTACGCCGCCATGGGTGTTACATATTGAGGTGGTTGTGGCCAGGGCATAGAGTCTTGGATGCATGGCCGTAGGCCCGAAAGCCATACCTCCAAGACTGTATGCCCTGGCCACTACCACCACTGCATGTCACAGCAATGGATACACCTGTAGTATTGCTTATCTGGCCACAACCACTGAAGCATACTACACTTATAGCTAACCCATATTACCACACATCACTCAGGTGGTTGTGGGGAGGGCCTGCAGTCTTGGGTGCATGTTGGTTGTGGGCAGGTTTCCACCGAATTCATACGGTAAAGTGGAAGTTGGTGTTCAATGCACGGCGAGCAATGCCTGCATCTGTGTTGTAATGTTTTCAGATTAATATTGAAGTCGGACTGGCGTCCTATGTTTTGAAATCTGAGGTGGCCACCTGGAGTCTTTGATGGGGATTTTCATATGTTGTTGCAAAATGAGAATGTATGTGCCTTCTGAGTGAAGGTCAGTTCATTTGCTTTTTTGATTGCAAGCTCAGTAGGCCCACGCATTCAAGTGAATTCATAAGGGGCTATTGTTTTTTGACCTTGAGCGAAAATGAAACTTTAAAAGCTACGCAAGGAATCAAAGTTTGAAAAAGAAAATACTATTTGATAAGGTTATAGTTTAAAAACGCTTGTAAGGAACATGAAATATCAGTTCACGAATATTCTTTGATGCAAACAGTTTGCTGTGTGACTTTGCCACAAATAATGGAGGCTGTGAAGATGATGTAAGTTTAATGTTAACCACTGTACGCTAATTGTGACAATGTAACTGAAGTATTATATTTTTGCAGAGTTGTAATTTTCCTCCAATACCAGAGAGTGTACATTGTTCGCATTTGCAAGCTAAGACTAGAGTCACCGTTGGTGAACGTTATTTCTTTTTCTTTGAAATGTTATGCTTGCCCACATAGCTTTATGTATCAGTTTGCACGTTCTTTTGGTCTTGTTACAGTTTGCACATTCTTTTGGTCTTGTGTAACATTACGACATGTACATTTTTCTTGCTTGTCCATTCATGCTGCATCCATAACCGAATTACCATGTCACTGTGTAGTTGTCCTTTTTTTAACCCTTAAGGCGAGTGCTGTTTATCTGCGTTTGTACGGTGTCATTATATGCCCCCATGGTGAACTCTAATACTTCTTTAAAATGTCATGTTTGGCCACTTACATTTGTGTAGTATTTTCCACAATCTTTGTGTCTGTTTTGGAAATTTTTCCTAAAGGTTGGGTATTGACACACATTTTCTCTTGCGTTTTCTGCCTAGCCATATTTTTTCGTACTGTGAGTGCAACGGTTTCCAGATGCCGAGTGACGGCTTCTTTCCATGCCAGATGCAACTGCTGGTGACCGGGTGCCTGTCCATTATAATGTTATGGGATGACAGGCCAGGGCCGCTCTGTCCCTACGCTGAATTAGCAACAAGGAGCAACTTATTATCATTTATGGTGGTGTAAGGCAACGGTGATGCCGCCGTGTTGGAAATACCTTTGCAAACAAATGGAGTGCTTCAACTGAAACACATACTTTGCGTATACGAAATTAACTGCATGTGTCCCTCCATGAACATTTTCACTGTTGGCCCTTGGAGTCATTGCTACAAATTATTTGCAAATGCAATTAGTCCGTTCTTCTCTGACAGTTGTTTGTTAAATAAAAGTACTTTCCAAATTCTAAAATGTAACCGTTTTCTTTTAAAATCATGTGTATCATTTCAAAATGTAAAGTACCACGTTATACGTTGCTGTATGTTTTTTTATACGTTCTGCGTCATGGTACATACTGTTGCTTTTTCTTTGCTGTCATGGAAAGCGAAGAGGCCGTGTGTATAGAACAACCGCCTTTCCTTTCGATGGTGGCCATCTTGAAAAAGGATTTTGTTTATCCAGAAATCCTATTTTTCCGTAGCAAACGTTAATACTTTGCACATCTATACTCTTCCATATTCTAAAATGTTACCGTTTTCTTTCAAAATCACGTGTATCATTTCTAAATCTAATGTACCACGTTATACATCGCTGTTTGTGTATTTACAGGTTCTGTGTCACGGTACATACTGAGCTTTTTCCTTGCTGTAATGGAAAGTGAAGAGGGGCTATGTATGGAACAACCGCCTTTCCTTTCCATGGTGGCCATCTTGAAAAAGGATTTTGTTTAACCAGAAATCCCATTTTTTGTGATGTCATCAATGACATTTGTGATGTCATCTTTGATTTCCTGGGTGTTAGTCTTAGCAGTGCACAGTGGTGGCATGAGTTATGGTTGCTTAGCTTACCATAACATGTGATGTCATCAGTGATGTCATTAATTACATTTGTGATACCATATTCCATGTCCTGTGTGTTAGTGTTAGCAGAGGACAGTGGTGCGGGCAGTTATGGTCGCTTAGCCTACTATAACTGGCGAATTTCAGGGGTTTTTCGGTTTTGCTTTGAACCATAATGGCACGTTTGAAAAGTTTTTTTAGTGAAGTGCACAGGTTTTTGGTAGGGCAACTTAACCATAACGTCCCCTTAACAAAGTTGTTTTTAGTGAATATATATATATATAGCATTACTAAACTCCGGCCTGGATCCTAGCTTATTGGTGGTACAGAAGGTATCTGATAAATGGTATTATTTAGTTTGGAGGCCTCACTAAAGTTGAATCTGCTAAGCGCTTTGTTGTGCGCCACCTTGCTTGGGGGGGGTCTCTCTGGGTTGCGAGTGACCGTCCAATAAACCGTGATTGGGTATCAAGGTAGCTGTTCCTGCAGTGTGTATGTGTGCAGATTGGAAGGATCTCTCTGTGTGGGAGTAAGCTTCTTGGTGTTTCTGGAGACCCAGTGCCATATGAGGCCTCATATGAGGTCCTATGGGGCATGTTCGGTATTACAAGCACATTTTAGGAAAGCAGGTTTTAGGCAGAAGAAATTTAAAACATGTTATAAAGTATCAGAATTGTGGGCTGAAGAATTGTGAGTGTACCATAAAATCTGGAGATTTGTTCGGATTGGTACCAAATGGGTGTCTGTGTGGTGACCCAGTATGGTTCATGCAATGCATGCATGTCATGTGTGTTGATGTTGTGTTCCATGGAATGGAGTGCTTCAGTGTTATGGTGCTATCCAGAGATGTGGTGTAGGTTAAGATAGGATGCTGAACCATTAGTTGGTAGTTAGTTTTGTCTTTGGGTGAAACATTGTGACGGGTCACTGTCAATAGTTACTTCTTTCTATTGGGCCACTAGTGATTATTATATGACATGAATAAAGGCAATTTCCGCAGAAAAATTAGTTGCCACCTTCATACTTTGTAAATGTGCATTATCATAGCATTGAATGCAAATTTGCATACCGAATCAGCGGAATACAGTAGAGTCTGCAGCATGCTGTTGGGATGTGCCTTGTTAAAATGTTGTGTATTGTTGGGTATGACTTTCTAGTCAATGTCGAGTGTCAGTCCATTTTATCTTCATCCGATGTTAGGCTAGGTTTTTGATCTGTTGAGAGTATCTATGAAGATCTAAATAAAATATGCCTGCTGGCAGTAATACCATTCCCTCACCCCTGAGTCTCCTATACTTTACTCCTATACTTTGACTTATGGCTACCAATTTCATCCCAAGGCCACATTTAACCATTACCCGAGAACCACGAATTTGACTGCCATGGCACTAAGAAAGGTTACCTGACTTGTTCCTATGTTCACGTGTTTGTTCTAGTATGAATGACCTGCAAGCATCAGAATTACTGTAACCAATACTGGCTTAGCAAAAACATATCTGATACCGATTGTAACTAATTAGATGACTTTGGGCATGTAACCTCTTCCGATGCTTCTTGCTCCTTGTATATATGCATACATCTGTATTCTACTCAATACCCTTTTTGTTTTTTCATGGCAATTTGAAGCAGCACCACCATATTTAGAGTATTATAAAACTTTAAAATAAATGAATACATAGTTAGAGGTGTCAATGGGCAGTTGGAAGGTAGGTCCTGGTTTTCTGACTACACATGGCTACCTTGCAAAGCATTATCTGCTGTAGCTTGACATAGCCTAATATTGCATCACATGGCCTAACATTGGCACAAACATTTTTAACGAAAGTCTGAAAGTCATGCCAAGGCCTGACAAGGCATACAAGTCAAACATTGGCCTCCTCAGTCTACTCTTATCCCTCACCTGTATCAATGGCCTCCATTTACGCTTTCTCATTCTGCTTATGTGAATCTCTCTTTCTCTCTTTCCACTTTCTCTATAAGTGTGTGTCACTCTCTCTGTGTTTCCCCTTCTTGCTTTCTTACTCTTTTTTTTCCCTCTTAGCCTAAAATTATTAGAAATGGGAGAACAGCCCACAGAGCTCTTGGGCTTTTGGATGCCATGTGTGAATAGCTATACTTTGCATTCTGGATCTTGAAGTTTTACTTTTGTCATTTAAAAATTGGGACCCAGCAGGCAGAGTGAAATGTGGGACTGGAGCAACTACTTCTTTTGGATTACTTTGACGAGTAACCTAATCTAAATGAGAAACAGACAAAATCTTTTGTGTAGGCCAGTGGACTGCAGCCTTTAGGTCTCCTGATGTTTTGGACTACTATTGCTATCGACCTAACCAGCGTAGTGAATGATGAGGATCATGAGAAAAAACAAAGAGGTGAAGGCTGGAAGGTTTAGAATGAATCTTAACCTCTGACATTTCTCTGGGCAACCCTTCAGACCATCTTTCTTTGCTACCAAGCCATTACAGAAGGCAAAAGAACATATGCAAATTAGGCTTGATCCCACTCCAAAAGGGGCAGTCCAGCCCGAATTGCTAGATCACATCCCTTCTGCACGAGACCACAAGCATCCCCAGACATGTTTCAGCCTTGTTGGGCCTCATCATTTTAGAATTAATCTTAACCTTTGGCAAGGTCGAAACATGTCTGGGGTTGCTTGTGTTTACATGCAAAGGGGACCTGGCCTAGAAGTTCGGGATGGGCTGCTACCATTGGTGGCAGTACCTGGCTGATTAGCATATGGCTGGACTCCTTTTGCAAAGGCGCAAGCGGGCTAGAAAACGGTGGTGTGGAAGGTTACCCAGAGCAATGCCAGTCATTCAGATTCATTCAAAACCTTCCACCAATCTCTTTTGCGGTTATAGAGGGATCATGAGCATCATAGCCCACAACATCTGGGGAGCAAAGGTTGCAGATTCCTTTTGTATGTACTCATGTATGTATGAATTTAAGTTGTGTATTTTATCTTTTCTTAAAAACTAGACTTGGATGTAACTTGCAGAATCCTTTCACTGGCTGTGAGGAAATTCTACTGTATTAATATCCTACAAAGTGAACGTTTTCTGGATACATTTCAAAATAAACAGTTGATTGATTGATTGATTGATCGATTGAATAAGTATTGTGGTGTTTTGATTAAATATGATTGCTATAGAACAAAGAGGCTATGATTCTGCTTTGTATATTTGATCAATTAAAACCATTACACAGAAATGTATTCAACTTAGAACAACCTGTCGCTCACATTACTCAAATAAAAAACATCAATTGACACTAAAGCCCATAACAAAGCGTCACTCATAATCCATTGTGAAGAAACTTGAAAGACAAAGGTATTGTGACAATTAGGATATTATAACCAAAGAAACAAGGGGAGCAAAATGTAGACAATATTGTCAACTATCCAATGAGAATGGGACTCTCTCTGACATCACAAAGTTATAAAAAACAAGTGTGAAAACGTTATTTTGTTGCAAAAATGAAATAGAGAAAGAATAGAAAGGATGCTTGACATGACATGTAAATTGTTGGGATATACTGTATACACTTTTCTCTTTCATACACAATCACCAAAAAGGCATGGGCATGATTACACAAACAACCATATCAAAAGTCAAGGACAAACACAGTTGACAGGCCCATGTGCACTACACTACTAATCAAGCAAGCAGTGGCAATGACAACAGTTTGGGCTGTTGTGGAGGCATGGGAAAAGCACGTGTCAGGCATGACATCGTAGTTTTAACTGGCCAGTAACAGGTGCAAAATGGTGCGTGTACCTGTGCATCTTATAATATAGCCTGCCAAATTTTTGCCAATGCTTGTTTTCAACAGGACTTCAGTGAAGGACACCCATAGTGCTCATAAACCGAGTGGCTGGAGGTAGATCTGGTTAAGAAATGTTTATTATAGCATAGCTGGTTTACAGCTCCAATGAGGTCATTAACTCTAAGAAGACTGCTTGGAAAAAACACTGGCAGGCTCTTTGAGCGCAAAGCCTGATGGCAAGGCTTGAATAAAGCGAGCTCACAGAGTTTCCATGAGGAGGTGTTTTGGGTGGGGAGGAGCAGGAACTGTGTGGGAATGGCCAAAAGGATTTGCATGGCCATGGGCAGTCAATGGGTGGACAAATAACCAAACCACACCTACAAGCTGTGTGCTCCTCCTCATATGCCATTTCTCCCTATTTGTATTCTAATGCAACAGTATTCTCTCTCTCCCTCTCTCTCTCTCTCTCTCTCTCTCTCTCTATCTATCTTTCTCTCTGTCTCTCTTTCTCAGTAATAAATAAATCATAACACGTCTAGGCAGTAGCAATTTTGATACATTTACAGATGTACTTTGTGGGTAGTGACATAAGATATAATGGGCTTCCATCAAGAGTCAAGGATGGTGTGCAGTCAAAATGTCGAAAAAAAAAATGTTGACTTTCTCTTTTTTTAATTATATATTTATTTTAGGGGTTTGGGAGCTAAAAAAAAGGGAAAGATTAAAAAAATAAATTAAAAAAGGGGGGTTGGGGGGAACCCCCCCATATAAAAAAAAAATGCATTGAAAAAAAAAGTCGACATTTTATTTTTCGACATTTTTTTTTCGACATTTTGACTGTCGACATTTTGACTGTCGACATTATGACTATAAACCTCAAGGATAATGCATACATCTGCTAATGAGGAGATAGAGACGGTTTCATCAGGGCAAGGGTTCTACACATATGGATGATTGCATTTGTACTGCTACATTGTGATACCATGTGTACTGGCCGAGGAAGGTAGGGGGTGTGTGATATGCTCTGAGGTTAGGGGCAGTGTGAGAGTAAGTTGAACAGTCAGTCTGAGTGAAGTTTGAACAGTCAATATTAGTGCAGCATGAGTCATTATTGTGAGAAAGTTTGGGGAGAGCAGTCAATGCGTCATGACTGTGAGTAGAGGTTTCTGATTCAAGACCGAGTCAGAGCCAAGATCTGGTGAGCCGTCCCTGCAAAAGAATGACTTGGGTAAAATTGACTGGAATATATCGTAAGTCATAGATGTGTCATTAAAGTTGTGAGGGGACGGAGGAAGCTGCCACCTTTCATAGGGTGATTTGTGGGATGTATTGACTCACATTTGCTCTGTCACATGGCATCCCTGTCTTCTGATGGTGCCAGAAATATCAAAATGGCAGCAAAACACTCATGCGTGCCAAAACCTATGGAAATTGCGCTTTGCAACACAAAAAGACTGCTTCCCAATCTGCCATGCAAGTTGTCAGCAGTGGAACAGAGAATACACTCCTGAAACCTGTCACTGGGCTGCCCAACAAGTAAAAATAGAGCAGAGAGGGAAAAGCAGTGCTTTGCTGAAAGAAATCCAAAATCTTGCTTTTAAATACTTTTTCTTGGTTGGTGAAACTGCAGAATGCCGGTACTAAACATCCTCATACATCCAGAATTCTTGCTGGGTTTTACAATTCACTGAGTTCAAGAAATCACTGTGAAATTGCAATATCCTAAAAAGCTGGATTTGTCATAAAACCATCCACAGCCAAAGTGCCTGCCTGTGGGATCTGTCAAAATCTGGGCGCAGTACCCTCAGCCGCCTGAATGACTGCTGTCAGAAGCCTGCATTAAAAATGTAAACTAATACAACTTAAATCTAATGTCCGAAATCTAAGTGACCTGTTATTGAGAGTAACCTAGGTTGTAACTGTTTAAATGCCGTGGTTTAGAATCTGGAATCAGTGTTCTAGCTGCTTGTTTTGAAATTACAAGGTTGTTTGAAGCAAACAAAAAAATGCAACAGAAATAACTTTTGGATTTAAGCCTGACTTAAAGCCACCAAACCAGTATAACAGCTTCCCCCACAGAGGCCAGGCTCTCTTCACCAGGATATCACACATATGTGATGATTATAGGGTGGGGAAAGAATTTGGTCTGCCAGGGGAAGAAGACAATGGACTTCCTCCAGTCAAAGGATGGCTAATTCTGAAGGGTCGTAAAATGGCCTGGGCCCAGGAGGAAATGGGAGGAGACCACTTCTGAGCTGCAGGCTGAAGAAGGAGGCGGAGACAAACAGCCATCTGGGGCTGGATATTCACAAATAACATTTTGTTTAAATACATATAACTTACTATGCAAAACTGTGAAAATTATAGAAATGACAGCATTGTTAATGTGATTTCTGAAGGCACATTTTGAAAGGTGCCAAAACTCTGTGACATGTTCTAGGAAGAAATGGTGGAAAAAGAGATATTACACAAAATGTATTTTTGATAGAAGCATGAAACTTCAAACACTTATGCCCATATTCAATGCGCACATTTGTGGAAATTTGCTCTGAAATTGGACATTGTGTTCTGGACAAAAAAGGCAAAATTCTGTAAAAAGTAGGCCCCTTGCATAGCTGAACCATTTTCAACTAGGCCTTAAATTCTAGAACCAGAATACCACCACCAAAGGGGAACATCAAACAAACAGCCTGAGCTGTGCTGTACTGCTGTATCAGAACCAAAAGATCCAATCAAGTTGAGCCGTGCTGTTACCAGAGAGCTGTGACCAGAGCCATTGCAGATCCGATCCAGTCCTATGCTGTGCTGTGAACAGACCCAGTCCAGTCCGGTGTGCCCAGCTGTCTATCCCAGAACCAGACTCCCTTCCCTGACCAGAAATCTTGACGGACCAGAATCCTGACAGGTCTGTGTAAAAACATATCTAGTGAGTATCTATAGCTAGGACTGTGTCACTAGCATATGTACTGTCCATAGTAATCCCTGTCTTAAACCCATCCAATCTTGTATTCAGAACTGGTAGTGTACTTTTGAATTGTCAGAATTTTTCTTGCGCTAAATTTCTCTCATTTGTTTTCTAAAATCATAAATCATTAGTGTTGTGAATAAATGAATGGAATCCCAGAAAGAAAGTGAGTATCCACCACGTGAAGGGTCACTGGCCAGGACTGTGGAGATTCATGCATGGCATTCCCTTTTTCTATAGTCATAATCTACCATAAGAAATCCTTTTTACAAGTGCATTCCTGTTTTCCCATTCTTGTGCCTATCTGAAAAAAACTAGCTCCACTAAAACGTCCATAACTTCCTCAGTTTTTGTGCTAGAAACAAAATTTCAACTTCTGCTTGTAGCTAACATCCTCAGCTTTCCAGAGAGCCTGGAACTGCCTCCCATCCTGATTACCACATGCTGAAAAGTTTTCCGCAAATTTTCATTTAGAGAATTTCTGACACGTGTAAAACAGCTTTACAGCTTTTAATTGCTTCCGTCCGCAATTTTAAGATTTCACATTGTTCCTTAGTATCAAATCTTTGATAGTGTTTGTGTGTAACTATCTAAAGCAGCTCCCATACAAATTTAAAGAATTTCAGCAATTTAAACTATAATTAGTGTTTTTGCACAATCCATTCTCAAGATAACCTTTAAACCATTTCAACAGCTTGCCAATCAATTCTGTTTTTTTGTTGTGTTGCAGGGGGAACTTGGGATTTGTATATTGTTTGAATTTTGCCATTCCTGAAGCCTTTTCTCTACTCCTATCTCTTTACTTTGTCTATTGGGGGGTTGAGGGGTGTGCAGGGGGAAATAGTAACCACACTGCTATCTGTGCTGAACACACACACAAAAGTATTATTTCTGTGCTGAATTGCTTGCTCACTATTGCTCCTTGTGCATTAAAGAGATTGCTTAGTGTTATCTCACCCCATTGGTGATTATTGTGTACCTATTAAACATATTGTGATGAATTTTAATTACATAAATAAATATTTTAACTTTGCAAACCAGCCTGATTCCTGGTTCTGTGTGGGGGGTTCCAAGAGAGGGGGGTGATATGAGTGGTACATCGTTCAGAATAAAAGAACTTTTAGACACAAATAAATAAGGATTTCAGTTGTGCATTACACGCTAGGTGTTGTCTTAAGTGAAGTGCTGGATTGAAATCACTTACAGATTGGGGGCTCTTCATGAGATCCTGAATTAGACATACCATTTGTGACAGTCTAACACAGCGTGCTAACTGACGGGGTACATACACCTTGTTGGGCTACCACACTGTGCTACACTGGAAAAACACCCTTCAATAGAAACACTCAAAGAAGTTTGGCCTGTTTTGCAAAGTCAAAAGGAAATTAATATTTCCGGAATGGCGACCCTGGTGGAAATTAATATGGCAAAAGAAAACTTGCTGCACAAACTGTTTGTCAGGGGTGATTGGGCTGAGGAGGATCAGAATGGTTGGCTGCAGGAAATCAAGCAACAAACCACTGCCACAGGATTAGATAGATGGCAGGACCAGGGTCCATTACACATGGCACTTAGTGAGCTGTATATGGCCTCAAGTTTAAAAGAAGAGCAGTGTAAAATTGCCAAAATAGCGGCATACCTGTACCACCATATTGGAGAATTACAGGAAAAATATGCTGAAATCCTAGATCTGGCAAAAAGGCAAGTACAATCCCTAGAAAAGGCACAAACTGATCTGGACTCTGCGGAGCAAAGGCTACAAAAGAGCCAAGAATCAGAGAGTGAAACCAGACAGTACTTAACAAAATTAAAAGCAGATCTGGATCACCTGCAGCAAGAGAAGGTAGAGCAGGATACCAAATTACTGACATTGCAAAAAGAATGTCAGGAAAGGTTGGATTCTCTACTACAGAGCCAACAAAAACTGGCGCAACAATTAACTTTTAATAGAGTTTGCGCAGAACAGATGGTCGTCTTACAAGACCAGATAGACCAAATAAAAGAAGAAAATAATAGATTAATTCTCAAAGACCTTGAATCGCAAACAGAATTTGATGAAGAGCGCCAGAAAGCTGGTGCATTAAAAAAACAAAGGGACGACCTGTCTGCACAGAGGGGTTCTCTAATTCAGGAAATGGACACCTTAGGCCAGGAAGTCAGTTATCTAAAAACCAAGATGGAAGAAAATCACCTGGCCCTTCAGGGACTGGCTGAGTACAAAATGGACTATGAAAAACTGTTAGAGCACGGCAGGAGGGTGGAAGATGCTCTGGCAAAGAATGACCAGGCCAGTAAGCATCAGACTCAGGAGGTGACCTTCCTGCAGCAAAAATTGGCCCAATACTGCAAAATTAGGCCGGAAGCACAGAGAGACAATGAGGCTCTCTGTGAGAAAAATGACAGGTTCAATAGACAGGTAGCCATGCAAGAACAACTAATAGAGACCAGTAAGGCCTTAATAGAAAAAACAAAAGGGTCAGGTTCTTGCATATCAACAGAGAGTAGGGGCTGAAAGAGATGAGGTCAGATGGGAGAGGGAAACCCCTGAGCATAACCTCAGGAACCCTGGCACCAGAGACCTCAATCTCTTCAATTCCATGGACTCTGCCAACCCCCTGTCCACTGGCTCACATGAGCCAAGGACCATGGGGATGGTAGACTTCAACCCAAGGGGAAATATGGGGCCAATAGGTCAGCGCCTCCCAGAAATGGATGGGCGGGCATCTGTGTATGGGCTCCCAAGTGCTAGGGCCATCTTCTCTGATCGGGGAGACTCCAATGAGGGGAGAATCAGAGAAATGGATCCTCAGAAATATCACTTATCCAGAGATCAGACGGTAAAATTTGGTGGAGAACTCCTTGAGAGTAGGCCCACTAGGAGAATACTAAAAACCTCTTCCCAGCTAGGACAGTGGGGGTGGGGGGGTACTCAGCACATCCTGGGAGCAAGGAAGAGGGGGGTACTCAGCACATCCTGGGAGCAAGGAAGAGTCAGAAGACTCTTATGAGCGTCACAGGTCCCAAGAAACTAGGCCCCCACATTCTGCCAGCCACTCCCAAGCTCGCAGAATCCGGAAGAGCCTAGAAGACCAGGCAGCCACCTCTGGTAGCAGTGCCTCTGAGTCAGAGGATGAGTGGACCATGGTGACCCAAACTAAAAAAGCCAACAAAGTCAAAAGGGCCTTTCTCAAGGATCCCCTGAAACAAATAAAAGCCATTAGGAGCATCATTACGCCCTACCACAAGAATGCAAAATATTCGGTTTGGGAGCACCTTGAGTTATTTGAACAGATGATGGACACTTTCCATCGGAAGGACAGCCAAAGCTGTATTCAATATGTAAAGTGGACATTTTCTCCTGAAAACTCCAGCTTCTTTGCAGGGCTGGAGGATCAGAATTATTCCAGATGGCCCACCTATAGGGCGGCCATTCTGAAACATTTTTCCATCCATAGGAACCCTCGAGAGGCTCGCAAGGCAGCCTACAACTTACAATGTGGGGAAGACCAAGCCCCACAATAATTTGTTCAGGAATTAAAACTCACCTTTGCGCAGACTACTAGAAGGGTGCGCACTGAGAGTAAAGAATTTGTAAACACCTTCTATCATGCTCTCCCTAAGTATATTATGACCCAGCCAGTGAGGGATTTTCACGAGAAAAGATCACTAGAACGGGTCATTGAACAAGCAACGCGCATCTATGAGGTGCAGAAACCATTGGAAAATAAAAATAACAGCAAAAGCCCCAAAACAACCAACTCCCCTGCTGCTGCTAAAGTGGCAGAGGTGAAGGCTGCCCCCATTTTAGATCTAGAGATGGGGGGCATAAAAACCTTCCCGCACAGAATCCAAACAACCCCAAACCCAGAAGGTCCTCAGGCCAATCACAAACAGGGAGCCAGGGGGGTAACCCCACAAATGAGACCCCTAACTCCCCTGACTAGATCAGCCCACGCTACAGGGGAAATAGACCCATCCTGGGTTATGTGTGGACTCCTCCAGCCTGAGGGGGTTGGGGGGAATCCAACCAGACAGCAGGAAACCCAGGGAACTTCCCTCCTCACTTCCCCCAGGAGGGCAGTAATCCCCCAAATGCTGGACCAAATGACTTTCCTAGGTACCTGCCAAATTTCAACCCCCAAAAAAACCCATCCTTCTTTCCCCACTTTTCTGAGCCCAGACAGCCCAATCCGGGAGAGGGGAGGCCAAGGGTGGAGGGGTACCCAAACTTTCCAAACCCGGGTATTTTGTGAGAAGGGATAGTTACCCTTGCCAGGATCAACCCAGGGGAGACCTGAGGACCCCGTACCAGCCAGAGCGGGTGTCCCAACTAGAGCGCCAGGTCCAGAACATGCACAGGATCTGGGTCGCATGCCGAGAGCTCAACAGAACCCTCAGATGAGAATGGCAGCTCAGAATGCCTCAAATCCAGGGTCTGGTGCTCCAGAACAATGAAGGGGGAAGAACCCCAACAAACCACTGGTTCCCTGCCTGCCACTCTTTTTCAACACTTAGCAAGCCCCACCCACCTGCCGCCTTCCTGCTTGCCGCTCTTTTCCACCACTTAGCAATCCCCGGCCACCTGGTGCCTTCCTGCTTGCCGCTCTTTTTCACCACTTAGCAAGCCCCGCCCACCTGGTGCCTTCCTGCTTGCCGCTCTGTTTCCCTACCTAAGGAGCCCTCCAGCTTCTTTTCCTTTGCAGATGGGGAGCAGGTGCAAGTGGATCTAGGTCACCTGGCATAAGCCTTGCCCACCTGGTTCCTTCCTGCCTGCCGCTCTTTTTCACCACTTAGCAAGCCCCGCCCACCTGGTGCCTTCCAGCTTCCTGCTCTTTTTCACCACTTAGCAAGCCCCGCCCACCTGGTGCCTTCCTGCTTCCTGCTCTTTTTCACCACTTAGCAAGCCCCGCCCACCTGGTGCCTTCCTGCTTCCCGCTCTTGTTCACCACTTAGCAAGCCCGGCCCAACTGGTGCTTTCCTGCCTGCCGCTCCTTTCACCACTTAGCAAGCCCTGCCCAACTGGTGCCTTCCTGCTTGCCGCTCTTTTTCACCACTTAGCAAGCCCCGCCCACCTGGTGCCTTCCTGCTTCCCGCTCTTTTTCACCACTTAGCAAGCCACGCCGACCTGGTGCCTTCCTGCTTGCCGCTCTGTTTCCCCACTTAAGGAGCCCTCCAGCTTCTTTTCCTCTGCCAATGGGGAGCAGGTGCAAGTGGATCTAGGTCACCTGGCCTAAGCCCCACCCACCTGGTACCTTCCTGCCTGCTGCTCTTTTTCACCACTTAGCAAGCCCCGCCCACCTGGTGCCTTCCTTCACCATCACTGCCTTGTGGCCAATGCTGGATTTGACTTTTATGGACTTCATTCATTCACGGTGCGTCACTCTTTCTCAACTCTCATGCTGGACTTCCTTTGCATCTTGTACTCATGGTGGCCTTGAATCATGCTGTTCCCATCTTCATCTTGTATCCTGGCTTGCAACATTATATGTTACTACTGACTTCTGCAATTGTATTTGCTCTCCACTCTTGCTTCTCCACTCTTTTTGACTGCTTACTCTCTTTTCTCTCCTCCTTTCCCTTCTCCCTTTTCCTATCTCCTCCCCTTACTTTCTTCTATGCACTTACTCTATCAGAATTGTCCCTGGACCTAATATGTTAGCAACTCGTCTGTTTCCTCCACCTTCCCATTACAGTTTTTTTCCTCCCCACCAACCCTCCAGCACTATCTGAATTGTCATCAGGCCTAGTATGATAGTCGCTTGTTTTGTTCCCCCCCTCACTTTCTGCACCCCTCTCCCTCACCTTTTGTTTTTCCCCGGCTCTACCAGAAATGTCGTCAGGCCTAGTACGGTAGTCGCCTGCCTGTTTCCATTTCCTTCCCACTCTCCCCCTCCCTTCCTTATCTATGTCTTAGCTCTTGGACTATCTGAAATGTTGTCAGGCCGAGTACGATAGTTAATTTCACATACTTACTGTTCATGGCCTGGAAGAATGTGGTTGTATTTTCCCTTGTTCCCTCCTTTGCCTTGAAGCGTTTGAAACACATATTGTATAGGCACTATATAAATAAACTATCATATCATATCATATTCAATGCGCACGTTTGTGAAAATTTGCTCCGAAATTGACAATGTGTTCCGGCCAAAAAGGGCAACATTCTGTAAAAAGCAGACACAAGATCTTACAGCAATATGTTTTGGAGGAGTATCTGCTACACAAAATATATAATCTATCTATGTTATTGTTATAGAGGTTGCGCATTTGTAAATATGTATTATACCAAAAGTAGATTTTGTGATCAAGAGGCGAGGGGTGGACTCTAGGCCTCGTAAAACCACATCATCATGATGACGCACTGTTTTTCTCCTCTTATCAAGGAAGAGGGGAGACCCTGCCCAATCCCTAGCAAGAGGGCTGCGCTTAGGATAATCCAGCACACACACCCCTTTATAATAAGCATAAATAGAGACAGCTCAGACTGAAAAAAGACACACAGATTCACCCACTAACCGATTGCTGGCGCAGCACCCTGCTTGAGAACCATCCATCTTTCTTGCTCCCGACTTCAGAAACTTGGAAAACTGAAAGGCCCCTTGCATAGCTGAAACATTTTCAGCTAGGCCTTAAATTCTAGAACCTGAATCCCATCACCAAAGGGAAACATCAAACAAGCAGCCCGGATGTGCTGTATTGCTGCCTGCTAAATAATTATCATCAGAACCAAAAGATCAATCCAGTTGAGCCATGCTGTGACCAGAGAGCTGTGACCAGAGCCATTGCAGACCCAGTCCAGTCCTGTATGTCCAGCTGTCTATCCCAGAACCTGACTCCCTTCCCTGACCAGAAATCTTGACGGACCAGAATCCTGACGGGTCGGTGTAAAAACATATCTAGTGAGTATCTATAGATAGGACTGTGTCACTAGCATATGTACTGTCCATAGTAATCCCTGTCTTAAACCCATCCTATCTTGTATTCAGAAGTAGGAGTACTTTTGAATTGTCAGAACTTTTGTTGCGTTAAATTTCTCTCATTTGTTTTCTAAAATCATAAATCATTAGTTTTATGAATAAATAAATTGAATCCCAGAAAGAAAGTGAGTATCCACCACGTGAAGGGTCCCTGGCCAGGACTGTGGAGATTCATGTGGCGCATTCTCTTTTTCTATAGTCATAATCTAATATAAGAAATCCTTTTTGTCTTTTAAAAGTGCATTCCTGTTTTCCCATTCTTGCGCCTATCTGAAAAAAACGAGCTCCACTAAAACGTCCATAACTTCATCAGTTGTTGTGCTAGAAACTAAATTTCAACTTCTGCATGTAGCTAACATCCCCAGCTTGCTTTCCATAGAACCTGAAACCGCATCCCTAATCCCGATTACCGCATGCTAAAATGTTTGCTGCAAATTTTCGTTTAGGGAATTTCTGACACGTGTAAAACAGCTTTTGATTGCTTCCGTCCTTAATATTAAGATTTCACATTGGTCCTTAGTATCACATCATTGCTAGTGTTTGTGTGTAGTATCTAAAGCGGCCCCCATACCAATTTAAACAATTTCAGCAATTTAAATCATAATTAGTGTTTTTGCACAATCCATTCTCAAGATAACTTTAAAACCATTTTGACTGCATGCCAATCAATTCTGTCTTTCTCTTGTGTTGCTGGGAGAAGTTGGGATTGATGCATTGTTTGAATTTTGCCATTCCTGAAACCTGTTCTCTGCTCCTATCTCTTTACATTGTCTATTGGGGGGTTGAGGGGTGTGCAGGGGGAAATTGTAACCACACTGCTATCTGTTCTGAACACACACACAAAAGTATTATTTCCGTGCTGAATTGTTTACTCACTATTGCTCCTTGTGCATTGGAGATTGCTTAGTGTTATATTACCCCATTGGTGATTATTGTGTACCTATTAAACATATTGTGATACATTTTAATTACATAAATAAATATTTTAGCTTTGCAAACCAGCCTGATTCCTGGTTCAGTGTGACGGGGGTCCAAGAGAGGGGCGTGATAAGAGTGGTACATCATTCAGAATAAAATAACTTTTAGACACAAATAAATAAGGATTTCAGTTGTGCATTACATGCTAGGGGTTGACTTAGGGGAAGTGCCGGATTGAAATCGCTTACAGTTTAGAGGACAACTTAAAGGGTGTTTGTTCCAAATAATCACACATTATCTGTTCGGTGTCTCCACTATCATCACCATAACATTGTCATTAAGTGCTCAAATTTCTCACATGCCACAATTCCCATTTACCTCCGTCCATGCTGGGCTAGTTAATATGGCTGTGCTTTGAAATGCATCAGTAACTGCATCTGAAGCCGCATAACATAACTTCTGAGTATTAAAATCCAAAAGCACACACAAGCTAAATTTGCCTCTCTGCAGCTCAGCTGCGAGCATCGAGGGAGCCGATTCCCGAGGAACACTGGAGTGTACCCCATATCAGCCACACCATCAGGAACAAGCAGGACCCTCCTGCATCTGCGTTGACGCCACCTGCTGGTCCCAGCCGATGGACCCCACAGCCGGAAAGCACTCAATTGGCCACAACCAGCACCAATAAGGGACTCCCACCTTAACCGGTAGGCAAAGCCACGCAGCGAAGGCATGAAGCAAAAGCACATTTGCCTCTCTGCAGCTCCGCTGTGAGTGTCCTCAAGGGAAACTGGAGTGTACCCCATATCAGCCAAACAATCAGAAACAAACAGGACCCTCCTGCATCAACATGGGCACCAACACCGAGATGACAAGGTCCCAGCTGATGGACCCAACACCCAGAAAGCACAAAATAGTCTGCAAACAGGACCAATAAGGGACTCCGACCTAAACCAGCAGACAAATCCATGCAGCGAAGGCACGAAGCAAAGGCACATTTGCCTCTGTGCAGCTCCGCTGAGAGTATAGAGTGAGCCGACCCCCTGAGGGACACTGGAGTGTACCCCATATCAGCCACACGATCAGAACAAGCAGGACCCTCCTGCATCAACATGTCCACCACCCACGACCCCATATTTAATTAGATGGTCGCTGATACCAATTTTTATTAATTTTTGGGATCAGATTATTAGATAACACCCCATCCCCCGCCCCTCCCATTGACTGATTCACCCATGTACGAATAGATAATAATGGGAAGTAACATCAGATTTTGGGTGAAGTATGAAACATGCAATCAAATTAGGCTTGTATTAAGCCTTGACAATTTGCAACTTGTATGATATATGTGGTTTTTCCCTCATGTGGTTATTTTCCCTATGCCTCTACCTATGTATCTGCTGAACGTAAGAGTGCCCTAAAGGTACATATACATGTTTTTGGACAGCACATGTCTGTCAGTCTAGAAATCCAATTTGAGACCGCAAATGCATTTTGGTGGCCGTGGGCCAACCGTCTCATGCACGATACGACAGAATATAGGTTTTCGAGTTTTCCAATGAACGGCCATTTTGATGTAACAAGAATCGCCATTTTGTTTTCTAACCATTGCTCATTGCTTTCTGTTCCTATTGCTTCGCAGTATATTTTCCGCTTACACTGCTCGACTGTGGAACATTGTTCTCTGTATATGAAAAGGACAAGGCCACAGGGCCGAGAGGATAACAAGAGTTTTGCTGAAACACAAACGGAGGCAGCGCCAGGAAGAATGCCCGGCTCCCTCCTTAATGTAGCCTTGAAGCAGAGCCGCAGGGCATTTAATCATTTCACAGCTGCCAGCCAGTCTCGTTATATGGTAGAATATGTTACAATAATACCACTAAAGGCTTGAATTATGCTTTTCTAACGGCCCCCCTTTGCTGAGCCTGCTAAGAGCATGTCGGCTCCCAGGACACGAATAGCACCTGATAGATAGCAAGGTCCGGAATGCAACTCTCCCCTGTATGTAGTTTGCTTCCAAGAACAGAAGCGCTGTGTTCTATTCAATAACCGAAAGATGCCTACGCACTCACAAATTGCAAATTGTTACTGGAATAGATGTTTGAAGGTGTCAAAGTGGTCGGAGATGTCCATCATCACACCAAGTTCAAAGAAACCCAATGAAGAGGGGTGTTATACATGTCATAGCTGATTGTTTGATATGCATTTTGTATATATGTAACTGATGTAGTTAATTCTCTGTCTTGCGTCCCTCGAAGTCTAGAGATACACGTTGCGGGGCGTGAGACCGAGTTGGCCAACTGAGACTTTTGCTTTGCAATAAAACCCTAGCTTTGGGAATACAACCTCGTGTCTGGCGTCTCTATCGTGTGTGGTGACCCGCCTTGTTTCCATAGACGTCAGGGTCCCCTAGGGGCCCCTTTCATGTCAAGACCCACACAGTGGTATGCGTACATTAAGAAATGTCTTATTGTTAGGTAATGATACCAATAGGTGAAATGATGTATGAATGTTTTTTGAGATTGTGTTAACACATGCAATTCTGACACATTGTTTTTCTATTTATATAGTCTGTATAATACACTGATGCCTTTAGAATGAACCAAGAGTTGGCACCACGTCAGATATTTATAAATTATTCAGAGACACAGATAATGTGTGTTAGGAAATGTCAATTGTAATCAAGAGGGAATGAAAAGGTAGCAGCGTTTTCACAAAAACAGCGTGAAACAGAGAAAATGCCTGTTTTCTATAATAAACTGCAAAATACTACTGTTTTATATATTAATGAGGAATGAGAGATTCACCCCTAGCAATTATGATTCCTTGCATTGTTGGACGGCTGATTTCCGTGTAAGTCACATGACTATGTCATAAAGCAAAGGCACCTTTGCCTCTCTGCAGGAATCCGCTGCTTAGCAATGCTGATGCCAGCATGCCTTCCCAATTCACCTTTACCTCCGCCGACAGCTGAAGGTAAGCAACTGGAAAGTTTTCATGGTCATGGATTAGCCCCTTCTAGTGTCTCAATCATGCACCCATCACCACAGTATGTGATCCCATCAGCCTGCTCCACATTCACATCCGCTCCTAACATGCTCACCGGCAGACTCCGGCATCTCAGCTCATGACCAATCCGCAATCACTCTCAGCCCAGAGATGCCGCAACCAGAAATCGCCTGCGAGGCATCCGCCTTCAACCCCACCCTAACACCAGTAGGCACCCCCCAAACCGCCCGACAACCACATCCACGCGCAGGTCCTCTCCCCATATCTTGATCCAAAGCTCCCAATCAGAGTCAACACACACCCTCAAAGCTCTGACTTGTGACACTGCTACAGGATCCACTCGCTATCTACCCCTGAACACTGTGCTCACCTCGGGGACACAGCACCCATTCAGGAATCTGCCAACCCACCTCAGCAAAAAAAACACTAGCTTTAGGCCAAACACCCAAACCCAGCCCAGTTGGCCCTAATCGCCCATGCCTCACCTCCCCCGGCACCCTTACCCTGTCATGCCGCTCAAATGTGGTACCTCTCCCAAAGTTAAGGGAAAATAACAGCTTGTTACACCTCAAAAATGTGGGCATCCCCTCTTTCTCCTTTGTAAGCATACTCCTCCCCTTGTATAACACCACCTCCAACAAGGGGTTACCGCTATCTACCACAGATGCTATGCCGCACCTATCCACACCAGGACGAGAACTCACTGCACAACATTGCACATTAGCCAGTACTTTGATCCCCAAACTAAGGGCTCCCGTACTGAAAGAAACCGCACCAGAGCCGAACATTGACACCAACCCCAATGCCCCATACAGGAATAGAAATGTCATGCCATCAGAGTCTTACATTGCAAAGGCACACACCTCTGCTGCTACCCCAACTGCCGCAAACTCGGTTGTTACTTATGTCACCCTTGATACCATACTAAATGTTACCCATGCTATATTAAGGATTTCAATCAGGTGACACACACCTTGGTCTCAGCCTAGTATGCAACGCACAACTGAAATGCTTATCTCTTCAGATTATATAGATTCAATTTTGAGATGGTACACCACTCATATCACACCCCCTTTTCAAATACCCTGGGTTGCAATGGACCATGAACCAGGCTGGTTGGTAAAATGCAATATTTATTTATTTATTTTAATTTTAAAAGAAATCATACACTTTTTAATATGGGGCAGCAATCACCAATGGGGTGATAATTACAAGGAGAATGTCAGCAATGCACTGGGTTTAACTTTCTAGTGGAACATATACACAGCGGAATAGGAGCACTTTTTGATTTAAGAAAGATAGCACCCAAGTTAGAATTTCCCCCTGCAATGTTCCCTCAGCCCACATATAATCAATTATGAGTGGATAACAGGAAGCAACAGGCAATCCGGAATAATGAATAGGAAACGGAATCCAAATCTGACCTTCCCTCCCCAAATAAGAGGGAAAAATTGCAATGTTATAAAATGACACTCGGAAATGGACAAATAAATAATGGATTGGTGTTAAAATCCTTGAAGCAAATATAATTCCTCACAAAAGCAACAATGCAAAGACACTAACAATCACAAAGAATGGATTACCAAAAGCACACAGTTCGAAGTGAGTGGAAAGTTTAAAACAGATTGCAGCAAAATGACACGTTGGAAACTTTGCAATTGTTTCAATTCCCACCTGAAATTACCCAAATGTTTTTTAATACAAATGGGGGTGAAATACACTGATTTGGAGTGTGGTTATTGGGCTTGGGGTAGAGGTATATCCCAGGGATATTGTAGAATTGAAACTAGGTCTCTAACTGGTAAATTGGATGGGTTATACAAGATATGAAAAGGTGCGCTTTGAGTAAAATGAAGCCGTGAAATTGTCATGTGTGACAAGAACAGTTTTACTTTAAACTAGAGTATCAGGCTAGCCCACCAAACAGGGACACAGTAAGATCCAGGGTCGATTTGCGATTTCAACCCTGTCACCCCAGCACCCAACCATGGCAGAAACCAGTCCGATCACTCGAAATAGGACTAATGGTTTAGGATTACACAAGACAAAATTACTAAAGAGTTGGCGCTACCACTAGAAATCAAGTGTAGTGTTGCAAGAATGAGTCTGACAGTTTCAACAAGTTATCAGGATAAGGATAGGATGACTTAGAGAGTGCAATACGGACAAAGACAAGATAGGATATGGGTATTTATGGGGTGGCAATTATACTTACAGTCCACTTTTTAGTTTTGGGATTTTTGGACCGTCAACGGTCCTGGTCACTACACGGCAGCACACCTGGCAAACAGCTGGGCATTTCTGGTCACTGAAAGGCACTTCTGGCCTGGCAATTCTGGTAACTGGATACTAAAGATCAGCTGGATGGCAGGATTGCAGTGGGCATGAAGTTAGGGGAAGCAAGCCAGGCTGCTTCAGGCTGCTTCCCAAAAGAATACCACAGCTTTCTCCTTTTTAATGGGAGATTAGTGGGTTTTCAGAATCAAGGCCTTGCTGGGAACAGGATCAGCACTGCACAGGTTTTGCAGTGGGCCCTGGAGTATGGTGAGCAATGCTTTGGCCTTGTAGTTGGGATCTGGAATCTAGATGATGACTGGAACAGGACGCTGGCACAGTAAAACCGGGAAGAGTGTGTGTCTAGAGTCTTGTCAGGGACTCTTATTTATAATGCATAGTGACATCATCAAAGTTTATGGCTGGGGCAGGCTTAACTGAACACACCTCTAACAACGGGATTGGACAAGGGTGATCTCCGCCTCATTCTCAGCTGGTTGGATTTCCAGAAAATGATGTCTGATTAATGATATGAGTTTTACAATGTCCAAAACCTCCCACAATTATTTTACTTAAAATCAAATTTTGCCCTAAATGGCACCTTCATACAGTGGGTACATCTGAACACTTACATAAGCAGGTTACATATTTTAGGCAGCACACGGCAGTCCAATCCTCAAGTTTGTGAGACTTGTTTCGCCCTTCTACCAGTTTTTCACGCTTTTCAATGGGATTTATATTACTCAAAATTCTATAACTTTATACATGGGTGTGGATTATCATAAGGGATGTATGTACAAAAATGTGCATTTGCAACATGGATGCTTTTGTTGTAATCCACAATACTTTGCCATTTCTGTCCCCAAAGTATCAGTGAATTCTACCATGTCTTAAAAGAAAGCCCATAAAATAACTTTTAAACTGCAAAATTGTTACATTTTTACAAAGTCTTGCTGCAGAGATAAAAGTCCTTAAAGTGTATTTATGAAATGGTCTCTGGAAGCAAATGGCAGTCCTTTGTCTCTGGACCATTTTTTTTCTCTCTTCAGTAGCCACCAACTGTCACTTCAGCACTGTGTGGGGTGGGGGTTCCCAGTTTGATTGAAGGTTGTATAGCCCCCTCCACTTCACGGGTTAGTGTCCCAGGACTTCTATTGTCCCAGCCTGGAACACAGACGAATGTCGGACAAGCATGTGAACTTTCTTCGTCTTGGTCCATTTAAAGTTTTTTCAAGGTAGCAATTATCCCTTTTAACTCTACCAACCGGAATAACCTATTTTTGACAGCTTGCAAATCCAGCCAAGGCAGTTTAAAGCCTTTATTATCTGATATGTGGTCCTGCTGAATTAAAACAAGCCTGTGGAATAAAATAGCCCATGTATGTATTTTCACCAGCCACAAACCCCTTCACATTGCTAGTTAATGGCAGGCTTTCATTCAACAGTTTACCTTTTAAACAAGCAGTTTTCTCCTTTAGTTTTGCAAAGCCCATTAGCCCATTTTTACACATGTGGTGAAAACTGGCGTTTTCATTTACATTCGTTTTTGCATCTCCATCAGATTCCCACTCTGTCCTACAGCCATGGTTATTTTCCTGAGTGCATGGGTTTTGTCTGAAGCACAAACGCATTGGAACTGACATGGCTCATATAGCCGCAGTCTCTTTTGAACTACTGAGCTTTGATACATGTGGACAGAAATGAACATGTTTTCCCATGCGGGAAAAGTGAAGCTGATTTTTCTCAAAGTTGGTTTAACAGGGCCTTTCATTCAGAAATAATGCCTGGTTTTTGCTGAGCCACAATGAGATACTGGGCATGCAAGGGCCTTATTTATCACAGTGATTAAGGAAGAACAGATGGAAATAGCGTCAGCAGTATTATTTTAAAGGTAAAAAGTTTCCTTTTTAATGGAGATCTTGGGCTTTCAGCAAAGCAGTGCTGCCTTTTCACTCCATTTCTTTTGTACAGGTAAGAACACACTGGCACGCTCCCTTAGTGTGTCCCCTTGTTCCATCCTGCCCCACGTGTGCTTGGCAAAATGGTGCAGCCATCTTTTTGTTGCTGCAAAACACAGTTTTGTGGCCATGGTGCTCACAGGAGCCAGCACAGCTATTTGCTTTTTCTGCGCAAATGCAACTTGGTGATGTGGGGAAATACTGTTGAGTGGGTCAATATATCCCACAGCTACCATGCCAAATGTTGTCCATGCTACCATCCCAAATGTTACTAGAGGTACTATTCCCAATGTTGCCCATGCTACCATGCCAAATGTTGCCCATGCTACCATCCCAAATGTTGCTAGAGGTGCTATTTCAATGTTGCCCATGCTACCATGCCAAATGTTGCCCATGCTACCATTCCAAATGTTGTTAGAGGTGCTATTTCCAATGTTGGCCATGCTACCATGCCAAATTGTGCCCATGCTACCATCCCACATGCTACTAGAGGTGCTATTACAAATGTTGCCCATGCTACCATGCCAAATGTTGCCCATGCTACCATCCCAAATGCTGCTAGAAGTGCTATTTCCAATGTTGCCCATTCTATCACTCCAACTGCCTCCAATGGTGCCACAGCATTAGCTGCCACATCTACGACTGCTCAATCTCCCTACTTCTCACATTCCACGCTAAGCTGTGGCCTCATTAACGCACACTCGCTCCCAGCCCACGCCTTAGACATACACGACTTGCTCACTGCCCATTACCTCGACCTCCCAGCAATCTTGGGAATCTGGCTCTGTGAAACCTCCCTGCCATCTTATTAGCACTCCCTCCAGGGTATACCATATTCAGACAAGACCACCCTCACCCTAAAGAGGGTGGGGTAACCCTCATATTGAGAGAGTCCATCCCAATTAGAAAGATCAACACTTCCACTGAAGGTAATGGCGACCACCTAGTCCTTAAACCCACCACAACCCACAACTGCACCATCACGCTCTACACTGTCTACCGGCCCCCTGGCCCCATGGCAGTATTCCAAGACGTCCTCATCCACCTCCTATCTGACAACCTTAAGATGTCATCAAAGGCCATCCTCTTAGGTGTCTTGAACCTAGGACTCAATGACCCGGGTGATCCACAAGCTAAATCACTCGCTAAAGTGCTAGACACCCTAGGCTTCAAAAATCCATTACTGATCCCACGCACATCAAATGCTGCACCTTAGACTCGCTAGTAGACCACAACTGCCCATTCTCCACCAGCTCTAATTCTCCATCCCCTGGACAGACCACTATGTCACCCTATTCTCCATTCCCACCAAGAAAGAGAAAACATGCACCTCAACTCTTCCACCAACATTTACCAGGAGCTCCTGCAAGCTTACCAAAGAAAGGCTTTTACCTCACCTACTGATCCCTGCCCTTAGGCCACCCTTTTCCAATGACCCAGAGATAGTTGCTGAAATCTACAACTCCACAGTAAAACGGGCAGTAGATGCTATAGCCCCACTAGCCATACGAAAAGCCAAACCAAAGAAGCACATGAACGCCCGGTTCACCCCCGAGCTACTAGACCTCCACTCGAAAAAACAGACTGCCCTCTCCATCTGGCAAACAAACCGCCTAGACTCCTCCAAAATTGATTTTAACAACATGCCCAAGTATTATAAAAAAAAAAAACAATCATCCAGGCCAAAGCTACATCCTTTAACACCAGGATTGCAAACACCAAGTCGGACGCGAGAGATCTTCGCAATTTTCAGGGAACTTGAAACTCCCACTCCCCCCACCCACAGTCCCTGACCATGGATGAAGCCTGGTGCTCTGATATACAATCAGCCATGCTCAGTAAACTAGACCTTCCACATAACAAGATCCAGACCAACCAGCTTACACTGAATCCACCTCACCAGAACTCCACAACCACCTCCAGTCACAACACACATGACACTCCACTCTTCACATTTAAAGAAGTCACCGAACCTGAAGTTCTCACTCTTATAAAAAAACATCAAACCATCTAACTGCAAAGGTGATATTTGCCCTGCTGCACTCATCAAGTACTGTGCAGGCACACTTGCACCATTTCTTACCACCTTCATAAATGCATCCTTCGCCACAGGGCTCATCCCCTCCAGCCTCAAGGAAAAAAAACTCACTCGACCCTACCTCCCCCAATAACTACAGACCGATAACCCATTCCTGCAAAAAATCTTAGACAAAGCAGACTACCTACAGGTTCAACAATTGCTTGAATCCAACCGAATCCTAGGCCTGCAACAGTCTGGCTTCCGCCATCGTCATGGCACAGACTCAATCTTGCTCGATTTAAAAAAACAGATGGATGACATCAAGGATGAAGGTAAACCTGATTTACTCCTCTTCCTAGACCTATCAGCAGCTTTTGACATTGTGGACTACAAAATACTCTGCCACCATCTCTCCTGCTCAGCTCATTTCTCCCCAAACGCAACAGCCTGGATTACCTCATTCCTCCAAGGCAGAGCTGTGAGAGTGTTCTCCGACCACTCATGTGCCGCACAAGCCACCATTCAGTGTGGCATTCCGCAAGGATCCTGCATCTCCCCCATGCTCCATAACATCTTTACGAGACCACTGTTCGACATTCTGGACTCACTCAGCATAGCCTACACCAACTATGCCGATGATACCCAAGTCCTCCTCCCCATATCTGGTAACTATGAAGCAGATGCCAAGTTCTCTCAACTTTGCCTATCCCACCATCCAGGCTTGGATGGCAGCAAACTGGTTGTGCCTCAATGGGGATAAAACTAAACTGCTACTAGTAGGACCTAAGGAAACCCTAAAAAACTCAGCAACCGATACTCAACATCCAATATCAACAACATCCAAATCCCAGTCTCACAGTCTGTGTAAACCCTAGGAGTCTACTTAGACACCACCCTCTCCATATCCAGGCAAGTCAGCGCTATCAACGCAGCCAGACCCTTCCTGACCACTGGAAACTGCCTTTCTATAGCCAGAGCTATAATTGTCTCAAAACTGGACTACTACAATGTCCTCTTTGCCAGCTCCTCAGATAGAAACCTAAAGAAATGCCAAACCATTCAAAATAATGCTCTCTGAGCTGCCATAGGCATCCCTAAATGGGAACACATTTCCTCTGCAATGAAGCATGCACAATGAACTGCATTAAAGAACGTGTCCTGTTCAAAACACTTGCTATCACCCACAAATGAATCAACCATGCAGCCCCACCCTACCCCTCTCAGAGAGTGAGCAGTACCTGTGCTTCCCGACCTACAAGAACACCCTACTCAAACTGACTCGTAGTCCCCAGAGTCAAATGAGACAGGGCAGGCAGGGCAAGTTTCTCATTCATTGCTGCTAGGCAAACAAACTCTCTGCTACATACCCTCAAAGCAGAACGTCACACCTTGCCTTTCACAAAGCACTCAAAACCTGATTGTCTGTCTGAACCACAAAGTTTGTCCTGTATTAATCTGTAACAATGTTCTGATTGTTCCTTGCAAGCAAGCCGCCACTTTCTGTAACAGCGTCTCGGTGCCCCAGGCTGCATGTGCGCTTTATAAATGTAAAATAAAATAAAAATAGAAAATGAGAATGCAGACTCAGCACTGCCCCATTTCCTTAACATTACTGAAGGGAAGGATATGGTGGTAAACAGCTCACCGAAAAGCATACAGGCAATATTCTGCAGCAGCAGCTACGATTAGCACATACTATTTTGCATTCTTAAAGAGTAGTAGATGTAGTTTGTTCCCATCATAATTGACAATTACATGTACCAAGAAATGTACAGTGCCACATAAATGTGAGCATGTTCTGCTGCATTTAACAACACATGTCATGTTCTAGCCAGCATTCCAGAGTTTAAAGAAAGAGGTTTACTATGTGATTCTATGATTCAATTGTGCAGGAAGCAGCTGGGAAGACCAAGCTCATCTTTGAAATGCATATCTGTCAATGGTGGTGTTACCAATCTTCAGCACTTAATAGAAGCTGCAATTGGTGACAGCATAGGACCATTTTCACCCCATTCAAAACCAATTGAAGTGGCCATTGCCACCTTATACTCTAGTACCAGTGCTTAAATAAACGGTGTGTGCGGAAAGAAACACATTAATTGTTCCCAGCATGAGGTGGGACTAATGCTGCATGGCATAGTTGAAACGTTGACTGCTCTGCCCTTGGCCATTTATTTTATTTATTTATGTATTTAATGTTTTATTTTTACATTTGTAAAGCGCCAAAACCAAACAGGCATCCCAGTGCTAGGCTTTCGTGGTGGGAGAAGAGATAGGGGGGGGAGACAGTGGTGAAGGGAGGAGGAGGGAGGAAGCAAGTTACAGTAACAAAGTTCATGTAGAGCACCCAATAGACTCAGGTGAGCGAGGTCGCCTGGAAAGGGTCAAAGTCAATTAAATAAGAAGATTTTCATCTGTTTCCTGAAGGGCCAGTAGCGAGACTCAGTTCATAGGTAGTTGGGAAGGTTATTGTCAGGTGTTGTCAGAGAGAAAGAGGAGAAAGGAGGAGGAGAGGTAGAGATGGCCAAAGGGAGGCCGAGAGAGGAAGAGGGAGAGGAAGAGGAGATAGTTGACAGGATGTCCTGAGTTTTAGCACAGAAGTGAGAGGCCAGAGCCATGCAGAGGGCCTGGGAGGGAACAGGAGAGATGGAGACCGCAACAGGATTGACCAGTTCTGTGCAGATTTTAAAGAGTTTGGCCGTGTTGTTAGAGGCAGCAGAGATCTGGGCTTAAGTGTGTGCTCTCTTCTTGATGAGTGTTATTGCTTCAACTGGCATTTTTGTACAACCAGTCTAGGTATGTCTAAATGTGGCCTGGCATGCTTTACTGTAGTGTTAGGACGTATCTACACTGGTCTATATTGTGCAGCCAGTGGGACCTGTTTTCAATGTGGCATGACATTTTTAATAGCAAAGCATTCACGTTCCTGTGCATTGTTGGTGACTAGCATGTATTGGATTGGTGTTACCCTACAAAACAATTGCAAACCCTCTGGCTTTTTAGCCAATTATCCCAAAGTGTGCTGTATATTGCATTAAAACACATATTTATATGTTTCTCCTAGTACAGTGTGCGGCATAACCCTTCAGCATCACGTTCATGCGTATTGTGAAAGCGTGATAATCTAGGCCTGCCCAGTGTGTAGCACGAACCGTGATTTGTTGCTGAGTTGGCGGAGGGCCCTCAGAATGGCTCGCCGGGTTTCCCTGACATTTTGTGTTACGCCACTGGGTTCAGTGCAATGGCCTGGTCTAAAGCCTAATTGTCATGGGATGAGGATGTTACATTATGTTTATGTTTATGTTTGACATTTGTATAGCGCAACCAGGTACACTAAGGCTTAAGGGCGCTGTGAAACGTGAAACAAACAAACAGAACAAAGACAGAAAAAACTGAACTAAATCTGAGAATGGTTCCGGAGCGGGAACCAAACAGGAACAGGATCAAGTGTGAGGCAGAAGTATTTTACGCGAAAAGTAGGGTTTTCAGCCCCTTCTTAAATATTTCCGTGGAAGAGGTGGTCCTCAGTGTAGCTGCTAGTGAGTTCCACTTAAGGGGGTCTGCCGAGATAAATGCTGAGTCCCTGGATTTTTTTGTTTTCAAGCGTGGCATAGCCAAGGTGTTAGATTTGTCCGATCTAAGGGATCTAATGTTTTTTTTTTTACCATGACTAATTCTTTCAGATAGAGTGGCATGACTCCATGTATACATTTGTGTGTGATGAGGAGAAGCCTAAACACAACCCTGGTCTGCACAGGTAACCAGTGTAAACTACGCCGTGCTTCAGACACATGGTCTCTTCTAGATAGACCTTTCACTACCCTAACTGTGCCATTCTGTATGACCTGTAGCTGATGAACCTCCGATAATGGCAACCCCACAAGGAGACTACAACAATAGTCGATCTTAGATCCAATTATGGCCCTTGCCAGGGTTGCAGAGTTTGATTCTGTGATAAAAGGTCTAAGGCAGCGAAACAACTTGAGGAAGTATGAGGCCGATGAAACGAGACTATTCACTTGGGCATTCATATTCAGATTTTTGTCAAGATAAATGCTGAGGGTTTTCACCTTGCTCATAACCTCAATGTGGCAGCTATCCATGAGAAACGACTTATAGGTAGGTCCTAACTTCTCTAATTTGGACTCTGAGCCAATAAGTAGAAGCTCTGTTTTAGAGCTATTAATGGCTAATCCATTCAGCACCATCCAATCCTGATTTATTTTGTAGATTTCATTAATTATTTGTTCATCTTCCACATGGGATCCAGATATGGGGATGACACAT
Source organism: Ambystoma mexicanum (assembly GCF_040938575.1). NCBI lineage: Eukaryota > Metazoa > Chordata > Amphibia > Caudata > Ambystomatidae > Ambystoma > Ambystoma mexicanum. Next base: position 327,005,899 of record NC_090934.1, read on the forward strand.
TGGGTGTCATCCGCATAATTTGCGAATATGATCCCCTCTTTCTCCAGCATCTGGAAGAAGGGGAACATGAATATATTATAGAAGCAAGGCGACACGCAGGCTCCTTGAGGGACCCCATACGTACTGTCGGTTTTGCTTCGGCAATGTCACTGGCCACTCTATTTTGTCTATTCTTCAAAAAGGAGATGACCCAGTTTGTCGCTTCATCAGAGAAGTTGGCATTCCTCTTTAGCCTGGTGGACAGTATGGTATGGTCCACCAGGTCAAAGGCAGCCGACAAATCTAAAATCATAAGGAGTGAGATGTAACCACCATCCATACTCTGCAGGAGATGAGATTTAAGGGCCAGCAAGGCCGTCTCTGTACCATGATTCAGACGAAACGCTGATTGAAATTCATGATAAATCTGGTTTTGCTCCAAAAAGATGGTAATCTGGTTATAGGCAACTCTGCCCAAGATCTTCAACAGATAGGATTCAAGATAGGATTGAATTTGAGTGTGGGCAGCGCGATCAAGAATTTTGAGGAGAAAAGGCACAGTGGTGATGGGTCTATAATTGGTTGGGATAGGTTGGTTGAGGGTAGCTTTCTTAGTCAGGGGAGAGAATCAGGCTTCTTGAAGTTGGGTGGGATGAAGCAGCTTGAGAAAGAGGGGCTGACGAAGGCTGTGATGTTGGTAGCCAGGGCTAAGGCACAGTCCGTCACAATGGTTGCAGAGGAGGCATCGCCCTGACAGCGTGAAGGTTTCAGGCCGGCAATGAGGTTGGTTAATTCGGATTCAGAGACAGACTTGAAGCTGAAGGCAGTGTCGGGGGAAGGCATAGGAACGCATAGGAAATCACGTGTTTCCATTACATTCAATGGAAACATGCCATGCATTTGCATACGGACACACAAAAGGAAGCACAACTCTGTACTGAAACAGTAGCCTAGGCAGTGAAAGCCTATGATCTGGGCTGTCTTCACTGCATGATCATATCGCAGTTCAGGGTGCGGGTAAGCTGAATGTTGGCGACAATAATTCCCCTGCACGCCGGTAGTTTTTCCCATTCAGTTTACCTTGTTATGCTAACTTGTGAGCTCTGGGCTGGCACATGGTTTGAAAGGCATTCACAGTCTTTATTTTGGAATCAAGTTGGAGGTCTTCCCTTCTCTCGTAAATGTTTGCTTCAGGTGATCCCTGTAATGCCATTTCTGATGTATAAGCACGCCATGGTACACCCAGTGTGATTAGTACTGTGTGATTTCAGAGTGAGGAATTAGAGTAGCTATAGTGAATGCAGTGTGAGCATTTATTAGTTGCTTTGTGATCGGTGCAGGATGAGCAGCGGAATGGATCCACTGGGAATAAACTATGATCAAGCAACTGTAGATCCAGTGCACATAGTGCACGATCTGTAGTGCAGTGAGAGATGGAGCATGTCATGCAGTAAGAGCAGTGGATTTTGAGTATTGTAAACCATGCAGTCTGAATGCAGTTTGAGGTTCGTAGGGTGGGTGTGTTGTGAGCAGTGAAGAGTGAGTTCTGCCTGAATAAAAACGTGTGAGCCAAGTGTGAACAATCAATGTCAGTGTGATACACACGTGAGCAGAGAAGTGCAAGCAACATTAAGGCTGCGAAGTAAGACTTCTGTTAACGCATGGACATGTCAGTGCTTGGCGTGGCCAGGGCAGTGTGCGTGCAGTATAGCCCACACATTACGAGTGAAGCAGCATGATATGATAGGTTATTTATAACGCGCTTAATACCCAGCCATTCCTAAGCGCAGACCCGGGGCTTGAACCTGTACTGCTCTACGTCGTTCTTCTTTCCAACAAGTGAGCACGTTGCCCCTGAGCTATCCTCGCGAGCATGATTTCAATGTGCTGTGAGAGCAGCATGAGTGCAGTAAAGTCAATTAGCATTTTCATGAGTGAGGTGTGGGTAAGGCAGTGTTAGGGTTCGCGCGCGCGTGCCAGAGGGAGAGAGAGAGAGAGAGAGATAGAGAGAGAGAGAGAGATGAGAACACAGTTTGAGCCCCGCGGCGCTACATGACAAGGCGATGTGATTTCAGTATGAACAGTTAGTGTGTGACAAATGAAGTGAGTAAATGGCACTGTGAGAGCAATCTGAGTGTTGACTTGTGAGAAAAGTATAAGCATGGCAGAGTGAGTGTAATGTGAAAAATTAGTATTTGCATTGTGGACTCTCAATATTAGTGCAATTTAAGTAGTTCTGCTGTGTGTACAGTCAGTTCAGAATGAACAGTTAGCACACATTGCCCCAGTGCCTGCAGAACATCATGAGAGTAGTAGTTTTATGGTTTATAGTCATAATATCGAAAAAATAATGTCGAATTACAAAAATGTGGAAAAAAAATGTTGAATTCAAAAATGTCGAAAACACATACATATAATAGAAAAAGTCATTATTTCGAAAATAAAATGTCGAAAAAAAAATCGAAAAACCAATGTTAAAATAACTATGTAAAATGTCACACATACTAACGTTTTTTATTGGGGGGGTCCCCCCCCCAACCCCCCCATCCCAAAACCCTACCCCAACCCTCCACTCCTCCCCATCCCCCCCAACAACCCCCATGGATATACCTTTAATTTTTTTTAAAAAAGTATTTAATAAAACAATTAAATAATTAATTATTAAAAAACCCATCCCAAACCCCTACCCCAACCCCCCCCCCCTCCTCCCATCCCCCCCACCCACCATGGATATACCTTTAACCATTTAAAAAAATTATGTTTTATAAACTATAATTAATTATTTATTTATTTAAACATTAATTCGAAAAAAAATCGAAAAAAATTCGACATTTTTGTAATTCGACATTTTTATTTTCGACTAAATTTTTTCGACATTATGACTGGATACCTAGTTTTATGGATTGAGTGCATTCTTACCAGGAAAGTGCCAGTTGTCTGTTCTCTGGGCAGCATGAGTACACTATTACTAGCTAGCGTGGGTGCAGCGCAAACAATGCAGTTTCATTATGAGATGTGCAGTGCGAGGCGAGCAGTGCACGGAAAACAGGCGGTTTGAATTGAGACCATGCAGTGTTAGAGTGTTGTGAGTAGCAAGTCTCCATCGTCCAGCATGGAGAACTACTGCCACACTGCAAATAATTAAACCAGGATGGAATGGGTTGGGTTACAAGCAGCTAACATGGGGCAAGTCGAGTGATTTAGGGCGAGCAGAGCAGCATATGATATGGTTGGTTATAACGCGCTTAATGTAAGCGCGTGCGCGGGCCCGGGAACCGAACCTGTGGTGCGCCGTTTCGTTTTGCTTCTAAGGGGAGCACGTTGACACTGAGGTATCCTCCCGGGACAATAAGATTATTGCAAGCAGGTTGGTGTAAGTGCAGCATGCAATGCTCTCAATGTATCCCTATGTAGTCCTCTGCTTTTTATATGTACACTGGGACTTCGAGCCATGGACTTAGCATGAAGGACGCAAATATACAAGAAGTACAACCATGTATACTCACATTCATAGTCAAAAAGCAGAAAACAAGTGTTACAGCAGCCGCAGTTGGGAAACATTGGGATCACTCTCTTCGGGCAGATTAGTGTGTGTGCAACGTAAGCAGGGCCGTTTGAGTCTACTGTGAGTCCAAGGTTGCAAAAGCATTCTCTTTATACTTCTACATAGAATACCTGTGTAATCATTATTCTCTCTCCTTCTTATTACAATGTAAACGATGTAATCAAGATGCAACGATGTTCAATATTTATAGAAAGCAGACCGTCTTTCCAAGGTTAGATACACAATAACCAGTCATATCATATCTCTTGTTAGGCATCATGGCCAAGTACAGTTGGTGGGGTAGGAGGCAGGCGCAGAGAACCCTCCATCTTTTTCTAGTGAGAAACACAGACTCCTGCAGGTAGTCCTTTACCCGTGCATCTCTTTACCTGAACAGGCTGCCTGATGGTGTTGCCATATTTGGGGGGAGAGTCCCAGGGGAGAGTTTTCCCGGAAGAACCCCAGCGGGGGAATTGTTTTTGGAGACTGCCAGGGCTAAGCCTTGACTACCATTAGACCACATAAAGCCTGGCCTACAGCACTTAGGTATGTTACATTGTCAATAAAAAAATGTTGGGGGGGCGCAGGTGGAAGGGAGAGGAAGAGAACAGAAGGAACACTAAGGTACTATCGCGAGAATAGCTCAAGGGCAAAGCAGTCACCTTGGAAACAAGACGACGCAGGGTTGTGCTTAGAAACCTTTGGATATTACGCCCGTCATAAATAACCAATTATAATAATAATTATAAGGTAACAGCACAGGCCTTTGTCCTGAGATAAAGGAGAACACACAGGTGAAAATCATGTAGCTGTGTATGGAAAGCCGCATATGCAGGGAGAGAAACATCTCCTTCTGCCCTGAAACATATTTTTTTTCCGAAACGCTAGGAGTGTAGGCCAGAGATTAGGGTGCCAATACAGAACCCACGTCTTGGCAACCCGAAGAGGGGATACACATTTTAAAGCATTTGAGAAACCCTCCAGAAAAACGTGTTCACATTATTTTCCACCACATAATAGTGCTTATTTATTTACTCTGGTGCTTGCTAACATATGCAAAATAATGCTTTCTCTGCAGGTCTTTGAAGTTGAGCGTTTTCAGCACATGCTTGTGGGTGAGTGACTGCTTTATGACTACACCGTACAGGGAGGCCACATGAACATGTCTTTCTCCTATGTATTCATTCTGGCATTCCTGGGGGAGGCCTGCATGACTTTGGTGTAGACCGAAGGAATTCCCGGGCAGTATTGACTGATGTCTGACTGTCAACTTGATTGTATACCTCAAAGCATTTTGGATTCAAGGCAACTCTGAGATGTTGTTTAAAACACTTCCATTTCATGAGATTTGGTTGACGTGTGTCATGTGCTTAAAGAACATGCTGGTCCCTGTTTGTGCTTATTTTCACAAGGAGCTGTCAGAGACTTGGCTCCTTTAGAGAGAGAGCAAGTTTCCAGATTCCCCTCCTGTCTGCCCCTAGGTTAGAAAGTTGTGGCTACAGAGTCAGAAAGGGAAGGAGGGCAGAGGTTGAGTTGCTTGGTAACTGGAACGTGAGGAATAGGGAGAATATATACATGGGACAGGGGAACAATGAGAAAGCACACACTGTAGGATGACTGCAGGCCCTGCGAGAACTTAACAGCACTCCATAGTATCTTCAGGTTTCAACGGCTGGATTATGCAACACAGTATGGCCCATTTAACTGCTTATACACATCCATTTAAACTCAGTCATTATAAAATGACAGCGTTACACTCACTCACACAAAGTACAATGAGGAAAGCACATAATACAAACGCACCCTCATAGGAGACTTTCAAGGGTTTGAGGCTACAATAGCAGGAGTTCAGGCGCTTGGTGAGTTGACCTGTGGGCTTGTGGCTCGTCTTGAATCTGCAGAGAAACGCATGATGACCAGGAGGTCATTCGCATTTATATTTTCATATCTGCACTGAACTCTTGAGTGAGCAGAGTTTGCAGGCACACTCAGTATATAGATGCGATATCTTATCTAGTCCCAAAGCATAATCAGAAGACATCACTTCCTTGGTGTCTATGGCTTGGGGCGTGTTCTCGCTTGGGCCCTGAGGTTCTGGCGCAGTTATGGGGCTTCCTCCATCCCGATGGTGGCGGCCAAGGTCCGAGCCCTGCGGGCTAGACATGTTTTCAAGTAGCAGATCGGCGGCCCAGGTCCAAGCCCTGCGGGCTAGACATGTTTTCAAGTAGCAGATCGATGGCAACCGCAGGCCGCACCAGAGGAGAGAGTTGTCAAAATGAAGCACATTAAAAAACGAAGAAACTGCCATATAAAATTAGCAACATGTGTTACACCTCTTACATTTTGAACTACAGTAAGATTTGAACAAGCCTCTTCTGAGAAGGCCCTGAAAAATAAGTACATTTCAGTCTACACGGATACAAGAGCCCGCTTTCCCGTAATTGTGGGTATCCGAGTTAAGGACTGCGCCAGATGCGTGTAATGCTTAAATATGGTCATCTCCAACCAATACATTAAATGTCTCTTATTACGTCATGTGCCACCCTAGAATATCTGGTTTAGGACCTACACATTGCTATTAAAACTGCACTGCCTGAGACATGCATTATCATGGCCTGGACAGACAAACACATATCATCCAGAAAAGAAAAAGGACCTGTATAAATGTATGTGGACGAGTTACCTTTGCCTATTTTCTACCATTGTCTACTCTTTTCTCGCGCAGAACAGCCCCCTAGACTCACTCCATTTAAAAAGCGGTGCAGCAGTGAAAGTGGGGGGTGGCCAGGAAGGGGGGGGGGGGCATCACATTTCAATGAAAGGCATTGACACCCGTATACAATGCGATTCCATGGGCAGCCAGAAGCCTGGTGCCATGGACAATCCAGTGGGGGCACCACCCATTCCCGGGCTTAGAATGCATGACAGTGGCCATAAGGCAGAGAGTCAATTGTCAGGAATTGATGGAAACGCTGCACTGTGTCATGAAGGCTTTACTGTTTTTATCTAGCATCTAGGTCAGCGTTCATAGTAACCCAACTCATTTGCAGGCATAAATTAAGTTAAGAATGATAAACAATACCGTGGACAAATAAGTGGTTTTTGAGCTGCAATGTCACGGCATGGCTTTCAACCATTTCTCCTTCAATAAATGCCCCATACTGGCACTGCACGCTTTTTATAGGTATACATTAAAAAGGCATCAGCATCGTGTGCACACTGCTCCCACGGGGTCAAGAGAAGTGAGCTGCTGACTTTCCATCCCAGGCATCGGAAAGCATGCAGGTATAGTCGGCTCAGCCTTCTACCAAGTGTCGGGCTTTTGCCTCTCAGCTTGATTGATAGCTCCGTGTTTATGGAACCTGCTATATTTGCTGTTTTGCTGTCAGATGCTGATGTTGCTGTTCGACACTCATATTCGACTTCAGGGGATGATGTCTCACTCTCAGGATGCCCACGCCACGGAAGGGGGCGCTAGAGGGATAGCCCGCATAGTGCAACGCCCCTCTGGCCACCCCCTCCCCACTGCAGGCATTTCCCACCTGTCCTCCGGGAGGAAGGGGGTCACTAGGGCTGGCTGGAATGTCTGGCGCGCCCTGGGGATGACATATAAAATGGGGGGGCAGGAGCTCAGGGGCTAATCTATGTTTATGCCCCGCAAAGGCTGTTTTTCCCATTGTGCTTTCCACGCCCGGCTGCGGCACCACACATTGGCGGGTTGTAGTAATGTTCTTTGCTTTTCCATACCAAGGCCTACCACTGTTTCTCGTGTGATAATGACTTGTGCGGGGTGGGGGGAGGGGCGGGCACAACGTTTTTCGTCCTTTTTTGTTACTTGGATCCATGTGCCCCGGGTTGGCCGCTGCGCCGCCTGGGCTGGAGGTTTTGTTTCAATTATCATGCGGAAAGGCAGTGGCTGCAGGCCACCTTTCTTTCTTACCGTTAGTTTTACTGGAGTGCAGCATGGCAGTGCCGCATGGGCGGACTGCATAGGGACATTTCTCATTTTCTCAGAGAACAAATGAGAATATGAAAATGCAGCCGGATATTTATTTATTTATTTATTGCATATATTACACGCTCTGACCCTCGGGTATCAGATCGTAGTTACAGACATCTTCGGCATTAAACTTAGGCATATTCACTTACATATTTGGAGTTAGGCACAGTACAGAGTAAAGCATTAAAGCACAGTTACAGAGTAGAAACAATAAAGCATATACATGGGATAGGACAGTGTATAGATATCATGAACACAGTACATATAGTACGAAGATAAGGTTTATTTACAATGATCGGCTCATGCAGCCCATTGCTATGTTGCTTAATTGCCCTGGAGCAACTAGCAGTACGTATGGTGGCTGACCAGTGGATGCTAGAATAGGTTCAATAACCAGACTTTTAAAGACTTTTTAAACCCTGGAAGGGATGCCTCATTTTTTAGGTTAAGTGCAAGAGAGTTCCAATGTTTGGGGGCCATGGCTTGGAAGCTGCTGCCTCCTGCTCTGGAGCATTTGGGATGTAGTATCTCGAGGAGCAGAGCCATCTTAAGCACTTTTGGGGCCCTGGGCATGGACATCTTTGGGGCCCCCGCCACCAAACCGAAGGAATGAGAGATCAAGAATACTGGTCGAGGCCCCCAGCCCTAACCTGTCGCTCTCACAACCTATATGTTGATATGCTGCCTCGCAGCATAATAAACCTGCCTTTAAGTCAGGTCTCGGGAGGATAGCTCACCGGCAATGTGCTTGCCTTGGAAGCAAGACGACACGGAGCAACACAGGTTCGATCCGCTGGTCCGTGCTTAGAAACCTCTGGGTATTAAGCGCGTTATAAATAACCTATCATATCATATCCCCTTACCCTCTTAGTTCTTGCTCTAATCAGAATGGTAAACAAGTAGCATTTGAAGACCAACATTCTACAAAGAGGTTACTGTTCTAGTACATACAGGATACTTTTGATCAAAAACATCCAGGAAAGTAAGCAGCCTATAGTATTAATGCAGGACCGTGTGAAAAAGGTACATGTAACCCATAATAGACAGAGAACTCACATTAGCTGCCTCACAGAATGAAAAAGTGCTCAAGCATGGATAGAGGAGACAAATTGGAAGGAAGGTGAACGCTACACATACCGTAGCATGGATAGTGGATGCAGATTAGAAGCTACCAGAAAGGTGTCTTTATCCAGACAGATTGAGATTAGAAGTGGGATATGGTTTTCAAATAGTGTTGCCAATTGATATACAAGGAAGAAATGCCTGTGGTGTGCAATATAAATATGCTCACTATTACATTGGAAGCAACTCTACAGCCAGTGAAACCATGAATAAGGCTTTTATGAAGCTCATACCCTGAGAAGGAAATCACTCTGAAGGGCTGACAATTTTGGAAGGTTGAGGGACTGGCAATATTGAGAGGTTAGGCAATAAAAGATTAAATGAGATGCCCAGGATCACACATTGGTTAAGAGGTGAAGCTGGGATTTGTGCCAACTCTGCAATTTCTTATTTTGAGCTCTTTATTTTCCACTTCTTACTATGAACTAAAAGAATCTAATTTTATAAAAAACAGACTTGAAAAGTACACAAATCACAGTACCAAAAATGACAATCTATAAACAAAATACTATAGAAGGGTGTTATGCGAAATGGGAGTAATTCTAGCTTCATTCTCTCCATCATCAAGGGAAGTATACAAGTACCAGCATACCAATCGAGGTGATTTAACAAATTTAATCTGGGGTTTCCTTTTGTATTTTAAAGCTTTAAATACGTCTAAAACAATGGCTTGTGACATTTTTATTTATAAACGTGCAAAAAAACCTTTGACTTTTACCAAAAAGCAAACCGTTTTTGTGTCAAACAAGCAGAAAATATGCTTGCCTGAGGCCTGCAACATTTGGTTCGCTCACTTCCGTCTACAAACCCTTCCACGCAAATGGCCTACATATGAAGAAAGATCAAGGAACGTGCTAAATGACGCCAGCAGCATGCAAGAAGGCAAACCACACAGAAGGCTGCACAGTAATGTAAGATAGATTAGATGATTTGACCAGGATCACTGTATTGTCTGCTGTCAAATCAGGATACAAGCATGAACACTTTCATCCATAGTCTAGAATTAGGATACTTATTCACCTCTTCGACTAACAGTTTATGCCATTGTTGGAGGCGATTGCCTAGGTTTTGCAACACCCCATCGGAACAAACCAATTTCTAGACCTTCACAATACGGGTGACATGTTAGTTTTTATAGCAACCTCTATCTGGTGCAGGTGCATTGCTGATAATAGCAGCTGTTGTTCTACAAAACCAAGTACATATGCAGACAGGTTTATAAACTTTAGGCATAGGAAAGGCTCAGCCAGCCTTGCTGGAATGTAATATTCTAATTTTGCTTATGAACACATATCAATGTATCAATATGCATTTCACTGTTGCCTATTGCACACAATCAATATAATACCCACAGGTAGGAAAAAATGCTACAGAGTTATGCTGTAAGGAACACACAGACTATGTATACCACAGTAAACACTGAAAGCACTACATGGTGAATTGATCAAGGCAGAATGTACTTGTCAAAATAGAAAGGCAATGGGTTTAGAGCCTCAGCAGCACCCCATAAAATATCCTGACATGTCATATTTAAGACTGGTGATCAATGGAATCTTACTTCTTCAGATCAGGCAGCCATGTGGGGCCCCCCTCCAAGGTGGGGGCCCTGGGCAAGTGCCCCATTTGCCCTCCCATGAAAACGTCTCTGTCGAGAAGGGAGCTGTTATTGGATCTGAGTGCCCTCGCCCTAGTAAAGATTTTCTTCTTAATAGTATTGTTTAAATAAATGGGTGCTTTATTGGGAAGGGCTGTGTATGATACATAACGATTTGAAAATGATTCTGGCCTTGATGGGAAGCCAGTGTGTTTACCTCTGATATTGGAGATATGCTCAGATATTTGTATTCCAAGGACTGCTCTTAACGCTTTATTCTGCATTAGTTGTAATTTGCTAATGTTGGAATTAGACGTACCTAGCAATAAGGCATTACAATAGTGTAATTATGATAGTATCAATGCTCTGGCCAGAGTGATACAATTGGTAGGAGTGAGGAACTGATGACTTAATACAATTAGTTTGGATGTGTAAGACGTGGAAGATAAGAGAGCTGAGATGTGTTTACCCATGGTGAGGTTGGCATCTAAGTACACTCCTTATGTTTTGACTTGTTTAAGTACTTGGGTTTTCGTACCATCTATATTGATAAAGGTATACTCTGGGTGAAGTGTGCATATTTTGGTTTGGGGGCCCACAATAAGAATCTCTGTCTTCTCATCGTTGAGGCAGGGGCTGTTCAGGGCCATCCAGTTTTGGATAATAGAATAGATTTTGTTGATGGTCATAGTTTCCTGTTCATAATTCCCTGAGATGGGTATAACGATCTGGGTGACATCTGTGAAGGTGGTGTAGATGACAAGCATATCATCTAATGCCGAGAAGAGGGGCTTTGTGTAAGCATTATAAAGAGTTGGTGAAAGGCATGAACCTTGGGGTAGCTGTAAGTGATTTCAATCCGGCACACACCCAAGTCAACGTCTAGCATGTAGTGCACAACTGAAATCCTTATTTATTTTTGTCTAAAAGTTCATTATTCTGAACAATATACCACTCATATCACACCCTTCTCCTGGAAGCCTCCTGTCACACTGAACCAGGAATCAGGCTGGTTTGCAAAGGTAAATATGTTTATGTATTTAAAATTTTATCACAATATGTTTAAGCTGTATACAACAATCGCCAATGAGGTGATGTAACACTGAATAATCTCTTTAATACACGAGGAGTAAGTAATGAGCAAAACAATTCAGCATAGAAAATAATACTTTTGTGTGGGTTCAGATTAAATAGCACTGTGGTTAGAGGTTCCCCCTGCACACCCCTCAACCCCCAATAGGTAATGTAAAGAGATAGGAGGAGAGAGCAGGTATTCAGGAATTGCAGACATCAAATAGAATATCAATCCCACTTTACCCCTTTCAAACACAAGAGAAAAGGGAATTGACTGTCAAGCTGTCAAAATGTCTTTTAAAGTTATCTTTAGAATGAACTGGTCAAAAACACCAAATATGGAAAAAATTGCTGAAATGGTCATACATTTTTATGGGAGCCGCTTTGGATAGTTGCACACTAACACAAGCAATGATTTAATCCCAAGAAAACATTTGAAATCTTAAAATTCAAGTCGGAAGCAATTAAAAGCTGTTTTACACGCGTAAGAACTTCCCAAAATGAAAATTCATGGCAAACTTTTCACTGCGCAAAGTTTGTGATAACAGGAGAATCACATTGATTTGGAGTGTGATTTTAAGTACAATGGATAGGTATGGATGTTAGCTACAAGCAGGAGTTTCTATCACAACAACTGAGGGAGTTACAGATGTTTTAGAGAAGGTCGTTTTTCGAGATGGCGCAAGAATGGAAAACAGGAATGGACTTTTTAAATTGACAAATGGGTTTCTTACACTAGAGGATGACTATGAACAAAACGAATAACACACAGGAACACAGTCACTTGATCACAGTGACTGCCTGCTAAGGAAACTAGCCTTCTTCAGAATAGAAAAGGATCAGCACAAACATAGTTTTAACAATATTACTTCTGGAGGAAGGTTAGGATGGTTTGGAGAGAGGTTTCAGACAATGCAGAGATATTCCTAACACTACAGGTTCTAAATGCAAAATAGGATGGGTCTAAGATAGGGATAAGACTATGCAAAGTCTTATCCCTGGTCAGGGAATTGGATCTGGTTTAGGAAAGACAGCTGGGCACATCGGACTGGATAGGATCTGCAAGGCGCTCTGGTCACAGCAGGGCACAGGACTGGACAGGGTCAGCAAGGCACTCTGGTCACAGCACGGCACAGGACTGGACAGGATCTACAAGGAGCTCTGGTCACAGCAGGGCACAGGACTGGGCAGGGTCAGCAAGGCACTCTGGTCACAGCATGGCATAGGACTGGACTGGGACTGCCCTTCTTGGCCCTGAGGATATTTCACTTCAGCGGGCAAGCAGTAACAGCACAGCCCGGCTGTATTATGATGCTTCCCCTTAGGCTTGTGGGGTTCTTTTCTAAGATTTGAAGCCTAGCTGAGAATGGGTCAGCTATGCAATAGGCCCTTTGCTTTGCCAAGTTTCTGGAGTCTAGAGCAAGGAAGATGTAGATTTCAGTGGCAGGGTGCTCCGCCAGCATCAGGAGAGTGGGAGAATCTGTCTGTCCCTATGAGTGGTGAGCTGTCTCTATGCTATGAAATGACATCATAAAGGGTTGTGTGTGGGCTGGTTTAGCCTAGATTGCCCCTTTGAAAGGTGATTGGGTCAGAGTATACTCTCTGCCTTGATAGGAGGAGAGAAACAGAGTGTCATCTTTGTGGTGCAATTTTACGAGACTGAGAATCCACCCCTTGCCCCTGGAACACAAAGTCTACTTTACAATACATATTTACACATGTGCAACCTCTATAAAAATCACATATACAGATTACATATTTTACATAGCAGCTATTCCTCAAAACCCCGTAGCTGTGGGATCTTGTCTCCGCTTTCCACAGAATTATGCCCTTTTCACTATGAACACAATGTCCAATTTTCAAGCAAATTTCTACAAGTGTGCATACTTAATCTGGGTATAAAGTTTCACAATTCTAGCAGAAATACATTTTGCATAACATCACATTTCTTGCCATTGCTTTTCAGAACATGTCACACAGTGTTGCCGCCTCTTAAAACGTGCAGCCCAAAATTAAATGAACAACTCTGTTATATTTATTTTTTCACAATTTTAAATAACAAGTAATCAGTCTTTTTAAAATGTGTTCTTTGTCCATGTTAAGCAACAAATGGTTGTTTGGCTCCACCCCTTGGTCTCTCCCTGGAAGCCCGGGAGCCATCCCCCATGTTTGTTCCTTGCAGAGGCCATTTATGACTGTTTTCACACTTCGAATTTCCTGAGCTGCAGCTTGTCATTGCCCCGTTTGCCTCTGTAAACCAGGTTCTTTCCTACTCTGTAATTAACGCCTCTCCGTGATTTCTTGCTGGGGGGGAAATGACCTTCCTTCTGTGAGAATGACCTGTTATTCAAGTTTGGCAGTTTCAACCAGGTTTAATTTAATTGTTAACTCTGAGGACTTTTCCTTAGCAGAAAGAAAACTTGTTGTATCAAATAACAAATAGAATTCTCATTCAAGATTTTAAACCCACGGGATCAAACAATTACAATATGGGTTACTATCAGTAACAGGCCTCTTGGATTGCAAACATTTGATTTTCAGTTTATACATGTTAAAGTTTAATCAGGTAGGCCCCTGACAACTGTCAGTGTCATCACAGCATCCCTCTGATGCACAGAGATTTTTTTTACAGATCCAAAGACAGGACGCTTTTGCTGTGGAAATCTCTTTATGCACTCAGCTTTCCAGGACCTTGTAAGTTCACAATGATTTCTTGAACTAAGTGAATTGTAGCACCCAGAGAGAATGTTGAATATTTGAAGGTGTTTTGTACTGGCATTTTGAAGTTTCAGCAGCAAAGAAAAGGCGATTTAAAGCAAGATTTGGAGTTTCATTTAGCAAAACACTGCTTTTTCCTTCTGCACTCCACTTTCAATTGTTGTGGCGTCCAGTGACACATTTCAGTAGTGAGAGCTCTGTTCCACAACTGACAACCTGTGTGGCAGATTGGGCAGCCATCTTTTTGTGGGTTGAGAAGCGCAATTTTTAGGGCTTTTGGCATGCACAAGGGTTTTGCGGCCATTTTGCTGTTTCTGGCCCCATCATAACAGAGTGATGCAGCATACCAGAGCAAAAGTGGGTCAATACATCCCACAGAGCCCCCCCCTCCTGACTTCAGTTTGACCACCCGTCAAGAAGAAGTCAGCAGATTGGGATGTTCTTTTTTTCTTTCGTTCAGGTGGAGAAAGTCAGCTGCTTCCCTGTCAGTGCTGGAGCGACAAGCTCTCCTCGCCGGTTCTGGTTGGGAGTATGGAACAGCACTCCGGGTTCCTTGGGTGTTTCCTCCCGTTTTCCCGAGTGGTCCTCCTTGGTAATTTGGGTTTCTTAGTCCAATGCTAGGAGACAGAACAGAGTATGGTTATGGGTGCAGTGGGGCAGATGCATGCATTGAATACAATTTACAATATTCCCCGTCTGTATTCACTAATGGTTTTAAAAGGTGGATTCTTCTAGGTTGCCGGAATTACCCACTCTGGGTTTCCGGTTGGCACTCTATTTGCCGCAAAGTATGCCTGGGATGGCAACTCTTCAGTTGGTTTATGTGGACCCACTTGTCTTCCCCCTTTGCCAAACTGCTCTTGGGGATGTGGATTCTGAAGGCGACCAGTGAGATTCTGTCCACAATTTTAAAATGACCCCGCCAACTTGGGATTCGGGCCAGCCATTGTTCAATGTAGGGAAGAGGCCATCGGGAAGTATTGACCCATTTGTTGAGTTCCCTCAGGTCAGCACAGAGTTTCCACTGGCCGTTTGGTTTCAAAATACCCAGCACCAGATTATTGAAGGTGCTGTGGACTGGACAAATTATCCCACGGGACTCAAGGTTCATAATTATTTCAGTAAGGGACTCCATTGATGTGAGAGGCAAGCGATATTGCTTCACAAACACTGGAGTCATGCCAGGGTCCGTGGGAATTGTTGTGTGTGGATGTCGGTGCGACCACAGTCATATGAGTCCACAAACTTGTTTCAATTTTTGCTTCTTCTTCAGAGTCTCACAGGCATCAGCTAGGTTGACTCTCTCTTCAACCATCTGGCTGAAGCCCGGAAAGACTTCTAGTTTGGCTATCTCAGCGGCCTCCTCCAGCTGGGTGGAGAAGTCCCTGGTCAAAGTGCTCATTTGGACTAATGGCTTCCGGTGGGGAAGGCAGTCCTTGTGGACTTGAAAGATCACCTCATCCCTCCTGAAGTCATAGGTCACATCTTCCTTACCATAAGGGCCGGAAGAGTACACCAGGAAATTCCCCCCATGCGGGTGAAGATCCTGTCTGGTGTTGTGTCATCATCGCTATCACTGTCAGAACAGTCCTTGGGGATTGGCCCTAACAGTTCGTTACCTAAATCTATGGAAAAATGTCAGTCATCAACCGCCATTCCACTAATTGTGCCTGCGCCCAGAGTGATACTCTTTAGGTCACTGATATCCACCTCTATTGGAATGGTGTTGTGTTCTATGTTGACTAGTGGTGTTGGGTTTACCCCCAGCCCTTGCTGTTGGAAATGTGCATTAAGATGAACATATGCATCAGGATTTTTCAAGTTTCTGTCCTCTTTTAATTCTTACTTCCAGTGAGAATTGTCAGGTCTGTTCTGGGATTGTGACTTCCTCTCCATTCTGAATCTCAACTGCATATGGCAGCAGTTGAGCGGACCGAAATGCTTTCTCTGGGTTGTCAAAGTCCATGGAATTACCCGCTAATCGGGACCATGCTTTGAAGTTTATTAGGTCCAAACTAATGGCAAATCGATTTGGAATGGCACTGCCTGCATAAAATGCAGCAGGGACATCTCACCAGGCCCAACAATTATGGACTACGCTCGTGTTGCCTGTGGAAATTTTGAGCATACACCTGCTAGGAAGGAGCTGTTTGGAATTGAGTATTTCCAGGTCCATTTCCCATTTGTCTAACAGTTTAAATGTGGGAATGGCTGGATCTTTTGGGAGTTTGCGGAACATGGCCTCGCTGATGAGGCTCTTACCGTTGTTCACACATACTCGGACGAGAACAGAGTCCTTCCCCTCATTTAACTGAATAGGGATGAACAACTGTTCGCCAATTTTCTCAATATCAGCCAAGCTTTGAGTTGATGTCTCATCATTTTGGACTATAGGAGTAGGATTTTCTGATTGTGAATTTGTATAACTTTTCAGAGTATTTCCTTCCAGTGTGAATGCCACCTTAGACTGGAAGGAAGGTTGATTCTCAGAAATAGAGAGGGCTCCCCATCACCAGTTTTTTGTCCTACTGCAGTTACTGTCAGGTCTGGGATTTGGTTATTCTGGAAGTGGAATTCAATTTGGTCAGGTTTTTGTTCAACCATGTGGCATGTGCCATTTAAACTAACATGGTTGACACTCTGTTTTAATTTTATTGGTCGGGTAGTCTGGGTCCAGAGGACCTTGTTTACACAATCTATGAGGGGAGAGAATCTACGCAGGATGTCATTCCCCACTAAAAATGGTGTGCCCTCTGGAGTCACAACTATGACCGGGTGCGTCACCTTGTGTCGCCCAAATTTTAATATCTAAATCCGCAGTCCCCTCGACAGGAATTTCCTTCCCATGAAGTTCTGAAGTTTTCCAGGAAGAGGGGTGAGAGGGATTTGATATTTCTCTCCCCCTTCCTAAATTCAGCTGATCAAAGGCCCCTTTGGACAGAAGGGTGGCTTCGGATCCAGTGTCCACCAGTGCCAAAATTGTACATTGCCCCTGTATTTCGACCGGGGCATAAAATCTTCCCTCCTTTTCCTCAAGGGAGCAAAGATAATGCACATTTTTGGCCAATTGGTAGGTTAGTTTCTTTGCTTTGGATACTGACAGCGAGTTGATTTGGGCAGGATTCTATTTGGGATCGTGGGGACCTGTAAGAAAAAGGTGACAGCTAGATATGGGGGTAGTTTTGGGCTCCCCTGGTTCTGATTCTGGGCCGGTCCCCCCCCCCCCTTTTTGGAGGCAGTCACCAGAATGGGTCTGAACAAGGGGATGTTCGTGCTGGTCATTCTGGGGTTTGATGATGGGCGGTTCTAACTCGGTCCCCACATCTACCCAGTCTGGTTTGGGAACCTTTGAGACCCATTTTTGTTTGGGAGGAGTTCCCCCATCCCTGAAGGAAAATAACCTTTCCCAAGGATCCTCCAAGGACCCCTATCCTTCAAACTGGAAGATTTGCACGTTCTCCTCAAAATGGGCTTTTTTAGGCTCTTTATTTGTCCTACATACCCTCTGTTCCTTGGGTTGCAGACTTTCGGGGCAGGAAATTTTGATTCTGGTTCCTGGGTTTCCAGGGGCTTTTCACAATTGGGGAAGGAAGCTTCCTCTAAGGCTTTACACCCCCCTTCCCCTGTGCTTCCTCCCTGGGAACAGGTGGGTTGTCAGGGTTCTTCCCCCATCATTGTTCTGGAGCACCAGACGCTGGATTTGAGTAGTTCTGAGCCATGATACTCATCTGAGGGTTCTGTTGAGCCCTCAGCATGTGACCCAGATCCTGTGCCATGTTCTGGACCTGGCGCTCCAGTCGTAAAACTCGCTCTGGCTGGTACGGGGTCCTCTGGTCAACCTGGGTTGATCCCGGGAAGGGTTAATATCCCTTCTCGTATAATACCCCTAGTTAGGATAGTTAGGGTACTCCTCCACCCTTGGCCTCCCCCTTCCCGGATTGGGCTGTCTGGGCTCAGGAAAGTGAGGAAAGAAAGAAGGGTTGTTTTGGGGGTTGAAGTTTGGCAGGTACCAGGGAAAGAAATTCGGTCCGGCATTTGGGGGATTACTGCCCTCCTGGGGAAATTGAGGAGGTAAGTTTCCTGGGTTTCCAGCTGTCTGGTTGGATCCACCCCTTAGGCTGGGGAATCCCCACATAGCCCAGGATTGGCCTGTTGCCCTTGCAGCATGGGCTGATGTAGTCAGGGAGTTAGGGGTCCCATTTGTGGGGTTACCTCCCTGACTCTGTGTCTGGGATTGGCCCGAGGGCCTTCTGGGTCGGGGGTTGGTCGGATTCTGCACGGGAAGGTTTTTACGCCCCCCCATCTCCAGATCTAGAATGGGGGCAACCTTCACCTCCGCCACCTTAGCAGCAGCAGGAGTGTTGGTTGCTTTTGGTCTTTTGCTATTATTTTTACTTTCGTGTGGCTTTTGCACCTCATAGATGTGAGTTGCTTGTTCAATGACCCAGTTTAGTGATCTTTTCTCATGAAAGTCCCTCACTAGCTGGGTCATAAGGTATTTAGGGAGAGCATGAAAGAAGGTGTTCACAAACTCCCTACTGTCAGTGTGCACCCTTCTGTTGGTCTGCGCAAAGTCATGTTTCAATTCCTGCCTGGTGTTTCCCACATGGAAGGTTGTAGGCTGCTTTGTGGGCCACTTGAAGGTTTCTATGAATAGAAAAAGGTTTCAGGATGGACACCATATAGGTGGACCATCTTGAATGGTTCTGATCCTCCAGCACCGCAAATAAGCTGGAGTACTCAGGTGAAAATGTCCACTTTACATACTGAATACAGCTTTGGCTGTCCTTCAGGTGGAAAGTCTCCATCATCTGCTCAAACAATTCAAGGTGCTCCCAAACTGAATATTTGGCATTTTTGTGGTAGGGTGTGATGACGCTCCTAATAGCTTTTATTTGCTTCATCGGATCCTTGAGTAAAGCTCTCTTAACTTTGTTAGCCTTTGTAGTTCTGTTCACCATGGTCCACTCATCCTCTGGCTCAGAGGCACTGCTACCAGAGGTGGCTGTCTGATCTTCTAGACTCTCCCGGATTCTGCGAGCTTGGTAATGGCTGGCAGAATGTGGGGGCCTAGTCTCTTGGTACCTGTGACGCTCAGAAGAGTCTTCTGACTCTTCCTTGCTCCCAGGATTGGTTGAATACCCCCCCCCCCCATTGTGATAGCTGGAAAGAGGTTTTTAGTATGCTCTTAGTGGGCCTAGTCTCATGGAATTTGATATTTCTGAGGATCCAGTTCTCTGATTCCCCCCTCACTGGAGTTTCCCTGATCTGAGAAGATGGCCCTAGCACTTGGGAACCTGTCCATGGATGCCCGCCCATCCATTTCTGGGAGGTGCTGACCTATTAGCCCCATATTTCCCATTGTGTTGAAGTCTACCATCCCCGTGGCCCTTGGTTCATGTGAGCCATGGCATGGGGGTGGCAGAGTCCATGGAATTGAAGGGATTAAAGTCCTTGATGCCAGGGTTCCTGAGGTTATGCTCAGGAGTTTCCCTCTCCCATCTGACCTCATCTCTTTCAGCCCCTACTCCCTGATGACATGGAAGAATCTGAGCATTTTGTTCCTCTATTAAGGCCTTACTGGTCTCTATGAGTTGTTCCTGCATGGCTATCTGTCTATGGAGCCTGTCATTCTTTTCACAGAGAGCCTCATTGTCTCTCTGTGCTTCCTGCCTGAATTGGGAGTATTGGGCACATTTTTGCTGCAGGAGACTCACCTCCTGAGTTTCGTCCTTACTGGCCTGATTATTCTTTGCCAGAGCATCTTCCACCCACCTGGTATGCTCTAACAGCTTTTCATAGTCTATGTTGAGTTCAACCAGTCCCTGAAGGGCCAGGTGATTCTCGTCTAACTTCGTTTTTAAATGGCTGACTTCCTGGCCTAAGGCGTCCCTTTCCTGAGTTAGAGTGCCCCTCTACGCAGCCAGGTCGTACCTCTGTTTTTTGAATGCAACAGCTTTCTGGCACGCTTCATCAAACTCTGCTTGTGATTCTAGGTCTTTGATAATCAATGTATTGTTTTTCTCTTTTAAGGATTCCAGGCGGTTCAGCAGGGTGACTATCTGCTCTGCACAGACTCTATTATAGTTCAATTGCTGCTCCAGCTTTTGTTGGCTCTGTTTTAAAGAGTCCAACCTTTCTTGACACTCTTTTTGCATTGTCTGTATCTGGGCATCTTGCTCTGCATTCTTTTGCAGTAAGAGCGTCAGTTCTTCTTGCAGTTTGGCGGCATACTGCCTAGCCTCTGTTTCAGCTTCTTGGCTACTCTGGAGATTTTGCTCTGCAGAGTCAGATTAGTCGTTATTTTCTTTAGGGATTGTACTTGCCTCAATGCCAGATCTAGTTTTTCGGCATATTTTTCCTGTATTACTTACTGCGGAGTCTGGCAGAGTCTGAGGAGTGACCAGTAACTCTACTATTTCCATTTTTTGTGGGAGTGACTTTGTTTGCAGTTCATCAAAACCTGCCTCTCCCCGCAGAGTGGGCGCGGAGTCTGGCAGAGTCTGAGGAGTCCGAGGAAGTCCGTGGAATTCGGGACTTTCCTCTCGGCTCCTGGCTCACCTGTTTCCCTGTGTCATCTCCGCCTCATCGCTTGTTGTTACGATGCGAACAAACGTCACTACGGTGCCGGCGAAAGGAACGACTGTGGGCGCTGCTATGAAGACCCGGGCCCAAAGGAAGCGTGCTCGCGACCCGGTATGCCCCGACTCAGAACGTTCGTGGCTTTCAGTGGAGTCTTCAGAGGCTCCCCTGACACCGGCCGCCGTCCCCGCTGATTGTGTCCAGATTCCGAATGAGGGGGGGCTTTCGATGCAGCCGGCTCCAAACTCGACCTCTACAGACAACAACGAAACCACAGTAAGTGAATGTGTGGTTGCCTCCTCGCGAGTGGACTCTGAATCTCCCATTTGTTTCGAACCAACGGGAGGGGCGGCAGGGGGCTTGCGGGGTGAGACTGTGGTCGACCCATATGAGAGACATTCTACATCGGGTTTTGTTCCCGCCCAGTCCAGCCCAGCCCAGCCGATCATATCACACTCTCCTCTAAACTGTTTCCCGCTCAAAAGTAAACATGATGCGTCACTTAATAAGTGCGCCAGTTCGTACGGGGTACCAACAAATTCGGCAGCCATAGCCAACCCGGCCATAGTCAACCCGGCCATAGTACATGGCCTTTATGAACCTTCTTCTTGTACTTTACAAAAAGATAGCTGCTCAATGCGACAAGACCTCGCCTTAACCCAAACGCCCTCATGCTCGCTCACCAGCGTGTCGACTGGTGCTCAAGAGTGCCTCATGACCTCAGGTGCGAGTGATATTGTATGCCCCTCTATACAAAAAGAAACAAGTAGTGGATCCCCGCGCATAAGATTCTACAGTGCACATGAGAAACTGTTCCCTTCGCCGGCATTGCCACTAAGTACGCTGCATGAAGCAGGTTCCTATAATGCCGTGTTTACATACAATGAAGCGGACGAACCGACGCAAAACCTGGGCATTGAGTCACTTACCCGTGCTTCTTTTGCAAATACTGAGTGGGAGAGGGTGTCTACTCTCCAAGTGAAGGACCCTAATAACCGTAGAAACTCCTTGGAAGTCGTCAACAAGCTGCTAACAGATCTTAAGCACCTGAACAAAAGCAAAGTGAATAACTCGGCAATAAAAGACTCTTTGCCGGGTGCCACACCCTTAGCGGTGGGGTCTCCTAATCTTGTGGCTGGTTTGTCCTCACCTGCATTGTTTGGCAAAAGCCCCCTGCTGAGCCCCCCTACGCAGAAACTGGATGAAAGAAGAAGAAGACGCTCTAGTACTTGACAGAGCGTCCATTGCTCAACGAGAAAATTCCCTAAATTGGGAAGGGTCGACTCTAACACACCGCAAAACCAATCATCGACCATTCTGCATCAATGTGTGGATGGGCCTTCAACTGTGGTAACACGCTCTGACTATAGGTCAGAGTCATCTTCCTCGGATTCATCACTTATGGAGCGCCCATTCCCAAAAATCAGACGTCTCCCTGTGGGCAAAAGGCGACACACCGGTCTTACTACGGACAGCATTGGCAATGAACACCCCATACCAAGTATGAAAGACCTCTAAGCCATCATTATGTCATAAACAACAATAGCTTTGGCTCCATTCCTGAAAATGTATGAACATTTACACGACAGTCTGAAAGACCTGACAGCTCTAATTCTTGGCATGAATGCAAAGACCTCTGAGCTGGAGAATACCCAGACGATTCTAATGAACACATCACTGAGTACTAACAAACAGGTGGAAATGGCGTTTGGTGCTTTAATGGATAGTAACAAAAATGCCTTTCTGGACAGAAAACTACTGGCTGAAGTGGCGAAACAGGCATTGAACCTTTTTCAACAAAAAGTGGAAAATTGCGGTCAGTTTGGAGTTTCTGAAGATGGAGGTGTTCTGACCTCTTGGACCGTAAACAACCCTGTATTCCGCTCTCCCGTCCGGATACCATTAGCCTCTTGTGCTCAGATTGCAGCGGCCACTGCATTAGAACTTGAAAGAAATAAAGTCATGTTGGCTCGTACTGAAAAATCTGTTCCCGTTGATTGTCAGGAACAATCCATGCTGTCGCCTGCCTCTGCTCCATGTCTTGTAGGACCGCAAATGGCTGACCCTCTCCCTCCCACCTGTGACCTAAACACACCTCTGTTGACTAACTTCCAGGACATCTTCCTGGAAACCCAAGCTGTGGAAAATTTGGCTCTTTTGGATCCTCAAATGGCCGCCCCTTTTGATCAAAATCTTGGTCTAGGCTTAGCTGTGGTGGGACACGATTCTGCACAAAAACAAGGATATTATGCTGCCTCGGCAGTGTATGACATATTCAAGCACCCCAAGACTGATTCCATCACAGGCTCGAGTGGCGGGAACTGTAGAGGCCATGAACTAAAAAAAAAAATCAAAAAACATGCCTATGAAAAAAAGGAACCATTGTAACGACTCCAGGAAATTCTTGAGAAACCTAAAAACTGTGAATGTAATCATTAACAAAACAACTCTGAAAAACAAAAAGGTTGTACCTGATCCCCAGTCAAAGGATGTTGCCACCGATTTGGTCCAGACCACTGAACCCATAATCGATTTATGTGGCATATCTGAGGAGTTGTTGAACACGTCTGTGTACGAGGACGCAGTGGCCGAGGAACTGGCTGGGGCTGACGAAATTAATACTTCATCTGTCAGCCTCCCTGAATCGGCCCAGTTGATTGACAACACACCTGTCCCCTCGACTGCAGCCTGCCCGCAAATGAACAACCAGGCCGGGCCAGGGTCTAATCTATCTGGCCTAAACAACATTCCTCCTCATGTGCCATTCCAGAAGGCAATCAGAATTGTATCACTGTGTGAAGCCAGCGGCCCAATCACCACTTCAACGGAGGATACGGTTCTTTGTTCCAAACCTTTCATGACGCTAGATGAAAAACGGCGTAAGAGGTGTGATCATTTCAACATAGGCCTTCGCAAAACGGAAGACTTAGGGGCCCAAGTTGCCGTTGATCCTTCTAGCAACTCATCATCGTTGGTGGTCCCGAAGCTCGATTCAACATGCCTTTACCCAAGGGATTCTGTCCCGACTAAGTCGTCGCAGTCTAAGGTTAATGGGCTACCGCAAACAAGACCTCCACTGAAAAAGTACCCTACAAATGAATCTTCTAATAATACATATCTGAAAAATGATTCATCATACCACCAAGTACTTTTGGAACGAATTGATTCTGCAGACGACCTGATAATGAATCGCCATAATGCCTTGTGGCTATCCCATCTGGTACCAAGTCTTAGGGCAATTGAATCTGGTGACTTGAAAATTGTCGAATTCCTTGAAGAAACCAAAAAAGACGCAGTCATCTTGCATGTCCAGTCTAAGCTCATAGTTGACATATTGCTCCAAGCCAGCCCGGTGCTATTGTCTCTGGGTTTTGACATTTCTTTAGCCCCTACACGTGTTCCAACTGAGGCTTTGAATGAAGTTGTGAACCTGGTAGAGGCTGGATGTGCCCACAAAAATCCTTCAGTACGTACGAGTGAGCGTGGCTTCTCAGCTCTCCATCTAAGCACTCTTTCTCCAACACAGAATATTCGGAAGTCATTGAGTGGAACCTCCAGCCATAATAACATAAAGATAACAATCCAAGGAGCTAGCCAAGCGCGTCGGGTCGCAGACCTGCCTGAGACTGTCACACCATTTAGGGCGAAAGGAAACGATTGGTCCTGGGTTGCTGAAACCCTAAACAACACCACGTCATGTTAACGCCAGGCCTTCAAACGACATAATAACCAAAAAATTATATATTGGGATCCTGGAACACAAGGGGCTTTAATCACCTGTTTAACTCCACCTGGTCTGACGAGTTAGATTTCATCTGTCTACAAGAGACATGGCTATGCGAAAAACCAATTCTGGAGGGCTTTGAAATCCCCAGCCATCAAACAGACCAGGGGTAGACCAATGTCTGGCCTACTGGTAGCCGTCAGGATTAATTCAGGGCTTTGAATTCTGAACTCAATTGACATTTCTCCTTATATCCAAGTGACCACGATTGGGGTTGGAAGCCTCGCTGTTGGCCCGACAACTAACCTCTGTATTTTCAATCTCTACTGGAACCATGGGGCAACCGTAGCGAAAAACTTCATAGACGAAGTCACAAAGACTTTGGATGAGCACATGGAATCTGGCCATCTAGAAGACTTGATCATCTGTGGCGACCTCAACATCGATTGTCTTAGTTATTCAAACGTACCAGGGTTCAAGAAGAACGTCAACACCGTAGAATTTCACCAAACAACTCAGTGGTGCCTGGAAATGGAGCTGCAGGACTTGTTCATGTTGAATGGTCAAACCCTCGGCGATATTCCCGCAGCCCCAACCTGGAGACGAGGGGACTCTAGCTCTACCCTAGATTATATCTTTGTATCCAGTAAGATTCACACAAGAACGACGGGCTTGTCTGTTCAAACAATGAAGCACAGTGACCATGACATGGTGGTTCTGTCATTTGTGGTAAATGACGGAACGCACCAGGATCGCTGGGCCTTTTTAGTGAGAACAGGAGCCAATAGGATTCATCTAAATCTAGATCCTACTGAGTTGGGCCATATTTTGTTGAGTTTCCAGCTGTCTGAATCCCTGGAATATAACCATCTTTTAACCCAATATCAAGAATGCAGAAACCATACGGGAAACAGCCTATTTATACCGAAGCACAAATTTGACCTCCAGGTGCAACAACGGAAACGCCTCCTACGTTGGCAGTTAAGAACGGCCCGCAAACAATTGCCTACTGCTGCCATTGGTCTTGTAAGAAAATTCAAACAAGGCTATAAGAACTGGTTTAAATCTCACAAGTGCATTATGATGCAAAATGACGCAGAGCTTATGCTATCAAATATGAAGAGCTCTAACTCTGCTGAATACTGGAGATTGATAAATGACAACCTTGCTCCACAACATGCTCTTCAAGCAAACCTGGTCTCTGAGTCTGAGTGGATATCCTTCTATGTCGACCTCTTCAGTAAAGCCAACGAGGTCGATGTATGGATCCCTCGAGTGCTGTCACATTGGGACCTAGTATTCGATCACGAGGATATTCTTAGAGTCATCAAGAATTTGAATAACTCAAGAGCTCCCGGTCCAGATGGCTTAACTAACTTTATGCTCAAACTTCAGCGAGAAGTATGGACCACCTTCTGTGAGCTGCTGTTCAACAGGGTTGTCAAATGTTGCGAGACCCCCACATCTTGGAAATCTGCAGTGATCATACCCATTTTCAAAAAAGGCGACCGTCGCAACCCAAAGTACTATAGACCAATTGCACTTCTCGATGTGCTGGGTAAGGTCTACGCCACTCTTCTACAACAAAAATTGACGGACTGGTCCACATATTGTAATCAGGTGGACCCCAGACAAACTGGCTTCGTCAAAGGGTTGGGCTGCGGCGTTAACCTTCTAATACTGAACTTACTGAAAATGGAAGCACTGCGATCAAACTCTAAAATCTATCTCGCACTGGTTGACTTGTCCCAGGTGTTTAATAGTATAAATAGAGACTTGCTATGGTCTAAACTGTCCAAATGGAACTGTCCTGAAAGTCTGCTGGCCGCTCTCCACGAACTCCACATGAACACGACCGTTAGAGTTCGTTTGGACCAAAAGGGTAATCTATCTTCACCTATTGACACCTCTCGAGGTGTCAAGCAAGGTTGCCCTCTTGCGGCAACTATATTTAACCTGTTCATATCTGATATCAAAGATGTTTTCAATGGACTACGCACTTTCCCACCTAAACTTCACGGCTCACATGTTGACTACTTAGTCTATGCAGATGACATCATTCTGTTGGACTCAACTCCTATAGGTCTACAGCGGAAACTCGTTGCCGTGGAAAAATACCTAACAGACAACGGGTTGGTTATCAACAGAGGGAAATGTGAAGCCATCGTCTTTGAAAGACTGCAAGGTTTCAAACCAAACGGGCAGAAATTTAAATGGTACGTGAATAAAGAACCCATTGGACGAGTACTTAACACCAGATATTTGGGAATGCAATTAAGCGCGAGTAGAAATGACGCACCTTGGGTGGACGCAGCCAAGAAAAAATGCCGACAACTAGCGTGCCAAGCAGTCCTGATTAATAAAAAATTTGGAAAATTCTCTCTAAGACCAACGATAACCTTTTTCCAGCAGAAGGTGGTACCCTCATTGATCTACGCCGGTGAAAATGCTTTTGGTTGTGGGCCTGAAGTGTGGAACTCTTTGGAAAGCATTTTTTGGTCCAGGGTTCTCCATCTGCCCAAAGGTACCTCCACTGTTTGCGTCAGATATGAGCTTGGCTACATATCTATGCAAGCGAGAGTTGCTTGGAATCTTTTAAGTGTCTTTAGGAAACTAAATTCAAGCAACCTAATCCCTCAGATGGAGATCCTTCACAGCCTAGAACTCGCCAAAGCCCCCTCAATCTTATTCCAATGGAATAAGTTATGCCATGACATGCTTAGTTCCTATGACATCACGAAACAATTGTTGCTGGAGAATCCTGATGCTGCAAAACTAAAGCTTTGGAGAAATGATTGGATCTACACCTGTACCCAAAGAGCTGCTTCTAAGTCCACGCTTGAAGTGCCGGCCGAGGCAAGAGCCTATGGCTGGGTCCCGCCCTATCTGTCATGCTTCCCGGACCAGTGGTCGCGTGCCTCCTACTTGCAGTTTAGGCTGAATGCCATGCCAACCAAGGAACGCCTTTGTTACTGGTCTCAATCTACGGACCTGGACCTAACGTGCCGGTTCTGCTCCACCAACAAGGAAACACTTAAACATTTGATCTTAGCATGTCCCGAGTTGGAGAGCGAAAGAAATAACATCTTCAGCCCAATAACAACGAACTTTCAGTTCCTAACTCGAGATGACTGGTGGAGAGCCCTGTTTGATGGGTCAAACAGAGTGGTGCTGTACGCGCTAGTTTCTTTCATTCAAGTTTTTAAAAGACCGCTTATACGCCGTCCCGGTGGAGCTGAACGCTGGGACGTCCTGAGGTCTGTATTGGAGGCTGCGATTAACAGTAAAAGTCAGGGGTAATAGCGGATGACTTGTGAGCCCTCATTGAATCGGAATGTATGTTAATCCTTCTCTTCTTAAAGGTTTGTAATAAAACCAATAAAAATAATTAAAAAAAAATAAATTACTCCAATGTGGAGGTACAGGTAAGCCGCTATTTTGGCAATTTTACATTGCTCTTCTTTTACTTTTGGGGCCATATACAGTTCACTGAGTGCCTGATGTAATGGACCCTAGTCATGCCATTTATCTAATTCTGTGGCAGTGAATTGTTGTTTGATTTCCTGCTGCCAGACCTTCTCATCCTGCTCTACCCATTCACCCCTGACAAACACTTTGTGCAGTGAGTGTTCCCTTGCAATATTGTTTTCCACTGGGGTCACCATTCCGGAAATATTAATTTCCTTCTGACTTATCTCAGGGTTATTTTTACTTTTGCAAACAGGCCCAACTCCTTTGAGTATTTCTATTGAAAGGTGTTTTTACAGTGTAGGACAATAATGTAGTAACCCAACAAGTTGTATGTACCCCGTCAGTTAGCACGTTGTGTTAGACTGTCACAAGTGGTATGTCTAACTCAGGATCTCGCAACAAACCCCCAAGCTGTAAGTGATTTCAATCCGCCACACACCCAAGTCAACGCCTAGCATGTAGTGCACAACTGAAATCCTTATTTATTTTTGTCTAAAAGTTTATTATTCTGAACGATATACCACTCATATTACAACCTTCTCCTGGAACCCCCCCCGGTCACACTGAACCAAGAATCATGCTGGTTTGCAAAGGTAAATATTTATTTATGTATTTAAAATGTTATCACAATATGTTTAAGCTGTACACAACAATCGCCAATGAGGTGATGTAACACTGAATAATATATTTAATACACAAGGGGCCTCATTACGACCCAGGCGGAGGACCATGGTGCTATTGGCACCATGGTCCATGCCGGTGTCCGCCATTGCGGAATGGGGAATTACCACCCAATTCCGAGGTTGGTGGGGTGGTAATTCCCCATGCTGCCATGGCCCTTCCCCATTCCCATTTTTGCCCCATAGGGCTCAATGGGAATGGGGAAGGCGCTAATAACGGTACTACAAATTGCGGTACCGTTATTAGCACCAAAGTCCCTTTGCGGGTCCCTACTTTAACGGCTGGAAAAACCAGCCGTTAAGGTCGGGTCCCGCAAAGGGACCTCGTAATCAGGCGTTAAGTGTTTAACGGCACCAACACCTTTTATGGCACCGTTAAACCCTTAACGCCAGGGTCGTAATGAGGTCCAAGGAGTAAGTAATGAGCAAAACAATTCAGCACAGAAAATAATACTTTTGTGTGGGTTCAGATCAAATATCACTGTGGTTAGATGTTGCCCTGCACAGCCCTCAACCCCCAATAGGTAATGTAAAGAGATAGGAGGAGAGAGCAGGTATTCAGGAATAGCAGAAATCAAATAGAATATCAATTCCACTTACCCCTTTCAAACAAAAGAGAAAACGAAATTGACTGTCAATCTGTCAAAATGGCTTTTAAAGTAATCTTTAGAATGAACTGGGCAAAAACACCAAATATGGTCAAAATTGCTAAAATTCTTATAAATTCTTATGGGAGCTGCTTTGAATAGTTGCACACAGCAATGATTTAATCACAAGAAAACATTTGAAATCTTAAAATCCAAGTCGGAAGCAATTCAAAGCTGTTTTACACGTGTAAGAATTTCCCAATATGAAAATTCTCTGCAAACTTTTCACTGCGCGAAATTCGCGATAACGGGAGAATCTGAGGGAGTTACAGACATTTTAGTGAAGGTCGTTTTTCGACATGGCGCAAGAATGGAAAACAGGAATGCACTTTTAAAATTGACAAATGGGTTTCTTACACTAGAGGATGACTATGAACAAAACAAATACCACACAGGAACACAGTCACTTGATCAGGGTGACTACCTGCTAAGGAAACTCGCCTTCTTCAGATTAGAAAATGATATAGTTTTAACAATATTAGTTCTGGAGGAAAGTTAGGATGGTTTGGAGAGAGGAAAGATAGGATGGTTTGGAGAGATGGTTTGCAGGAGTATCTTTGCAGAAAATGCAAAGATACTCCTAACACTACAGGTTCTAAATGCAAGATAGGATGGGTCTAAGATAACAATAAGACTATGCAAAGGACATATGCTAGTGACACAATTCTTTCTATTTATACTCACTGGATATGTTTTGAATGGGACCGTCAATTCTGGTCAGGGAATTGAATCTGGTTTAGGAAAGACAGCTGGGCACATCGGACTGGATCGGATCTGCAAGGCGATCTGGTCAACGCATGGCATAGGACTGGACAGGGTCAGCAAGGGGCTCTGGTCACAGCACGGTGCAGTACTGGACTGGATCTGCCCTTCTTGGTTCTGAGGATATTTCACTTCAGCGGGCAAGCAGTAACAGCACAGCCCGGCTGTATTATGATGCTTCCCCTTAGGCTTGTGGGGCTAACTTCTAGGATTTGAGTCCTAGCTGAGAATGGTTCAACTATGCAATAGACCCTTTGTTTTGCCAAGTTTCTGGAGTCTGGAGCAAGGAAGATGTAGATTTCAGCAGCAGGGTGCTCCGCCAGCATCAGGAGAGTGAGTGAATCTGTCTGTCCCTATGAGTGGTGAGCTGTCTCTATTTATGCTATGAAATGACATCATAAAGGGGTGTGTGTGGGCCAGTTTAGCCTAGCTAGCCCCTTTGAAAGGTGATTGGGTCGGAAGCCTACTCTCTGCCTTGATAGGAGGAGAGAAACAGAGTGTCATCTTTATGGTGCAATTCTATGAGGCTGAAAATCCACCCCAAGCCCCTGGAACACAAAGTCTACTTCTGGCACAATACATATTCACACATGTGCAACCTCTGTAAAAATCACATATACAGATTACATATTTTACATAGCAGCTATTCCTCAAAACCCCATAGCTGTGGGATCTTGTCTCTGCTTTCCACAGAATGTTGCCCTTTCCACTATGAACACAATGTCCAATTTTCAAGCAAATGTCTACGAGTGTGCATGTTTAACCTGAGAATAAGTGTATAAAATGGCACACTTCTAGCAAAATACATTTTACCTAACATCACATTTCTTGCCATTGCTTTCCAGAACATGTCACACTGTTTTGCCACCTCTTAAAATGTGCAGCCCAGAATTAAATTAACAACTCTGTTATTTTTATATTTTTCAAATTTTAAATAACAAGTTATCAGTCTTTTTATAATTTGTTTTTTGTCCATGTTAAGCAACAAATGGTTGTTTGGCTCCACCCCTTGGTCTCTCACTGGAAGCCCAGGAGCCACCCCCCATGTTTGTTCCATGCAGAGGCCATTTACGACTGTCTTCACACTTTCAATTTCCTGAGCTGCAGCTTGTCATTGTCCCTTTTACCTCTGTAGAGCAGGTTCTTTCCTACCCTGTAATTAACGCCTCTCTGTGATTTCCTGCTGGGGGGAAAGACCTTCCTTCTGTCAGAAAAAGCTGTTATTCAAGTTTGCCAGCTTCAACCAGGTTTAATTTAATTGTTAACTCTGTGGACTTTTCCTTAGCACAAAGCAAACTTGTTGTATCAAATAAAAATAGAATTCTCATTCAAGATTTTAAACCCAGGGGATCAAAACAATTATAATATGGGTTTCTATCAGTAACAGTCCACTTGGATTGCAAACATTTGATTTTCAGTTTATACATGTTAAAGTTAATCAGGCAGGCCCCTGACAGCTGTCATCACAGCAGCCCTCTGCTGCACAGAGATTTTATTTTTTTACAGATCCACAGACAGGCCACTTTCACTGTTGAAATCTCTTTATGCTCTCAGCTTTTCAGGACCTTGTAAGTTCACAATGATTTCTTGAACTAAGTGAATTGTAGCAACTAGAGAGAATTTTGAATATTTGAAGGTGTTTTGTACCGGCATTCTGAAGTTTCAGCAGCAAAGAAAAGGTGATTTAAAGCAAAATTTGGAGTTTCATTTAGAAAAACACTGCTTTTTCCTTCTGCAGTCCACTTTCAATTGTTGTGGCGTCCAGTGACACATTTCAGTAGTGAGAGCTCTGTTCCACCACTGACAACCTGTGTGGCAGATTGAGCAGCCATCTTTTTGTTGGTTGAGAAGCACCATTTTCAGGGGTTTTGTCACGCACAAGGGTTTTGCAGCCATTTTGCTGTTTCTGGCCCCATCATAACAGAGTGATGCAGCATAGCAAAATTGGGTCAATACATCCCACATACCCCGATGGGGACTGCTACTGTGACCACAGGGTCAGCAGCATCTTGCCAGATAGCGACTCTGGAAATATGTTCGCAGAGAAAGGATTTGATGCAGAGAGTAGCATTGTTGGAGAACCTGAAATCATTGGCTAATGTCGTTCAAAGTTTATCATGATCTACAAGGTTAAACGCTGCAGATAGATCTAGTAGCAAAAGAATGCAGAGTTTCCCTGAGTCTCTGATAATATCCATTTGGATTTTTAAATCAACGAGAGCCGTTTCTGTGCTATGGTTTGGTCTAAATACAGATTGTCTAGCACCCAAGAGTTGGTGTTGCTTGAGGTGGGATTGAATTTGTGAATATGCTATTTTATCTATGATTTTAAGTAAGAATGGGACCGTGGTTATAGGTCAGTAATTAGTAGGTATGGCAGGGTCTAGTTAGGTTTTATTCAGAGGCTGTGTGACCCGAGCTTCTTTGATGCTAGCTGGGACCATATTTATGTTGAATAAAGCATTGACCAAGTTTGTAATGATAGGCGTGAGGGTAGAAGCACAAGATTTAACTAGTTTAGCTAGGAGGTTATCCCCTTTAAAGTTAGATGCTTTCGGCTTGGCAACAGTATTATTTACTAGTTATTGGGACACAGGTGTGAAGTGTAATAGTGGGATAGTGTGGTCCTTAGGGTTGGTGGGAGTGTTCAGTGTGGAGTTATTTTCCGCTAGAATTTTTCTTTTAGTAACTATTTTCTTTTGTAGCAACAATTTTAGAGGATTATGCATCTTGGATGGAAGTGCACCATTCTTTACTGTTGTTGACTGGGGTGGTAGCTGAGGTTTTCTAACTCTTTAAGAATGGAGAATAGATCTTTTGAATCTGAGTAGGCATTGCTAATATGGATGTTATATGGATTTGCTTTATGACAAATAAAAGCCACCTTTTAGGTTTTGTTTGCAGCATTAAAGGCATTGGCAGAGTCTAATGTGAGCGATTTTTGATGGGTATGTTCCAGCGCCCGTTTAGTATGCCTTAGTGAGACTGACTCTTCATTGAATCATAAGGGCATTTTTTTGTCAGTGTGCTTTGTTTTGGTTGTGAGAGGTGCTAATGAATCAAGAGTAGCGGTCAGGCATTTATGGTAGACATCTGCCAAAATGCATAGGTTATCACTAGTGGCCACATTGGTTGCTAAGGCTTTTCTTAGGATGGGGTTTAAGTTCTCAGCTGAGTGCTTGCAGATGTTTCTCGTTTCATAGGTACGTTGTCTTGTTCTTAGGGTGGCATGTTTCATTACATGAGAGGGTGAAGTTGACACTATGGTGGTCAGTCCAAGCCAGGGGTATAATTGACTCAATAGTTAATGTATAGTTAAGCGAGAGTATCCAGTCCAAAGATCTACCCTTGATATGGGTAGGGGCATTCACATGTTGTTTGAAGTGCATATCTTTAATTGCCGAGTGAAAGGCTTCGGCTTTATAATCCTGGCTGTCATTAAAGCCTAGGTTGAGGTCACCAAGTATGATTAATTTAATATTAGGTTTGATAAACGGGGCTAGTAATAAAGGTATGTCACCATCCGGTTGGGAGTTGGAATTTAGCGCTCTGTAGATCACCACAAAGTTTACGGTCGAGTTATGACTGATTGCGAGTTTAGCTAGTAAGATTTCATACCCTTCTGGGTTTTCAATGGGGCAGGATCTTAATTGTAGGTTATCTTTAGCTATTATGGCTACACCACCTCCATGGGTGTTGAGTCTATCCATCCTAAGGATAGTATACTCAGGTGGGGTGGTAATGGTAAGAAGAGGGCCTGACGCTTGGTGGAGCCAGGATTCTGTGACTATTAAGATGTCCAGGTGTTGACCAATGATGAGGTTGTGTATCTCCGAGGCGTGGGCTCCTATGGAGCGTGCATTAATGAAGGTAGCTTTAAAGTTAGTTGGAGACACTATATTTGGGCTAACTTTAGAGTTGTTTAGAGGCTCATTATTTGGTACAACTGGGGTGGTTGGTATCTATTCGTCTGTGGGTTAGGAGATTCTTTAGTGGCAACTGTTGCAGGTGTCATGTGAGGTTTTGTTTGGAGACCTAGGCTAGGTTTGGTCTGTATAGAGGTAGCTGTGGCTGGATTGGGGTAGGGAGTACATGCTTTGGTAATTGATCTGAGGTGGCGGCGCCTGGTATTTCCCTGAATGGGACTTGCATTGGTCTGTGTGAGAGTGGTAACGGCTGTGTTGTACTGGAACTTTCTGGTTTTAGTCTGTGATCTAAGGCGATATAGTCTAGTGTTACCCTGAGAAGGGTAAGAAAATGATTCTTCAGTGGTCTTTCTTGAGAAGTTTTGATCTGTCCTATAAGGAATGGTGATGGGGTCCGAGGTATTGATAATTTTGGTGAAGGTGTGAGTGTTAGCATAGACCTGGATGGGTGAAAAGGGTGCGTTAGAGGGTAGGAATGGGGTAGGACAAGGGATGGGGTGATGCTGGGGGCATCCTAGTCTGATGAGGCCATTTTGGTAGTTAATAAAATGGCTGCCTGTGCACGGTATGCAGTTGAGTACCGCGCATAATGGGAATATGGTTGTGAGTAACCAGCCTATTATGTATGGGTATGTATCAGGAAGAAGCAAACAAAGTATGTAACAACTAAAGTGGCTCATGTACGTAAACAACTACCCATTGCTAAGATGTACAATGTATACTTGGTTGGACTTCTAATGATGCAGTATTAGTAGAAGTAAGTGAACTAACATTAAGTTAATTATTGGAGCAAGGCAATGTCCCACTTCGAACCACACTCAGGCTGGTGGACTGAACTGAGTACTCTATTAATAGCGCAATGCAGGAGTTGAGGCGTAATACACTTAAGGCTAGTAATGCATGCTACTGCACAATGCAGATAATGTTTATCATAAGAAGATATGGAGCATTGCTAATATATGCTATGAGGTGAGGTCACGGCCGCCTGTAGAACGCACAGTCCGTTTATTCAGTTGGGTGTGCCTATACAAAGGTATGCATCACAAACTTTCTACAATGGTATGTAATAGGTCAGTTTAATTTGAGTACGGTATACGAGTACAGATTCGATGAATAGAAATGTATATGAACACTGATATTTATTCTGTTTGGGAGGGATGCATTGGCACAGATTCTGTGATAGATGTGGGGAGGCGACTCCTTTATGGGTTGGGTACTAGGTAGTGTGCTTATGGTTGCACAGTAGCAAAGAGGCAAAAATGTGGGGAATGGCCGCTGTACTGCAGCCGGTAACATTCGCCAAAGTACTCATTTAACTTGCCGTTAGCCGCCATGCTGCATGGACAGGTTTTGGAAGCAGAATGACGTGCAGCAACAAGGGGAGGGGGTTGTTTAAGCGGGTCCAGTAGTATGGAGTTTGTTTAGTACCAGCTTTATAAAACTCACAAGCATGGCAGCATAAAATTGCTGGGGTTGGGGAATAATTGGCTTTTTTAGCTGGAAGGTCGGCAAATGGCACACACACCAATGATAAAAAGCAGTTTTCACTAAAATTTGAAATGATAACTTTTGTACCACAAACAGGTTTAGGCCACTGGAAAGGATTACTTGCGGTTAAGCGGAGCAAGGTACAGTGAAGAGAGCAGAATTATCGGTAAAGAGGTCTTGTGACAACAATTTTGCTGCATTAACTTTCCAAGAAGGGGTCCTCAATGTTGCATGGCAAAACCTCAGAGAGTGGGTATGGGGGAAGTTGGAAAGGGAGCTTTGGAAATTACAGATGATAGAGTGATAGACAAGGAAAAAGAATAGATTGCTTTTTTCCCGAGAAGACAGCTGGGACATCTACCAGTGAGTAAGTGGGCAAAGGGATGAGCTAATGCACAGGAACTAACAGATTGCTTTTGCCCAATTACAGGTTGTAGGATATGTATCAGTTATGTGGGATATCTTAACTCACTCAGCAGTACTTCCCGAAATCACCAAGCTGCACTTCAGCAGAACCAGCAAAATGGCTACGGTGGCTCCTGTGAGCACCATTGCCTCACACCAAAACTGTTTTTTACAATGACAAAAAAAAAGATGGCTGCACCACCTTGCCAAGCACATATTGTGCAGGATGGAACAAGGGAGAACACTGAAAAAGCCTGCCAGTGTGTTGCTCACATGTGCAAAATAAGAGGAGTGAAAACGCAGCACTGCTTGGCTGCAAGGCCAAAGTTCCCATTGAAAAAAGGAATATTTCACATTGAGAAGGAGACTACTCTGACGCTATTTTCATCTGTGTTTCATTAAACTACTTTTATTAATAAGGCCGTGCCATGTCCATCCATATCCACATTGTGCTTCAGCAGAAGAAAGCATGATCCCTGAATGACAGGCTCTGGGCTCGCCAAATCGGAGAAAAGCAACAAAAGCTTTACTTCGACTGCACGGAAAAATGCTTAAACTTTTGCTACAAAATGTCAAAAATCACTGATTGAAAATAAATGTTAGCTTTCTGTGCACATGTCAATTCCATGGAGACCTTTGCCTTGTACAGACTGTTGTGTAAAAGAAGCTGGCTACAGCCACAGAACAGTATTGGGAAGTCAGATGGAAAAACCGAATTTGGAAGGAAAATGCTAGCAGCTGTCACCACATGTGTCAAAATGGGCTTTTGCAAACCAAAGAAGAAAATGCCTGTTTTAAAAGTACTATGTTGAACAAAAACGTATCATTGCCTAGCAATGTGAAAGGGGATTGTGCTATGAAATACATGTATGAGATGGTTTTATTCAGCAGGTTTTCTTCTAATTTAGAGCAAAAATAAATAAAAGAAATTAAACTGCATTGGCAACCTGGGAGAAACCAGCCCACGACAGGTTTCTGCTTGGTGGGGATGCTAGCAACAGAAGGCCATTCA
The DNA here is from genome assembly GCF_040938575.1 of Ambystoma mexicanum. NCBI lineage: Eukaryota > Metazoa > Chordata > Amphibia > Caudata > Ambystomatidae > Ambystoma > Ambystoma mexicanum. Next base: position 327,042,627 of record NC_090934.1, read on the forward strand.
CAGTAGATCCTAACACACAAGTCATAATTGCTACCTTTCCAGACTTTGGTGTTTGCTCCAGTCTCTTACAATGGAACTTCTGGGACCCCATCCTGTGAAGTCATAAACCTTCAATCATACTGGGAAACCCCCCTCCACAATGGGCTGAACTGAGTGTGGGGGTAGCTGAAGAGAAATTAATAAAACTTGTAAGACTTTTATTTTTGCAACAGGACTTTGCAAAAATGTAAAAGTTGTACAGTTTAAATATGATTTTCATGGCTTTCAAATAAGATATCTTGGCTGTCAATAGCATGGATGGGACACGAACACCAGAAGAATGTGAATTATGTGGGAAGGACATATGATGGAATATTAAAAATTAATTAACAGAAATAGGCCCCATGATAGTATGTACACACACTTAAAGTTATAGAATTTTAGGCTGAATGTTTCGTATTAAAAATGACTAAAGATTATAAGAAGGGTGAAACAATGGGCCTCATTACAAGTTTGGAGGTAGCCATGCCATCATTACCGGCTTGGCTACCTCCAAACTCGTGTCCGGGTCCCCAAATAAGGGAATTACTGGGCCATTCTGACTTTTGTGGGCCCAGTAATTCCCATTTTCGGTATCCAGACCCGGTACATCCCCATTCCCATTTGAGCCCCCATAGGGCTGAAATGGGAATGGGGAGGATGCTAACAACGGACCCGTTAATGACGGGTCCATTGTTAGCATCCTGGTCTGCTCACGGCTGCCGGTATGCATGTCTGGACAGACAAGGCATGCATACCGCCACCTGCGAGCAAACTCGTAATGTGGCGGCCCGGTATCAACGGTGCCGGTACCTTACCGGCACTGTTCATACTGCAGCCGCCAGGGTCGAAATGAGGGCCAATGTGTTACAGACTGCACAGTTTGACTGCCATGTTCTGCATAAAATATGTAACCTGCTTATGTCATTTGCTAAAATGCCCCAACCATAAAAATGTGCCATTTAGGGCAAAACCGGATTTTGGCAAAAAGCGCTGTAGGATGGCTTTTTACTTCATAAAATGCAACCTCATAAACTGGGACTCCTCCTTGAGGAGGCGATTAACTTAGGCTGATCTATCTGAGTCTTGGAGGTACGCCTAGCTCAGTTCTGCCCACCAATAATTCTGTGATTTCACCAAGCTCTATATAAGGGGTGGTTGACAGAACTCTAGACAGAGACTCTTGCTGAATTTACTGCACCGGCATTCCTGATCTTCCACATTTATCTTGCCAGACTCCAGATGCCACTGAAAAGCCAGAGTATAGCTGATCCTATACCAGCAAGGCCAAAGCATTGCCAACCATTCCAGTTAGGCCTCAATCCTGAAACCCTACTAAAAATCCCAATACCCAAAGGGAGAAGCTGCCTGAAACCAGACTGGCTTTTGCCGTCTAACTGCATGCCTGCTGCCACCCTGCCATCCAGTGACCCGAACTACCCAGCTGTACTTGCCATCCGGTGACCAGAATTGTCCAGCTGTTCGCTGCAAGGCGTGCCCACCGTGTGATGACCAGACCCAGTTGGCTGTTCCAAAATTCCAAACGGAAGCGCGCAATGTGAATATCGCCTCGTTCCAAAGAAACACAAAGTCTCCCCATCTTGACCCAGTTGTCTTTATTCCACTCGCTAAGCAATCCTATCCATACCATGGTAACTTGTTAAAACTGTTAGAATTATCCATGTACCCTGCCCTTGACTTTCTAAGTGTGAGCGTCATCTCTCTTTTCATTTCTGTCTGGTGTAAATCATAAGCCCGTAGTCATATTTTGAGTAATTAAACTAATTTCCAGTTAAAGTTGAATGCTGGGGTGACAAGGTTGACTTCGCAAATTAACCTTGGAGCTTACTGTGTCCCTCTTTAACAATATAGGGGGTCATTACGAGTGCGGCGGTAAGGAGTTAACCATTCCGGTAAGGTTGCTGGTGCCATTAACCCCTTATCGCCGCATTATGAGGTCCCTTACCGGGTCCCACTAAGGCCAGCAACCAGTCGTCCTTAGCGGGAGCCGCGGAGGGACCAGGGAGCTAATAACGGGCCCGTTATTAACGGGCGCGTTATTAGCTCCCTCCCCATTCCCATTGAGCCCTATGGGGGCTGAAATGGGAATGGGGATGGGTATTTTGAATGGGGACTTACCGGGTCCTCCAAGGTTGGAATGACCTGGTAAGTCCCCATTCAGGGAACCCAGACTCAGACACGACATTGGAGGCAGACACGGTGCTAATAGCACCATGGCTACCTCCAAACCCGTAATGAGCCCCACAGTCTTAATAATGTAGTTTAAGTAAAAGTTGCCTTTCATTTTAAAACCGATTTTCTCTTTTTAACTGCTCTATTTTCCTAAAAATGAACCTCATTCTACCTTCCAAATCTCTCTCAATTCACCACCTATACCCTTCCGTTCACCTATTTATTGTCCTTGTGATATACATCTATCCCCCAGCCCAAAAACCTCATTTGAATTCAGTGTTTTAAAAAAAACGTTTTTGCATTTAAAACTGCTTCTGTGTAAAAATGCAACTTTCCAATATGTGATTTGACTGCACTGGGTTTTAAATTTCAAATTTGTTTTGTGAACTGTATGCTTTTGTGATACCTTACCTTATGGTTATGATATGATATGATATGGCATTTGTAACGCGCCTATACACAAGTGTTTCAAGGCGCGACGAGGCAGGGAGGGGGGAACATGGGGAGACAGACAAACGATTCTACTAGGCCAGGTGTCATTCAGATCGCGCAAGGTTGCTAGTGATATAACATCCCTGATACTGTGATAAAATATATGCACAGCATTATTTCAAAACACATTAAAGTAATTATTTATCAATATCCGAGTGTCATTTTATGCCTTTGCAAGGGGTTAAGAATCCGTTTTTCCCTCTTATTTTGATTCTGTTTTCTGCCTCTTATCCCTGACTACCTGCTGCTTCTTTCTATCCACTCAAAATTCGATTATTTGTGGAATGAGGGACATTGCAGGGGGAAACATTAACTCGGGGGCTACCTATCCTAATTCTAGAAGTGCTCCTTTTCAATTGTGCTTTGGATATGTTCTACTAGAAGGTTAACCAAGTACATTGCTTCCATTCCCATTGTAATTATCGCCCCATTGGTGATTGCTGCCCAATATCAAAATGTGTGTTATTTTTGTGAATTCTAAAAATAAATAAATATTGTATTTTAACCAACTGGCCTGGTTCATGGTCCATTGTGATCCAGGGTATTTGTAAAAGGCAGTGAGAGACGGGTTGCGTATTGGCTCAATTTGAATTCATAGAAATGAAAGAAAAACCATTCCTGTTGAGCACCACATCCCAGACCACGACCAAGGGACTCATTATGACCCAGGCGGTAACCATGGCGCTAGCAGCGCCATGGTTGCCGCCGGTATTTTACCAACTCCGTCATGGTGAAAGGCGGAATTACGCCCCATTCCAAGGTTGGAATTCCCCATTCACCATTGGCCCTTCCCCATTCGCATTTTTGCCCCCATAGGGCTCAATGGGAATGGGGAAGGCGGTAATTACGGTACCGCAAATTGCGGTACCGTAATTACCTCGAAAGTCCCTTTGCGGGTTCCTTCCTTAACGGCTGGTAAAACCAGCCATTAAGGTCGGGACCCGCAGAGGGACCTCATAATTAGGCGGTAAGGGTTTAACGGCACCGACACCTTTTACGGCTCCATTAACACCTTACCGCCTGGGTCGTAATGAGGCCCCAAGTGTCCTGGTCCAGTGTGTGACGCTGATTGGAATCCTTAACAGTTGGGATCACCAGACATGTTTTCCAGAATTGATATTGTGTTGAACAGTTCTTGCAGGCATGAATTTGATGAGGAGGCCAGGTTGTCTTGGGTGTCCTGACCCACGTTTGAGCTATCATGCTGCAACATTTGGTGCTGTGGGCTTAGAAAATCCAAGATGGCCAAAAAGCCCACATGTACGCCAGAATAGGAAAACTGTGCAGTACTGGCATGGAAAACATCATGATGTCCAGAACTTCCCAGAAAATGCACAGGGAAATGCATGAAGAATAGGCTGCCACCCATTTTTGCCTATGTTGTGAGCACAGGAGGGCACTGCCTAAAACCACCATTGGGCTACCCACACAGTAGCCTGAAACCATTGGGAATGGCAATGCTGATTGCCAAAAGCAACCTAGAACTGTGGGGAATTCATTTTTCTTAAATCCCAAAAATGGTTGCATCACCAGTACTCACCACTACCAGAAAGCCGGCGTTTTAAAACCACCAGACTTTTGTGTAAAACTGAACAAATGAAACAAAACCAGACCAAGGAAAGACTTGCTAAGAGGTGGATACAATGTAAAACTATATTCTGAAATGACTTGAAGGAAGTAATTATTTAATGTGTATGTAAAAATCGTAAGTGATTTAAACTGGGGGACAAAAAGTGACATTTTATCTGAAACCTGGCTTAATGAAACTGAATTCTGCCTGACATCTACTCCCACAGGAGTTAAAACCTGCTCAGCCACTCTTCCCCTTGCCAAAAGGAGTTGTCACCTCTCTGATTAAATTAGGGGTGGAGCAGCTACTGGGAGTTGAACAAAGACCTGTCCTGGACTGAGGCAAATGTTATATTGGGGGTGTCGTAAAAGTGGCTTCCTCTTGGCAGAAACGGGGAGGGGCAGCCCACTCTGAGGACAGGCTGAGCTTAAAGAAAGTGGATAGACTGGTTTCTCCACCATGTGACCTGGGAAGACACACCCCTGTTGGCCAGAATATGATTTAAGAAAGATTTATAACTCATGGTGCGGACTTGTCAAAATTATCTGAATGATACCATAATTCTTCTGATTTTTCTGTAAACATTTTGAGATGCGTTAGGACCCTGTGGTGTATTCTGGGGGGTTGCTAGCGTAAAATAGGGTCTCACTCCAAATGTCTGCATGTTAAAAATCTGACACTTCATCAATTAATGTCCATACTCCTTGCGCACATGTGTGTAATTTTGGGTAAGTGTCCGATATTGCAAAACCAGTTAAAAAGCGCAAAATGTTGCCATTTCTGAATGCAAGCCCCAGGAAGAGCAGAGTTCGAACAGAGTATACCCCATGTGATATGTGATGGGTGCATGTAATTTTAAACAACTGTGTATCTGTGCAATATGTATTTGGGTCAAATATAGATTTGTGGGCAAACTGACCAGGGGAGGATCCTCTGACCCATAAAACCTACAGCATCACTCTGACTCACATTTCCTTCCCCCAATCATGGGAGAGGGGAGAATTGGGCCAATGACAAGTAGAGAGGGGCAGGCTTAGCTAGGCCCAGGCACACACCCATTTTCAAAACACATAAAAAGAGACTGCTGGGACAGGTAGACACATTCAATTCCATTTGCTGCGGAGCATGCTGACCGACGACTTCACATCCAGAGATCCTACACTTAGACTTCCAAGCTAAACAGAGACTACAGAACTTTGAACCAAGAAGGCCCACTGCAAGCAAAAGTATTTGTCAGCAGGCCCAAAAAAAAATAATTTGCAAACTATTCACAGCCAGGCTGAGCTGTTGATTCTGGCCTGAAACCCTGTGCCAGAAAGATCCAGAAGCAGTGCTGTACCCAGGGAAAGCAGAGCAGTATCCAGAACCAGAGGCAAGAGATCCAGAGTGACCCAGACCGCTGTGAGCAGAACCAGAGAGCTGACCCAGATCACTGTGAAGTGCTGAGACCAGAACCGGAGTCCAGTCCAAAACCTGACCAGATCCGTGGCAAGGCCTATTTCAAAAATATATTGTGAGTACCTAGCAGAACTGTGCAGAACCAATCTCTTAATTAAAATAATCTAATCCAAACTATTTTAATCTAACCAGAACTGCCTCCTAGAAGTTGTCACTTGTCATTTTGCAAAGGTGTCACCTGTCATTTTGAGTTTACTTTAAATCCGAAAAAACTGCCTTTATTTAATCGTCCGTATCTCTGGAACCGTTTGGGCTACGAACTTGGTTGAACTTTCCTCTGAAAGCTTAGAATCTTACCTTTCCAACAAGCCTAGAAATGACTTATACTTTTTCCGCAATCACGATTCACGCACTTGCGAATTTTACCGCGATTTGCGATTTGGTTAAAAATCCAGCCACGTGTAACCATCAGCAGTCATTTCTTTCCTTGCTAAAAATTTGTTTGCCTCTTAATCACCATCTCTGAATCATTGCTAAAGTAAGCCTGCACTCATCCCTAGTATCTCTCACTCACCCTGAACGACCTAAAGGGAATTAAAAGCATTTTCAGCATATTTCTCACTTCATTGCCACTACATTCAAAGCACTTGGGCCTGTGTTTTAAAACTCATAGCGGTTTTCTCTAAGCTTGCTGGGGGGGAACTGAATTTCGTATTGTATTTGATTGCATTCCTGAGAACTGTGTGCTCCTCTTTCCATCTACTTCCATGTCTTACATTGCATAGGGGAGGGGGGTGAATTGCCACCAGGGGAAAAGTGAACATATGATATCTTGTGAAACCATATTAGTTAGTTCTGTACTGCATTTTCATTCAACATTGCATCCATTTTAAATCATAAAAGTAGTTTTGCTACTTTATCCATCCTATACTAACTCCTCATTGATTGTAAAGAAGTGTGCTAGTGCCAGATTACCCATTGTTGATCAACATCATATGTCTAAGTGTACTATCAGATATTAATTTATTATAAAGTGTGATATATATATATTGTTTAAATTCTCAAATAAACCTTTTAAACTTGCAAAACAGAACTACTTCTTGGCTCAGTGGGGTCAGGGGGATTCTAAGAGAGGGGTGTTATATAGGGGTAGTCATCCAGAACTCATGAACTGGACATAAAGATATATCAATAAGGGTTTCCATTCAATATCCCAGACTAGGCATTGATTTAGCTGTAGTGTTGAATTGAATCTTCTTACAGTTGTTTGCACAGTTTCAGGAACAGACGTGCAAAAGGGGCAAGGACTGGGCAGAAAAAATGTTGGAGGATGGGGAAGGACTGCCCCCTCACCAACAAATTGTGTAGGGGCAGGTGTGTGCATCCCTGATACCCCACCGCTTACCGAGGCACCTGCGGTCTTGACACCTAAACCTAAGAGGGCAGCACAGGTTACAACGGGTAAGGTGGGGCCTGTTTTACCCGTTGGTGAGTTGTTACAACCTGGGTCGGTCGTCCATGGCATATCAACCCCAAAGAAGTGGGTGATGAGAAAGAGCAAGGGGAAGCAGACAGGGGTCCTGCCACAAGCACCCGCTACTGGGGTCGGCACCCACATAAACACACAAGCCCCCTTTTCTGCCAATTTGGGGAGTACAGTCACAGATACTATATCGCTGCCTGTGCAATCCAGTAATGATCTATTAAGTTCACTGCCAGCTGTTGTGCAGGGATGAGTGAGAAAATGAATGAGATACTAGGCGAAATGTTGAAGTTGTGGGGATCTTTGCTGCTGCCGACTTGTGCACCCAGCACAGCCATGAAGGAAGTGTGGGGAGCCCCCCAATAGTCAGCTGGCACCACTGGGGCCTCAGGGACAGCCAATGCTATTCCCCAACCAGGCCCACTTGCTCTACAAAGCCAGACAGTCTTCGGGGGCACAGGAGTCCAAGTCTTAGCTGATAAAGGGGTGGGTACCTCTGGGTCCGAACCAGTACAGGAAACTGGGGCAATCGCCAGGACAACCACTGCAAACTGTGCTGCAGGTGGTGGGATAAGTAACAGTAACACCAGCACCGCAGCCCACTCAGCCATCTGAGGGAGCTGCTGGTACAACCACCAGGGTTGGTACTACTGGAGGAGGGGGAGTTGAGGTGATACTCCAACGGGTTGCAATCGCACCATCATTATCTGACAATTCCACCTCAGCGTGGCATATCCCCATATTTATGAAGGCAAGGATCTGGGCAAGGGAATATTTTGACATACTATGCATATTAGAGACTGAAACTGCAGGCCCTGACCTTTATATTAGCAAGGAAAAGGACAAGAAGAGGCAGAGAAAGGTCAATCCTGAGGAGAATATACAAAATTGGGAGTTGGTATTTGATCAATTGCAGCAGTCTGGATGGAGAAACACCCCAACCAGGGCTTTATGGACAATTAAGAAGGTGATGATGATGAGATACAGGAAATATGGGTCCACGAATTGGATTGACTATGACAGGGCATTTAGAAGAAAAATGGCCCTGGCACCTGAGATGACTTGGGACCAAAAGGACATAGAGGCATGGGTTGCATTCATGGGAAGTAAGGAAAGGACTAGCAGGCATAATGATGAGATGTACAGGGGAGCTAAGAAGCCATGGAATATTAAGAAGGAGCAGAATAAAAGGAATGATTGGCGGCCCTTTCAGTCAGCCCCCTCAGGAAAGAGTGGGGGTGATCGGGCACGCAAGGACTCCATGGCTGGTAAACCATGTAGATTGTTAAACAAAGGGTCTTGTACTTGGGGGCCCAGGTGCACATTCCCACATCAATGCTTCAAGTGTGGGGGCAGTCACCCGATCACATCCTGTTTTCAAATCGAGCGTGGTTGTAGGGGCGGAGGACAGCACAAAGGGGGCCATTGATGGGATGGGGGTGAAGGGCCCATCCCCAGTGGACAGAGAGGTGCTTCTGGAATTCCTGAAAGCTTATCCAAGGCCAGGGGATAGGGAATTACTGTGGGATGGTTTCAGTGAAGGGTTTAAGATCCCCTTACAAGGGCCCTCTGACAGAGCGGATGGTGAGGAACCTCCCTTCTGAGCTCTGCCAACCTCAGGTGGTAACACAGAAGATAGGTAGGAAGTAGAGCTCAGTAGGGTGATGGGCCTTTTCCCCACCCCCCTGCTTCCCAATTGTATTATCTCCCCCTTGGGGATCGTGCCCAAGAAAGAGAAGAGCAAGTTTAGGTTAATTCACCACCTGTCCTACCCAAAGGGAGATTCGGTAAATGACTGGCTAGATCAGGACCGGTGCTCAGTGCATTATGCCTCTTTTGACCAATCCATGCTGAAGGTCACTGCCTCAAGGCGACGGGCCCTCTTGGCCAAAGTGGACATTGAGTACGCATTCATACTTCTGACAGTACATCCGGACAGTTTTCACTTGTTGGGATTTCATTGGGAGGGCCATTTCTATGTTGATAAATGCATGCCAATGGGTTGTTCCATCTCTTGTGCATATTTCGAGGCCTTTAGCACATTCCTCGAGTGGGCTGCTCACAGGGTGGAATCACGAGGGGACATCATCCATTATCTGGATGACTTTATGTTCATGGGACAGGAAGGTTCCAGGGATTGTATGCTGGCACTGTCTTCCTTTCAGAACTTGATGACCAGGATAGGTATCCCACTGGCACCAGAGAAGACGCAGGGACCCACGGAAGTGTTGACTTTCCTGGTTATTGAGATAGACACCATAAAGAGGTCTTGCAGGTTGCCCCAGGAGAAGGTGTCTGAACTGATTAAGGAGATAGAGTGTGCTTTGGTGAAAGACAGGGCCACCTTGGAAGGGGTGCAGCCATTGTTGGGGAAATTGAATTTTGCATCCAAAGTCATCCCGACGGGCAGGGTTTTCGCCCACAGGTTGGCAAGGGCAACAGCAAGTGTGTCACAGGCCCACCACCTCGTATGCCTAGGTGCAGGTTTAAAAGAGGATTTGCGCATGTGGCGGCCATGTCTCTGCGAGTTCAATGGGATACTGTTAAGGAGGGGACATTGGCAGACCAGTGAGGAACTGCAGTTATACTCTGACACTTCAGGGAGTGGAGGTTTTGGGGTCATACTGGGGCAGGAGTGGTGTGCACAGAAATGGCCAGGGCAATGGCACAAGAAGGGTAGGACAAAGAATAAAATGGCGTTAGAGCTATTTTCCATTCCTGGCACTCACACTATGGCCCAAGAGACTGTGTAACAGGAGGGTGTGCTTCTGGTGCAACAACAAGGCTGTGGTTCAGGCCATTAAACTGCAGTCAGCCTTTTGCCCGGCAGTATTGAGCCTGCTGAGAAGGTTGGTTGAGGTGTACCTACGAGGTAATATTGAATTCAGGGCATGGCATGTACAAGGTGTCGTGAATGTGGCGGCTGATGCTCTTTCTCGTTTTCAGTGACACAAGTTCCGGGTGGAACACCTGAATGCAAGGAAGGAAGGGATGTTGTAGGAGCCAGTGGTGGCAGCTGGGGATGGGGACCAATTGCTCTGGAACTTGGGGAAGCGCTCACTCACATCAGGCGTTAGATCCAGGTACCGGCAGGGCTACGGTAAGTATGTCAGCATGATTGAAACACAGGAAATAGTGGGATGTTCGTTGGGGAAACAAGTGCAGGCATTTGTTGTTTGGGCACATGGTAATGGTAAAACCCAGAGTTGGATGGTGGGTCACCTGGTGGTCATTGCATTCCATTGCAAGTTGAAGGGGTTGGTGGATCCACCAAAGGGTTTTTGGTATGCATAGCTTTGAAGGGATGGGGCTGGGGAGTGACCCAAGCGGGACATTTGGAAGCCCATCAACTTCAAACTGCTGGAGAAACTGCTGGGCGCGTTGCCCGGTATGCTTTAATGGTTTTGAGTTTATACTGCTCAGAGCTGCATTTACACTTGCATATTTTGGGGCATTTAGGATCAGCAAACTGGTGGCAGCAGATAAAAGGGATCTCTTTGGTAGGGCGCTAGCTTTGGGGGATGTACAGTTCAGTCCAAAAGTGGACAGGGAGGTTTTGACAATTAAATTGCACCTGTGTAAAACCGATCAAGGGGGAAAAGGGAAGTTGGTGGTGCTGCACAAGTCCAGCCACAGCAACAGCTGTCCAGTCGCTTTGTTAAAAGGATACTTGACTTTGAGATCTCAGCAGCCAGGCCCCCTCCTAGTGCATTTAAGTGGGGCACCACTCACCAACTGCCAGTTTAGGAAGATTCTGGCAACCACGCTGGGGGCGGTGGGTATTAAGGGGAGGGGATGGTCCTCCCACAGTTTCTGCATTGGTGCTGCCACAGCTGCCTTTTTGCAGGGCATGCTGGCACCGCAATTCAAAGGGTAGGGAGATGGCAGTCAAACTGATTTCAGCTTCATGTAGGGCCACTATAGTCTGTGACAGGTGTGACTTAGGGGGCATTTCCATGCATGCCAGAACGGACGGCTTTGATGGTTGTCGGTCTTCATGTTTCTCAATATGTTTTCTCAACCCAATATTTTGTGTCAACAGATTAGCCTGTATGGATTGTAGGACATTCATTTATAACACGGGCTGAGGTCGCGGCTCAGCGATGGCAAATGGACCCCAACCTAGGATTGGAAAAGAACAGGGTGGTTTGGTTAGGGGCATCAGGTATGAGGTGGCACTCATTGTTACCAGCAGTGCACAGAAGGCTGCACTGGAGGCCTGTGTCCAGGGTGCTGATGGTGAATTTTGGTGGCAATGATCTGGCGATCATGGGAAGGGGCCGAATATGAGTTCAGATCCAGGTGGGTCTGCATGCACTGGCACAAGAATTGCCTGGTACCGACATCATCTGGTCGGAGTTGATGCTCAAATTGCAATGGCACGGGACAGCGTCGCACAGGGGCATGGAGAAGTCCAGGTGCAGGCTCAACAGAGGGATCGAAAAATGCTGAGGGCTTTGGTTTTGTAAAATACACCTGCCTAAATGTACTCCCTTCACACTATATGGCAGACAGTGTGCTTCTGTCGGATAAAGGGAATTACCTGTTCCTCACAGCCATTCGGTGGGCCGGTTGCAGCTAGAACAATGGTAAGTTTTAGTGGAGAGTGGGGGCAATGGTGGAATCGGGGTGGCCCCCTCAAAGCGTGGCTGAGTTCCGGGCAGTCCTAGCCAGGGAGGAGAGTTGCGCTCCGGTTTGAACCATGGGCAGGTTTCCCAATGGCCACACTCGAGCCAAATTCGGACGATGGGCACTGAGTCCCTTAGGGACAATTGAGATTCCTCACCTGCAAGATTTAGTGGCTTGAGGAGGAAGTACTGGGTACAGTACAATTTGGAACATATGTCCGGTGCCTTGCTAAAGCCATGGGCGGCAAGGGGACATCGTGAACATTCAGAACTATAACATTGCCCTGCTTTTGGGCCGCCTTTACAAGTGTATGTTCGTGAACCATGATGCGTTTAGGGATGCGACTGCCCCCTTTATTGTTATGCTCCAATAAAATGTGACCTTTTTGTTTCCAAATGTATAACTATTGTCAGTCTATTTGGGTAGTAAGGGTATGGTCTATGGTCTGATCCACCCTGCCCCGGAAGAGGGGAGGTGAGGCCAATGGGAGCTGACACCACTATGTCTGGGGCATCACTTCATGTATTTTGCAGACACTGCTTTTTATCTAGTCATTACCTGTATGCAAGCATGTAGATTTTGGGCCTGATTTACAAAGATTTGTACTGGGGCAGTAATGGAGATACCGGTAAGTGAGCAACTCAGAGTGTGCATGCTGAATTCTACAATATACAGCAAGTCTTGCACCAGGGGGAAATCTGTAAGATTCCATTGAGCAAATCTTAAAGAATCACTTTTGTACGTCAGCATCTAAAGAAAAGGTTCAGATACCCCAGATTTACCCCATTTGTAGGCTTTGTGAACCATGTAAGGTTGTAGGTCTACATCTGAGAGGCTCAGAAACATCTCTTAATTTCCTCAACTACAAACCTTTGCAAATTAAATCACGAGTATAGAATCCCTCTGACCGGTGCCATGTTTTATTTTTTTATTGTTGGATTGTACAGCGCAACCGAGAGCAAAGCCACGTCACAGTGCTGAGCTTATGGCCCTTTGGAACAGGCATGTACAATGGATGGGATTACATGCAAATAATTCTGAGACCAAATAACTGGACAAACTCAATAAGATGGCATGTTACTGTTTTATTAACAATTATCTAAAACAGGGAGGTTCTAACGAGCATGAACAGATGTAAGCTCAGTCTCTCAATGATCTCCACAAAAAATACAATTATTATATTCAAATATGCACCATAGTGATGTCATATTACGTGACAATAGTGAAAAATCTATCAAGGGTCTATATTGGTTAAGAGAAACATCTAGATATACATTTATATAGAAGCTAGGGTTGTTATTGGCTGTCCGATATCAGGTGGACAACTTATGCCTACCTCTTAAAACATGTAATTTCAGAAACATTAGATACACAGTTTCTCATTGGTCTTACAAGCTATAAGGTCTTCATTATATGGACTAATACAACTGGTTGATACGCTTGTAGCCCAGACCCAGATGCAGGGAGATAGGACATGAAGCTACCTCATACCCAATTAGCCCAGCGTCTCTCATCACCCATGTCTTCTGCCATGAAATTGTACTTGGCCTTGTAGAGTATTCTCATCTTTGGGAATGCATGGGAGTGATGGCGCTCGCTATTGCATCTGGAACTCCAAGTTCAAGCTCTATTTCCATCCTTGGCTCACACGACAGTAGACCACAATCTCGTCCATTTTGCTGCTCTAAAATACTCTAAATTATTTAAAACTTGCCATCCTTTATGTTATTTCTTGCACCTGAACGTGAGAAGATTCATCCTCTGCGCACTTGTTCTTCAGAGTAGATAGCTGACCTTGGTTTCTAGGATCTTGACTTCATGCCAGGCATCCTCAACACGCAGCTCCATGAGCCTGCTATTCTGCTGCGACACAGCTTTCCCTTTCTCGCTCAGGGTTTCTGGCTTATTTATTTCATGATACCAATGTCTAGTTTCTATACAAAGGCGGCTTTGCCTGCATTCTATTTACTACTCGTAGCTAGCCTCTATGATGACTTCATCTACCTTGAGTTTCAGCACCTGTACATTTATTGAACTTCTGTTTTCTGCAGCACTTTGTTAATGTGTTATCTTCTTGATTAGTTTACTCGATTCTTTACTTCATCATTCGTCCTCTAAGATCCATACATTGGGCCTCATCACGAGTTTGGCGGTAACCCTTAAATCCCACGGTCGTGCTATTACCGCCGGATTTAAGGGTCCACCAAATCAGGGCTTCAGCAGATTCCTCCCCAGCTCTGAGCTGGGGGGAAATCTGCCGAAAATTCACGCTATTGCCGCCACAGGGAAATCCGCCGGCGGTAAGAGCGCGAAAATTCCCCATTGAGCCTAATGGGGAATGGGGCATTCCCGAATGGGCTCAGTGGGGAATGGGGAATTCCATTACCGCCAAACCCGTGATCCGGCGCTAATAGCGCCGGGGCGGTTTGGCGGTAGGGCTAATACCGCTGGCAGTAATACAGCCGGCGTTACCGCCCAACTCGTGATGAGGCCCATTGTCTTTAGTCAGTCTCTCGGGACGTCATGCACACTTTTTTATGACATTATCAGTTGATTTGCTTAGCTCCTTCTCATATTCCTTGTCAGGGTTCTTCCTGTAGGTTGGCATCACTTCGGGGGTACATTCGATAGGGTTGTCTCAATGGGTATCTTCTTCCAAAGACACGCTGCGGTATTGGTACGATAGCTGGTGCCAGGCAAGGCACGGTTTCATGTCTCCAATACAGGGAATGTATGGGGGTGAGATCTCCTGCAGATGCATACAGCTTCTCTTATACAGTGCCCCAAGTGAAAAGGAGGGAAATGGTACAGTGAAGGGCAGAGAGGGAAGGACCAAACCGTAAAAGCCTTGGAATATTCTGGTACAGTTAAGTGTAAGGGCAGGGTTCAGAGAGACAGCCAAATAGATAAGTGTAAGGTACAAGTGTGAATAAAAGCAGCAGCAAAAGTGGAGATCTCATTTTCCTACAGAGCCAAGAATTAGATGAGTTTCAGTTTCCTGTGCAACAAATTCATCACGTGCCAAAGGATATTTTGAATATATGAGTTTATAGCTGTTTTCTGAGCTGGGGACGTTCACCAGGACATTAAAATAATTGGGGAGATTACTCCAAAGCAAGACTCACACTGCATTTGAATTCCCGCATTCAAACTTTCTTTTTCTGAAGGAGGCTAATTTTAGGGCGAAGGAATTTGCTGAACTCACAGCGCAAAGGTTTTAAAAGCAACTTGCCTTTCCACAGGATGCAGGTGGAAACTCTGAATGGCTCGAATGGTGTGATCTCTAAAATTCAGAACCAAAAGCTATCTAGCCACATAGTTTTGGATGACCTGTACTTGAACAACCAAGCCTTTAGAGAGTGAGACCTAGATTGAGACTTTTACAGTAATTTATGCAGTAATGAACTGTGGCCCATTGCATCACTGCTTTCCATATTTAACAGAAGCAGGATACACTTCAACAAATGAAGGTAGAAGAGTGATTTCCCTGGATTTCCAGTATTAGGATGGCAAAGGAAAGCACGCTGTTGAAGGACATAGGCAGGGCAGTTTATACAAGGGTTGGGGCCGCACCCATGGTGCTTGGACTTGCGAAAGCCAAATCAGCTAGGATGGGAAACCAACGTTAATAATCAATCTTTTTGAGAGCTTGAATCACACTTCATTAAAACCGGACAGGCAGCTATTGAAGCAGTGTTTTCATGTGGGGAGTTCCAGACTGACAGCAACATGAGCATCATTAGCATAAGTCTGGAAGTTGTTAGATTAGGGAGCAACGAGGTCTGCAAGTGGATTGAGCTAGACATTAAAAAGCAATGATGAGAGGATGGTGCTGGAGGGCACACCATAGGTTAGAACAGGTGATCTGAAGAGGAAAATGTACACATTAACTTGCCACTATCTGGCTAGGAGGCAATACAATGAAAGTATTACCCCACAATGTCATAAGAATATTTGAGACAGCTTAATAGATGACATGGTCTACAATGTCAAATGCAACAGCCAAGCCTAGGAGGATGGGGATTGGTGGAGTACCACTGCCTAGCCAGTGCCTCAGTGTATCCCTCCTGGAGACTAGAACCGACTCATTCCCTGTTGCTGGCTGGACCCAGAATGATGGTCATGTAATACATTATTCATCTCACTGTAGAGTAACAAATGTGTAGTAGCCATTTTGTACATGATTTTCCAAACTGGGTTTGGTGAATGTTCCCTAATTGGACAATGAGTTAGGGCCATCCAATGTCTTCTTAAGTAGATCGCTAGTACAGGTTGTGTTTAGAGCCTGGGGGAAGCATCCAGTGCAGAAGCATCTATTGACGAGCAAGCTAGTACTAAGGTTTCGATGTTCCCCTTAATGGTAATTACTGGGCGGTAGCAAAGCATCATCGTCTTCATAGTATTGATGATCACTGCCAGGGGGCATAGTCAAATGAGGTAAATGTGAAGGTAGCCAGAGAGTATTGAAGAGCAGTTGAGCTGATGATTTCCTTGCGTAGAGAGTGTGACGAATCAACTTCCGGTGCACCAGTGGTCCAGGGATGAATATCGGCTTCTAAACCATCCATCAACCCCACACCTCTAGTACACCAGAAAGGATCCGAACAGATTGGAGTACAAGTACATTATAAGACCTCATTGTATAATTTTGGTAACGTAGACGGAACAGCAGGTTTATCTCCGCAAGTTCATGGATCGTTGGTTAGTTGCAACACAGTGAAATAAACAATTATTACCCAAAGATAAAAGGGACTCTCCAGTCAAAGTTGTATAGAAATATCTACTTTATTATTACTACAACAGACAGTTCTAGCACACTACAAAATACAACCTACCCTGTAATGGAACACAGAGGAGAGACAGTTTCACGAAGGAAATGAATGCACTCTGAAAAATGACTGGAGGGTAGTAGGTAAAGTAATTAGTCTTACTATTCAATGTTATTTTTATTCGGTTCCATCAGCAAGGGGGCAAAGCGTGGTAACTGTCTCTAAGGTCCTTCAGAGAAGGAACAGGGGGGCATAACCCCAATGTACCTTGAGCTGAAGAAGTTCTTGGTGCTCGACAGTGCTGAGGCGGCTCAAGGGCACTTCGCAGCCCTTGTGACAGAGTTAGTGGCGGAAGACAGCTGCAGGTATCAGACGGCAGGTAGTTCAGCAAACGAGGCTGGAAAGACATTGGCAGGCTGGACAGTGTGGCAGCTCAGGGCCAAGAACCATTGTCTCTGTACTGGTTCGCAGATCTGGAATGCTGGTGCAGGTGGCTTGGATAGCTCTTTTGACTGTGGTGTGAAAACAGTCACCAGTGTAGCCGGATGTGTTTCGAGGACTCAATTGTCTTGAAAAGGTCCTTAAAAGATGAACATTGGATGATGCTTGTGTGACACTCCTCCTAGCTTCTTCGCAGGGCTCATATTATCCTTTCAAGGGAGACGTCCCAATGCTCAGGAGAGTGATTGCAGGCAACAGCCTTGTGCTTAGTTTAGATATCCTCCGGCACTTCCCACCCAGGAAGCTTGCTGGCCGAACCAAGCAGGGCACGCTGTGTGCTAGCTGGGTAGCAGTTCTGGAGCTGTTGCACGGGTCCTCTGAGTCCTGTATCTCCCTCTGTTCCCTGGGAGATGTTTAGGGGAAGGATCTTGCTTCCCTCTTGGAACACCTGGCCTTCAATCACTGGTGAAAGATGTAAGGTAGACTGTACCTTCAGCCCGGGTCCAAATGAGTCCTTATTTCTTTCAAAGTCATCAGATGATCTTCCAAGTGAGGAGTTCAGCCCTCTCTTAAAGCTAAATCGGCCCCAGTGATTTGTGCATGCTAATCCTACATTAATGAATCAATCCTTGGTGCCCACCAATACTCTTCTGTTATGCATGAGTCTAGGACCAGAGTGCTGTGCTAGGGACAGCCAAGGGGTGACAACACATACCTTAATTCAACCCATTTTCCTGTCTGTTGTAGATCAAAGGGTCTCTGGTTAACTGAGTCCTCTGCAACTCTTGATTAAAGTGCAGGTCTTCCTTGAAGTTCGTGCTGGGAAAATCACTGACCATATGGGCCTTAATTTTGGTAGCGTGTAATGCGGTGGATGGGAACAGAATACCTCTGTACTCCAATAATCAGATTGACTCAGGAAGAAGGAAAAGTCTTTTAACTGTTTTAATATCAATTATCTAAAACAGGAAGTTACAACACACATCAAAGGACGTCGCAGAACCTTCTCTCTCAAGGCATGTCATAAAAACAATTGGTATACAGTAAAAACTCTTTATACATGACTTCATACCACGTGGCAAATAAGAAACACCTACAGGGATTGTGGTTGGCTCAAGGGGAAGATCTAAATATACTTTCTGCAGGGACTGGGATTGTGATTTAGTCTCTACAGTCAGGTGGAAAACTCATGCCCACCCTTTGTGCAAATCATTTTCATCACTTATTAGAAACATGCTATGCTATGGGCTCTCAAACTATAAGGCCTTTCATTATATTGCCCTCTACAATTGGGTGGCATGCCTGTGCCCTTCCTGAACATTCAGTTCACTTAGCAGCATGTGAGCTCAGACCCAGGTGCCAGGGGGTAGACTGTCTGTATCGCCCCACCCAATTAGCCCATCATCACTAAACACCCAGCCTTCTGCCATGCAAACTGTCTTTGCACTTGGCCTTGCAATATATTCTCGTCTCTGGGAATAAACACGAGTATGGGCACATGCTTATCAAAGTTCTGGACTGTGTGCCCAACTCTATTCTTATCCTCAGCTCATGTGACAAGAGACCACAATTCAGCCCATTTTATAGTATTTAATTGTCTTGAATTAATAGACTTGACACTCATGGTGTTCTTTCCTTGCACCTTAATGAGGGATAATTCAGCTTATAATGTTCACTGTTATTTGAGGATAGATAACCAGTTCTTGGTTGCCCTCAGTCTTGACACCAGGCCAGACAGCCCTTCTCACGTCTTCCATGCTCCCAGCTAATTATTTGCTGCAACCCCATCTTCAGCCCTTTCCTTTATGGTCTGAACTTACTAAAATTGTGACACTGATGTCCAGCTTCTATACAATGGTGGCTTTGCATGCAGTCTATTCACTACGAATAGCCAGCTACATACAGTGAGCTTCTATGCTCATTTAGTCTACTTGCATTGCTGCATCTGTACAATTAAACGGCTTGCATTTTCTACAGTGCTTTTCGCACATGACATCTTTGATTTGCACATGAAAGTTTACTTGAGTCTTTACTTTGTGATCAGTTTCTGTAAGGTCCATGCATTCTCTTCATTAGCCTTCTCTGCTCATCATGCTCATTTCTTGTGACATCACCAACTCCTCTTTCTCTCTTTTTCATATTCCTTCAGGAATCTCCTCCAAGAGGTTATTGTCTCTTCAGGAATGCATTTGATAGGGTTTTCTCAGTGGGTACCTTTTCTCAAAGACTCGACACGGAATAGTCACAACTGCTGGTGTCAAACATGCCACTATTTCAGGCTTCCAGCATACAGTTAGTAGGGGTGAGGGACTTCCTGCAGAGGCAGTTGGCTGCTCCTATAGACTCTCCCCTTTGGTTGATTCATCAACCACATCTTCATTAATCTCTTCATCTTGATTTCTACTCTTGAAGAAGTGCTTGTTTGGGGTCCAAATCTTCATCACTCCTTTCAGGGATCCTACTGATTTTACATGTTCATCAACACTCAAAGGCATGTAACTGTACTGTCCATTCGGATGACAATAAATCCATCATCCCACATACTTCTTGTGATTCTTTGGTTACAGGAACTTCAATCCCTCAGGTGCTACAATGCTGGCCGCTACATATTTTCTGATATCTTCATCTGTTAATTCCTTGGGTCTAAACCCTGATTCAACATGGATCATGTTCATCATTCATGCCACCTTCTTTGCTGCTTCTTGCACTGTCTAATTATTATCCTGATCAAACAGAATCCAAAAATCACCATCACCAATATTGCTCCAAGAAACTTGAAGATTTTTTCCATTCAATGTGGGACCCATGAGAAAATGGTTGCAAACCATCCATCTATGATGTCTTCTGTCTCGTCTTCCATCTTGTTGTACAGGTTTATCAGCAACATTATGGACTCTGTCGAGTTCGGGAGGATAGCTTAGGGTTAATGTGCTTGCCTTGGAACCAAGACAACACAGAGCACCACAGGTTCGATCTCCGGGTATGCGCTTAGAAACCTCTAGGTATTATGCGTGTTATAAATAACCTATCATATCAGTGCAAGTATGAACGTGCAACATGATGGCTCGATTTGGTAAAAACTCCTCCTTCCGTGATCATGTTGAGGACATATCTGTTCTGTAGGGTCATTAGTCACATGGATCTCAGCTCTTCCTTGATAGCATTGAATCCCTTTATGGTGGTGCTGATGATCGGCAGAAGTTCCCAACTTGTAATCTGCAACCTTTTGGGATTTGCCATCGTCTGGATCCAAGGCATGAAGATAGTCGTGAATGTTGAAGCAGTCCTGCTGAATAACCTGTGCTTATATGGGATAGCATCAAAGGCATCAATTGATTTTGTTGTGAAGTCATTTCCTCTCCTTGTTCGATTGAGAAATTCAAGTGATCTACTCCCTCTTAAATGAGCATCTGCTTTAGGAAATTCACCAATGTTCAGGTCACTCTGAGGAATCACTAGTGCTGGAACATGGATGAGCACCAAGGCAAACGTTCCTCCACAGTCCTTGGGCAGCTTCATGTAGGCTCTTGACCCACAAGCCCAACAATAATCCATTAAGACAACAGTCCCTTCCTTCATACCTGGTACATCAGAGATTCGGCCACACTAGTGATTCTCTCCAACCTTCTTCGTACCATTACTCCTGAAACATAAGAATGCATCCTTCAGGGGTAGTTTCTGCAATGGTCCTCCTTGATCGCAACCCATGTCAACAATCTTGTAATCTTCGGCCATTGATCTTTGCATTCTTGTTCCTCATTTGCCACAACTGCTTCCTACTGTCTGGTCAATGCTGCTGCTTTGCACACAACCAGTCCATCAACACATCTTTCATGTGTAAGCACCATTCCTTTAATGTGTAGTTGACCTATTTCCCTTCCCAACAATCTCGTATTTCCTTCCCATTCTTATCTTCGCGTTGCGGGAATCTTTTTTTTTCAATCTTGATTCCAGCTCCATTCATTCCAGGCTGCTAGTATTTTATTATTTGATGCCTTCTCTCTTGTCTTTAAATCTTGCACATAATTGTCTTCTCTTTAATATGTTGCTTTATTCATCCACAATATGGATGCTGTTCTGCCTTGGAACTGTTCTCGTCAGGCAAAGTGCGAAATGCGTCAGGCAATGGGCTTTTTTCACTGATACCTCTGTGGCTATGAATATTCTGGTGGTTTCCAAAGCTTAAGGTATGATGGAACACACGTAGCAACCCTCCTTAGATGTTCTACTCCCTCCCACCTTTTTCATATCCCTATACCACATGTTATTACCCGGGTTTGCCGGATTGTCTAGATAAGTATTTATCGCTTCATTATCTTCCTCTGTATTTCTCTTGTGCCTTACTATTACAAGGTTAGTACTTGCATAATAATCATGAAGCTAATCAAAAAGAGTCCTTTCTTTGGAGAGAGCTATAGGAACCTCTATCTTAGTAAAAATAAGCGTATCAAAAGCAGTTCCTGCAGTAGGGGAAATCATAGTGGCCTCTATCTTAAAAGGAGCATCAATATAATAGGGAATGCTAAACATGATAAACAGATATTGATATTTTATTTGTATCATGCTCGTACACAAGTTTTTCAGAATGGGACAAGGCAAAGGAGGGGAACAAGGGAGAACAAAGCAACAATCTTACCAGTGACATTGAGAAAGCACAAGTGCATGGCAGAGGGAAAGCGGAAAGTGCATGGGTGGAGAAGTGAAAAGTGCTGAGAAAAGGAATACAAATAAATCATACATAAATACATAAATAATAAAAAGTAACAAACAGTGGTAGTGCAGCCACCAGGTTGCAAGTGCTAGGTTTAAGGCAACAGACATGTGGCCTCATTACACGGAAGGTGGTAAGGGTTAACGGTGACCGCTAAGGGTACCGGTGACTGTTAACCCTTACGGCCTTACTATGAGGTCCCTTTGCGGGAACCAACCTTAACGGCTGGTGTAGACCAGCCATTAAAGTTGGGACCCGCAAAGGGACCTTGGTGCTAATTACGGTACCGCAATTTGCGGCACCGTAATTAGTTCCTTCCCCATTCCCATTATGCCCTATGGGGCAGAAATGGGAATGGGGAAGGGCCATTGAGGAAGGGGGAATTACCACCCCGCCATACTTGGAATGGGGTGGTAATTCCCCTTTCCTCCATGGTGGTACTGGTATGGTACCGGCAGCAAACATGGTGCCAATAGCACCATGGTTTACCGCCTACCGTGTAATGAGGCCCATGGTGTGTCTGATAAGTGCAGAAAAAAGGGGGGTCTGTAGGGTTACAGATACAGACCCCAGTACAAGGGATTGCCAGGAGGCAGTGAGGATGGGTGGCAGGGTGAGCAGGTACCTGTGCCCAAAAGTCAGAGAGTAACCAGGTGCACAATGACAAGACAGAACAATCAGCAGGGGAGCAGAGGAGCAAAGGCAGAAGCAAAGAGGAAGGTCTTGAGGTGCTTCCGGAACCAGAGATGGTTCTCCTAAAGTTTCAGAGTGGCAGGGAGGCTGTTCCAGATTGAGGCCCTAGCTGAAGACAGAGATCTACCCCTCGCTCATTTCTTTGTAAAACGACTGACCTTGAGGAAGTTAGAGATGGAGGAGCAAAGAGCTCAGAAGGGAAGGTATTTACAGAGGGACCGCTGACAGCCCTACCAAGCCTTTTGGACAGTGCAAAGGGTCTTCAATTTGATCCTTGCAGCCACTGGTAGCCAGTGGAGAGATTTTAGGGCTGGAGAGATATGATCCCAGGGCTTGAGGCCAAGTACAAGTCTTGCAGTCCTGTTCTGGATACGTTGCAAAGGGCGGAGAGTAGAAGCAGGTAGATTTAGAAAGATACTGTTGAAATTATCCAACCTAGAGAGAACCAGGGCTCGAGAGACAGTAGCTTCTGGGGAAGGAGAGGAAAGGCGGAATACCTGTGAAGAGGTGCAGTAGGATGTTTGACTTTTTGGAGACATCAGAGATGTGGGCAGAGAAGGAAAGCGTGGTGTCACAAAGACACAAGGTATAGTTGCACATATGTATATCACAAACCAACATTTTAGCCCCCACCATTTGTGGCATTCTGGAATTAGTTGGGCTTGTACATTCACCTAAAATCATACTACTTTCAACAATCGTTATTTCTACTGTGATCATTTAAGGAAAAAGAAACACTTTTTACTCCTGTAATTGCAATGTCTCCTGGTGTTGCAGTACATGTTCAATGATTAGAATTAAACACTTTCTAATAACAGGGCTATTTTTAGGATCCTGTAAAAAAAAGTGCAAACATCAACGTCTCTTCTGACAAGAGCAGGATAAGATTGAAGAATAAGCACAAAAATAGCAAGCACAAGCCGATGCACATCGCTATCGTTCAAAACATGGAATTTGAATGCTTAGAACAAATATGCACCAAGAAATTAGACTGGATACCTGGATACTGTGCGTTATTCAAGTTTTTAACGAGGAATTGTCGTTTAGGCATAACTTTGATACATCAACAAATCTCTAAAGTTCATTTGTCAAAGGTTTCCTAAAATTCTCAGCAAAGGTTTTGCACTCCTGATATAATACCTATAAGGAGTGTCCGATTGAGTTTTAGTCCAAATGCAAAATCTGCATTATTAATCTTGTTGATTTATCGTCCTTCTACTTTGTCATTGATCGAGTCTGCACACACTGAAATTCTGTTTCTTTTCTTGCTTCTGGATTGGCAGCAGTAGGAGGGAGAGTAGGCGTTGGAGGGGTGGTCTCGCCTGTGCACAATTTCACATCACTCATATTAAGCCAATCTCACCTGCCTTGGACTTTTACTGTTGAGGAGATGTTTTCAATGATAAAGGGCCATTGAAATGTGGCTCATGCCATTTTTCTGTGAAATTTTTGATCAGAACAGTGTCACCAACAAACAATTTAGTTGCAGATAAAGATTCAGTGGATTTGGTTGCTGGATATGTTTTCATCTGTTTTCTAAGATCGACCCCTCTGGCACTTGAGTTGATCTGAAATGAGAGAGATGCTAGCTGTCATACAGGTGAAATATTTGTGCAGTTCATCACTTAACAGTTTTGCTGTACTCTGGGCATCACTTCTATTCTTCGATGGAGGTGTAAGATGTGTTTTCATTCACCTCCCAGTCACTAGTTCATGGGGGGTGAGGTGGTGGTCCGAACCAGGCTGATTCCTTAGTGCAGACTTTGAGATTCTTCTATATCCCATTTGCTTGCTTTAATACTCAATAATAGTCCTATCTGTTTGAACACTTCATTAACAAAATGTGGCCCATTATTGGATCTCAGCACTTCACACACACCCCATCTTGGAAAGCCTTCACATACTTAAAATGTTGATGCACAAGTGTCGTCAGGGTGTGTGTATGGACCTGCCTCATTCCACCTAGAAAAGGGACACACCACCAGTATCAGATACCTGTATCCATTGCACACCTGCATCATGTCAACATAATCAATATGTAAATGCTGAAAAGGACTATTCGGTCGAGGTATTACTGTTCTAATCGTTCTCAGTGTTTGCACATTGGTAAACCTTTGAAACAGGATGCAATTCACTACATAGAATGTAACATGTTCAAACAAATTTGGAACAAACCAGTCTTCCACAATCATTGCAGTAAGACTCTCTGTAGTTACATGCATGGGGTAGTGCAGCACTACCTTCAACAATGCTACTGGCATCACCGGCTTTCCAGTGTTATCCTGTAGCAATAATGCTTCTGTGGGGGATAATGAACACCCTCTTTGTTTCCATAACTCCTGCTCTCCCTGTGGTACACTGCCTTGAATCTCCATTAATTTGGTTCTCAGAAAATGATTAAACCATTCTTGCGTTACCATAAACTTGACTACTTTCTCTTTGACATTTGGAGTGTAAAAACTTGAGATATCTGGTGAATATGCAACCCTTTTGGCTTCTGCATCTGTGGCTTCATTCCCACAAGAAATAAAATCTGTTTGCTTAATGTGAGGTGCATTTTTAACGACTGCTACTGGGAGCTGTAGTGCCTTAATAAGCCTGTCCAGTAAGGATGCGTGCTGCATTGGAGTGCCGTCCACACAGAGGTAGCCCCTCCTATTCCAACATGCCATCCCTCCGCGAACGGTTGATGTCACATAGGCGGAGTCACTGTAAACCATCACTTCTTGCCCTTCATGTTTCTCGAGCGCTAAAATGAACGCTACCAATTCTGCCACTTGTGCTGAAGAGTGAAATGGTAGTCTAGCACTTGCTACCATTTGAAACTCACCATTTGCTCTGTGCCTCACTACAGCTGCACCAGAATTCCTTTCTCCACTAGTCTGCTCAATTTTTGAAGAACCATCAGGGAGAATTTCCCCACCTGGCAAAGCATTTTCATTTACACAAGGTATATCATCATAAAATTCAACATAATTTACACAGCCATGCACGTGATCGCCATCAGACATTGGCTCAGCTACAAATGTGGCAGGATTCACTATTTTACATCTGACAATTTTCATCTTTGGGTTCGAATTAATTACTTCATAAACTGAGGCTCTCTGACATGTCAATGTACCTTTGGGTTTCTCTAAAATGGCAAAAGGGCATGCTCCATGAAGAGATTCATAGAGCAGTGTCCTTTCATAACTGGGTCTTAAATCCCACTGTAATACGCAAGAGGCTTGTACCCCATGTAGTTCTCTGTGTAGGCACTGCTGTCATGACTTTCCATTTTTGTGTAAAAATGTATAGAATGCCTCAGCATAATTGGGAATTCCTAAAACAGGGGCTGTACAAATCACGTTCTTCAATTCCTCAAATCATTCCTCCATCTCCTCAGTCTATTCTAGTGTAACCTTATCACTGGTGCTTTCTTTAAATCCTACAAAATGGGGTTTGTGTATGAACTGTATTCAAACACTGAGGCTCTAACATAATTGTATAGTCCCAAAAATGGTTGCATCTGTTTTACTGTGTGCGGTTTTACAATTTTCATAATCGCCTCTGCTCTTTCAGGTGTCACCTTGTTTCCCTCATGTGAAATCAACTGTCCTATGTATAACACCCCTTCTTGACAATATTGTAGCTTCTCCTTGTCTACCATGTACCCTTTTCCTGCTAAAATAGTCATCAACTGAACTGACTCCTGCCTGTACTCATCTTCTGTAGTGCTACAAATTAAAATGTCATCTACATATTGTATCACAGCACTTTTCAAATCAACATTGCCTAGGTCCATCTGGAGTACCCTTTTGAAGATTTATGGAGACTCGCAGTACCCTTGGAGCAGCCTAATATGTTTCAGTCGAGTTTGGCAGAACTTAAATTAAGTCAAGTGTGAGTCCCTAAGCAACAGGATTGAAAAAAAACACATTTTTCAAATCGATCACAGTGAAATATAGTTCTTCCACTGGGATACTGCATAGTATCCTTTCTGAGATAGTAACTAGAGGAAACTCTGCTTCTAAATCTGGTTGTTCAGTCTCATGTCTTGTATGAACCTTCACCCCCCTCCCTTTGATTTCATGATAGGATACACTGCGGTATTGCACAATGATTCTGATGGTACCAGAATATCTTGTTTCATCAGTGTTGAAATAATCTGAAATTTACCCGCATCAGGCTCTCAAAACATGGGGTACTGTCTTGCTCAAGGTAAAATTGCTCCTGGCTTCAACTTTATCTTAACTTCCCCTATTTCCTTTATAATCCAACGTCATAGGGCCTGTAGTCCATTGGGCGCTGAGCAATTTCTCCTAGCCCTCTTCAAAAAATGCTGGATGCTGCCACATTATTGCCATTTGTTGTGGGATTTCCCTTTCTCTATTCTAATCCAATATGTAATGCTCATAAAGAACACTACTTAATCATCTGGTGGGTCTTCTCTAAACATATCATCATCAGTAATGTCAATCAACCTGTACCTTTCTTTGAGTGCTATTACTCATAGTCATGGTCTACCCTCATCATCCGTTCCTTCAAGCATCGCCATTTCCCTTCGTACTATGGCTGCTTCTAAGTCTAGAGGGATAGTCTGTCCCCCCTCTTCGCCCACAGGTATCTGTGATCTGAACAAGAATGTGTCAGGTATCCTCACAGTCTTCCCCACTAACACAGGTAGCCATGTCAGTGAAATGCTTACTCCATAAAGAAAAACCTCTGGCTCTATTGGAAGGCCTTGCAGAGCCATTTCCCTTGTGAACGCCAGTGTAAATTCGAACACATTTAAGTAGTGTAATTCAGGAGTGGAACACACTATTCCTTCGTCAGTGAATGAAACCATCATGTTAAGTTTTGTCATTAAGTCTATTCGCAAAATGTTAAGTGCTGTCTGTCATGAATACAACAATGGAACAGACATGTCAGATTCTCCTATAGAGACTGGTAATACCTCAGTAAAAGGAACTCGACTCGTAACGCCAGAGAACCCTTGAGCATTAATGGCAATTCCCAACATTGGATATGTTCCCTCTCATACGCATGAACAAGCAGACCCAGTGTCTACTAGAAAAGTGTCTGCATGGGGCGTGTTATGACTGCCCTTGTGGTGGATTCATTTGCACTTGCTCTGGTTGCTGTGTCTGTTGCATGCGCCTAGCTTGTGTGCTATATGGTGGAAGATAAATTGTCTCCTCTCTTGAGAATTGGGAATTCTATACATTCCCTTGGATCCCACATACATGTGCAATGTATCCTGTCACCCCGCAAGTCCAACATACAGGGGGAGGCCGCCTGACTAGTCCACCTTGGTTGAATCCTTGTTGCTCATTCTGATTCTTATCCTGCACATTTTGAAACCCACCATGATTGTTTAGGAATCCATCCCTTCCTTTATATTTCATACCTCTGCCTCGTGTCTTGAACTCATTCCCTCCTTTGTCCATCCGGTGCTGATTATTCACCTGTGATGCACCCACTGATTGCTGCATTCCCAGTCCTTCTCTGCTGTTCAATATGGCCCCTTGTATGGCAATTTTTGGCAGCTTCTTCTGAACTCTACTTTCCTAGCCTCATCTTTCTTCTTGTTTTTCACTTGCAACTGCTGACAGATGCATGATCGTCAACCGTATTTCAGCCAATGCCACCACTTCGATTCCCGCTCGTTGCTTCAGTTGCCTCAATACTGGCTTGGGCAATCCCTGACATAAAATGTGGTAAAATACTCTTTTTCCCCATGGTTCCTGCGTTTCAAGTTGCCAACTCTCTTGAATATCCTGAATATGAGCAAAAGGGTCTTCATCTTCCTTCAGATTACGTCATAATTGGGGTCAATATTGCACCCATGTCTTAGGTGTCAAGATACTGTACCCTGTGAGCCCTCCAAACATTTGCACTACAATTATTTAAATGGTGTTACATCGTGTGCTGATTTTTGTGCCGTCACTCTTAGTGTCCCCTACAGCCAGTGTGTTTCCTCCTGTCATTTTTTCTAATTCATATATCCATTTCCTAGCACCCAATGTCAAACTGGGGAGTTTTCACCTTAAATTATCCTTATCCATCTGCAGCCATGGAATATACTGTGGTCTTGTTCCCCCTTTTTCTAATAAGGGACTCTGTATAAACCCTAACCCACAGTCGGCTCCCAATGTATGCCTATTCATGGCAGGGACAATCATCCCCGTGCGTCTCCTCGCTGGTAACATTCTTTACCTGCTTACATATTGTGTGATTCTTCCTTCTTACTATACGATCATCCTCTGGGACACTCTGGATATGCTATGGGATCTGGCGTCCTATCCTTTGGTTGCTCGAGATCAGACCATCTTACTTCCGTGTCCATCTGCAGGCTTCCCAAAGGGGCAAACGTGCACCCTCCCTCTTCTCCAAGGAAGGATTCTCTTTCCTCATCTGACATGTCTTACCCCCAACTAGTGTAACTCTCAACCCCTGTTATGCTCACCTGATATCCCCCAAGGGCGCCTGGAAGGCTCTGAGATCGGAACCCTGGATGCGTAGTTGCCCGGTGCTGAATAATGAATCTTAGTTATTTGTTGGGTGAGCTATCCGTCCTGCGTTTCTTGTGCAGGGGCACTTGACGTTTGTTGTTGAGCTGCCTGAGTTGCTTCACTGGTTCAGTACACCTGCCTTGGGCCCAGGCCTGCTGTGACCCTGAATCTGCTGGTAGGCAGGTAGGTTTGTTAATTGTAAGTCTTTGTTCTGTTTATGGTGGGAATTCTTTAATGTCTTTATCTCCTTCTTTTCAGGTGCGAAGGTCTTAATGCTGGCGTGCCGGATGGAGAGGCACATTTTCTAGGTAAGAGAAAGCACAAAGCGCAGCGCCTTTATTGTCTTTTAAAGCTAACCTGTGTTTTCTTCGTCTTCTCCTCACAGGCCTCTGTGGTGCTGCGAGTGGATGAGAGCGCGATGAAAAATAGGCCAAGTACAGCTCTGTGCGGTTGATTAATATTGAAAGCGAACCTGAATATGTCTCTTTTTCTTTGCAGATGTTGCTGTGGTGCTCCGGATGAAAGTGTGGTGTAGCGCGATGGAATTCAGGTAAGATAGATGGAATTCGATGTTTTGGAAGCGCACGTTGTAATATTGTTTTTACCTTTCTCGTTATTGCAGGTCGCAATGTTCGAACAGCAGCTTTGGTAGCAGTTCTGAGGAAGTCCTTAAGCTAGTACTCACAGGTGAGTGATGTTTCTTCTTCTGTCGGTTTCCACAGATTGCAGCCCAGTTGAGATGCTGAGTGCTGGATGGTGTTTTCTCAGGTAAAACAGAATAATCTTGTTCTTGTTCTTGCATTATTACAGGAAGATGCTGAAGACCCGGCGCTGGACACGGTGAGCGTCACGCTGCGGGTTGCAGAATAACTCGAAGCGTGTTCTGCAGTCAGGGTGTGGGTTATATAGCCCAGGTAAAGTAGTACCAGGGAAAGTAGTTCCAGGCATGCCACACAGAAAACACTAGACCGCATGGCTTGGTTCTTAGAACTAGACTGTGTGGGTGCTTCCATGTTGATTTTAAAGACCCATGTACATAAATGGGACCTAGGTTGAACAGCCCTTCCTTCCTACATATGAGCCTGGTGCCAAAGACCCTCACAGTTCTGGTGGGTGTCTGCTTGTGGCACAACTTGTGCTCCCTCAAGGTGGTCATGACATCCCATTCACGCTTATCTAAATCCAGTCCGCTTAAGGATAAGGCTCTTGCTCAAGGCTGAATGGATTTTCTTCTTTGCTTCATAATTGGAATACAAGGGACTGATCTCCCTTCCCTCGGGTTCGAGATATGCTACCTTCCTTCAATTCCTGATAGAACTTATCGATCCTGTCTACGATACTTCCTATATAAACATTTTCTTCTTCTAATGCTACTCTAGATGCCCCTGACATTTCTCCCTTTAACAGAAGAAACTCTTCTATCCTGTCCCATCGTATTGTTGGGCTTGGCTCTACTGGTTCCCCATGAATAAGGCTAATATGAAAGTCCTGCTGTCTCCTTCTTCGTTTTAACTCTTCATCTAATTATTTTTGTTTTCTCATCTCCATTTTTTTTCCTTTTTTAAAATTTGTTTTTATTGAGCATTTTCTTTAAGTACAGCAACCAATCATTTCAAACATGTACTCACAGTGTTCGTACATAACAAAAGACTAAACAAGAACTCTCCTCCCTCCCTCTCCCCTCCCCCATTGGGTTCAAATGGGTAGCAAGTGACAGTTTTGGGGGAGAGAGGGGATTTCAGTTTCATTCCTTAGCGACAATTGCTTGCAGGGCTTTGTCACCGTCATTTGTAGGACTCGAGAAAGGGGTTCCACTCCATTTCCCTACTCAGGGTGATTTTGTGAAGGGCACCAGTTATATTCTCCATCTCATAAATGTCTTTGGCGTTACGGGCAAATGCTGATTCTATTGGGAGGGCTTCCGATTTCCAGCATATACCGATGCAAGCCCTTGCTGCTAGCAGTAAAGAGTGTGTCATATGTGGTAACCTTTTCCAATGATCTTCTTGGGTTTTCGGGCAGGCCCACCACATGTGCCAGTAGTCAGCCTGACCCCACATCCTCTCCAGAATAGGGGGCTTGTTTGCTCAAACATTTTGGATAGTCTTTTAGGGTCAAATTGCCACTGGTCTAACAATTTTATTCTTCTAAGACCCTGTGTTTTGTTTCCTCTTGCTTCCAGGAGGGTCGCGTACAGCCTTGAGATGAGGCCTTTGGTGAGGAGTGACTCACTTCGATTTCTTCCCTGGGGGTGTGTTCTCTCTTGAACTTATCCTTCCATTTAGGGGCCATCAGTGTCCCTTTTATTTGTAGGAATTTAAATACTTCTAAGGGGCCGTTTTGTAAGCCCGCCTCCAAGTCTTGGATCGTTGTGCACCCATTTGGCTTTATGACTTGTCCTACCCTTTCCAACCCTGCCTCGTATCATCTGTGATAGGATGGAGGGTCACAAGTGTTGTTTCTTATTGGGGGCGCCCATATACTACTCATGGGGGATGGCCAAGTCATGAGTCCTTTCATATCTCCCCCTTGTTCCACCACAGCCGCAGTAGCATCCCCATTGCAAACAGATTGATGACACTGCTAGGGAAAGACTTCTTTGGGGTCCATAACCATTCTCCTAATGTAACTGGCCTCATACAATGGTTTTCGATGGCCACGCATTGTTTTTGTTTATCTCCTCTCAAATGTTGCACTATAGCTCTGAGTTGGGCTGCTCGGTAGTAGGTGTACATGTCCGGGAGACCCGTCCCTCCTTCCTCCTTTGCTTGTATCAGGGCTCCATAAGCTATGTGTTGCTTTTTCCTTTGCCACAGAAATTTGAGAATTATTGTTTGTACGTCCGAGAAGTGAATTCTTGTGATGGTGATTGGGAGCATCTGGTGCTGATATAGAAGTCTGGGGAGAACTACCATTTTTATGGTGTTCAATCGACCTAGCCAGGAAATTGTTAGCTTGGCCCACCTTTCTAGATCACTGGTTATTTCTGTTAGTAGAGGGGGCAGATTTTCTTCATATAATTTCTCTGTTAACCTTGTCAAATTAATTCCTAGGTATCTTAGGCTTTGGTGTGCGGTTGGTATTCCCCCTGTAGTTGTTGCACTTCAGCAGAGTGGGTCTGGTGCCTTGTAAGAGAAAAGCGTGGATTTGTCCGTGTTAACTTTGAGCCCGGCCCATTTACCAAACTCTTGAATCATTTGCAGTAATATTGGTATGTCATTCAGGGGATCTGTCAGGTACAGGAGAATATCGTCGGCAAACATTGCCAGCTTGTGTTCTGTTTCACCCCACCTTATTCCTTTGATTGTATTGTCTTTCCTGATGTTATTGCCTAGTGGCTCGATGGATAGGGCATACAGGAGCGGCGATAGCGGGCACCCCTGCCTGGTCCCCCTTGACATCTCTATCTGCCCGGAGAGCTTGTTGTTCACCACCACTCTTCTCTTTGTGGTCCAGGGCTTGTATCCCTCATATAAATAACTCCCCAAATCCCATGTTCCACAGTACATCCTATAGGAATTCCCTGTCAAGGGCCTTCTCTTAGTCCATACTGAGGAGCGCATGATTTACTTCAAGCCCCCTGGTGTGCTCCATAATGTCCACGGTTTTTCGCATGGCATCCACCCATTGTCTGCCTTTTATGAAGCCCACCTGATCCAGGTGGATCAGACGGGGCATGATATCCTTAATACCTGTGGCTAGGCTCTTGTATATATTTTGGCATCTGCATTCAACAGCGAAATTGGCCGGTATGTTTTGCAGTTAGCGGGATGCTTCCCTGCCTTGGGCAATACTAATATATCTGCTGCTCAGAATGAAGGGGCAGCTGGCCGGATTCTCGTATGTGGTTAAATAGGTTGGCGAGATGGGGGGACAGAAAAAAACCATGCCATAGCCATTTCCATGGCCCTATGGCTACTTCCACTTCGTCTGGTGTTACGGGCGAGTCTAGTAGAGATTGTTTTGTGTCTTTTAAGTGTGTTAGCCCAGACGCTTCAATGTAGTCTCTCATTTCTTTGCCCGTCCGGGTTCCCTCCTTGGTGTTAGGCAGAAACCTGTGCAGTTCCCTTAGGGACCACTGCAAAAGATTTAAGACTACAGGTGTTTGGCAGTAAACCCACTTGGTAGCAGTCTGTACCACACAGATTCACTTGGTAGCTGTGGCTGAGCAGTCAGACTTCCCTCAAGAAGAGTTAGGCAGTATGTAGAGTATACACAATAGGTACAGGGATACAGTAGCACAAGCAAACACTGACCAGAGCTTTGGTGTAAAAGTACATAATTTTTTATTTAAAGAAACACTTGTAATTTACAATAGCACAAAGAGAAGAGTAATTTCAGCACACAGTCACTATTATACATATACAACCCTCACCACTTATTAGACAAGTCTTAATGAGAAACACCACTTATTTTCAGACCGAGGTGACCGCTTAACATAAGATTAGTTATTAAAAAGGGAGGGAACAAGGCCGAGTTATGGAAGCGCACACATTCCAATACTTTTAAAAGAACCATAGTAAGGCAGAATAGGCAGAGTTCTACTGGAGAGCAAGGAAGTCAATTGCAAGGCCCATTCTTGGAGAGAGCAAGCAGAAGGGGTCCAGGTTCACACAGTGGGGTTAGGCCCAAAGAGTCTTGTAGATAGTTTGCACACAAAGAATGAAATTAAAGTCAGGCAAAGTTAGCTAGGTTGTCCCAGGCCAGCCCAGGTTAGAAAGTCGAGGCTTTACTGTCACCCCGAACGATCTGTCGCAAGGGAAGCCAGGCGGGACACAGTACCTTAAGTGTGAAGGAAGCTCCAGCGGGGGCAGTTGTTCCTGGCAGTGGGTGCAAGTCGGTGTTTCGTCCAGAGGAAGAGGAGGTCTCGCCATGGAGGAAAGTTGAAGGTCGTTGCACTGCCAGGGAAAAAACCAGCTGCGGAGTTCTTCGGTTAAAAGGTACTACCCTTCTCTTTGTGGTAGTGGTAAGCCGTGGTATTCCGGTTGCCTGGGTGCTTGGCACGGGCAAGGTGGCCACAAGATGCTTCAGGAAGGTGAAAAGAAGGCAAAACTGGTTATCCCCACCAGTCAAAGAAAGAAGACTCTCTAGACTGGAGATCTCCTCTGTCGTCGGGAAAAGTGGTGAGACGGTTCAGCAGGGCTCCACCGGTGGTGTCATCGTTGCAGGTCAGCTCAGCTTCTCCCTCCTCGGATTCTTAGGTCCTGTGGTGACTTCTGAAGTTCCAGTCCCCAAAGCCCTGCGTTTATGCAGCAAACCCCCATTCATTCAGCCTAGCTGTCAATCAAACATGCTAAGTGGTGAGCCGGCCGGCTCACCACTTGGGCCAATCACACAAGAGTGCGACTTGAGTTGCCAAAGCAACTCAGTCCAGGGTGCCTAAATCCCCTCCCACACCCCCTGTGGTACCCAGACAGAGTGGCACCACTTTTGGAGACTTCTGTGGAGAAGCCCGCCAAAAAGTGGAACAAAGGGCTCGACTTGGGTTGGAGTCACAGAAGAGAACACAAACGCCATTTTAGAATTGAGTTCTGGCAAAAAATACCAACCGGTGAATTAATATTAAATAAATAAACCGGCGGTATGTTCGAGGCTATAGGAATTAAATAATTAAAGTTGGTAGCCTCGAACAATGGGAAATCCCATAGAGATATATTCGCAGTTGAATATAAAAAGTAGTATCCACTGCCACCAGCCAAAACTCGATCAGGGGGGACGGAGACGTGCCCCCTCAAACAACAGACCCCAGGGCAATCAAATTGCCCCGACCAGTACGTCCACAATATGATGGTTTGTACTGGTTTCTGTTCATAATTTGGGACTAGTAAAGCCAATGGTGAATTTACATGCTCTGGGAGACAGTAGTCAGTCCCAGGTTATGGAGTCTATGTTGGGGGTCCCTACGACACCCCCCTGGGTTACGGCACGAAGGGTGCTGTGTAACCCACATCAAAAACACATGAAACCCTATGGAGTAAAAGACCCCATAGCCCATAAAACACATGGAAAGACAAAGGAACACCTCAAATCATGTCTAAGAGTGGGAGTAAAAGAGTCTCACTCTTAGTAGGAGAAAAAAATAAACCCCAAAAATCCAGCAAAGCTGCTGGGGGACTCACTAGGTTTGGGAAACTAGCCTATACAGAGAATTCTCCCTAACACTTGGTATAGAGGATTTTATAGTATTTGACAAATTGATTAGCTATCTCTTCTGCAGATCGTGCCCATCCCCCCTTACTGTCTGGAGCATTTCAACCCATCTTTCTGTTCTTTGCGTCCATAGTCTAGCGGCTAGCGTTTTATCCACCTTATCCCCCTTTTTGTAAAATGTTTGTTTGAAAAACTTTCGCTTTCTTATTACATCTCCCTTCCCAAGTGCTTTAGTTCTTCCCTTTTCCCTCTAAGGGTTGCTAGGTGTTCTTTGCGGTACGATCCCTGGGCATGCAGCCTCCCCTTGAGCTTTGTGATTTCCTCCCTTAGCTTCTCTTCCTGCAGCTAACATTCCCTTTTACGCTTAGCCCCTTCCCTCATTAGGTGTCCCCTCCACCCTGCCATCCCAGCCTCATACACAGTACCAATACTCACTTCCCTAGTGTTATTTATTTGGAAATATTCTCAATTCCTGGGCATAGAATTTGTCTTTCCACAAGGAGTCGTTACAGTGCCACCTAGTGTTCCAGCAGTTGAGCCTCTCAATTTCTAGGGTTGCTGTGACCATGTCATGGTCTGACCAGCCTACGGGGTGGATTACAATGTCCTGGATCCTGAATCTGTTTTCTTTGTTGACCAACAAATAGTCGGTCCTACTGAACATCTTGTGGACTTCTGATTTAAAAGTATATTCCATGTTATCTGGGTTACAGGCTCTCCAGACATCCACCAGGCCCTCCCCATTGACTGTGGCTGTGAAACTACTGATCTCCTCTCTGGGGACGCTTTTGGCCATTCCCCTTGTTTGCTGCCTGTCCATTTGGGGGTCAGCCCAGGTGTTAAAATCACCCCCTACCAGTCCCAATCCATCTCCGCTTCCCCTAATGGCGGATAGGGCTGCCTAATTAAATGGCTGTTGACGTTGATTGGGCTCATACACCCTCACAAGGATAACTTGGACGGCTTCCCATTCGCCCTAAACCACTAGAAGTCTACCGTTCATTGATGCCTCCACTATTGGGTTGCCTAGTCTGATTCGCTTGCCTAGAATGATGCCCACTACCCCTTTTTTCTGTTCACCTGATGCTCAGAATGTTTGTCCAACCCCTCTTTCCTTCAGTGGTCTTTCTTCCCCAGATTTGATCTGGTTTCCTGTACAAAGAGGATGTCCAGGGCCGCTCTTTCAAATTCCCTTACTATTAGGGATCTCTTGGTTGGGGAGTTAAGCCCTTTAACATTCTTTTTTTTTAAAACTCTTTTTTATTAGTGGTAACAAAAAGGCCAACAGCACCATTGCACAGTTCATTTCACAGATACAACAGGAATAAATGTGTTCAATGCAGTTTAACAAAACAATATTATGGTGACAGGTCATCATCAGTAATCATATTGCACAGGTAAACTGTAAACAGGCCCCAAATGTCTTTGGGTCTGCACGTCGAAGGTTGGGTCAAAACAAACTGCTCCTCTGACTCATTGACATGTGTCAATTATTGTAGGAATTGGTTCATGCTTGGTGGCAGAACACTTTTCCATTTCAATAAAATACATTTTTTTGGCAACCACAAATGAAATGTTGAATAGTCTTCTGATTTTTTCTGAGTGCTTGACTATGTCCCCAAACAGATATTTCTGGGGGGTCAAATCGGGGGGAATCTGAGTTATTTCTTCCAACATTTTTGCTACCGCCCTCCAGAACCCCCCAACCACCGGACAGTCCCAGTACATATGAAAGGAACCGGCCTGAGGAGCATTGCATTTGGGGCAGGCATCCGAGGGATCCGGTGCGAATTTAGCGATCCTGGCCGGCGTGTAATGTAATCTATTTAGAATTTTAAATTGGATCAACCTCAGGACAGATTTAAGTGAGATCTTCTTAGTTAGTGAACAGTATCTGGCCCATTTCTTCTCTTCGATGGGAACTTGTAAGTCTGCCTCCCACCGCTCCCTTATCTGATTCGCTGTGGGGGTGTGGGTCTGGACTTCAGTGTATAGCCTAGAGATTCCCAGGCCATTTTTAGCTGTCACTAGTTGTATACATGGATGTGGTGGAGGTTCGTCTGGGAAGAGAGGCCACCTTTTCTGAAATGCAGATCTCATATGGTAATATTGCAGCGTTTTCAGTGGACCATCTCCCAGCGCCCTCAGCAACAGACTCAGGTCTGAAAAAATGCCATTGACAAACATATCACCAAGCTTAATTTCACAGTTAGGGTCCCAGGATTCATGTATGCTCGTGTCATATGTAGCAGGAATTCCCAGAAAGTTCCACAGAGGTATCTCAGGGTTATAGAGGGCATCAAGTCTAAGCCTTTTGTATATAGCTTTCCATGCCCTGACTGTGCAGCTAAATGGATTGTATTCACATGTGTCTTTATAGTGTGGATCAAAAATGACTGATTG
Organism: Ambystoma mexicanum; assembly: GCF_040938575.1. Lineage (NCBI taxonomy): Eukaryota > Metazoa > Chordata > Amphibia > Caudata > Ambystomatidae > Ambystoma > Ambystoma mexicanum. Next base: position 327,080,071 of record NC_090934.1, read on the forward strand.
TATGTTTGTGGGATGTGTAGTATATTCTTCTATCCATGCATGGGGTGTGCTGTCCTCGTCATTGTACCAATATTTAGCAAATTGAGCCTGGGCCACATAATAGTAAAGCTCGAAATCAGGGGCTGATATACTTCCCGAAAAATAGGGTTCTGTCATTTTTTTCACAGCTTATCCTCGCTGTCTTGCCGTTCCAGAGAAATGTTACCGCCATGGATCTGAGTTTGGCGAAGACGGCTCTGCCAGGCCATATAGGGATGTTGACAAACAGATAAAGAAGTTTAGGTAGGATAACCATTTTAAGAATAGCGACTCGACCGGCTAAAGAGATCGGGATTCGCCCCCACATCTGGAGCTTGGCCGTTAAAGTTTGCAGGGCGCTTTCGTGGTTATCTGAATATAATGTAAGCTTATTCCTGGAGACAAGAATTCCCAGGTATCTGATATGGTCTTCAGACCACTTGAGTCCATCTGTCACTGTGGGGCACTGGGTGGCCGGTGTAAGCGGAAATATTTCCGATTTGACCTTGTTTATCGTGTACCCAGAGTAATTGCAAACTCCTGCATCTCTGCCATAATGGGTGTTATATTGAGTTCAGGTTCCTTGACATATAATAAAGTGTCATCCGCATAGAGGGATATTAGCTGGGTAGATCCCTTCATTTTGATCCCTCTATCCGCATGTCTGAGACGGACCGCGGCCGCCATTGGCTCAATGGTTAAAGCGAACAGCAAGGGCGAAAACGGCCAGCCCTGTCTGGTTCCCCTCCCCAACAGGAACATCTGGGAAATAGCTCTATTGGTCAGGACACAAGCTCCAGGCTCTGTGTACAGTAATTTCACATATCTTATGAAGTAGTGCCCCATTCCAAACGCCTCCAGCACCGCAAGGAGATAGACCACGAGACAAAATCAAACACTTTTTCAGCGTCAAGGGATATGGCCACTGCACTCCTCGCAGGATCTATTTGTGCCATTATGCCAAAGAGTCTTCAGAGGTTCAGGGCCGTAGATCGTGCAGAGATAAACCCGTTCTGATCAGAATGTACTAGGGTAAGGACTGCCGGCAGAAGCCGATTCGCCAGGACCTTTGCAAATATTTTAGCATCAGTATTTATGAGTGACAGGGGCCTGTAGGACAACACGTCCTGTGGTGGTCGCCTAGACTTATGGAGTACGGTTATAATAGCTTGTCTCATGGTTGGGGCTAACTTGCCAAGTGCCTCCTCCCACACCTGAAGCAGTATCGGGACAAGCTCCTCGTGAAATTCTTTGTAGAATTCAGCTCCCAACCCGTCCGACCCTGGCGCCCTGCCCGAAGCCAATGCTTTGACCGCTTCTACAATCTCTTCCGCAGTCACCGGTTGATCCAGCGCTAGGCATTCTTCATCGGGGAGTTTAGGGAGGGAGAGAGCCTCAAGGTATATCTTAATTTCTGGGAGTGTTTTCTTATCTTTATTTGAATATAATTCCTTGTAGAATTCCATAAATTCCCATGAATGTCTTCATCTCTGAGCAGTAGCCTCCCCTGTACAGTGTGTATACCTGTGATCTGTGTAGGTTGTCTATCATGCTTGAGTAAGTTGGAAAGAGTTCTACCAGCCTTGTTACCCTCCCCATATCTGCGTGCGCGTATAGGGGCCGCCACGTATCGGACCTACCTTATGGCGAGCTTATCAAACTCTTGAAGGTGCGTGTGTATATTGGCTAATACTACTTTGTCTTGCGTGTTTGTGTATGTTTTCTCCAGAACATCTAGTTTGCTTTCGATAGTTGACAACTAGGTTCTCACAGCCTTCAGCATACCCGTAGTTTTGGACATCAACACATCCCTTATCCAGACCTTGAAGGATTCCCACACCGTTGAGTATTTGTCAACTGATCCCACATTGTTGGATAGAAACTCTGTGATCTCAGCATGGAGTGCTTCTACTGTCCCCGGGTCTCCCAACATTCCATCCGGCATCCTCCACCTCCTAGCAGGGCATGGGGCATTCCGGAACATTAGTTCCAACAGAACCGGGGAATGATCTGACAATGTTCGAGGAAGGATTTCGCACCCCACCACCACAGCCATCAAAGACATGGAAACAAACCAATAATCAATCCTAGACTCCGAGTCATGTACCGAGGAATAAAACGTACATCTCCTGCAACCAGGATGAGTTTCACGCCATGCATCTACCAGCAAAAGTTGTGACAAAACATGTCTCAGATTTAGTACTGCCCTACTTGGGGTTCTAACCACCTTCGAGGATCTATCAAGAACCTGGTCCAAGGCCAAATTGAAATCTCCCCCCCATAACACATTCGGAACATCAAGGGACATAATTATCTGGTATACATCCATGTAAAAAGCAGGGTCATCAATGTTAGGCCCGTACGTGTTGACCAGGAGTATTTGTTGAGTAGCCACCTCCCCCCAGACCAGAGGATCAGCCTTGTGACCCCCCACCCTGAACCCAAGACCTGGATGAATAAGGGTGATCACCCCTCTGGACTGGGATGAATAGTCAGTGTAAAACCTCAGGGGACCCCACCTGGGCAATATATGGGCGTTACTCATTCCTACTGCATGGGTTTCTTGTAGCATCAGGATTTGGGGATTATGCCTGGCAACATAGTTGGAAATTTTCATGACCTTAACTTGATTATTTAATCCCCGCACATTCCACGTCAGGAGTTTAACCTTAAACCCAGTAGCTAGGCTCTGAAATGGAGCATTAGCCATTGTCAAACCCAAGGGGTTTACAGTAATCGTGCAACTTAATCGGTGCCAGCCTCGATGCCACCATAATTTTACTTTTCAACCAACAAGTCCCCTCCAACCACTTCACACATGAACATGGCTCCGTAGAGTGGCACCAACCCTCAAAAAGACGCCACCATAAGTCAATACAAGAGCTGAATTCACCAAACCCCTAACCCTGTATCATCATCACCCCCAACTTGACGATGTGTCCAACAAAACGTATGGAATATTCCGCGGGTGGCCATGTTGCTTCACATGGCCGCTGATCTGGTCCGACAACTCCACCAACCAAATCGCCTGGTACAGCTTGATCCAATACTTATCTTGAGTATAGCCTTAGAAAGGGATGACAGTCGAGTGTTTCTTAGTCTGCAGGTCTGGGTCTGTTGTTTTGTGCCAGTCTGCCCCCTCTAAGAGGAAGGGGTATGGACGTTTCAATATATTGCGTGGCTTCGGCCGGAGACTCAAAGAAATGAGCTCTTCCCGCATGCTGAATCCTCATTTTTGCCGGGAACATCAAAGCATATGGGATCTGGCGTTCTCTTAGGAGCCTCTTGACAGGCTCGTAGGATCTTCTGCTTGCCTGCACCCCTGAGGAGAAATCTGGGTAAAAGTGAATGCGACTTAACCCATATTGGAGGGTGCCCGCCTCTCTTGCCTTACGTAGGATTATATCTCTGTCCCTGTAATTGAGGGGTTGTGCGATTATAGTACGTGGTGGAGCACCTGGTTTGGGTGCTGGGGCCAATGTACGGTGTGCTCGTTCCACCAAAAAATGTTCAGAGAATGTCTCTGGTCCAGACAGGGTTTTAAGCAGTGTCTCGAGTTGTTTCTCCAATTGGCCTTTGCCAAAAGATTCCGCTACGCCCACCACACGGATATTGTTTCTCCTGGAGCGCAACTCTAAGTCCTCGCATTTGTTCTGATTTGGGTGATGTCACGGCTGTGATGTGAGATAGTGTCTTCATTAGTGCTTATCCTGCTTTCGGTTTCTGTTATACGCAAACTTTCTTTCTCCACTCTATCCTTTAAGGAGCCGATAGTGGACACTATGTCAGCTAATTTCATGTTGACTGCGCGGAAACCATTCTGTACTATTGTGGTTAAGTTGTCTAAATTCTCACTAGGCTCAGTAGTGGGGGCCTAGTTGGAGGCAGCGTGGGTGTCAGCCGACGCAGCCAGACTCTGACAGCCCGTGTAAGCATCCATTGGGCCTTTCTTCTGTTTCCCCGGAGTTTTGGCACCTTTTCCCGACTTCTGTGGGTCGCCCATGATACTGTCGGAATCGTGTTCTGAAGCAGTGCAGTATATTGTTAGCCAAATTTCTATTTGCCGTCCTCCCTTGCTCCTTATGCACTGTCTGAGCCCTGGGAGTGGATCAGATTAAGGGGCTAGAGGTGTTACCAACGATCACACAATAAGCCCCCAGTCAAAGCCTGGTGGTGTCCCCCACGTACAGTACTCCACGCTTACCGAATTCAAAGTGCTTAATAGTTCTGTGTCATTTTAAGGGGGTTTCAGAGCCGCTCCGGTCCGCAGCTGCTGTATATGTTGGGGTCTCCACCCAGCCCGGCCCCTCACGCGGGACATGCTCCGTAATCAGCAGTGCAAGCTTGTGCCCCCGGAGGTCCTGTGGCACGTACTATGGTGTGCCTGGGAGCCGGAGCAGATGATGATGATGATAGGTTATTTATAACGCGCTTAATACCCAGAGGTTTCTAAGCGCGGACCCAGGGATCGAACCTGTGTTGCTCCGTGTCGTCTTGTTTCCAAGTTGAGCACACTGCCGCTGAGCTATCCTCCTGGGACACCAGGAGCGTGTACCACCGGGATTCGCCGGTCCAACGGGACGGCAGATAATGTATATCGGCTCAGTGAGGATTGTCGCCGGATCTGCCACCCGCTGTTCCCGGAAAATAATGTGTCCTTTTTCGGCCACTCATCCGATGCCCAGCCGTGCCTCCTTACCAGACGTTCTCATCTTTGGGCCTCTTCGCGGTCCTGTATCATGGGCCCGCCGCACGCCTCGCCCCGTGTTGTAATGCAGGTTCCGCAAGGGGCTTTTTTGGAGCTCAGCGGTCGTGGCCGCCACACACCGGTGCCGGAATGGAACACAGGTCGGTTCGTCCGACTGAACCACCCGTGTCATGGCCAACCCAGACACTGCAGCGTATTACAAGCAGGGCGTAGGGCCTGGGCCGCAGTTCAGGCTCCTCCCATCAGGGGCCTTGGTCCATCAGCCGTGCAGCGGCACTCACATGGATCTCCCTGGAGCTCGGCGCAGGATATATTCAGCCGCGTGTGTCGGCCGATCTGCCTGGGGCTGTATCTCCGGCGTTCCTGGCTTCAGATTCACAGGAGTTCGACTGACCCACCAAAGATGGCTGGGCTACCTTCCCAGAACGTTTAGGATGCACAGGCAATGCTATAACGGATGATATGGCGCAGGATATCTTAGTGGAGCGGGAGCTCTGGAATCAGGTTGCCATTTCCATCGTGCGCAACAGCGCCCCCCTCAAGCCCTTTAACATTCAACGTACCCACTCTTATCATTTCCCTCCCAGGTCCTGCATCTGACAGCCCTGCCACATCTATACTGGGTCCCATTTTAGTAGCTTGTTCCCCTTCTCCCCTCTGGCAGCAAGTGCCTCGCTTTCATCTGAGCCACCCTGCTGGATTTGCTTGACCGTTTGTTTCCCGCTCCGCCCCCTTAACTTTAAACTTAACTAAACATATTAATTGAACCACAGCCATCATAGATGGCCCAGGTCCTTAGGTTGGAGATGCCATCGTGAAATTGAGGGCCACCAGGGTTTAAACTCTACCCCTCATAGGGGATGTCATCTGGAAATCCTATTTTCCTTTTTCTCCATTATTCGTGTGTCTCAATATGTGGTTATGTGTGATCTTTGGTATTTGAGTTTTAATGTCCCCCACGCTCCCGAACCCCGCACCTTTTCAAGGAGGCTTTGCTGGCAAGATCGGGTTCGGCATGAAGTACTTACTTTCTCCTCATTTTGCCCCTTCTCTTTCTGTGCAGTACTTCTCCCTTTCCAACCGTTTGAGAAGGTTGGGTTCCTTGGGGGCCGTAGGAGGCTCTGACACCATTTAGCTCCACCAAGCTTGTTAAGACCTGTTTAGCTTCCTCCAGTGTGGTAATTCTGTAGTCCTCTCCTTTGAACTCGAAGGTTAGGTCAAACGGATAACCCCATCTGTATCGAACTGTCTACTCCGTGAGCCACTGAGTGAGTGGCCTACATGCCCTCCTTTTTGCCAGTGGGAAGCTTGAGAGGTCCTGAAATATTTTTATTTTCGACTCTTGGAATTCAATGTCTTGACTCTGCTTTGCCTTGGTAAGAATTTCTGTTTTCTACTTATAACTTAGGAATTTAACCACAATTGGTGCCCCCCCTATGAGTCCTTTCAATCAACACTTTTTCCCTCCATCATCTTCGAACAAGTGGTGCACTATGTCCTGGACTTTCTTCTCGACTTGCTGTGGGGTTTCGACTTCCTTCTACTCCAAACCAAGTATTTGCAAGTTCGATCTCCTCTCCCTATTTTCCATGTCATCCAACTTGAGCGTTAGTTCTTCCTCCGTATTTCTATATCCGTCATCATGGCATTTAGCTTCATTTCGATTAGGCCACGTTGGCCTGATTGTTTTCCAAGTTTTCAACTTTTCCTTCTATGCATTCCACTTTCGCTCGTATTTCCGAGATGGACGTTTGAATGTCAAATCGTAGTGCCTTATTTTCTGCCATGATCCCGGCGATATCGCCTTTAGTGACTGCCATGCTCATTGTGACTGCATTCCTTAGGGGAGCCTTCAGGTCCCGTTGGTCGAGTCTCATATATCGTTGTAGCCTGTCAATAGCCCCTTCCGGTTGGGTACTAAGCCTGTGTTTTTCTCCTGTTGGGGTAGATGTTCTGGGGGGCTGGGGCGGTTCCCCTACTAAGTTTGTACTGATTTACAGGGTTATTCCTTCAGTGGGATGCGGTCTAAGCAGACCATAAGACTGTGGTCCCGTGGTGATCTTCCGGGGATTTTCCTAGAGTCTTTTTTTTTGTGGGTCCTTTGCAGGGAGAGGGGTGCTCCTCCTCCTTACCTCTGTATTCTATTTTCTGTGGCATTCGACTCTTCGGCCAGTGTCCCAGCCTCTGCTTCCCTCTGAGCTCTCTCTGCCGGCATCTCCTGTGTAGCACCCGCCTACAGTTCTCCCCTGCCTTGCCAGGCTCCCTGTGTTGCTCCTTGTTAACTAGTTTTAGTTTCACCCATGCTGCTTCTGGGGGGTTACTGGTTCTGCAGTGGCCCTTTACTGTTTCATTTTAACTCTGCCCCGAACGAGCCCCCGGCACATTAAGCTCTTCTTTGTTTTTATTTGATATTCGGTTGGACCCCCAGCTACGCACAGCATCTCCACCCCCTCTATGCGCAGAGGGAGACCAATAGTCTGGGTTTGCTCACCTCAGTGTTGCTCTTCCGCTGCCTTCCTCCTGAGATCCTCCATAGCAGTAGTCCTCTCTGGGGTTCCACTTCTCAGTGACCCTCTGCGTCGCGTCCACTCTGTGGGTTTTATCTCTGTGGCTGCTGCATATGTTACAGACTCAACGTATCAGCGGTTGGTTCTCTTTCAGGGCACCTCAGCTTCCCGGCCTTACCAGCTTGCGACAGCTTCTCCCTGTGTGAGTCTGGATAGGGGGGCTTCTCGGTGATCATGCCGCCCTCTCAACACCTTCCCTTGCTTCGCCTGGGAAGGGTGTTGCTCTACACAGGACCTCACCTCCATTGGACTATCACGATGGAGGTCTCCTCTGTAGTCCTTCACTGATGTGCCACACTAGACTCCGGCGCTGTGCCCATTGCAGCCTACCAGCCTCTTCCCATGGCGGTCTTCTTCAGTGCCAGTCTCCCCATCGTGCTGCCCGCGGGGGCGCTCACTTCTCCGATTCCACCTCGCAGGGTTCCCCCTTGGGGGCCTCTTTCTCCTCCTGGTTCAGCTCTCACAGTATTGGAGTGGATGGGCCACTCTGGGGCTAGAGGCGGCCTCTCCCAGCCTGTGCACTTCTTCCTCTCATCCGGGGCTCCCTCCAGTATAACCCGGATCACCATTGCCGGATGTCTACAGGAGGATCGCTCCGTGCCGGGGGACTTCCAGCGCTACACTGGGGCCCGGGGCGGGATGCTCTTGGGTGCACTCTCTCTCACCTTTCAATTCTTCAGTGGACCGCAGAGTGCTGTGTCTGCCTAGGCATTCCGTTCCTGGAGTCCACCATGTTTTGGAGCTCCGCAGGGGTATGGGCAGATCTCTGGAAACTCACTTTTCTTCTCCTTTTCCCCTATTTATCGGACAGTATCTTCTTCACTTATGTTTCCGTACCCCACTATGTTCTTTTTTTCCCACTTTACTCTTCAGGATTCGCTCTAAATCATCTCATGCTTCCCTTCGAGGTGCAGAGCCGAGCTTCTGGTAGCCATTGCCTTCTGCACCCCCTGGTGGTCTCCTCATCTCCCTTTTAATTCTTTCCTCTTCTTGTCTTCTATCTTCTCTGTTAACTTATGCTCTCCTATCCTCCTCTTCTCTTTGTCTCTGTATCCTTTTGTCCCTTAATTTCTGTGCTTCCTCATCCTCTCTCTTTCTTTCTTTTCTTTGACTATCTACCTTTACTCTCTGCCGATTGTCATATTTTCTTTGCTCCTCTGCCCACTCCTGTTTTTTCTCTTGCTCCTGCTGATACATCTGTTCTCGTCATTCCTTGCTCTTTTTTTGTGCTCATCTTCTTTCAATCTTTGTTCTCATTCTCTGTCTTTTCTATATTGTTTGTCCTTATCTTTCCTTTGTCTTACTTCCTCAATGCTTTTCCCATCTAGCTTCAGTAATATCTGTCCTCCCATCTATTTGTTCTGCATGAGTGTTACCTCATAAACTTTGTCATTTGCCCCTTTCCATCTCTTAATCTCTCTTTCTATTTCTGTCATTATGATCGACCGCTCACTCTTCTCTTCTTTACCTTTGTATGATCTTTAAGATCTCTTCTTTCCTTTTACTCTCCTCTTGACTATCATCACTGCTATAAGCAGGCAGTTCGTATATTGGATTAATATACCCCGATGCTGATTTCTTTTCCTTTAGAGGATACAACCCTATTTCTTCCATACTAGGGTCTTTCACTTTAGGTGGGGCAAGGGGAGGTGAGGGCTCAACACCTTTCTCCTTACACTGATTAAGCATCCACTCCTCAGGTGGTGGAGCTTCCTTTTCTCCCTGGTACATTTTCCAAAGCTCTAAAATAGCTAATCTTTACTCAAATGTTTCCCCTTTTACGTAAGTGTGTCGACATGTGTTGCAATACAGCTTTTGACAATGATTCCCCTTGTTGCCACGGCATGGACATCCGTGCCTTTCATCCATTCTGCACTATACTCTTTGAGCTTGGGCATGTGCTTTGGCAATATATTACATAAATGCATCAGAGGAGTGTCTGCCATTTTGACGAGTCTCAACTGACTGGCAATACTTACCAGATTTTATAAAATACTTTCACTGCTTTCAATGTTCTTAAAACAACAAATGTGAGTGTGCTCCAACAATCGCTGCTCAAGCCTCTGTCTATCTCTGGATTGGTACCAACTACTTTCCTAAATAGTACCTCTAGCTCCTTTACAACATATATCACTATTTAACACCTTACCTCAACACAAATACAAACAGACAGACTAGTCGACTTTACACATTTACAAAAAAATGCTCTGTGATCACCTTTTTGCTCCTTGCACCGAATCAATACCCTGTCACAGGATTTAGCTTGTCTCCTTATGTAAACCTGTTTACACGTAGCTCAGGGACTCCGACTGGAATGTGAGACAACATCTTCTAGACCCCCTTGGGTCAGGCTTCTGGGTGCTTTTTTATCTCTAACTCTACTCAATATTTCCCGTTATCTTTAAATTACCACAATCCCATCCCCTCCCCTTAATTTGCCATTTTCCTCTATCTTTTTCCTCAATCTACTCACCATTCGGTCTTTTGAATCGAGGCGCTCGGTATCCGATGTTGTCTCCTCCAACCGACCAATTTCGCATTCCGTCAGCAAAGCGAATGTGGAAACCAGGTAGGGATTTCGTCAAAGAGGGACCCTGCCCACTGTCTAGATTTTCTTGCACGTTTTCTATTTGCCCGCTCTTCACAGGGAACCCTGCGATCTTCCAGCTAGATGGCAGAGGATGACCTAGAGCTAACATGTCGATGTGTCTGAACCATTTTACCACTGCTACCACATGACCATATGATCCTTAATTTAGGTAGCGTGACAAGCAGGTGGATGGGAACAGAATAACTTTGTACTCCAATAATCAGACTGACTCAGGAAGAAGTCAAAGTCTTTTAACTGTTTTATTTTCAATTATCTAAAACAGGGAGTAACAACACACATCAACGGATGTGGCACAGCGTTCTCTCTCAAAGCATTTAATAAATACAGTAGTTATATAGTAAAAACGTGTCATACGTGACGTCATACTACATGGCAAATAAGAAAGACCTACGGGGGATTGTGGTTTGCTCAAGGGGAACATCTAAATATACTTTCTATAGGGACTGGGGTTGTGATTGGGTCTCTAGAGTCAGGTGGACAACCCATGCTCACCCCTAGTGCAAGTCATCTTCATCAGTTATTAGAAACAAAGTACTCTATTGACTCGCGAACCATAAGGCCCTTCATTATATGGCCCTCTACAATTGGTTGGCATGCTCATGCCCTTCTGGAACATTCAGTTTACTTAGAAGCTTGTGAGCTCAGACCAGGTGGTAGGGGGTAGACTGAACTATATCTCCCCACCCAATTAGCCCATCATCTCTCATCAACCATGCCTTTTCCCATGCAGACTGTCTTTTAACTTGGACTTGCAATGTATTCTCATCTCTGGGAATATAAGGGAGTACGGGCTCACGCTTATCAAAGTTCTGAACTGCGTGTCCAACTCTATTCTCATCCTCAGCTCACATGACAGGAGATCGCAATTCAGCCTCTTTTATAGTATTTAATTGTCTTAAATGTATAAACTTGGCACTCATGAGGTTCTTGCCTTGCACCTTAACGATCGATAATTCAGCTTCTCATGCTCACTGTTCTTTGAGTATAGGTAACCAGTTCTTGGCTGCATTCATTCTTGACACGAGGCCAGACAGCCCTTCTGGCTTCTTCCATGCTCCCAGCTAATTATTTTCTGCGACACAGTCTTCAGCCCTTTTCTTCATGGTCTGAACTTACTAAAACTGTTACACGGATGTCCAGCTTCTATTCAATGGTGGCTTCACCTGCAGTCTATTCACTACGTATAGCCAGCTTCTATAATCTTTTAGTCTACTTGAGTTGCTGCATCTGTACAATTACTAAATGGCTTGCATTTTCTACATTGCTTTTCACACATGCAATCTTCGTTTCGCACAAGAAAGTTTACTTAAGTCTTTACTTTGTTATAAGTTCCTTTAAGGTCCATGCATTCTCTTCATCAGCCAGTCTTCTCTGTGCATCATGCTTACTCTTGTGACGTCACCAACTCTTCTTTCTCTCTTTTTCATATTCCTTCGGTAATCTCCTCCAAGAGGTTATCGTCTCTTCGGAAATACATTTGATAGGGTTTTCTCACATGGATACCTTTTCTCGAAGACCCGTCTCGGAATAGTCACAACTGCTGGTGTGAAACATGGCAATATTTCAATCTTCCAGCTTAAAGGTAGAAGGTAGAAGGGGGGCTTGAATTCCTGCAGAGGCAGTTAGCTGCTACTCTACATCACATCCTTCATCCCTCTGAAGGGGTCTGTTACGCAGGGACACCTGCAGTGACTGCTGGATCCATTCACTGCCTTTCATACAGAGAGGTAGGAACTAGATTCAATCTGACACATTGCATATCAAAGGGGTAGCTCTGCTTTTCCTGTTGTCTGTTCCAGCAACCAAGCCACTTCAAGGCTTGCATCAATTACGCTCGTTCGTATTCACTGCCACCAGCTGCATTAGACAAAGGGAAAGCAGATCCATTTAGCCTTTGATTTTTAAATTAGGTGTGCCTTCCCACTTCTTGAGATGCTGTAACGCTCACCTGATTCCCACAGAGACGCTGACCCGAACTGGACTGCTACCGTTTCTTCTATCGTGAGGCACAGGGCCCGGAAGATGCTCTGGACGGGGTCTCTGAATTTGGATTGCCTGGCTTGTAGAGTAAGTTTTCTGCAGGTGGAAGAAAAGGGATTGATTACCAGCTGGGGTGGATATGTGTTCCCACCAATCTCCCGTTTCCCACTCTTCTTAACCCCCCCAACTTGGTTTCTGCGAGCTCTCACCTTAGGTATTGTAAAGATGAGCTCTCCATCCTGCTTCAGGTGCAGGGGTGCGTAGAATCCAGTTACGTCACTGGATGGGAAATAGTTGCGGACACTGTGTCCTTTCGTCTCTCCTGCGGTAGCCGTAAGTATGAGTGTCTTTTCTCCACAGGAGCCGGGGCCCATAAACCTAAAGCAGGTAAGTCTCTTGGTGAGTATTTGTTCTCCGTGCTTAGTAGTGCTCACCATGTATTCCTCTTATGCAGGTGCTGGGATGTAGCTGGCGTCGTATCCGCGGTGGAGGAAGGTAAGTGAAAGAAAAGCGACTGCTTACTTCTAATGATTGTCTTTTTCTGCTTACAGGTGCCCAGATGCTGCCGGCGACACAGCCGCTTTCGTGCGTGATGAGGCACGAAAGTAAGTGGAAGAAATGTGGCCGCTTTAGAGCGGGCACCTCTAATGACTGTCTTTTTCTGTTTTTCAGGTGCCCAGATGCTGCCGGGGTCGTGGCCGCGGTGGAGTTCGGCAAGGCCATGGATGGGTAAGGCAAGGCGGTGCGGCTGCGAGCGTTTGAGAGCGCTGCTAATCTTGTACCTTTCCTTTGCAGGATCGTTGGAGGTAGGATTGCTGAGACCGGATTCCGGTAAGTATAATTTGTAATGCTCGCCTTCTCTTTTTTTGTCTGTTTGCAGGTGTTCCGGGTGCTGGCGGGCGTGTCAGGAGCCAGGATGCAGGAGCCGACTCGGTGAGTGTCCTGCTGCTGATGCAGAATAACGCGAAGCATGTGTATTCCATCGGGCGTGGTTTAAATAGCAGAGAAGTGCTTCAGGTGTGTGTTCTTCCACCGGCCCCACCCAGGTAAGAAAAGAGTTCCTGAATAGAGGAAATAGTTCCTCCCAGCCCTGATGGCTGGGGACTTCAGCCAGACTGGATTGTTCTGGGTAAGTATGCAGCATGGTCTGCCTCAGGTAAGTCCACCCAAGCATTATTACACAGTTTATCAATATGAGCCTGGCGCCCATGGCGCCGGGACTGAAGTCCTTTATTAGCTTGGCTCCAAAGGCGCCAGAACACGGTCCAAAGGGCCCCTGTAGGGGTCTGCTGGGTCCAGAGATGTGGAAGAAGGGTCTGCTTCTGGGGGCGCTGGGCCAGTCCTGGCTCCTCGGGAGTAGTGCTCATAACAGCACCCCCCCTCAAGGCCCCTCCCAAAATTGTCTTCCCCGGGGGTTTTGGTTTATCCAGAAAGGTTCGGTGAAATTTCTTGATTAGACGAGGAGCATGGACGTTGTCATAGGGTTCCCATGACCTCTCTTGAGGCCCGTAACCCTTCCAGTCAATCAGGTAGAACAGCTTTGATCTGATGATCTTAGAGTCCAAAATGTTTTTAATCTCGAATTCAGGTTCTCCATTCACTTGAATTGGTTCTGGAGGTTTGGTTAGTCTGGTTCCAGATTGCATGGGTTTCAAAAGCGATACGTGAAAAACAGGATGTATTCGCATATGAGCTGGCAATCCTAGTTTAACGGCCACTGGGTTTATTATGGCCGTAACTGGATATGGCCCCAGATATTTGGGATTAAAAGTGCGAGGTCCTTTGAGTGATAAGTGTTGAACCCGGAGCAGGAGGGTAAGTCTGTGATAAAATCCATAGAAAGGGTGTGGCAGGGAGACGGTGGAATGTCTAATGGTTCGAGAAGACCAGCCGGTCTTTTCTTTTGACCCTTGTTTTGAGCGCACACACCACAGGACATCACAAATTCTTTTATGTCTTTTCTCCAAGAAGGCCACCAGAATTGTCTTCTCACTTTCTCTTCTGTTTTGGCAATGCCAGGGTGGCCCTCTATCAATGAATCGTGATAGCAGGAGATTACTTGCCTTTGCAAATCGGCATGTGGTAGGAATAATCGTCCTCGGAAATAAGGCAAGTCATTGTTTAAAGTGAAATCCATTCCTTTTTGTAGCCAGTTCTGCAAGTCTGTTGGGTTCAGAAATTGTTTAACTTTTGCCTCAATGTCCTCGATGGATTGTGAAGAAATCAGGCCCAAGATCCTTTGTTCAGGAATTATTGGTACATGCTCTGGGTTGACAATGGTGTCTCCCATTCCAATCCGGGAAAGAGCAGCTGCTTTGCCATTTTTGCTGCCGGGGCGGTAAGTGATCACAAAGTCAAATTCGGCAAAGAACAGGGCCCAGCGGAGCTGTCGAGAGGATTGAGCCTTGGCGGTTTTCAGATACTGTAAATTCCGATTATCGGTGATCACCGTGATGGTGTGTCTGGCCCCAAGGAGATAATGACGCCAGGCCTTAAAGGCGGATTTAATAGCTAACAGTTCCTTGTCTGTGATGGTGTAGTTAACCTCAGGTGCCGAGAATTTTCGAGACCAGAATGCCACGGGATGTAATTGGTTAGTCTCTGGGTCTCTTTGTGAGAGGACCGCTCCCATTGCTAAGCTGGATGCGTCGGTTTCGAAGATATAAGGGAGATCTGGGCGTGGGTGCTTCAGTATTGGCGCAGAAGTAAACTTGGCTTTTAGCTCTTGGAAGGCTTGTTCAGCTTCTTCAGACCACTCAAAACGTTTATTCTTTCTTAAGAGAGCCGTGATGGGTTGTACCACTCGTGAAAACTCCGGAATGAATCTGCGATAAAAATTGCCAAAGCCTAACATGCTCTGAACGCCTTTTACAGAAGTAGGTGATGGCCATTTGAGAATAGCGTCCACCTTTCGCGAGTCCATGTGGACGCCTTTGGGTGTCAGGATAAACCCCAGAAATTCGACTTCAGTGGCATGGAAAACACATTTTTCAAGTTTGGCAAATAGTTTGTGTTGGCGAAGTTTTTCAAGTACTGTTCTAACATGATTTCGGTGATCTGCTTCCGAAGAGGAGTAAACAAGAATGTCATCTATGTAGACGACAACACAGACGTCAATGAGCTCCCTGAGGACATCATTCATAAAATATTGGAAGTCGGCCGGTGCATTACATAGTCCGAAAAGGCATCACTTGGTACTCAAATAACCCATATTTAGTGCAAAACGCTGTCTTCCATTCATCGCCTTCTTTGATCCGTACCAAGTGATAAGCCCCCCGTAGGTCTAGTTTTGTATATATGCAAGCATCCTTCACCTGGTCAAGGAGTTCCGGGATCAGAGGTAAAGGGTATCTGTTTTTTACCGTTATCTGATTCAGAGCGCGGTAGTCTATACAGGTTCTGAGGTCACCTTCTTTTTTTGGCACGAAGAACAGAGCCGAGGATGCAGGGGACTTCGATGGACGAATAAAACCATTGGCCAAGTACTGGTCCAGGTACTGTCGCAGGTAAAGGTTCTCGGGCTCGGTAAGGGCGTAGATCCTGCTGCAAGGAGGAGTTGCACCGGGTAGTAGATCTATCTGTCAATCGTATGACCTGTGGGGCGGTAAGGTGTTAGCCTGTTCCTTTTGGAAAACATCTTGAAACTCTCGATACTCTAGCGGTAATTGCAAACTGTCGGCCGTTACTGACGCTAGGCCAATGTCTGATCATAGATAGCAGGTTTGTGCACACTCTGGGAACGTTATCGTCTTTGCTCGCCAATCAATCTGAGGATTGTGTTTTTCCAACCAAGGGATTCCCAGAATTATTTGAAATTGCGGAGCCTTGATCACGTCGAACACTATTACCTCCCGATGCCCGTCTTGGCCCAGTAATGCCACTTCAGTAGTGGTATGGGTTACCGGCCCGGAGGCGATCTCAGTCCCATCCACAGTGGTGATGACATCTTTAACAGCTTTTGGGCAAAGAGGTAGGTTCATACTGAAAGCCAACTCGTGGTCCACGTAATTTCCTATAGCTCCACTGTCCACGTATGCCTTAATTGCATGCAATCTTTCAGGCTGCTTCGGATTTACGAGGACCATTGGCATAATGAAGTGCGAGGTCAAAGAACTGGTTTTTAAGCTCGGCAAGCGGACCTCTACGCTTGTCGGGCAAGGTCGTTTCCCGGCTCAGACTTTTCGGAATTCTTGTCGGACGCTCCTACGGTCTTCTTAGGTGGTTTCACAGGGCAGTCTCGAAGGAAATGTCCCGAGTTCCCACAATAGAGACACAGTTGCATTTGCCGTCTTCTGTCACGTTCTTTCTGGGTTAAGGGGCCCTTTACAACCCCAATCTGCATAGGTTCCGTACCATCGACACTTTTGGAGTTGCTCTGAGTCTTAGTGAAGATTCGGGTTTCAAACCTGGATCGATCCGCCTTCCTGTTTTGAAGTCTGTGATCTAATTGGACCACCAAATCAATATAATCCGAACAGTCCTGAGGTGGATTTACGACCTGGGCCAGGACGTCTTTGAGTTCGCCGCGTAGACCTCGGTGAAATAGCGTGATTCTTTTCTCCTCGGGCCATCCAGTTTCCCCAACTAACCTATTGAAGGATGCAATGTAGGCTAAGAGATCCTGGTTGCCCTGTCGTAGGGAAAGGAGTTCATTGTCCAGGGCCTGCCCCTGGGAATGCCTTGCAAAAAGTCTTTCCATACTCGTCTGGAAGGCTTGGAAATTCCGAAGGATTGGATCATCTTGTGTAACCAGTGGAATTGACCAATCGGCGGCACTGCCGCTAAGATACGAAAGTACAAATGCTACCTTGGTCTGGTCATTCGGGAAGGCCGTGGGCCTGCAGAGAAAGTGCAATCGGTATTGATTTATGAACACTGCAAATCTTTTATGGACTCCAGCAAAACGTTCAGGTGGTGCCAGTGGCACATTTCCAGGTAGGTTGATTTGAACGGGATTGGTTGGAGTAACTGGGGTAAAATTCCCCCCTGGATTGGGCAGAGGGGTTTGCCCCGCTTGGCTCTGTAATAACTGTCTGGCAAGGTCGTCAGTTTGTTCCTTTGACACTATTAACTCTCTCCTGAGGGCGATCGTCTCCTGGAGAGCAGCATGAACTTCAGCCCTTAATTCCCCCAGTAGCTGGGCCAGTTGATCTGTATCAGAAGTTTCCATAGCGCCTGGGTGGGAGATTATTGGTAGGCTTCGCGTTCTGTAACGCTCACCTGATTAAGTGGAAGTAAGTAGAAGTGGAAGAAATGTGGCCGCTCTAGAGCGGGCACCTCTAATGACTGTCTTTTTCTGTTTTTCAGGTGCCGAGATGCTGCCGGCGTCGTGGCCGCGGTGGAGTTCGGCGAGGCCACGGATGGGTAAGACAAGGCGGCGCGGCTGCGAGCTTTTGACAGCGCTGCTAATCTTGTACCTTTGCTTTGCAGGATCGTCGGAGGTAGGATTGCTGAGGCCGGATTCCGGTAAGTATAATTTCTAATGCTTGCCTTCTCTTTTCTTGTCTGTTTGCAGGTGTTACGGGTGCTGGCGGGCGTGTCAGGAGCCAGGATTCAGGAGCCGACTCGGTGAGCGTCCTGCTGCTGATGCAGAATAACGCGAAGCATGTGTATTACATCGGGCGTGGTTTAAATAGCAGAGAAGTGCTTTAGGTGTGTGTTCTTCCACCGGCCACACCCAGGTAAGAAAAAAGTTCCTGAATAGAGGAAATAGTTCCTCCCAGCCCTGATGGCTGGGGACTTCAGCCAGACTGGATTGTTCTGGGCAAGTATGCAGCATGGTCTGCCTCAGGTAAGTCCACCCAAGCATTATTACACAGTTTATCAATATGAGCTGGCGCCTATGGCGCCGGGACTGAAGTCCTTTATGAGCCTGGCGCCAAAGGTGCCAGGACACGGTCCAAAGGGCCCCTGTAGGGGTCTGCTGGGTCCGGAGATGTGGAAGAAGGGTCTGCTTCCGGGGGCGCTGGTTCAGTCCTGGCTCCTCGGGAGTAGTGCTCATGACAGATGCTTTGATGTATGCGTAGCTGTCACATTACTGCTGAATATGACAGGGGAAGATGGTGCCTGTAGGCTGTGTCTTCCTGGAGTACAAGTTACTATGCATTTCATGCTGGAAGCAGAGGACATGTGTGTGGAATGGCCTCACCCATTTAGGGAGGCTGATCTCCCATCATTCATTTTCAATTATAAAAAAGAAAGCCGAGGTGAGCGCACACTGCCAATGCGGATGGTCAAATTGCTCACAGAAAGGACAGAACATGATACGGGTGGTCTAAGGGGATGTCTGCAGAGACAGCATTATCATCAAAGATGTGAGCAAAGCTGATAGTAGTCACTTTTTGAAATCTGGTGATCATGTTGGTAAAACAGAAATGGTCAAAACAAGGCAAAATGTAAATGCAGGTTTTGTCCATGGGGAGACCACCCCATGTCAGGAAGGCTTCCAAGGTGTGGCTCTCTGAATGAGACAGGACAGAAGTCTAAATAAAGACAACTAAGGAATCATACAGGTGTTAGGAACCTTCACTGGTGTGCCCAGTCTTGTTAATTACACGCCAATGCTTCTCTGTGAGACGGTGGAAAGGGCTTTTTCCCATTACAAGATTGTGTTGGCGTGAATTGTGCATTCATGCCATGACATCAGAAAGTCAAGATCGCACAGCGCATTTGCACTCCAGTACAACTACAAGAACCAGCGATGAACGGTAAGCAGAGTGTCACAATCTCGTCTTACTCTATGATTGCCACAACTCTGGTTTTCCCTGCTGTATTCCTTACCATTCCCTCTATTCTGCTCTACTCCTGATTTCATTGCCCTTCTTCCTTCCTGACTAGTATTCCTGTCAATTCTGCACCCTTCTCCACTTTCTCTGGTGGTCACTCGCCTGATCTCCTTTTGGCACTTCAATGCATCATAGTTTTTCCTCTGATTTGGAGACTTGTCCTCTCCAGGTAGCCCTCTGGCCTTTCTATGGTACATACAGGCAGTGGGATGGATCCCTGCAGAGACAGGTCTTACCTCTTTGACCCAAAACCTCAGAAAGCTCATAAGGTAAGGTCAGTTGCTGACAAATTGTGATGCCCCAAACCACAAAAAGAAATGGAGCTTATGCAAGAGCTGGTGGCGGCCGTCAAGGGATTTACTGTGGAGGTCAAGATTGTAAAGGCTGAGAATACTGTGCTTTGGCAAGTAATGGCCCGATGAGAAGCAACTTTTGAGGCTTCTCAATACAGGGGTTCCTCGAATTAAAAATATCATGGGGACCCTAAAGAATACAAAGAATATGTGGATGCCTGTATTGCGGTTTTGCATTCTGGAAAGCGTATGTTCCTACCAATAGATCAAAGGTGGCGCTTATGATAACTCACTTGGCTGACAGTGCCTTATCTTGGGCTATTACACTAGTATTAGCCATCAGTCCCCTTCTGGATAATTATAGGAGATTCCTCATGGCTTTTTCCAGTATTTATGACAGACCTGAACTATCATTTACCAAGCAAGATACTTTGTTGGACTTTGGTCAAGGAAACCTGAATGTTCTTACTACATCACAAACTTTAAGCACCTGGCTCAACCGGTGACTTAGTCAGTGGAAGCTCATGTTATCCTTTCCCACACAGGTCTGTTTGACAAGTTAAAAGATGAATTAGCCAGAGTCCCATGGCCTCCTTCATTTGATGACCTGGTTAAGTTGGTATTGCAGAAGAACTACCGCCTACAAGAACATAAATTTGAACAATGAAAAAAAACAGCCCAGTTCTCCCCATCCAATGGTGCCTACACTGGTCTCCACTTAAGAGGGCAACACGACAGGAGAACCCATGCAGATTGGGGCTGCCAGAGGACAACTATCTGATGAAAAACGACAATGCAGAAGAAATAAAGGCCTGTTTATGTATTGCGGATCCTCAATTCAAATGGTACAATTATGTCCTTTGGCCCTCCTCGGAAGGTGGGAAATGTCAGCTCCCACTCATAGCAGAGACCCTGCTGGTTCCTGCATATAAGGAACAATGGATTTCCATGCCACAATGTCTATCTCATTATTATTGGTGATCACAATACGCCTTGACCTGCTGCAAGTATTGACTATCCAGACCGTTGAGATGGCAGAATCAGGATTGGCTGGTGTGTTTATGGACAGACCATGGGCCCAAATGTTGGCTATTCCTATAATACAGAAAACTCAAGCTCTACCTGTGGAAGGAGTAGATGGATCACCTTTGAGCAGGGGCCCATCGTGGAAAACACAGTGGACAAGGGTCTGTCCATCCAATAACGCAGTGAACACATTTTGTTCGATCTTATAACTGCTGCCATTGTTCCTCGGTTCTGAAAAATATGTAACCACTTGTCTGGCAGGCAGGTACTGGAAATGAGGAGACCACTCACCTTGCATTGTCTACTTCAACCCTTCACACGCTGCAAGTTTCCAGTTTAGTACCGTCCAAGTACCTAAAGTATCATGACATTTTTTCTGAAGAGGTTGAAAAACCTACACCACCTCATTGAGCTGACAACTGTGCTATAGAGTTAATACCAGGATCAACTGTTCCTTTCAGTTGGATGTTCATATTATCCCCGGCAGAAAAAACAATTTTAAGGGATTACCCGGATGAAAACCTGAAGAACGGTTTATAACTGAATCTAAATCCTCAGAAGCAGCCTCTCTGTTTTTAATTTCCAAAAAGGACACCACAGAATTAAGACCCTACTTTGACTACAGGAGATTTAATTGTGTTACTGTGTAGGATAAATATCTCTTTCCACTCATTCTAGATATCTTAGAGACAGTACAATCATCCCAGATATTTACCAAGCTCGACCTGAGTGGAGCTTATCCTCTGGTAAGCATCAGATCTGGAGATGAGTGGAAAACCGCTTTCAGGACCCTTTTTGGTCATTACCAGTATCAGTTTATGCCTTTTGGATTGTTAAATGTCCTGGCTATATTTGAACATTTCTTGGACCATATTTGTTCAGATCTTTTCTGCATAGCCTTGTCGTGTATTTTGATGATGTCCTTATTTTTTTCCAAAACCCGGGAAGCACCATGTTCAACTTGTCTGTCAAGTCTTACAACATTTGCAATTCCATAAACTTAAAGCAAAATCCGAGAAATGCATATTTGATGATGATTCAGTTCCTTACCTGTGATATAGCATAGCAAACCAAGGGATTGCAATGGACTGGAGGCTATCTTACAAATGAAAGCTTCACGTTTGGTGATGGAACTACAAAGATTTTAAGGTATGACCAATGTTTACTGAAAGTTAATCTGTTAATTTTCTAAAGTAGTTCTACCTCTAACGAGTCTGCTGAAGAAAAAAACAGCTTTCTCCTTCGTCAACCCTTGTACGAGAAAGTATTCAACCTTGAATCAGAGAGTTACTAGCTATAAAACTTGCTTGTCAGGAGTGGAGACAATTACTTCTTGGAGCACACAAATCAGTGGAGATCACAACAGACTCTTGAACTACTACAGAATTATGACTGTCAAAACAGTGTGCATACCAGGTGGGCCCACTTCTTTTCTCACTACCAATTCCAGATCACCTATATCCTGGGAGCAAAGAATCAGATTGCTGACACACTATCCCAGAATGGTTTGACTAAAACAGAAGAACTGCTTTTCTATGGCAAGATGCTACCGCAAGCCACATTCATATTTGCCACTGACACATTGATACATCAACTAAAAAAGGACACATAATAAAATCCCACTGGCACTTCTTTACGTGCCAAGTTATGTTCCAAGGATTGTTTATTTATTTACAAGGAGAATGTGTACATACCTACTGTGGAACTCTGAAAAAGATCCTTGGTTTGACATCTGATTCAGTAGAAGCTGGCCACTGCGGTGTGCAGAACACCTTGGAATTACTTCAAAGATATTGTTGGTGGCCTAACATGGCTGTGGCTGTCAAGATGCATGTTGCAGTCTGCTCTATTTATGCTCAAAATAAGACACCGCGAAGGCCAACAATATGAAAGCTAACACAAGCACCCATACCTGACAAGCTCTGGCAGAAGATTCATCACAGATCTTCCAGTGTCACAAAGTCATACTACCATGATGGTAACCATAGATTCCTTTACAAAATTGTTACATTTCACACCATTGAGGAAAATACCTATGGCATGTGAAATGAGTGACATCTTTATCAGAGACATCTTCTGATTGCATGGTCTTCCCGAGACCATTACCTCAGATCAGGGGTCTCAGTATAGCTCTCGGTTTTGGTTGGCTATCTGCAAACACTTACACATAGAGAGAGCCTTGTCTTGTGGCTACCACCCAGAGACCAACGGTCAGACTAAGAGACTAAATCAGACTCTTGAACAGTATTTTAGATGCTACAGTAATATTGTGCAAGGCATTTGGACATCTCCATATGCCTTCGCAGAGTTCGCATGCAACAATGACCAACATTCAACCACAGGAAAAAGTCCATTCTTATGTTCCTACAGATGCAACCCAGGCTGGCTGAACAATATACCTTTTAGTGTGTCTACAGTTCTCTTAGTAGAGGAATGCATTCAAGAAATACAAGAAGTTTGCCATCAAACTGCACAAGCACTCCAGCAATATCAGAAGACCAGTTAACTGTATGCAGATCCCAAAAGGTCACAACACCATCATTACAAGTAAGGTGACTTGATGTGGGGTGAAAATACAGCCCCAGAGGGACTGAGATTGAGAGGCCATGCTGGGCCCCTACTATAAGAGCAAAGCTGGCTTGTGTAACACTCACTGGAAAATGCAGGCCTGTTCAAAACATTGTTTTCAATATACGTCCTAGTGAATGAAAAAAAATGGGCCTATTTCAACTTTAGTAAAATACAAAGACACTGAGTAGAAGGCGATTGTGCGTTGGAACTGTATTATTGTAACTGTGTCCAAGGGAGGTAAACATAAAGAAACATGTGGTGTGGTAGCTGCTGACTTTTTGTAAACTGCGAGAAGGCACCTTTGACAGATGTGAAACTGCAGCAGTGCACGCAGAAAGAAAAGATACATTTGAAACACAGCGTATTTGGAAGATAAAACGGAGGAATGATGCCTGACATTTAAGAAATAAAGTCAAGTTTCAGATTGCATTCATCAGGAATAAAGAGACTTAATTTTCATCATATAAAATGACAGCCGGTAAAGAGAAACACTATTTCATTTTTGTAAAAATGTACGCTGGTTTCCTATCTTAACTGTGGCCTATATGTGTGCATAGGATTAATAATGAATCTTCCTTTGTTCTAATAAAGCAGAAAAGAAAGATTGTAATTATGAACAGCAGGCTTAGGTGTAATCCAAGCTTTTACATGTTTAAACACATTGGGCCCGATTCATGGAATATTAGCCCGGTTCAAAATGACTTTGCACTGTTGAAAAGTGACTTTGCACTGCTGACACAACCCCTGATTCATGGAACTGTGCAAAGTGTATTTTTACCGGACAAAGTTTATTTTTACCGGGTGTAAAGTCATTTTGTACTGCAAAAATGACTATGGCCCTCATTCCGAGTTTGGAGGCAGCCATGGCGCTAGTAGCGCCATGGCTGTCTCCAAAACCGGGTCCGGGTCCAGTGTGGTTGAATGGGGACGTACCGGGGCATTGAAGTCCCCATTCAACCAACCATTCCCCATTCCCATTTGAGCCCCGATATTCGCGGGCCCGTAATTAGCGCCCTGGTCCCTTAGCGGGACCCGTAAAGAACATGTGGTCTGACCACACGTCTTTTGCGGTTCCCGCTAAGGGACCTCGGAATTGGGCAGTAAGGGATTACTGGCACCGGTCTCCTTACCCGTACCCGGCATCCCTTACCACCCAACTCGGAATGAGGCCCTATGTACTGACTTTCGCCCAGACTTTACAATGCAAAAATACACTTTGCATGGTTCAATGAATCAGGGTTTGTGTTGGCAGTGCAAAGTCACTTTTCAGTAGTGCAAATTCACTTTGAACTAGGAAAATGGTCTATGAATCGGACCCATTGTGTCAATTTAAATTGCTACTCTTTTAGAATTATGTATGTTGCTTGTTTTCCCCCATTGAACTGGAAGGTCTGTGCCTCTGAAACTTTGACTTCAAGACCTTTGGCTGAGGACCTCTAGGAGAAGTAGGTCTGGTTTTCGATTTAAATGCTAAGATATACAGAAAATTAGATCAGAATTGTGAGATTTGCAGATAACACAGCCAGCAGAAATGACTTTTGTCAGGTCTCCCCATTAACTTTGCATTAACTTTGAACAAAAACCTTTGAAGCCCAAGAGGGTAGGGCATGATCACATGGGCCAGAGAGATGTCCTGATCAGTTTATAGAAGAGAAATGAAACCAAATAATTTGTGGGGGCTATGTGAAACTGAGTGGCTCATGGGATGCCTTCCTGTTGACTAACATTGGGCCACCTTTTCTTAAATTAAATGAAAATTGTATGTCCCAGTGAGCTTACCCTGGACTCGGATTAAAGGGGATAAAAAGACTTTCTGGACCATGTAAAAAGGAATTTTGTGTGATGGATACAACTTGAGTTATGAGAAAAATGATAATTCCGGCCTTCTCATAATTCCGAGGGAATAGAAAGTTGTTGTGATAATAGGTTATGGAAGTAAGGTTTAAATTCGGAAGGAGCACATTTGTGACTATTTTGGCTCAGGAGAAAATCACGAGAAACAGTAGCTCTGCCCAGGAAGGGTGTGCAGAAACAAAATAGTATTTTTGCCATTAAAATATAGAACACAAATATATATATTTATATATATATATATATATATATATATATATATATATATATATATATATATATATATATATATATATATATATATATATATATATATATATATATATATATGTGCTGGCAATTATCTGAAAAATTAGGGTAGCTGCCATGTTGTTTGATTTTCAGCACCCAAAATTGTAAAACTACCTGTGTCATTTTGAAATTATGTATTTTTCCTCCTCCCTAAACCCTCCATAACCCATACCTCCCACCTTCTGGTCATATCAGTAGCCAGTGGGCATCTAGGTGGTAGGTGAAGACAATCTGTATCGTCGGAATTAAGATAATATGTAGGTGTCATCAGCCCTACATCTTGGCAATTTCCAATCTAAGAGAGGACTTGTAAGAAAACCATTAGGGAGAGAGACGAGGAAAGCTACCGAATCCATCGGGGCACCACCTTTCCAGGGGAACAAAGCTAAACCAAGGCCTACCTAGAAGGAGGGAGAAAATGACATTTGTGATGTCATCTTTGATATCATGGGTGTTAGTCTTAGCAGTGCACGGTGGTGGCACACGTTATGGTTGCTTAGCTTACCTTGGCCTCCAGGACACTAATGACAAAAATGCCTCTGTGATTAATGACACCATCACACAATCAGGTCTGACACAACGCATCAACCTACACATGCCAAAGGCAGAACTCTAGATTGGCTGGCCGACGTCAACTGTGACATCTCCTTGACCATCACACCATGCGCCTGGTCAGACCACCATCTTATCACTTTCTCCATACCTAATACTCCACAAAAAAGTGAACCGCCCAGTGCCTCTCTGCAATCTCTAGCCAGGAACAAACGTAATATAACCATTGAGAATCATAGACCACTACTACACCCTATCACATCAGCTGCCCTCACTACACCTATTCCCAATCCCACAACCTTAGTCAAACTTTACAATGACACATTGGAACTAGCCCTAAATCAGATAGCAGCACTAAATCTAAGAAAGATCAAACCAACTGCACATGTGAACAAATAGTTCTCAGCAGAACTAAAAGCACTACGCAATCTCAAGAGAACAGCTGAATCTATCCTAAGAGAATTGGAATCACCTGTGCCCCCCACCAATGACTGCCTCAAGGATAAAACTTTGTGCAACAACATCCAACAAGCACTCTCTAATAAAATAGCCCTTTTGCAAACCAAGATAGCCTCCAAAAAAGCCAATATCGCCTGTAAAGACTACGTGAACAATACACACAACGCCCCAGCTGAACTGCCCCCTCTTCCACTTCTCATCAGTCTCAGAGAATGAAGTAATCAACATAATTGCCAGTTTAAAACCATCCAATTGCCTAGGTGATTTATGTGCGGCTTCAGGTAAAAAGGATGGAGCCAAAGATCTTGCCCCCTTCATCACCACACTGATTAACTCATCTTTTAAAAACTCGGCAGTCCCTAACAACCTCAAAGAGACTTGGATCCTACTACTACTCAAAAAACCCAACCTAAACCCCAATAAACAATAGACAGAGTAGCATACCTCCAAATACAACAACATTTAGAAGATGATAACCTTCTTAGTCTGCAACAATCTGTCTTTAGACGCAGACATGGGACAGAAACAGCCCTCCTGGACCTAAAAATCAAAATGGATGAAACTAAAGACAAGGGCAACCTGGCCATCTTGCTCCTGTTAAATCTATCTGTTGGCCACCCATAGCCTCTGCTTAAACAATGACAAGACGGAACTGTTGATCGTCAGCTCACAGGCCCGTCTTAATAAACTTGGTCCCAGATACCAATCTTTCATTATTGATGGCAACATTATAAAAATTTCAAAAGAAGTCAAAACTTTGGGCGTGTATCTTGACCCTACACTTTCCCTTAAAAAACAAATCAATGACACCATCTCAGCCACAGCATACACTAACAAACTCATCAATGCCTGCAAACCCTTCTTATGTACAAAAAGCTGCCTCACATTGACCAGGGCCCTCCTATTTTAGAAACTGGACTCCTGTAACACCCTCTTCCTCGCCTCCACGAATCACAACCTGAACAGGCTACATATACTCCAAAATAATGCCCTTAGGTGCGCCCTGAATCTCCTGTGCAAGGCCCACATCTCTGCCGCCAGGAAAGAATATCACTGGCTCCCCATCCGTGAGAGAATTAAACTTTTGAGCATTAGTCATCACACACAAATGCCTCTACCTTAATAAGCAGGGGGAGATAGTTTTCCTGTGCTAGCAGCCAAAGCTTGAAATGCATTACCGATGACCATCAGAGCTGATGTTTTGTTCTGGTCATTCCGATCCAAGATAAAGGAACTACTCACAGCTCAGCAATAGACTGTCGACACCTAGCATGGCACCTGTTTTATTTGCATCTTATGCTGCCTTTGTTTCAAAGATGTGATGCACGTACTCTGTAAATAACTTATGCCTCGTCAAGGACCATCTTGTAACCCGGTCCCTTGCACTATCCAGGGTATTGTTTCATCTGCCTTCACATTGTATGTGCAACCTTCTGTAACCACTGTTGATCTGAATGATAAAGCGCCCAGTTACCCTAGGGTTCGGATGTGCTATACAAATAAACAAACTAAACCAAACTAAACTAAACCTTAACTGGCAAATTTCATGGCTAGGTTGTTATTATTGCAAAGTAACTATAACATCCCTTTCACAAAGTTTTTGCACTGAATTTGATAGTTTTTTATCAGGGCAATTGAACCATAACGCTCCTTTGGCAAAGTGTTTTCAATGAATTTGATAGGTTTTCATTAGCGCAACTTAACCATAACGTCACTTTAACAAAGCTGTTTCATTGAATTTCATACATTTTTACAAGGATACCCTTAATTTGTATAGATGTACCATTCAACATACTAAACCCCCTGGCTCCATGCTGGCTCCATGCTGATAACCACAGCGTCCATGGAATATGCAGCTGTTCCCGGACCTCCTGTAGTGTGGGGGTTGTTTCACATTATGGTACCATACAGCAAAGAAACTGAACATCTTTAAAGACCAACACATAAGTGTAACGCTTACCTCTGGTGCCCTTCAGGAGTGCCTGGTCCAGACTGGATAACCTGGTTATGATGTACACCCAAGCCTCTCCTTCCCCCACTGATCCACTGAAGAGCTAAAGCCCAGTCAACTGTGTGGTTGGGAGGGGCCCGGTAGAAATCTGAGCCTCTAGTAAGATGTGCAAGAGTATCTGGATAGAGACCTAGGTGCAAGTAAGTACAGATATTCAGTATCTGTCTCCTGACTTTCCCCTCCTCATCCCCCTTATGTCTCCTTTAGGTATGCTGGCTGGCGCACAGGTGGTTGTGCTCACCATGTTTAAAAGAAGAAGGAGGGCTGAAGGTGCCAGGTAAGCATCCAACTCAAGTTGCTTCACTGTGAGTAGTGGTCCAGGCCAGCTGCGATACACAGGATGCTGAAGGTGTAGAGGTAAGTCTTTGTGTATAGGGCTTATATGTCTTCCTAGAGGTCTAGCAGCTTGCGGTGTGGACCGCAGACTTGTTTTGTATTGTTCGTTCTTGTCTGGTGGCACGGTGCACTTTAACAAGTCACTTTCCCTCTTGCTTTTCCAGGTGCAACTCTCTTGCAATGCTGTTGCGGATTAGCCGCAGCACGGAGGATGAGTGGAGCAGCAACCCAGCAGGACGCCAGCCAGCTGACCACTTGTTCAGGTAAATACATTCTTAATGGGAAACTCGGGTGGACATTGTCATTAAACTTCAGACTCTTATTGTAGTTTTCTCTGTTTCAGGAGCTGCGGTTGCCGCAGACCTCGATCGGCAATGATTCCAAGTAAGTATTAAGACTGAGGCTGCTACGGAGCTCAGACGATGAAGTCGTCAGGTAATTATGGCTGCAGATGAGTTCAGGCATGCACCGGTAAATTACAGTCTCCATGCACATGGAAACAGGAGCAGTAAGCACTACACTGCTCTTGCAGGTAGCAGAAGAAAAGCTAAGCACACGGTGTGGTCCGGGGCGTGGTTTTATAGCCTCAGGCCACACCCTGTAAGACTAGACCACCAGGGACATTAGGCCTTCAGTTCTGCCAGGGGCCATCTTGAGTTCCACAGCAAGTTCTCCCTTGGTGGCCATGATGGTGTGGGTTAAAACAGCTCCTAATAAACGCCTGCACCAGCCAGCCAGCCACCCTGCATGTCCAGTTTCTTCCTACACTAACATAGGAGGGTGTGCCTTGTGTCCTTATGCATGTGCCTTGTGTTCTCGCTGGGATCATGACAATACGTCAATTGTAAGGAAAAATTAAATAGGTCTACACACTCTGCACTTATAAAAGCAGCAATGCAATTGCATAGAGTGTGGAACATAATGAATGCACCAAGCTGGAAAATAACCTGTGCTTTCAACAGTATTACCTCATTGCTGCATTACATACAAACTGAGGAGCAACTGTCAACAGGACAACTGCAAAGTACTTATAGCAAATCTGTACTACAAAGTGGTAAGCACACTACAATTTTTCCTATAACTGCACAGTTTGTTCTGTATACAATACTAGTAAAAATAATTTCTCTTTTTTTTTTTTTACACAGAAATGGCAAGCACCCTGGAGTGGCTTGAAGGAAATTTGCCTTGTGATGAAAAGAGTGAAGACAGTAATTCCATTAGTACACAGTGCAGTTTGAAAAGTAAGAGAAATAATTCACATAGCTTCACATGTACCTGGGACATATTGTTTTATTTAACAGTACGTAAAGGAAAGGAAGGGAATGGCCCAGTATCAGCAGCTCCTCCACAAGTCCATCGACACATAGAAAACAAAACTAATAGTGTACACAAATTAACTAGTGAGCCTAGAGGCTAAATTGGACCACTTAATAAACAGTGTTGGCGACTTAAAAGATTTTGTACAGAGACATATAATGGACAATATTAAATACCACTGCACCACGTGCACCTGTACCCCTTACCCATGTCCCAGCCAACAATTCCCACAAATTCCCTGTAAGCAAAGACGGTATGATGAGACCTCAATCCCTTCCTCCAGTGATGCCTTACCTCTGGAAAACCCCAATTCCACTGTATATGTCTCCATATCTGCAACCCCTTTGCTTTCCTAATTGTGTGTATTTATGTGTGTAAATAAAGTTCTATGTGTATACTGTTGCTGTGTGTGAGTGTGTGTTTTCTTCTTTAAAAGCCCTGTTAGTAGTCTGCGGAGCGTGTAACTGGCTTGGATGTCTGCAGTTAAAAAAAATGGAGGTGTCCTGCAGACACTGCACCGGTCCAGGAAGTCTGCATTCAAAATGGAGGTATCCGGCATGTCTGCAAAGCTGTGATGTACCTTTAATTAATTCAGGGAACCCACCCCTGTCTGCCAGACACCTGGGCGCATGCGCATCTCTCCCCCCAGGTCCTACGAACATCTTCTCTGTCTGCCATATCCGCATAGCATTGACGTTCTTTAATTGGTTTGGGGACCACATCCATGTCTGACAGAAACATGGGCGCATACGCATCTCATTCCCTGTGTCCTACGGACAACATGCCTGTCCGGCATGTCTACAAAGTTGTTGCATACTTTTAATTAGTTCAGGGACCCAACCCTGCCTGGCAGACACTTGGGGGCATGCGCATCTCCACCCCCAATTCCTACGAACATCATGCCTATATGTCATGTCCACAAATCGGTGACATACTTTAATTAGTTTGGGGACCCCATCCATGTCCAGCGGACACATGGGCACATGCGCATCTCATCCCCCGGTTTCTACGAACACTGCGTCTGTTCAGATCTGTCTGCCGCACGTGTGTCACACTTTTCATTAGTTCGGGGACACCGGCCCTGTCCTTAGGGCACCTAAATGCATGTGCACAATGAATCCCGTGCTATAGGTGTCCTGCGGACAGCCGTGCCAGTCGTGAACATCCATGATGTAACCACGTGACCACACCCATGCTGAGGCCCTTATTTGCGAACAGGGTCTGGGGCCCCAAACAGCAAAACAATACTTTTTGGGCCAATCCAAAGTGTTTTACTGTGACACTTCACTCTTGCAGAGGTCCCAGACCATGCCCCTGGCCATCAGTACACTTTTTGACACTTTTTGAGCCCAGCTGGGGGTTCGAAGTGTCTGCGGAGCGTGCAACTCTCCACAAAGCGCTCCCCAGTACCCCAATAAAAGGTCCCACCCCAGTGCTTCTCCTTATTCTGTTTTTGGATTTCAAGGACAGACACTGCTCCACATTGCTGGATTGCTGCATTACTGATCCACATTGCTGGATTGCTGGACAACTGCTCCACATTGCTTCATTTCTGGATTGCTGAGATGCTTAGTTCCTTGATTAGCTGGATTAACTGCAGAATGGCATCCACTGCTGTTGCATCTGCTGCCTCTGCCTCAGCACCACCCCCACCACCTCCACCACCACCACAACCTTCCCAAGGGCCTGGGGAGAGGAACAGGGATGATGATGTAGAGGAGGAAGAAGAGGAAGACAAGAATGAGGTAGTGAAAGTCGCCCCTGCACCTGCTGCCAGCATGAGTCTTGGATGTGGAGGCTCTTTGCCACCGTTGGAGAGAAGTCCAAGGCTAGTGCGGCCAAGGTTCGCTGCACTGAGTGCAGCATGATACTCAGTCACGGCAAACCTGGGCTGTACAGTTATTAGACTACCTCCATGCAATGACACCTCACATCCAGCCACAAAGCAGCAGTTCGGAGTGTCATCCCCTTCTAACAGGATAGTAGGTTGAGTTCCACTGCAGCATCCTCGACATCTGCTCCTGTCACCACACTGGACACTCCTGTGGGTCAGAGGATTTCTCCAACAGCGTATGGTCTGCAACAGCCAACAGCCTTGCAGGCCATACACATGGCAGTAGATCCTTACCTTTCAAAGGTTACTGTTTTCTAAGGTTAAGGTGCCCCCACCTCAATAAAGCACACCCAACATCCTCCTCTCTTCATCTGCACTTTTTATCCCTGTGGTTGGTGCCCCTTCCCTACCCTCCCTAAACTTCCCTCCCTTGTGTGTCATGTTTAAAAAATAAAAATAAATTCACAAAACAAAAAAATCAAAGCCTTTCACGGTTTAAAAATAGATGTGCCAATGAAATGGCGCAGGTCCTTCGCAGTCTCAGAAGTCCGCGGACAGCGCTGTAGTGAGCATGCAGGAGGTGCAAGGATGTAAACCATTGCATTCTTTTCGAGGATAAAGTGGTGCGTCTGAAATGAGCCTTTTTGGGGGTTTTTTTGTTCTTGGAATTTTGAAATGGCCAACACCTACTGCACACATGGTTCCTATGCTTGCAGGAACGGCTGCAAAGAATTTTGTATATTGTACAAAAAAAGGTATTTGCCAGCATCAGTAAAATGAACACCATCTCTGCAGAAAATATTGGTGCTATGAAATGTAATGTTTTCACTGTAGAAGGAAGACATACCAACATCATGCAAAAATGTACAAACAGCCTTGTTTATATTGCGCCTGTCTTTCTCCATTTGCGGACCAAATGATGAAGAGTGCAGCCACATCTGTCTCTGGGCAATGCGTGAAATAATGGCGCAAGAGTTTGGAAACATGTCCATGACTTTCCAAAGTGCCTCCTTCATCGCAAACTGCAGAGAGATTTGAGTGACATGGCCTAAAATGTTCCCTCCACAATGAACAATACTAATGGCTAGATGATGCTGCGTCACCAAAGTGGCACAAATGGGAAGCAAATCCAGCCACTTCATGTCACGCACTCCATTCCAGTGTACATCCACATCAAGGAATCCAAGATGTGCAGCCACTCCACAATGCTGTGCATACACCTTCAGGGTAACGGCAGGGATGGGCCTCAATGATGAAGGATGTAGGGCTATACTACAATGAGGAACAAGAAGAGGGGCTCCAACCAAATATACATTTCTTGGCATCATGTTACTGTTACAATGCCTATGGTGTTTTGTTAGTCCAGTTATGTTTTAAGTGCTTCGAAGAGTAAACCAAAGTATCCTTATAAAGAAAAATATTTTACTGTGGAGTCAATCCATTATCTCAAGTTACTGCTTTAATATATTAGCAGGTACTTTGTTGAATTTTTTGATTTTTTCTCTTTACACAAATTGTAATCCACAACATCAATCATACAAAGGTAGGTACAGTACAGAAAATAGCATCCAATTGCAAAATCATTGGTGGGTTAGTACTGTCTATGTGCTGAAAATTCATATCAAAACATACACGAGAATCTATAAATGAAAGGTATAAACACATGAAGAACAACAACAAAAAATCATCAATTGCCTTACAAATTAGACAATCTACCCAAGTCATTATTTGTTCGGTGTTTGTTTCCTCATGTGTTTCAAAGAAAGAGAGGTATCTAGCAGTTTTTAAGGACTGAGTGTCAAGTGGGAAGGTCCAATAGTTTAGAACGCTAGGTAGGTCACTTAGGCAAAATAGATGGACCAGCTCTCAAAAGAAGGGAGAGAAATAAATTCAGCTGAGGGCCAAAAACCATTGGTGTACGCCAGGGGGAGGAGCCCCCTTAGAGGTTGGTATGGACTATGGAGCAAACTCTAGGCTCTGTCCAAGGGCATTTCGGCTACTTTTTGGTGAGCCTTCGTCTGGGCCTCTGGATTTTGTCTCTCTAAAAGGGTCGGGTAGAGAGGGGTGACAAAGAGAAAAGAAAAAGAGAAAAGAAGTCGGAGAGACCAATAATTAGTCTCAGAAACTCATATTAGAAACAAGTTCTATATACAGTCAAATCTCCTGCCTGGCATATGACCAAGGCAGTGGATACTTGCATCTTAACAAGATTAAACTACAAAATCAGCCATGGTATGATTTGTTTGGATGGAACTGAACAAGGGCTGACCTGTAGGGTGTGTCCCGGCTGGCACAACTGGGGTTAATGAGGTGTCCTGGAGTCACGTCCTTCAGGTAGTACAAAACAAAGAGGGGCTGCTTCTGTCTGAATGTTTACAAAGCTGTGATATTTCTTTCAGTTCTTGAAGGGCCCCAGAACGTTCACTGTATGAAGGACAAACCAAACAGGGAAACTGTTTGTGAGCAAAAATGAATAACCATGTGCAAATAAAGGGGTGGATAATTTAGTACAGGACTATACCTGTGCTGCAGGCTGCAAGATTATAGCCTGGATAGTGGATTTAGATGACTGGAGTACGCACATTCTGTCTGGCTAATTTCAGGGACGTCGGGTCCATTTGGTTGGACTCGCAACTATAGAAAAAACAAAGAAAAGGGGAAGGGAGGAGGAAAACCATGGTAACCTCGGATCGATGTAAAGGTGTGTCCGATGTTAGACACACTAAAAAAGGCAAAAGGGCAGCAATGCAAACGCGTGCTGCTTACCTCGATCTATTTAGTGCCTGTTCGGCAAGCGCAACGTTTCGGGCTGGGAAGGTGCAGAGATGGCATGAACATTCTGCACAGCATTCCGAAGGTCACAATGGCAACGCGCGAGAGGTCCCTCCCGTTGCCATAGGTGCAATAGCGAAACAAAGCTGTGTGAGGGGCTGCAATTACTTGCCCAAAACATCTGCTGAGCTGATCAAGCGAAGACGTGCAAGAATGGTCAGCATGTCGTTGTTGCCATGTGCAAATGGTGTAGGAAGGTAAAGGTACCATTACAAGTTATGTACATGGAAATCAGTGCCCTGCAGTTCGTGTCTAATGGAACAGTGAA
The DNA here is from genome assembly GCF_040938575.1 of Ambystoma mexicanum. NCBI lineage: Eukaryota > Metazoa > Chordata > Amphibia > Caudata > Ambystomatidae > Ambystoma > Ambystoma mexicanum. Next base: position 327,114,381 of record NC_090934.1, read on the forward strand.
AAAATCCTACTGGTAACACTGGGCCAGAGCAAAGTAAGGTGGGAGTAGGGGGCGATAAGTATTCATACCCATCTGGTGGACCATAGACAGCAGAAAAACAATATGTCACGGTAAGACTGATGGTTGCAATATACGGTAACCTAATGCCGTGTCATGGGAGGTAGAATTGATGGACCACCTTCCAGAGATATTCTGGGTGCTATGTGGGACCCAGCGGGTAGAGGGTGTTTGTGATGTAAACACCGTCGGGACACGGGACCCGCCATGGTTGTTAATTAGGTACAAGGTGGAAGACACTGAATGGGAGGGAGAGGGCAGACAGAAATGTCGGAAATGCCTCATGGAAGGCCCAAGTTCGCTAGCCTGCAACCATTGTATCCACAAGTCCCCCAAAATCCACACACTATGCCTCCTGAAACACACAGCCATAGCCATTACCATCTTCACTCCTCTCAGTAAACAGACCTTCTGCCACAGTCTCTCCTTGCACACCACATCCAGTAAACCTTATTGACCAATACCCAGGCCTCCTCAGTCCCATTTCTATGTCTGCCATCCTCAAAAGCTCTGGATGTGGCACGTGCGATCCGCAAACTAATGTGGTGTCTGCTGACATATTGTGCAATTCACAGGGGTGTGGAAAGAAATGTTAACCAGGGTAGGAGGTTTCCTCTTTAGTGTTGGCCTCTTTAGTGGTGGCTCTGACTGGTGGCTTTTTGGGGGGGGGCATTCTCTTATTTTCCTCCTGCCTTACATCAACCTCTGCAAAGCATCCCTTAGATTCCGAAAGAAACAAGCATTTCCAAGAATGGACAACACAACACCATCTGTGGTAAAATAGTGCACACTAAGGGAGTCAATGTTGTAGTTGGAGAAAATAGACATCTCAGCACAGTGCAAAACTATACCCATGCCTCTATTAACAATGCACATTCCAACATTTTTCTGGGGATTGAAGACATTGGGGTTATTCCTTTGTGCTTTTGGTAAAATTTCAGAAAAAAAAACACCTTTGCACTTGGGAAAAGCAGCATGAGTTCCTCCACCAACAACTTCAATACAGGAATCAAACTTGGGGCACTGATGTACCCAAATGCTCTCCTCCAAAGAGCCCCACCAAAACATCAGGACTATTAAAACGACTGTCAAAAGTAGCCACACACATTGCGGCCAGGTACACTGCACCATAAAGCCTCCAGGCCTGGAAAACTAAGATCTGCCGAAACTTGCCTTTGCATACCTCTCCAAATCACAAAGGAATCTCCAATTATCATACAATAACTCCATCCATCTTCACTGCACAACCAACACAGTAATGACAAATAGTATTACCCTCCCTTCCTGTAAAGCACACCCTTAACACCTGATTGGCTAATCCCCACAGCACACTCCCATTTCCATGCCAGGCATTCTGAAAAGCCCTGCATGTAGAATGTGTGATCCGCGAACTACAGCGTTATCTGTGGACCCCATAACACAGGGGCAGCCCTTCTTCCCTTTCCACTTCGCGCATTTAGCACTCTCTCATTGGCTACTGGTAAGCAGTCCCACATCCAAACACCAATCACATCCATGATCTCTACATCTAACTCTAGCAAGTCTGTACAACACTGCAGATGTACTGTTTAACATTCAGAGCACAGGTCTCCTATGATTCCCAAACACCTCCTTCCAAAAGTACTGTGCAACTCTCCAACATTTCTATTTCCAGATTCATCCACATCTACAACCATCAAAACAAACTACACGTATGCATAGGTTTTGTAATGCACATAGAAATTGAAAACTGCATGTCTGCTACCAAAGCATAGCAAGTACATAGATTGCATGCATCGGAACAGGGTGCCTGCCACTTCCCCTGCATACCCTTTCAAATAATCATACTGTCATTGGGACCATTTCCTCACATCAACTGACATTTACATACAATGATGTTTTCTTTCACAGTTTTCCTCTACTTCCCACTAGCACAACAGCGGCAAACCACATATTTCACTTTCAACACCACTGCCTGTGATGTTTGTATACAAAACCACATTGGGAACATTTGCACAGCACATGCAAGTGGCAGAATATATGTGAAATGCCCAGAATGGACACAAAAAAGGGAAACTGCATGTATATTAGGAAAGCATGCCAAGCACATGCATTGCACAATATACAAAATGCACCATTGTGAGGAAAGCTTACAAATGCATGTGTACATTGGAAACAGTGCTATCTGTAAATTTGGATACATAAATGTAACAACTGAAAATAATTTCTGCACTCATGTAGGGAGCATCTATGTGTGAGAAACTAAACACGATTCCACACATATTAACATTTTCCTTTCCAATCTCTACATCATTCTCCCTATTTCTCACTCTACTATGACTTCTACTAATTAATTTCCAAAACAAATAGTGCAAAAAAAACCTCACATACTTCAAAACTGCAACCCTGGCCCACAAACCAACAATGCTAATACTCCCAAGTCCCCACTCATGTGCAGTGCTGTACAATTGCACATGCACACTAACTCTTCCTGCCAACAAATCCTCCTACAGTCTAAAACAAGGTGTTCTCTTACTGCTATTACTGTACCACTAACACATATACCCACTAACGTACTACTTACACTAACTAATGACCATCCACCTCTAGCAGAGTTTGTACAAAAAGTTCAGCCAAAACAGCTAATACTGTCACTAAGCAAAATGGAACCAAGTAGCAGGAAAAAAGGGTGACTTCTCGTTCAAAATATCAAACTAAAACTAAATGTATTAAGGAGAATGCAACTACAAGTAGTGCTAACACTACATCTACCAACGGTAACATAGCCACAAGTAAGCATTACAAAAAATTTATTTTACAAAAAACTTTCCACCATAGAATCCTTCAGAACCTTATAAAAACAGGGGAAAAATCACGCCCCACCCTTAAAAACCTACCACAGAAAAGTGATCCTGGAAGCTCACATAGACAGTGCAATGCAAAAGTAAATTATTTATATTAATGTTAATCAGAATGAAACCACTAACAAAATTAATTTGTAAACTACAGAAAGTACTCCACAACAGATGCAATATCAGCATAGATACCTTTGTAAACGTCTGTGCAGGTGAGTGGATTCACACCACCAGCACAGAGTCATATTTCAATGAAGAGGCATACAATCAAGAGCAAACAACCCAATTGCCATACATAGAAGTGGACGAGTGTATGAAAAAAACAATACCATTATGGGAGAAGAAACACTGATTGCAAGAATATCCCCAGCAAACTTACAATCAACTCTCCATTCCACAAAACCAATCTGGCCTGTCTACAAATGTCTGTGCACCTTAATGTGTAACGCACGAAAACAATCATTCAAATCTTTGCAGCAGTTCCTCAATCAGTATGTGAAAGCCAAAGACAAATTCAAAATCAAAAAATTACAAACTATGGACTCCTGTCCAGTGCACAAATACACAGGACTACAAGGATATTTATTAGCATGCATTTCTGGAACCTGCTTGCAAAAGCACCTTCCACCACATCAAAATATTAGAAACATACCATTCTATTGTACAAAATCTCGTTCAGAAATTGTACTATGCAAAAAGTCCTGCTTTAGCACTGCAGCATTTAAATAACATTCTCCTACATGGTACAGCCAAAGAACTGCTAGAAGAAATAGACCACATCCAAAGCAAATATTTTGGAACTGAAGAGCACTTACAAAATCCAATATCTTTAGGAGAGAATAACAACAACCTTGCAGATGCCAACCTTCTATTACACATGTACAAAAAATAAATAGCAAAGTTTAAAGTACATCTGCTGAAGTACCAAACCAAGTATGTGTGTGTTGCCACATAACCTTTTATACAAAGATATAACATGCAAAATAGAAGACAATGAGGAATCCCAATGGTTCCAATTAGCTCTCTATGTTATAGCAGAAAACAAATATGAAATTACTAACTCCTCAATACTTTCACATACTGCACTGGAAAACTTGACAAAAATGCCAAATGCCTTCACGGCTATCACTAATAACTTGGAACATTGTAATCCAAACAGTGCACCTGTGTCAAGCAATAATACACTTTCAACTAAAAACAGCTAAGTTGCCTCCTTCTGAATTACTGAAAGGCATTCCTAGAAAAGTAGTTTATTTGCCATTGGGTCTTAAAGAAAATGTAGACACTCTAGTTGTGCAATAGCCAATAGATCAATCTTTGATTATCCTAGTGAATGGTGTACCTACAAAAGACAAAAGAAATTTCCAGCAACCAGTAGACTTGAACAAAGTTAGAGACGCCCTCCAGTATCTTAAAGAGAACAATGCATATTACAAAGAAATCAACATTGAAAAAAACCTGAGAGAAACCAGTGAACTAATTCAGGATTCATCATCAACTAGCCAATTTGAACTTCCTATATATATCCTACTAGAGCCTCCAATATTTTAGACCAGTTTACAATTCACCCACTGCACTCCAAAGACACCATATACAATGCACTAGAAACATATCAAATGCGGCAAGCCAAAGGATCTCCAATAAGCATATGGGAAAAAAGTGTTGAAGCACAAACCTTTCCTTTACTTTTTCCTATTGGAAAAGATGGAAGGTACAATGAAAGATGCATACAAATAAGTGCACCAGCATACCACTCTTTACAAATGTATTCTGAAGAGCCCAGATTAATACAACATATTGAATACATTTTCCACCTCCTCTTTGAAAGTGAACTAGCAACTCTATGGTACAGAGTTGAACACACATTGAAAACCGTTTCCAATTTTCTAAACATGTCTGCTACGCAGCTACTTCAAAAGGTGCAAGAGAGAGATGATGTTTTATAGTCAAGTATTACAAATCTCTTGGCAAACATGTGTGGTATAAAGGAATAGTGGTTCCGACCTCACGCAGATGTACTCTGTATGTTACACAACCTTGGCCCACCCACATGGTTTGTCACTTTAGGTTGTGGAGAGTATGCATTGGAAGACTTACACGATTTCCTATGCATAGCAAACCAAAACAAAGCAGTGATAGACATGGAAACACCAGGAGAACGCTGCTCTCTTGACACTGTAAATGTGTCAAAGTACTTCCATCATCGCTTTATTGCCATGCTGCAATTCATTTGTAATGAAACAATTCCACCCCTCGGAGAAGTGGAACACCTCTTTTGGAGAAAAGAACATCAATCCAGAGGAGCACCACACACACATGATTTTGTGGATTAAAGATGCTCCTAAATTTGGTCAGGACAGTGATGTAACTGTTTTGAATTTCATTCACAAATATGTCACTTGCAAAATCCCTTCAGAAAGTGAACATAGTGACCTACATGCACACATTTTGCGGTTTCAAAGATGCAAGTGTGGCAACCATAGTTGGTGCAAATATAAAAACAAAGGCAAATACTACACCAAATGCCACTTAGGTTTCCCTAGACCAGTTTCAGCAAAAGGTCAATTAAACAGCTTGATGTCTTCTGTTAGAACAGTGGGAAAGGCAAATCGCCTAAGAACACATACTGCATAATAAGAACCGAAGCATCAACGTACATCGATGATTTCAATACAGTCAATACCCACCTATGGAATGCAAACATTGACGTGCAATACATTGCAGACAATTCCAATGCAGTTGCACGATATGTCACAGCCTACTTAACCAACGTTGACATATTATCTGACCAAAAACTGCCACAAAGATTATACAGCTTTGGCATAAAAATGTTCTCCCATAGAGAATTTGGTTGCTACGAAGCCACAGACCATTTAACCGGCACAGCCTTGTATGTGAAATCTGAAAACATAGTATGGCTTAGTCTTGGTCCTGCTGCATCCAGAAAGAGAGGTCTCAATACCAAGACATAGAAACAATAGCCAAGAATGATCCCAACAGCCAGGACATTTTGTAAATCAACTTATTGAACACATACTACTTAAACAGGAATACTGCTTTGGAAACCATGTGCCTATACCACATAGCCCAACACTTCCCATACAAAAATAATATAAAACCGGATGAGAAAAAAGATAAATAAATAATTAAAATTGTGAGGGCAGCCTGGTTAAACTTGCCAAATGCAGCCTGATTAATCATATGAAGAAATCATTAAAAACTCCTCAACATAGAGATCTTAACTACATGTCTCTACTGCAACTTTTTAAACCATGGAGAAAAGCAGATTTATTGGACACCCATGCCTCCTATGAAGATGCTTTCAATGCAAGTGAAAGCACTATAACAGATATGCAATTTACCCAGTACAAAAACATGTTGGACAATGAACGTCAACAAGAAGAAGAACTAAATGTAGACACTCCTGAGAGCAGTCAACCTTCTCTTGCAGGAAGCCAAGGACCACTTGGACAGCCACTCATAGCAAATGAGGCAGAATTAGCCATGACTGAAGTAGAAAACAGCATGTGTCACTATGAGCAATCGGAAGAAAACTTTGATCTACTGAAATCACAACTGAACAATGAGCAGCACAGCATTTCCATAGAAGTAACTAAAGAAATTGAACAAGGTGCACAGCACGAAACTAAAATTTGTACCTGTCAAAACTATAAACCTGTACTTCTTTATGTAAGTAGTCAAGCTGGTTAGGGCAAAACATTCTTAATAAAAATCAACAGCAAGGTCCTCCAACAATTGACAAACAACAAGCTTTCAGCTCTTGTAACTGACCCCACAGATTTAGTTGCCCACAAAATAGGTGGTGTTACTTTACTCCTTCCAGTAGAACACCAAAACAAATTAGACTACTACAAACTTTCAGCAGAAGCTGCTATGGAGCTACGCAGAGTTTTGAAACAAATGAAAATGCTCGTAATAGATAAGGTGATGAGCATGGGCTCCAACCTAATGTTGGTTTTAATTCACCTCATATTGCAAGAGGTCCTTAAAACAGACTATGAAGAACTCTTTGGAGAAAAACACGTTATTGCTTTCAGAGATCTTTTTCAATTACCACCAGTGAAAGATGAACCTATGTTTAAAACCTTACGACACAAACACAGGAAATGCAAATCTCTGGAAACATTTCCAATACAGAGAACTAACTGAAAACATGTGTCAGTCTGCAGACATCACCTACACTAACATTTTGAAAAGCATTTGGATTAGTGTGCTTTCTAAGGAAGCACAGTCTACCTTAACTAGCAGACGGATCCTTGAGCTATACGGGCATAACATATGTGCTGCTGATGTCATGGAACAATTAGCACACAAAAATGTAAACTGTATGTCCTTAATGCCAACCCTAGCAAGCTATGCACAATTCAAAGAAATAATTTTGAAAAAAGGAATGTAACCAATAGTGTAAATTTACTCCACAGACAAACTGTAAGTGTACAGAATTGATATTAATATTGATATTTTATTCATATTGTGCTTGTACACAGGTGTTTCAGAGCACGTCAATGCAAGGGGGGAACAGGGGAGAACAAAACAACGATCTTACTAGGCCCAGTGACATTGAGAATGCACAAGTGCATGTGTCAACAAGCCACAGCACGACTAATTACCTTTGAAAACTCTATCACCAACACAGCTGGTCTGGAGAAAATGTTCACATTGTGTTTAAACTGTAGAGGAATGCTGAAGTGTAACCTTGACGTGGAACAAGGTTTAGTTAATGGAGCACTTGGTACAGTTGTTGGCATCCAGACATACCCAAATGACAACAGCATTCAGTTTGTCAACTTCCACTTTGACAAACTTCCAGAAGTTAAAAGATAGGATGCTAAACAGCCTGATTCCTTCTTTTCAAAGACATGTGTGTACGCAGAGAACAGTTTTTTCTTTCTCTTGCATACGCAGTCACTATTCATAAATCACGGGTCTAACCCTAGATCGAACACTGATTGGCATTGGTAGCACAGTCTTTAAAGAAGGCATTAGTTACGTAGCACTATTACGCCTACGTACATTTTCTAGTCAATTCTGATGCACGCAAGGTCAAGGCTGACATTCCTTGCATGGTAGAGTACAACAGACTACATGCACTCTACACACCCTATCTCAAAATGTTCCCTGTTTCTCAAAAAGGCAAACTTTGAAAAAGAAAACTAGTGCAAACACTACTTATACATGATCTCCCAACAGTACCACCAAAGAAATTGAAAGGAACTGGTACTCCATCAATAACCACAACCACAGAGGGATGTACTGAAAAGGTGAATGCATAGCCAACTGCACAAACAAAGAGAACTACCTCTTCAGAAAAAGCATGTGGACTTCCATCAAATGACTCAGACACAGAACTGTCTGGTTCATTCAAATGTTCCAACACAACTGGTGTAAATTGCTATGCAAATGTAGCAATCAATGTTCGATTCCAATTGCCACAATTGTTGAAAACATTTACTTAAATGGCGCAGTCCAGTTGTGTTTGCAAATGCTACTCCTTCATAGAAATGCAACAAACAATTCTGACAACACTTATAGTGTCTCAGGAAAAAGGCAGGAATGGACTACTGTGCGGGAATGGTAAGATTTACTATAAACACACAAGAAGATCCACAAGAATTTCTAATGTACTTACTGTAAGTACTGGAAAGCAAAAGCATACCTATAAATGAAATCCTCCAGGTTTCATACATGTGGAAGCGTGCATGCACTCTCCGAATCCATGTGGTGCAGGAACAAGTCCCTAACAAGTGCTTTGTGTATGTATCTATAACTAACTGTGAATCCATGCCATTTCAATAGCTGGTACAAAATGCAAACCATAGCATATTATATACTACTTGCAATTCAACATGAAACATATAGGCAATGCAGACTACATCCTTCTCCTGTATTTTACCAGCATTTAGAGCACAAACAGCAACAAACAGATAAAATGTATCATCGGGTATCAACAAGACTCAAAACCTCTTTGGTTATGTTCAGGACACTTTGGATAAATGTATTTCACAACATAGTGTCCTTATTGCAAAATGTGATGTCTAAAAACACAATTCACAACATAATTTCCACAGATACAAAAAATGATTCATGGGGTAGTCTACAAACCACAGACTGGCATGTCTGTTATGAAATCTAATATTAAATTCTACAACAACATAAGAAAGATTTTTAGAAGTAAGCCTTAGTTGTTTAGCCACCTTTTTGAAGAGCATTTGAAGAGCATAGAGACAATTGAGGGCTTACACAATGTGATTTCTTATTTGAACAAGACCTTTGACATCAATAGTCTCTACTTTATTACACGGTTTGTCTGTTTTTACACAGAGCACAATACCTATGTGATTAATTTGAACCCCTATCTCTTCATTGCTTTTCTATGTCTCTTCGAAGTACTTAACGTCTGTTACTTTCACAGATATTTTTGTTCGAATTGGATGTTTTTCAAGATAAAATGTTGACACACCGTATTTTGGCCTATAATAGCAGGATATACCCCATCCTTAAATAGGTTTTCCCAATGTGTTTCGAGAGGCCTTCGTCAGGACAGATGATGAATACTTAGATAGATCTTTAATCTTCTAACCCTTTACTTGAAGTACTCTAAAAATATTAAAACAGACAGGACAATGAGTCAATTAAACTAATTGCAGTGATTGAGAAATACCGTTGGTCACTGATGGGTCTGATCGAGAAGCTTTGCCGGTATTCCGAAGAAACACGCAAGGGATGTGTTTCGCTTTGCAGCACTCGGCATCCTGACTGTGTGGAAAGGTATCAGCTGATATGAGGTGTCAACATCGACAAAAGAACAATGATTCTATAACAGTAAGAACTCAGAGGTTTTGAGTGTTCTTGATACCTGATGATACATGTTATCTGTTTGTTACTATTTGTGGTCTAAATACTGGTAAAATACAGGAGAAGGAGGTAGTCTGTGTTTCCCGTATGTTTCATGTGGCTTTCACCCTATTATAACACAGACTACTCAACAACAAAAAATTCTGGGTGTGACCTGCCGTATAAAAATACTTGAAATTCAGAAAATAGCTCCAGCTTACACATAGAATCACATAACCAATACGTAATGGTAATGCTGTTACGATACAATGCAGATGGTACCAAAAACAACTGCAAGCTTACTATCTTTACACACTGGCAAGTATCACTTTGTAAGAAAACCTACACAAGTGTAGGCATGATCTACCACACGGGTGCCTCAACCAGTGCAGGTCACTATACTGCATACATTAAACACAAATGTGAGTGGTTTGAATGCAATGATACTTCCATTACTCTGAAGCAGAGATTACCAGCAAATCTTGCAAATGCCTACTTAATATTCCTGAAGCCAAAATGTACTCACTGTTCTACAAAAGTAGCATAGCCGACTGCCCAATACCAACCATCACAAACGAAAAATAACCTTCTACCCTGTGAAACTGGAACAATTTAGTGTACACCAACTGGCCCAGGAAGACATCAGTTGCGCTGCTGTACAGTTTTTTCTCCAATGACCCAATGATTATAATCACAGAAACAACAACTATACAAAGGACACACTAATTCTGTTCCCCACATAGTACTAACAAAGAAATGTACTGACTATGAGGGTCTACAAATTGTCCTCAACGACCAACTGGTAGAATAAGGCAACAGCTGTCTAGCAATGCCCATGCCAATGCAAGTAATACACAACTACATGTAACTACACCCATAGTACTGCAAAGGCACTTCACAATAGTGAAAAATGTAAATCCACCAACAAGAATGAATGTGCTTGAAGTCATACCCTGCAAAACTGAGAAACTGTAAACAGTTAGAATACGCCAATTGGTATCTAACTGCAACCATATAACAGCCCACTGAAGGTATGCCGGTTGAAGTCGCGACTAAACAGTCCGCGTAAAATGAGTGGAAATAGGTATGTCATTGTATAAAAGATTCAAACTAATGGCTCTTTCTATGTCACTGAAAGACATATTGAATAATACATGAAAAAGAATAAAATGTTTGCTAGAAGAAATAGAGCAACTCTGATGTAAAATGAAGAATAAGTCACCTATTCTTGTTGCACCAAGTGTCTAACACTAGTGCATTGTTTGTTGACTATATGATACCCATCTAACTAGATAGAGAGGTTAAACATAGGCTCTCTGCCATTATTACATGTATAATACTGAAAATAATGAAAGGCTCTGTTTGTTTGTTGGGAGATCTGATATATTGATACAGATCTCTTTGTTGTTTTTATAGATACATCGAGACATTGCACAATTGAATGTGTGACATTCTGTATCTTTGAATATTGTGTCCTGAAGAAAGCCTTACATATACGACCAATCAATAAAAAAAGAAGGAAAAGTCTCTAAGGCTGGAAACGGATTTATGCACGTCGACACAAGAAAAATGGGGATTGTTTAGCATTACAAGAATAGGCTATTTCAAAGTCACCCATGTGTTACTAACACCACATTTTTTGTTACAAAATATTATGTGAATGAACACAAGATCTAAATTGTAGATTATTTGTCTCTTTTATTTGCTTTTTATGAATAATGAGTTTTGCAAATGTGACCAAATGGTCTGTTTTACTATAAAATATAATAAATATATGAGATATTTTTTCTAAAATTGAGCCTTCCATCTGTTTATATTTGCTAAAAGATTGATGGTTTGTGAATACATGGATTTGGTGTGAGATCCAGTTGTGTTACCTCCGGTGAGGATTTCGAAAGGTAGCTTGTTGTTAAGCCCTTTTCTGGTTCTCTCTGTATCTAGTCCTTTTTCAACAAGCCCCTACCCAAAAAAGAGGACTCATGCTGTAAAAGCATGCTCATTGTTTTCTATAAAAAAATGCATCCATAATACTACTATATTACTTTGCATTACTACACAATTTGAAATCCACCAGCATAAATGAAAGTTCTTCTGAGGAAAACCTTCAACAGTTATTAAGTATAAAAAAAAAACAGAATACACCAACTGGTACCTCACTGTACACACAGTAGTACAATATTACTTCCAGCGGGCAAACTGCCAAAATCAACCTTCAGCAATCAAAGTGCTACAAACATAACCTTAACAACTTTCAAACTAGCAGCAGTTAGAATACACCAACAGGTATGTAACTGCCCACACAATCCTGCAATATTAGTTTGCAAAACTACAGTACTTAGAAAACACCAATAGCAAGCAAATGCATAAACAAATACTGCTAAAAAGAGGAAACAGATAAACAGTTAGAATATGCCAACTGGTATCTAACTGCAACCATAGTACCACCACTTCCAAAACGAAAATCATACAACATTTCAATTCCTCCTACTGCAACATTGCTTATAACCAGAAGACCACATAGATATGCACCTTAAACATTCCTGTAAGGAGTGCACACTAATGAAATAGAGTGTGCCACATAACAACAAATGATCATAGAAGTTTTAATCCTGCATGGATGTTTTCCCACAGACCCAATGATTATGCAAACACAAGAACAGAGAACATTGCACAGTACACTTCTTTAAAGCATAGTACTTGTGAAGTACTAATTATGAGGGTCCACAAAGTAAACAAATGTCTGCAATGGAATGCAATACAACATTATGAAGTACCAACCTTAACATGTTATGTTTTCTTTTATAACAGACAATGAAACTAAGATGTCTCCTGCATTTCCACATGCACAATATTCAACTCTGCTATTGCCACTGCAACAGTATTCTGCAGTGTGTTCAAACATGGTGTACAGTGCTTCAACAATACATACAGTGAGTATACGATTATTGGAGTCATGCTGCTTTGTAATCTGCAAATTGCATTTTGAGCTGTAAGCGTGAGAAAAGTTTTTTTCCCATTCAGTCTATGGAAATAAAAAAGATTTTGGGATCCCCCTACAACTTTGTCCCCCCTTGCCGAAACCTTACCAAAATTACCAAAAAGAATCCCCATATACTTTTTCTGCAACATTTGATGAGGATTTGTCCAATGGGAGCGAAGTTATAAGCCACCCAAAAAGGGCTCTTCTTATGAGTTCAGCAACTTAACCATAACTACACGCCCGCTACTGCAGGCCGTGTAATATGCAACAGTAAAATATATTCATCACGTGTGATATACATACATATATATATCTCACGGGATATATATATTTGTGTGCAACACATACCATGCACTGCCCCAATGGTGTGAATGACGCCTGGGAAAGGAGCGCAGAGCACATTACATCAAAGCCCTCAGTCATTCTATCAACAGTGGCACTCCTCCACAACACCGACCCAAACGTTACCACTTTGGTACCATATATGTGAGCCACTTTTTTACTTTTGCAGAAGTGGAGGAGTGCCCCGAGAATGGGCATCAAAAAAGACACATTCCGAAAGTGATGGTTGCTATGTTGATTGTCTGCCCTTCTTAGCAACCGGCACACATATTCTGGAAGTGGCGCATTCATTCCAACTTTGGAACAATGTGCTACCTTCAGAATTGGTGTTAAGTACAGAAAATGTTGCTAATGTTTTCTGCAACCTTTTTCGGTACGTAACACCTCGAGAATCGGCGCTCAGTATGCAAAAAGGACAAGCATAATCGTCCTGAGCACTTAAGGGATTGAAGAATGATGCTGGGCAGGGAGTTACATAATCATAAAAAGGCTTAATTTATTGTATTTTTTTGTTAATTCTGCATGTGTGGCGGTTGGGAAAGTTGATACTAAAAGAATGTTCTCTTCATTTCTGATATTAATATATTTCTTACTTCTGCCTCTGGTTATAATTTCCTGATTTCATCACTTAGTCAATGGAGCATTCCAACTTTTCTTTCACTCTTTCCATATGCTATTAGACACTTTTCTTCGGGCTGATCAATCTAGGTGTGTGTTATTTTTACAATTTCAAGTCGTTGTCCACAGGAATAGGGTTCATTCAGAGTGCTGAGGCCGTCTTTTGTTGCATTGAGCAGTGTTTTCTATAGCCCTTTACTAGCCTCAGTTTGGCAATTCTGTCTATCTGGTCACCAGATTCGACCTTTTTTAACCGCTTTCATTTTTCAATGAAAGCCATCAGGTATTGTACATTAGCACTCTGCTGGCGTTGAGCAATCAATCAGATTTCTCAGAACGGTGGGCTTTTCCTATCATTATATTCTAAGGCAACGTTTGGCTGTTTGGGCCCTCTCCCTGTTGTGGTCACTGCCCCTACCACCCACTTCCCTTGCCATGGACATCTTCGACGATCACATTGCTGTTTCACAGGTTTGAGGCAACCATCTCATGTATGAAGGGACTGAAATCCAGGAAAGGAGTGGGATGCCCAAATGTCGTGCAGCCAGATATGTCTGGAAGGTCCTAAAAGGTAACTATGCAACATTTGGTGCAGATTGGTGAAATGGTGTGGAATTGTATAAGGAACAAATTGACAGATGTTCTGCTTTATATATAGAGAGATAAGATATGGGACCGAAAGAGGGGTGGGGGGTCACATCGACTGAGCGTACAGGCCCTTGAAGGGGATCGAGTTAACGTTTTGCAGCTGCATCTCTACGCAATTCGTCTTGTCAGAGCAGCATAAATGCCAAGCAATGGATAGGTTGTAGGTGAGGCAAGGGGCACATATGGATTATGTGGCTTGAGGCACATTGGTTTCATGGGGGTGTGTAGAAACAGGGAGAACAAAGGCAGGGGTCATAGGGTTGCCCCACATGAAATGCAGTGCCATTGGACACATAATAGACCCTTTGAGTAGTACAGAGCTATTCTCTCCGTCATAGCACCGTACAGTGGGATTAGCCAGGAAGAGCCCATGTTGTATAATGACTATAGAACTCATTCCAAGATTTACAGTGCTGTGTTCCATTGCTAATATGTTTTTGGGACAATAACGGAATTACTTCCATTTTCCACCCTGACTTTAAACATGAAGTATAGGATTTACCTCCAGCACACTGCTGGAGAAAAAGCCTCCACTTCAACTCCAAAAAGTGGTAGAATTGCCACAGGAGGAATTACCATCCACGGTCATCCCACCAATATTCCCACAGAGTCCTACGGACTCCACTAATGCATTTTGACAAGGGCATACCACCCCTAGGAAGCTGGAGGTAAATATGCCAGACTGGTGGCAGTTACGGTAATCCAGGTTGGCAGTAATTCTGTAAATTTTTAATGAGCCCTTATGTGTTCGAGGGCATATCTATTTGAATTATTTCCAGTCTGAATGCTTGCGGTGAAACAAACCATATAATGATGCTTCTTAAGTGTGCATCTCCTTCAGCATGTGCAGGGATGGTGCTGAGAAAACCAAAACGTGAGGAGTGCAAATGTTTAGCCATCAAGTTTTAACTACTGGGTGGATTTCATCTGGGTAGCTTTCCTGTTTTCCTCTCGTTCTTTTTTATACATTTATATCTGTTTTCCCATATATAACATACACAATCACTGCAGAGTATAGTTCTTGGAATGTCCCACATTTCTTAAGCAACCACAGTGTCAGCTGCTATGATTTGCATTCCAGTTTAGAAAAAAAGAGGCGGGAGGCAATAAGTCTATTTTTCTTTACCTCACTCGAATGACACCAATATACAGTTCATATTTACCATCTGAAGATGTCTCCGCTTTTGGCGAAGGAGAGTGGGCTGTCTGCTTGCCTCGTTAGGCGGGTGACCTCCAGCAGCCCTATCTAGGGCGCACTCTAGTGATGTGCTGAGCAGGAACTCGGTGGTTTAATGAGAACATCTTATAAATAGGCCTCCCGCTGCTAATAACCTGGCACTGGGTGCCTTGAGGAGTAGAGGTGACATAGTAATGAGTGGCAGAAAGTGTACAGCATGTGTGACTAAGGGGTGAGCGGTGCATGAGAAATGCAAATGCAGAGACCACGTGCACACCTTTTGTGTTAATAATCCAAGCCAAGGATAAGATCTCCAAAAGAGTTAGACTGGATCCAGTTTAATATTAGGCATACAAAGCACACCCAGGCTGACACGGGTGCAGGCTGGTACTTTCTGATGAAGGGGTGGCCAGGATGGTACTTTCTGATGAAGGGGTCCTCATAACTACGCTCGCGTAGCCCTGTTGTGGCAGGAAAGGCACGTGGAAGGGCTGATGAGGGTTCGGATGGGACACTAAGCTAATGTCTGGATTTCATCAAGTATCCCCATAAGGTTAAGGTGGAATGGGAAGATGTGTGTCTTTTGTATTTCATGGGAGAAGGTCACAAGCCTCAGAAAGTTTGCCCAGGTCCTCCTACCCACGGATCACGCAGGCTCTTGAAGCCGCTGCAACCACAGATTAACGTGGAAACATTGACTCAGTGGCAGCAGGTGATATTTTTAATTGGGGGAGGGGCTAAAGCTTTCCCATATATATACAGGAGTGACTGAGGGGGGCCCAAGTGGGGTTATGTAAAGTTTCTCCCTGCAAGAATTTCTTTGAATTATTAGGTTAAAATGGTGAATTTTTCAGAACACTGCCTGTGAAAAATTCCTTTAAAAAGCCACGCAGTTTTTAATTGGTTTTGTAGGGTGCAACTAGCAAAAAAAATACAAAAGATGGCAGTCACCAACAGTGCACAGGAGCATTTTATAACTTATTTTCACAATGCCTTTTCCCGCAATATATAGCAGATGTTCATTCTGGCTGTGTCTACACATGTCCATGCAGGTTGCAACCAGGTTTGTACCAAAATATGTTAGTATTACCATAATAGAACACACTCCTGCAGGGCATGCCTACATCCACAGAACAAGTGCATTCTCACTATCCTAAAACGAATCTGATATATCCTGTTATTCTTCATTACAGGACCCCTCAAGTTATGACTCCATGTCGGACCACAGCTCTCACACATCACCTCCCACCTCCATGGTCAAGGAAGAAGAACCACTCACCGCAGGACCACCAACCTGTTCTCATGTGCCCATGATCGTCATGCCAGTTTAGATACTCCTAATAATGACTACAAACCTTGTTAAACGGGAAATCATATTGTGCCTCCTTCTGTATATATATTGGCCTAACCCCAGTCGCTCTGCGAAGAAAACTGTGTTTCAAATGTGCCGATTTTAGATCGAATTCGCCGCCATTTTGGGATCATCCGCCATTTTGATTTCTGTTCAAATGTAACTCTGTTTTCTAAAATGGTGGACGGTGTTTCCAACTTGTAACCGAGCCTTCCCGAACCTTGCACTTTAGTTAATGTTTAGACTGTCCGTTGGCCGAATGTTTACGCTGAGTAAAGAGACCTTGTCCCATGCCTGACTTGTGGTCTAAGGATTGTCTGCATCAATAGGCCTGTTCCACAGACATACATCAACGCAATGTAAAGTAAATATCGAACGTGGACACTGGCTGAACTGCATTGTGAAGGAACATGTGCTAAGGCTTACTGCTAAACCTGGAATACACTGCTGCCATTGTAACTTGTTTGTATGTAAACTGAAGATAATCCGTGTGCATATTGTTGTATGAGCCATAAGTGAACTCGGCACAAACTCTAGACCTTGGATTATTAACTTGCAGAGGGGCTGGACATTATTACTGAAAATGTATAAATAACCGAATTTCCAGATGTCCAGTACCTCTCACTTCTCACACTGAAGGGCTGGTATTCACTGTGATGTAATGAGGCCCAGGTAGCTATCTGATTTGTTTCTTTGTAAACTGCGCAATAGTAATAAAGATCAGTGAATTTTTATAAGCCCGTGTTTGGTGTATTTCCTTTTGATAGTACTCAGCCTCGATATTTACTCTTGCTTTTACAACCTCAGCTACTTTATGATCTCTGTTATTGGACCAATCATAATGGGACTCGGGATCCTCCTATAAACAACATTTTGGTGTATTTGTCATGTATTGTTTTCTAGTGCCAAATATGTTGACTTGTGTCAAATTCATAACATAGACTTATAGAATGAGAGAAGGGTCATTATCACAGATAATGACCTATCACCAAATTAATGGCCGAGGTGAAGCTGAGGGCCATACATTTGGGAATGGTCAGTATCCCAAGTGATAATAACACCTTCCAGGGTCTATCAATCTATTAACACATATTGGCAGTAGCTACAGATGTCTTGAAGGTTTGTTAGTGAAGTAAAAACCTCACTTTAATAGTAAGTAAAGTAAATAGACAAACTGATTTAAGTATTGTATTAACACACTTGGTTAAACTGGAGTGGGTCTAGCATGAGCATGCATTAGACATCATGTAAAAATAAACAGTTTATCTAAAGATAATGAAAACATTTTGCCATGCTTTAGCTTTCTCTCTCGTGTGTTGAATTGGATTTTGCAATTAAAAAAGGTCCTCCAAAAGAGGAAGTGTCTTGTTGAAAGAAAACATGCCTTGACATTTCATTGTGCTTTCCCTGTCTGTCAGAATGTTCAGAATGCAGTCAACACTAGTAGTTATTGACTGCACACTGAACATTCTGATTGGTTGAGAGGAGGTCAATAACGATCTCCATATCATTATACATTTTTACAAACATGCATGAGCTTAGAAGGGAAGCGGAAGATGTGGAAGGAGTGTGGGACTAGGAAAGCCTCCAGAGCAGGTTTATGAGTCAACTTATTTTTACTGTCCCATCACTGGAGTACATAGTCCCAACACATGAACAATTAACACACCTGGACAGGCATAGAACATGCTTTGCAGTCCAAATATCTTGTTTATTACAGGGACATAACAGTAAATATACGGTTCGTGTATTTGTGCGTTTAGGATCTTTTTATAACCAACGCCATAAGAAAAAAACATGCTTTCGTGTTTAGTGTGTAGACTGAAAAAGCTTCCGGAAGGCCATTTGGGTCATACTCAGAGGGGCATGGGGGCACAAATAGCTGTGTATCAGGGACATATCCGCCTTTGCCAGGACATGATGCGTGTCCCTCTTTGTTGCATTGCCGGGTGCTGTGTCTCGTGTATCTCTACTGGCTGGTTTGGTAGCCCTCAACTCCAGCTTTCAACACTGGCGACCACTGTTTCCAGATGCCAGCACTGGCATGAAGCATGAGCCTGAGTGAGTAGAATGCAAGTAACTGGTTTGTATCAGTGATATCAGACAAATCTCAGTAATCAGTAAACAGATCTATTCGTTGCCCAATGCTCATATTTAACACCAATCCTCTTTCACCTAAACGTGCAACCTGCAGGGCCTGTGAAGTGAGGTTGTATGTTCCCTAGGCAACACTAAAACCAAAAAGTCTTTCCTTGAAAAACTTAAGACTGGATGGACTGTCTTTCCCCTCAGCCAAACACCTTCAAGATCAAATGTCTCAACTTATTGCCCAGATACAAGCGATGCGAACATCTACAACAAAGCTCCTCAGCTTGATTCCCACTGTATTCAAAATAGTGACACATTTAGTATTGATAATTGACTCCCTCTTCAACGTACATATTATCAATTTAACCGATGAGCGTTGTACCAACTACACCTCCACCTTTGGAAGCGACACAATGTCTGTCCTCTGTAATCTTTCAGGTGGATGGAGGTAGTGGTCTACTCTGTACCACCACAAATCTTCCCTTGAACTAATGAAGACTGTAATTACCCTCAGCAGGACTTATCACAGAGGCAAAGAAGTATGACAAGGTCACCCCTCATCTGACTAATCGTCAATGGGTCACAAAAGCATAGAAGGGCTATTTTGCATCCGTTATGGAATTTTCTGACTTGCTCAGCCAATCCGGATGGAAGATTTGAAGCAAATTGCAGGCAATTGTACCCAGTATTTTTTGAGAATTCTTCCACCTTGCCCAACTAAGGCAATCCGAGGGATCCCTGCCTGTTAGGTCCCCATCATGCACTGCACTATGTGCCTTTCCCCACTCAGCACCACATGCCTCACCGCAGCAGTTATGCTTTTTGAGCCAGCCTCCCACCTGTCACCGCTGCCCAAGTGTGATGGCTTCACGTGCACCATGCATGCCATACAAAACTGCCATAGCATCCACCAGCACACCCATGTTGCTATGATCACACTGAAGATTAGACATGCCCTGTTTGGCCTCCAAAGGACCTCTTCATTTTTGGAGGATATCTGCCAGACAAAAGCCTTAGCTCATGAAGGAGCTGAACATCTTGGGCATTCGGTACCCTTGCTTCTAAAGATATGAAGTCGGACATTCAGGCACCTAATGTCAGGGAATTGCAACCCCCTTTACATTGTGTGTTGTAGGAATGCAATTGTGAATGCAACACAACATTGCCCTCAATAGTGACATTTCAAAATGAAAATGGCCAAATAAGGGAGCAACAACTGAAGGATAAGAAATCGTTCTGGATAGAAATGTGTCAGGAACTATTGCCAATGGGCTGGGTGCTTTGTTGAGTGGCATTTTCCCTTTGTTACTCTTATAACTCGCAAATTTTGGAACCCACAACCTTTCAATATCCATTCTTCTACATCTCCTCATATTTTCTGCACTCAAATCAAATGTCATCTTTTCTCCTCTATCTCTGACTCATAAATTATATCCACAGTTCCTTGTTCATTTACCATCGTTATATATTCATTGGGCCTCATTCCAAAGTTGTGCACACCGGTAACGAGACTGGTGCCGGTAATCCCTTACCGCTCTACTACAAGGTCCCTTAGTGGGTCCCACCAGGAACAGCAGGTTTGACCAGCCGTTCTGGACGGGTCCCGTTAAGGGACCAGGGCGCTAATAATGGGCTCACAAGTCGCGAGCCTGTTGTTAGTACCCTCCCCATTCCCAGTGAGCCCTATGTGGGCTCAAAAGGGAATGGGGAATGGCATTTTCAATGGAGACTTACCGGTACCGCAAAGGGCGGGCTACACCAGTAAGTCCCCATTGAACTATACCGGTGCCAGACCCGTTATTGGTGGCAGTCATGGCAAAAATAGTGCCATGACTACCGCCAACCTCGGAATGAGGGCCATTGTGTTGTTCGATCTTAAATTGTAAAGCACTTTGGCAAAAGTACTACATAAATCTCAATAAAGTAAAATAAAAATACAAAAAAGTACTATATAAATTCCAATAAAGTAAAAAAAAAAAATACAAATCGTCCTGACATGACATGTCATATGGCATGAAATGTACAATATCATGTCATACGTATAACTTGGACTGACACGTTATTTTTATATTATTTGCTTTATGGGCCCCATGTATTGAGCTATGGGAGGTCAGTAGAGGTGGCTGCGATTGCAGTGTACACTCCACTCCTCCTCTTAACTTCCTCTTGCTTTTGCTCATGCTTTCAGAACATGGGGGCAGATGTATACAGTGACAATGCCTGCGATGGAGTACTTTTCTGGATCCGGTATGCAGTGTTTATATCGAATCCGTTATAGTGAATGCTCATATCTCGAGTATTTCATAACAAAAACCTTTATAGCGAATGCATTTTGGGGTGGGGTAAAGGGTGCACGAAGAAGTTCATGATTAAGTTCTGCTTTGCCGCGGAGGAACGCTGCTTTTTGTGGGCTTCGTGTGTTTTCCTGCTAGCAGACAGCTGATGCTACAGATTTCTGCGACAGACTTTTTTCCTGATTCAATCAGTGCATTTCCCGCCTACCTCAACCGTGTGAGTGACACGAGACTTTGTCCCGCCCGGGAACTGGTGAATTGTAACGGGCATATATTCCCCACGCGCGCGCGCATGAGGAAGTTCACGATTAAGTTCTGCTTTGCCACTTAGCCATGACGCAGCGGCCACGGCTCTTCCTCTCATAGATTCTGGGGCCTGGGTTCCTCCAGCAAAGTAAGCGTCAAGCTTTCTGGTTGTCTTTTGTTCTTTTTTGTTGTTTTGTTTGTTAGTCTTTGAGGCTGGTACTTTGTTCATGGTTTTTATTCCCTATTCATTAAAAACCAATATGCCTGACAATGCTGATAAACTCACCACAATGAGTACGATTCCAAAAATATTTCAAACACAGCTACCCTCTTTTACCTTGTCCCCACGAATTCCAGGCATTCACGAATCAGCTCAATTTAGCGTGGCTATGTCCCAAAAAGCTAATCCGAGCCGACTGGTCTGATCTCCGAAGTGGTAACTAACTCCATAGCTCAAACGCTTCTCTGTAGTCCTGGTCCCCCTTTGGTGAGCTCTCATATTGAACAAATAATTTCTGACAAAACTATTCTGGCCTCTTTGAAGGCAAGAAATGTAAGAAGAAAGTTTAGTGAGAGATCTTTAGCGAGTATCTCTTCTATCTCACCAATAGGCTTTGACAGCTCTAGCATCTCAATTTATGCAAGTCAGTGTGAATCTCCCACCTCCATGCAAATGGAGCACTTTGATGTCCCTATAACTGACTTATCACATGAGTCATATTCAATACCCTCGAATTCCTCCATTGCATCATTTGCGCTCCCTACTCCAAGGGCAGTAAAACCACCCTTGTCTGATCTTCCCTCTTTACCGCCTTATATGCTAGAATAAGCTCTTAATGCAGCTAATACATCTGTTCTAGGTTTACAGAACATTTTACAGCTGATGCAAGAAAAACTAAATTTCCAGGGCACACAGTTGGAGGAGATTTTCCACTGGATTCATTTTCAACATCACAGTCCAACGGTAGAAATCCCCCCACCCTGTGAGGTAACATCTGTCAAAGAGGCCTCAATTATAACCTGTGGCAGTTTCACTGTTTACACCCTATCTCCAATAACGGCTCCAGCGGATAATGTTGCCAGGACTCAACCTGCTATTCTGGGTTCTGTCACCCAATTACTACAATTCACCAATGTTATCTGTGCTATTGAAGACATCATAACCCCTGAGACCCATATAACTTCCACAGCTAAATTGCCAGTGGAAACTCCGCCTGGCGGGGATGCAGAGTGCTTTCAGGTCGTGCCCCCTGCGGGACACAATTTAGGTTCTCGTGGCAAAAGACTGATGAGACAAAAATCCCAAAAACCTTACTCAATCATCAAAAAAACAAAGAACCAGCCTGCTCACAGAGGGTATAAGAACACCCTCAATGCATTTTTTAAAGCAATCGGAAGCTCGATTCTTAAGGCTTCAACGGAGAAGGTTTTAATCTCAGCCGTTAGTAATGTCCCTTCCACCGGGTCTTTTATTCCCATAAAACCTACTAAAACCTTGACCGATCCTACTACAGAGCTTGCTTCTGAAAACTGTTCCTCATCTCATTTGCAACCTACATCATATCAACATTTAGATGCGCTGGTCGAGTCCCTGACAGACTTAGACCAGGGGGCTACTCTGGTCACTGAAAATGACACAATCAAAAAAAAAGTGTGTCATTTGCTCCTCCTAAGGTGGCATTGTTCCCTACAATACAACAAAATCTTGGGGTGACATTGCAACTGAAACAAGCAGTTGATAAATATCTTGAAGAAAAGTTTGCTGATGTTGCCGGTTGCAATGCCCCCTTGGATTCTGAAGTGCAAGTGAGTCATAACTCTCAAATTAACAATGCTCAGATTTCAAACGCCAACTGAAAAAGTGTCTCAGTTCCAATACTCTGATATGAGACCAGTTGGCAAGAACAATTCTCTGAACGGTTGTACACCTAGAACTCCACAACCTCTGCTACATGCTTCAAAAACTCCTAGCTTCTGCTTTATACTAAAGTGCAGAGAAGGGCCTTATCCATCTTATGATCTCAACAGAAGGAGTGTTTTCTACATCTTCAGAGATGTGGTCGAGCTACAAGATGTTAGCTCTGGAGACATTGAACAAATTGAGTTCATTTTTGATATCTCCAATTTGATCATTCGTTTATGGATTCCATCAGGGTTAGTGGCAAACACAATCTGACAGGCGAAAATGTCGCTATTTGAAATGGGTTTTCTGTTGGCTCAGGATCCGAAAGATATCTCAACTCAACCCAAGGAATAATTCTCAAAACTTAACATATATGAAAGTTTTCAGCGGGATAACTCAAATGGGGCCAGAGCCCATAGGGCTTCAGTCAATGTTCAGAATTAACCACCAACTAAAGAAAATGATAATGTTTTAAGAATTGCTAGCTGGAATACAAGAGGCCATAGTCATTTGCAGACCTCTATCAAAAAACTTACTGATGTATATCATCTTTTGTCCTTACAAGAAACATGGCTAACTGCATCTCCGGTGTGGGATGGGTATGACGTAATTCTGTTACCAGCATTATTAACTAAAGGCAGACCGTCCTCGGGGCTTTTAGTTGCGGTAAACCGTAAATTAGGCCTTTCGATTACATCATTGGCAGCTTTTAACAGTCATTTGCAACTGGTCAAAGTTACTACTACCTTTCACTCCCTGGCAGTTTTGAATGTTTACAGTACTCCTAGTGCTTGCTCAGATGTAGACTTCTATAATGGTTTAACTGCCTTATTAGATATTGTAAATATTTCTGCAACTACAACGTATACCATTATCATAGGAGATTTAAACATGGATTTCACTAACTCTAGTCGTCAATCAAAGGAAGGTAAACATTGGTTATACTATATGAATGAGAGGAACTTTGTTATGGTTAATGGATCCGTTAAGGGCGATATCCCAGCTCAACCGACTTGCTTTCTAAATCGAAGTACAAGTACCATCGTTTACATTTTTGTTGACCAGAGTTTGTTTAGAATGTCTCAAGAGCTAACAATCACTACTTCCCCTTGCAGTGATCACAAGATGCTAACCCTCTCTATTGCATGGCAAGCACCTAACAGCAGAGCCGCTACTGCAAATTGTGGCTTTGGGATTAACAATGCAAGGTCCAGAATAAAATGGATGGATGCTAGAGTTATCGAGTTTGAGAAACTGATAGCGTCTAACCTGTCTTATGTGGGTGTCCAGTATACCGAGATACTTGCTCCCTTTGTCCACACGATCACTATTCCAACCAAGAATCATATAAAGCATCTCCATACTTATGATCAAGTGGTCAAAGAGAGAAAGACTGAGTTTAGACAACTTAAACGTCATATTCTGGCATCCTTTAACAATGACCATTGGTAATTAATAAAAAATGCCAAAACCTGCTTTAAGAACTGGATAAAGAGTCATAAATCATTAATGTTCCAAAAAGATAGTGAAAGTATGGCTCGGGCAATGTCTAATAAGAACTCTGCTCAAATGTGGCACCTTCTTGGAAATGATGCTTACAATAGAGATGCGGATGCCCAATTAAATCCAGTTAATGAACATCAGCGGGTCGAGTATTTTCAAGATCTTTATGTAGATCCCAAATTCGACCACAAAATATTTATTCAAACACGGCCAGTTCGATGGCATTTAAATTTCACCGCTACGGACATAGAAGACATTATAAAAAAAGCAAGCAGCTGGAGGGCCGCAGGCCCAGATGGAATTTCTAATGCTATGCTTAAAGTCAATCGGGTTGAATGGGCATGCATACTATACCGCATATTCCAAACATTTGTCAATTCCTGTACTATATCAACATCTTGGAAATCTTCAATCATTATACCTATTTTCAAGAAAGGGGATAGATGTAATCCCAATAATTATCGCCCAATTGCCCTCTTAGACTCTCCTGGCAAGATTTTCTCCAAAATCATTCTAGTTGAATTCAATAAATGGACTCTTACAAATTCATTACGAGATCCTTATCGGACTGGGTTTATTGCAGGGATGGGCACGCTGATTAACTTGTTAACATTAAATTCAATTAAAGCACATTGTCGAGTCACAAAGCAAGCATTATTCTTAGCTTCTATTGACCGCATTCAGCATTTGACTCAGTATCTAGAGTGCTTCTATTCAACAAATTAAAACACAATCAATGCCCATTAACCCTATTTGAAATCATTCTTGCCTTCCACTCAGAGACTTCTATTTGTGTTCGTCTGTCATTGGATGGGGTTTTGTCATCACCTATACCAACAGCTCGTGGGTTAAAGCAAGGTTGCCTTTTGGCTTCCTCGATTTTTAACTATTTCATTTATGATACGAAACAAATATTTCAAAATGTGACTTCTGATTCTCCTAAAATGAATAACCATCAGGTAAAAAGCTTAATGTATGCAGACGACATGGTGCTCATGTCAAAAACTCAAAATGGTCTGCAAAAGCTGCTTGGAGCCTTCAATACATACATCGTACAAAATGAATTGCGGATCAATACCAACAAAACTCAAATAGTTTTGTTTTCCCCAAAAAGGAAAGCTAAATCATTGATGTGGTCCATCAGTCAAACAAATCTAACTGTTGTTCCCCAATATACATATCGGGGCATGATATTTGAACTGGCTAATCATTCCAAAGGACAGTTGGAAAGAGTCGAGAAGGTGGATACTGCCATTTCGCAAACTAGACTAATTATGTACAAATACGGGAAATTTTCAATTAAACCAGCATTAACATATTGGAACCAAAAAGCTGTTCCAGGCTTGGTATATGGTTTAGAAACTTTACCTACAACTACTAGTCTAAAATGCGATAAATGGGAAAGTAAATTTTGGAAATATATATTAAGACCTCCACCGTCCATTCCGGCTTGCTGGATCCGTTATGAGATGGGTCTAATTTCACTCCAAGCCTTGTACAACTGGCGCTTATGCTCCCTTTTTAGAAAATGTGTAATATCTTCTGAACACAATGTCCTCTTAAGGGAGCTCACAATTCATCTGTTTGCCACGACTCATACTTTCTTTACGTCGTGGCTTAATACTGTCTATGATATCTTGGTTCATGCATGTGTCTCTATTGACACTTTAATAAAGAACCCGGATAAAGCAAAAAATCAAATTTATACGCATGATTGGATCAAAACATGCGAGTTATGTTTGACATATGTGGATGGAGACACAATACGTTTTCCCCCAAAAAAATGCAAACTCTGCCTTTGTACCTTATTAGAGCTCCTGCTATTAAAATTCGCTCAGCAATTCTGCTGCGACTACGATTTAACATCTGGCTGTCCAGAGCACTATTGCTGAAGTGAAGGCTAATTGCAGCTACAGAAAGTTACTGTCGCTTCTACAACAATGTTGCTAACTTGGAAACATTACATCATCTAATTACCCAATGTCCAGCTTTAGTCACTCAAAGATTAAGGCACTTTGGAAGACATTGTCAGTATCTTCGTAATTTAGAAACTGAGCAATGTTGGTCTGTGATACTAAATTCATCATATTTGCCAATTCAGGTGGCAACTGCATGCTTCTTGGATAGCCTGCAGTTAGACAATGAGTTGGCTGTTAATACATAGCTGACCTTGATTTCTTTAGGGCTATATATATGTTGAGTATATATATATATGTATATGTATATATACAGTTGAGTATAGTCGTCTGCAAATGACAATTACCATATCTTTATTTCTGTCTAGCATGTTTTATTTGTGAACCTCACACCGTTTTAAATGAATTTGTACAGTTAAGAATCAATATATTTAGTATAATACCATATAGACTGCTAAAAAAAAATTATGAATTTTTGTGTGTGATACATTTTACATGTGTAATGACAAATATTTTGTTTTGAAAGCTTGATTTGATTCAACCGAATCAATTAAAAAAAAGAAAAAAAAGGGGTTGCATTTTTGGGGGGAAATGTTTGGGGTGGGTTTTTAGGGGTGGTAAAAAGGGGTTTTGGTGGGCCCTAAAAAAAAAAAAATACCCCAAAAATGCATTCACTATAAAGGCTTTCATTATAAACTTTTCGAGATATGTGAATTCACTAAAACGGATTTCGATATAAAGACATGTAACCGCTGGATCCATATTTATTGGCATGATCCTGGGCTATTCTGCTTAACATCTCCTGCACCCCACACACAATGGTGTTGGCAGGTGTTGTACCACTGTAGTATTGTATGATTGCAAGAAAACACTTGAAATAGTATGCTCTTGACATAGGGCCGACACCAGGAGGGCATTAGTAGGAAATCAGAGTGTCCAAACCTAGAGTGCTGACTTCACTTTGTCCTGTGTTGGGGGAGATCTCTCCTGTTGTATACCAGAGGTCTGGGCTTCCGCCTGACTGTCAAGTTCTTTAACACCCTTTCCCAGAATATACAGAGGACTCAATCACCAGCAAATTAGAACTCGGTTTATTGCATGTAAACCCAACAGGGATCAATACAAGAAAATGAGAATTTGCACCTACATCTCAGCTCTCCATGATGTGTGGTACAGTTTTGTACATGTATGTCCTCATCACGTGGGCCCTTCCTCAAAAACCTACTATCCTAGAGGATTGGGTAACGAGAGTAATAACACCTATATCCGTTCAATATAGAGGTTACTCTACTGGCCTTTACATGTTGGCTGGCCTGTCCAGTCCCCAAGAGACTATCTATTACATTGTGGCAGAGTAGTGGGCTTACCATTGGTTTGTGCCCTTTGCCACCCACACCTGGCTTTCTAAGCTGTGATTGGTTAGAACTGATCTCGTCAGGCCTGAGACTTGATTCAGTTCTCAGCCCTCAGTGCACTTCTTCAGGTGATGTGAACGAGTATGTGTCTGCATTGTAACTTGTGTGTACCACCTTTGCTATGAGAATGCACTCCTTAAATTGCGGCACTTGTTTACGTCTGCATCTGACTTGCTGGGATCGGCTCTGCTTTTCCACCAGGGGTGACTGTTGTAAGGAACTCATGGTGGAAACAGTAAAGACAGACACAAGTGATAACAGCTGAAGGGTGTTTATTAAACTGTAAATGCAGGGAGGAAAAACACCTAAGCTAAACCTAAATCCAAGATGGGAGCAAGTGTCGACCATTAAATGAAAAATAAGGCAATCCTTGTGGCGTCTTGTCTAAGTAAAATGCCTATACTGTTGGGTGTCCTGACCCACGTTTGAGCTATCATACTGCAACATTTGGTGCCGTGGGCTTAGAAAATCCAAAATGGCCAAAAAGCCCACAAGTGCGCCAGAATCCAGGAGAACCACGCAGTTTGTGCGCACACCAAAATGGTTACCTCACTTGCCACCCACCAGTGTAAAGAAAGATCTTTGTTAACAAAATCCACTGTCACTGATGTCAAAAAGTTGCTGAAATCGTGGCTCATTGGACCACTTTAAAGATTCAACCCTTTTGTGGGGTTCCACATAACCATCTTACTGTAAGGAGCCCCATCAAAACAATGTTAAGCAAGGATTTACTACCATGTAAGAACCATTCCTGTTTGGAATGCATTAATCCAAGAAAAATCCCCAAAATGGTTGCATTACCAGTACTCACCACTATCAGAAAACCGGCGGTTTAAAACAACACCAGACATTTTTTTTTTGTGTAAAACTGAATAAATGAACCCAAAGCAGGCCAAAGAAAGACTTACTGAGAGGTGGATCCAATGTAAAGTTATATTCTGAAGTGGCTTGAAGGTTTATAACAAGACTGGCTGAGCTGTGGATTTCAGCAGTTTAAGTAAATTTGGACTGAAAAACACTAAAAATCTAAATGTTTAAAAGAAATGAGTGACCTACTTTTGAGTGTCACATAGGTTGCAATTGTTTAAATGTCATAGTTTTAAACTTAGAATCAGCATTCTAGCTGCATATGTAAAATGGTTAGTTTTATTTGAATGCAGAAAACTGGGTAACTAAAAGTGACATTAGCTGGGGCCTGGCTTAAGGAACTGAATTCTGCCCACCAGCTACCCCCGACAGGAGTTGAGACTTGAACAACTGCTGTGTTCCCAGGCCGAGCTGCCTTTTGCTGTTCCCACCCAAAAGGGATATGACACTTCTCTGATTGAATTACCAAGGGACTGCTAGAGACTAAACATAGGACCCAGGCAGAGGGTTTATTGAAGTGGCCATAAATGGCTTCCTCTTGAACAATGGGCCTTCCAGGGCCCAGGCAGATGGTTTATTGCAGGGGTAATAAAAATGGCTTCCTCTTGGCAGAAACTGGGAGGGGGAGAAACTGGAGACAGAGGCTGAGCTTGAAGAAAGTGGAAAGACTGGTTTCTGTACCATGTGACCTGAAAAGACACACCCCTGTAGCCAGAATATGGTCTTAGAAAAAGATGAATAACTCATAGTACGGACATAATTATTTAAATGATACCATAATTCTTGTGATTTTTCTGCCCACATTTTAAGAGGTTTTTAGAACCGGTGGCGTGATCTGGGGGCAAACTAGCAGTTAAGAGGGTATTACTTAAAATGTCTGCATGTGAAAAGTCTGATACTTCATCAATTAATGCCTGCATGCCTTGCACACATTTGGGTAAATTTGAGTAAGAATCTGATATTGGTAACTTGACCAAAAAGTGAAATATGTTGCCATTTTTGAACCCAAGCTCCTAGGAAGAGCAGATTTGAACAGGGTATATCTCATGTGATATGCATGATGGGTGCATGTAATTTCAAACCACTGTGTAGCTATGAAATATGTCTTTTTGATCAAATATAGATTGTGTGTAAAGTTGACAGGGGTGGGTTCTCTGTACCATAAACAGACCTCACCATGATGACACTTCATTTCATTCCCCCAATCAAGGGGAAGAGGAGGAAGTGGCCAATGACAAGTGGAGAGGGGCTGGCTAGTGATGCTGCTCACACACCCACTTTCAAAACACATAAAAGCAGACAGACAGGACAGATAGGGACATTCAATTCCATCTGCTGCGGGACGCTCTGCCGGGAAAATCCATACTTTACCTCCATCAACCTCCAGAGAGCCAACATAGAGACTTCAATTTATCCACCTTCAGAGACCAAGACTTTACTTCAGAATTTGTAGCAGAGAGGTCAACTACAAGCTAAATCCCTCTTTAGCAGGCCTCAAATCATTGCCATTATCACAGCCAGGCGAGCTGTTTGAATTCTTTGCAAGAACTCTTGCCATTTGCCAGAGAGCAGTGTTGTACCCAGAGAGAGACCAGCTGAACCGGAGACCGCTGTATCCGGACCCACAGACCTGATCAGAACCAGAGACCCAGACCAGACCAGCAGAGTAGAGCTGACCCCGACGCTGTGCGCAGAGACCGTCCGTGGCGAGTGAAGAAAACCTGACCAGATCCGTGGCGAGGCCCATTCTATTTCTAAATATATTGTGAGTACCTAGCAGAACTGTGCAGAACCAATCTCTTAGTTAAAATAATCTAATCCAAGCTATTTTAATCTAAGTAGAACTGCCTCCTAACTGTCACCTGTCATTTTGTAAAGCTGTCACCTGTCATTTCTAGTTGCTAGCTGTCACTTGTCACTTTGAACTTTAAAATTTTAAATCTGAAAAACGACCTTTACCATATCGCTCATATCTCCGTGACCGTTTGTCTTAGAAACTTGCAGTAACTTCCCTCTGAAAGCTGGGAATCTTGGCTTTTCAACGAACCTAGAACCGCATTCCTATTCCATACTCTTTTGCTGCAATCATGAAAAACGCACTCGCAAATTTGCCGCGATTTGCAAATTTCTCCACGTGTGAAAACAGCAGCTTCATTGCTTTCCTTGCTAAAAATTCGTTTGCCTCTTAAGAACCATCCCTGAATCATTGCTAGAGTGAGCCTGAACTAATATTAACTTGATACCACTCACCCTGAACCTCTAGAGGGGATTAAAAGCATTTTAGCATATTTTTCACTTCATTGCCAGCACATATAAAAGCATTTTGGGCCTGTGTTTCAAACTTCTGTAGTCTAAGCTTGCTGGGAGGAACTGAATTAAATTTGATTCCATTTCTGAGAACTGTATGCTTTCCTTCCATTTCCTTGCATTGCATAAAAGGGGGGGTGAATTGTCCAAGAAAATGATTACATTGTCTTTTGCTGAAATCCTATCAAGTTATTTTCTGTACTGCATTTCATTCCACATTGCATCCATTTGAAACCATCAAAGTATTGTTGCTATCTTATCCATCCTTTAACCACTCATTATTGATTATAAAGAAGTGTGCTAGTGCCGGACTATCCATTATTGATTACTGCTCAGATTCAGTGTGATATTCAATTATTAATTTATTATAAAGTGTGATATATATATATATATATATTGTTTAAATTCTCAAATAAACCTTTTAACTTGCAAAACAGAACTACTTCTTGGCTCAGTGGGGTCAGGGGGATTCCAAGAGAGGGGTGTTATATAGGGGTAGTCATCCAGAACGCATGAACTGGACATAAAGATATATCAATAAGGGTTTCCATTCAGTATCCCAGACTAGGCATTGACTTAGCTGTAGTGTTGAATTGAATCCTCTTACAATACTTAAATATAACTATTGCCAATTCCTTTCAGCTCATTACAAAAATAGTTTGGGATAGGGTTTCAATAAAGAAAGTACTGTTCACAAACAATAAGTCAGGATGTGATTGCCAGAGTTAGTTTTGAGCAGGGGACAAGTCAGATCTACTAAGCACAACACACACTCGAGGTTTCCCAGCACAAGTCAAAAGTTCTGCATCAGCTATCAAGTTCTTCAATGGTTAAGGTTCTTTTAACAAAAGTATCTTGCCTTCGAGGGCCTGATGTTTGCAACAAACAAACAGAAAGTTCTGTTTCACAAATGCTTTGGATGATGGCTCCCCAGATTGATTGCTGCAACATATTAATCAAACAGTTGCTTTCTCAGTAAACATTGGGTGATGACTTTCCACCCCGTATCTCCCTCGGACACGTTCAGAACCCACATGACAAGGGGGACAGTTCACTTCTCCTTGTCTTGCAATACTTCTTGCTTTTACAAATTGTAATAGCACAGGATTCACCCCTGTTTGTCGACCTCCCTCTTCCGGGTTCACTCTGGCCACCTTTTCCAAAGCAGTTTACTGTGGACATCCCTCTGTAGGGTTCACTTCTGCCAACACACTGCTCACAGGATAGTCAGGCTTCATCCCTTTTTGTTAGAATCCCTCTGCTTGGTTCACGCTTGCCAACCTTTACAAAACAGTTTGTGATGGGCCTTTTAGACTTCACCCCTTCTCGTTAGCATCCCTCTGCGGGGTTCTTTCTTGCCAACCTTTGTAGCCCACTGTTCATGCCCTAATTTCACCAAGAGGGATTCATTTCTCTCAGTTTCCCAATCATATGTCGGTCAAAGACTTTCAATGGTACAGAGGATTTTACAAGACCCTTTATGACCACTTTGCCTGACTTTGCCTGACTTTGTCGGACTCGTGTATACATCCCACTCCTTCAGGCAATTGTCATTTTATTCTTGTACTTTATTCACTGTTGATTGTGCTAGTTGATTGTGCTAGAGTGTGGGTCTTGCTTCCCACTTTTCGATCTTTCCATCCATCCTCTTTGTACACTTGACCATACACAAGCATTTGTGGTCTCTCCCGGCATCCGGATTGTTCAACATTTCAAGTGTCTTCATGTAACTATCATGTAACTATCTTCATATGGGAACCTTGCCTGAGACATCCATCTTAATGTTGCCATTTTCCCTTGAAATATTCCTCGAGTTGTCACCATAGACAGGTACATCAGGCACTGTGCTCTTGCTGCTGGTATTTCAGTTTCTATAAATGTTCTGGAGGAACTCATGGCATAGGGTTTCCTTACCTACTTTGGTGATGTGCTTCTACCACATGTTATTAGACACTCAAGCAGTGTCAGTGAGATAGCGATCCACCCACTTCATGCCTGTGCCAGCACTGCACTTACCCCCCCTTACCGTACTTGCAGTATTCTCCTGTCCATCTGACATGCTCGGTTCACCTGCTGAGGTCGGGGTAATGTTAGTGGAGGATACAGTGGATTTGCTAGCAACAAGCAACATTCGCCACAAAATGAGTACAAATACTCCACTTGGAATAAAGAGACACAATATACGCACATTTTTTATTATTTCATCATACTTTACCTGTGCTCTGACTCCTTGTGCAGCTTGAAGATATAGTTGCCCGCCTGAAATGTGTAAAAATAAGCATTACTGTGTTAGTATCAAGTTAGTCCTTAAGCCCGGTAAAACCCTATATTTGTTTGTTACGAAGATGAATAACTGCTCCAACAAATTTCTAATTCCAGGGTTCCTCAGTATGGAATGAACAGAAGGGTTACCCTGTCCAATTTGTGGGTACACTTAAGCCAGATATGCTATGAAGGCAAGGAAATATACTCTAGACAAACTAGCCCAAAATCTATTGGGTCTCCTAACATTGTGGACAAACTGGTTTGAAAGTATCACAGTGGAAATCAGTGGGTAACAAAAACAGTTAGTAAATATCACAGTCAGCTTTCTCGAAACATTTATGTAGAGAATAAAAATACCAAACAGACAGTGTATCCTCACTCTGGACTTGTCGGAAGTCCTTGCCCTAACTTTGCTGCCCTTGAGCGAGTAAACCATTGGGTGTCCTCTACTCAGCAATGTAAGTTCAAAATTTCATTTTGTACCCCTTGCTCTAGATCGTTGGCCCTGTCAATCTCATTGCCATGTCAGGCTGCAGCTTGGTAGAGCTTGATGTCTTCGATGTGATTCCAAACTGTTTTTCCTGCCAACCTGCCAGCTTTGTCTGCTACTACCACGACGATGTGGGGCCTCGTGAAACTGGGTGCCTCCCACCTCCTTACAAAATTTCACATGAACACAGTGTCACCAACGTTGACAAGCCTTTACATCCCAGTGTACTTTAGTTCATTGTCACTGTTGCTTTCTCTGCTGTCTTCTGGCCCTCCCTGGTGTCGTTGTATCTGGCAAGAGATAAAAGTGGCACTAGCAATAAAGAAAGTAATGTAATCATACAGTTCCTGGCCTAACACATCTGCACTACTCTCTGCATCTTTCAGTGCTCTAGTGGGAAGAGCCAGGGGAAGTTGCTTGCACAGTCCTGTCCGCACCTCATGGTGCGTTAAATGGTGGTCATACCCGGGCTTATTGCACAATGCAAAGAGTACAAGGGGTAGGCAATGGAGACAATTTATCTTTGTGTTCTGTTTGGTTTTTGCAATAATTTCCTTAAAAAGGCCTTTAGTCATTCACACACCCAATTTGCTTGCGGGTTACAAGCACAAGAAAACTTATGTTGGATACCCAGCAAAGTAGTAATGTGCTTGAACATCTCATTGGCAAAGTGAGGGCCATTGTAAAACCGCAGCACTTCACACACGCCCCATAGCTGGAATACTTCCCAGACCAAGAACTATGCTGCCCTGAGGGCATTAGGATGGGAACAGGGCCCTGCCTCAATCCACCGACAGAATGGGCACACAACCACTATCATGTGGCAGTATCCTTGGCAAACATGTATCATGTTGACAAAGTCGAAGTGGAGATGCTTGAATGGGCCTGCTGGGCGAGGTATGTCTCCTCTCACAACTCTCATTGTATGTCCTGCAGTGAACTGCTTGCATGTGAAGCAGTTGGTTGCAAATTCAGCCATGTATTCTGCCAAATTAGGACAGAACCATGTTTCTTCAATAATGGCTGAAATTTCCTCATTTTCTGTGTGCGTTTGAAAGTGTAATTGTGTCAGTGCAGAGTGTAATAATGCTAGCGCATAACCATTTTCCCTGCGTTGTTCTGTCGCTATAGGGTTCTGTAGGAGATACTTTGCATCCTCTCCTAGTCCAGAAGTCTTTCTCCTCTCTATGTGCAGCTCCCTGTAACTCCATTTTTTGTGTTTCTGGTAATGCATTGTACACTTCCATTAATACCATTGTCCTGGCATAGTCTCGGGCGTGTGATGCTGTCTCCATTTCTAGTGGCTTTCCAAAATATGCAGCACATTTTCCTTCTGAGTCTGCTGCTTCATTTCCCCTTGAGAGAGAATCTTCCCCTCGTGTGTGTGCTTGGCACTTTACAATATTTATCTGCACGGGATTCTGTATACTTTCAATTAATCTGCCTAAGAGACGTGCATGCTGTACTGGGAATCCATCTGCCCAGCTAAAACCCCTCCTCGTCCATCATGATAACCCTGAGTGCACTATTGATGTCAAATATGCAGAGTCTGAGAACATTGTCACTTCCTTTCCTCTGCTGTGCACTAATGCTAGTATTAGACCAACTAACTCTGATGCTTGTGCTGAGTAATGTGATGGCAATCACGCACTGACCACTACCTCACTTGTTTCATCTTCACTCAAACTCACCATTGCAGTTCCTGTAAGCCTGACCCCATCTGGCTAGTCATTTGTCGAAGAACGGTCTATGTAAAATATGTCTCCCCACTCAAGTGCCTCTCTGACACTCTGTGGTGTTGCTGAATTCCTGTATGTTTCCTGCACAATTGTGTGCATAGTCACCTTCCTGTGAGACATAGGTGGGAAAGATCGCTGGGTTAATGAGTCTGCACCTAACCACCTTGAGTGATGGGTTTGATAGTCAATCCTTGTACCCTTATGCTCTTTGTGTTGTCAGTGTGCTCTTTGGTTTCTCCAGTATTGCAAAGTGGGCATGCTCCACGTAAAGCGTGATGCTGCACACCATGATAGGCCCTGTTGATTTGTCTACTGTGAACGTGGCAGCAGTAAAAGCTTGTTTGCACTGGTAGTATCCTCTCATTACTGGGTCAAGCTTCCCAGTGTAGTAAGCTATGAGCTTGTTCCCCAAACTTGTTGTCTGTGTCAGCACTGCCCTCATCACTACCCCATCAGTGTGGGAGAACAGGAAGAATTCCTTGTTATAGTCGGGGATCCCTAATACCAGAGGTGTGCATATTGCTTCTTTCAGCTCATAAAATGCCCCAGTTAACTCGTTGTCCAGTTTAATTTCTTTTGTCCCTTTTGTGCTTCCTTCACAGTGCTCAGTAGAGGCCTCATGTACGTGCTGTAGTCAAAAACCCATGCTCTGCAGTAATTAAACAACCCCAAAAATTGCTGCATCTCTCTCACTGTCATGGGATTGGCTGTCTTGTGTATTGTCTCGGCCTTTTCTGGTGTAATCTGTCAGCCATGTTGGGCGATTGTCTACCCAATGTATTGCACATCCTTCCGGCAGTACTACAGTTTTGCCTTGTCCACCTTATATCCCTTGTCAGCTAACACCGTCAGCATGTGTACTGGGTTTTTTCTGCACTGGTCCTCTGTCATGCTGATGATCAAAATGTCATCTACGTACTGTCGGACCATGCTCTCCATCTGTACAATGCTAGGTCCATAACGAGGACCCTATTGAATATAGAGGGTGACTCACAGTACCAATCAGGAAGTCTTATATGTTTCCACTTCCTGTTTCTGTACATAAAGGAAGTCAAGTCTTGTGAGTCTGGTTGTAGTGGTACTGAGAAGAATGCATACTTCGAGTCTATGACTGTGAAACAGGCAGCTTTCCCTGGAATACTGCAAAGTTTGTCGCTGGATTTGGAATCAGAGGATACTCAGCTTCTAATATGTGATTGATGGGGCGTAAGTTCTGGATAAAATGCCATGAGCCCCGCTTTGCTTTCATGGCTGGGTAAACAGCAGTGTTGCATGGGGACTCTGATGGTACTAAAATGCCTCGCTCCACTAGTGCTGCAATCGTAAATGCCCTCATCTACCTCCTTTGAATAGTGGGTAGTGTTTCATTCTAGGGGAATTTGCTCCTGGCTTCAGCTTTTCTTCACTCCCCACACTACCTTCAGAAGCCCCACATCATAGGGACTTGTAGTCCATAAGCTGCTGGGCACCACAGCAGATCCTCCTCAGAGAATAATGGTGGTGCTTTGAGCACCGTTGCCATCCTCTGTAGTATCTCTCTGTAGTGTATCCTCAACCAATATGACACGCTCATTTCGAACACAATCTTGAGCTCTGACTGTTCGTCTTTGAATAGTTCTTCGTCTGTCACTGTGGTTGGCTTATACCCTTCTGCTAAAACTATCACTGCTCACCTCCCAAAGAAACCTTTCCAGGAGTCTGTTCTGGCCTAGGCGGTGCAACCCCTCAAACTCAGAATGCTAATCACACAAACTGCAACTCATAACATACTTCCATATCCTTATTAAAACTCATCACTCTACTGGACGCTCTTTTGGAATGAACTCATCATCCCACTAATGAGGTCACATCCTCCTTCTACAACTCTGACCCACCCTTATTGGTAACTCACAACATCTCAACAAAAATCATCATCCTCTTTCTGCCCCCTAATATGTTTCTGGAATCATGGTTCAATGTACAGTGGCCATACTGGAACTATGGTCCCCAAAACTGGAAGTGTGCTGCTACTTGCTGTCTTTGGCTTCTCTATTTGGGGATCTTGCACTGAGACTCATTTATGGGACCAATGTTATGTGTGTGGCAGCCACTTGAACTTGAAAGCACTTTCATTTTTCTTAGCTTGCATACTTGCATGTTGGTCATGTAAGACAAGTGTGCTGTTATGTATCTGATACTGCATGTTCTTCCTCCCCGAGCCTATGTTACACCACCTACTGAGCCTGGGTGCTGCCCCTCTGAGACTTTGTGCTGTCTCGTTGAACTTGGACCGGGGATGTTACCACCTATTACTACCTGCAGAATGCAGCTTTACTGCCAAAGTATGAAATGGCATGGTGATTGATAGTAAAACAAGTACATTATGAGCTCATCTATCACTAGATATGGCCTAGTCCAGAAGCTTCTAAATATCAGACTACAAAACAGAAATGGTATAACCAGGAGTAAAAGAAAAGTAGTAAAACAATTCTGGCCCAACTTCAGAAATGCTTGAGTTTAGATCCTTGGAACAACTGCATACACAGGAATTCAAGTGGTTTTAAGGACCTCAGCTTTCCTTGGTAATCAGGTGCATGTGTGTATTATCATCTATGTAGAAGTGCAGATGCATGTCTCTGCTGGAAACCCTGCCTGCTACCCCCCATATGTTGGAGTCCTGAGATTATGCCATGTTTGACACAAGCCTTTGTGCCAATACCACAGCGTGTGTTTGAAAGAATATACCCATTAAGACAACCCTACCGAACATATCCCCGAAGTGATGACAACCTAAGGGAGGAACTCACTGAAGGAATATGAAAAAGAGCAAAGAAAGAAGCTAGTGACATCACAAGAGACATATACGATGTCCCAAGATACTGTTTGAAGAGGATGTATGGGTCTTACAGAAACTAGTGATGAAGTAAAGAAACAAGAGTACCTTTTAATATGAAAAAGAAGATTGCACATGCACAAAGTGCTGCAGAGAATCAACCATTCAATAATTGCTCAGACGTTGAAACGCAAGTAGACTAAGTCATCATAGAAGCTGACTATACGTATTGAATTTATTGTAGCTCGAAGCTGCCATTGTATAGAAGCTGGACATTGGTATCATGAATTTAGTAAGCCAGGACTCATGAAGAAGAAAGGGAAAACTTTCGCAGCAAGAATAAGCTGAATCCTGGAGCTGCATGGTGAGGTTGTCTGGAGTCAAGACTGAAGCAACCAAGTTTGGCTATCTATTCTGGAAAGGTACAAACATGCAAAGGATGATTCATCCCTTGTTAAGGTACAAAGAAAGAACACCAAGAGTGGCAAGTTTAATTAATTTAAAGCATCTCAAACCTCAAAAATTGACCAGATCATGGTCTACTGCCACGTGGATCAAGGATAAAAATAGAGTTCGGACTTCGAATCCCGGAGCACGATAGTGAGTGCTCGCACTCCCATGTATTCTGAAGACAAGGATACTTTTGCATGGCCAAGTTCAGAGACAATGTTCATGGCAGAAGACTTGGGTGATGAGAGATTCTGGGCTATTTCGGTGTGGAGGTAGTGTCATTCCCCATCTACCTTGTACCTGGGTTTGGGCTTAAATGATACTAAGTGAGCTGAATGTTCAGACATGTCACAAGCATGCCAGCATGCCAACCAATTGTAGTGGTCCATATAATGAAGGTCCTTACAGCTTGAAAACCAATGAGAAACCATTTATGTAATGTTTCTGAAGGTGACATGTTTTAGAGGTAGGCATAGATTGTCCATCTGACAGTGGGCAGCTAATCACAATTCTAGTTCCTATAGAAGATATATTTAGATGTTCCCTTAAGCCAATCCCGACCTTTAGTAGGTTTTTCATTATTTGCCAAGTAGTATGACGTCACCTCTGATGTATTTTTGATATGTAACCTCTATTTTGTGAAATGATTACTGAGAGAAATTGAGCGTATGTCCGTTCATGTCTGTTGTAAATCCCTGTTTTAGATAATTGTTAATGAAACGGTTCTTTGCAATCTGCCTGATTTCGTTCTGTTATTTGGACTCAGATTTATTTTGTGTGATCCCATCCATTGCATGCACGTTCCTAAAGAGCCCTAAGCTCACGTGGTAGCGGTGCAGAAGCTAAAAAAGATCCAAACTATCTCAGCTCCAGGTTTTCAGACGATTGGGCATCCTCTGCTATTTGCCTGAAGATCGCAGAGTTTCCTGAGGAAAGTGGCTGAATAGAAATAAACTTGCAAGAAGAACCAAGATGGTGGGCAGGTTCCCCTTTGAAGAAATCCCTGCCTGGTTTCCACGGGCGCTCTGCGGACGGAAGGCAAAGTGGTCGGATTGGTGGAGGAGTCGATTCACAAATGGTGAGAAGACTAAGGGGAATGGCAAAATAAGGGGATGGGATTTTGATAATGTTGAGTAACGGGAAATAATTGTAGAGATAAGAAAGGCTGCCTAAGAGTCCTAATTAATGGGAATTAGAAGTAGACATTTCAAACTCCAGTGGGACGAGGGTGAAATATAAGACACACAGCTGCCTAAGGTGATGTCTTAAACCCTGCAGAGGGTAAAAAAGTAAAGGCGAGGGAAAAAGTGTTCACAGTGCTTTGTAAAGTGTACATTTCTGAGCAGTTTCAATGTTGTCTGTTAGGTAAAATATCGAAGAGCGATTGATATTACGAAGAATTGGAAAAGTAACAATGAGTAAAGATAAAGTGTAGTAAAACAATTGGTGCCAATCAAAATAATAGATAGACCATTGAAACAAGAGGATTGAGCAGCGATTGAAGGTGCTTGCTCATATTTGTTGTTTTCAAAATGTTGAAAAATAGTGATTTAACCCAAGGTAAAAGGTGTATTTAATGGCCTGGAAAGTATTAACAGTCAATTGAGACTTGCCATTATGGGGGATACTCCTCTCATGCACTTATGCAAGACACTGCTAAAACATATGCCCAAGCTCAAACAGTACAGTGCAGAATTGGTAAAGGGCACAGCAGATGAAATGTTCATGCCGTGCAACCTATGACCAAATACTTGCACGCTGTGTAGACAGGGAAGAAATTAGAGAAAAAATTAGAGATTTTAGAGTTCTGGAAGATGTATCAAGAGGAAAGAGAAGACCTGCCACCTGAGGGTTGGATGCTTAATCAGCTTAAGGAGGAAGGAGTCGAGCCCTCAGCTCCCCTTATCTTGCCAGGGGCAAACAGTGTTGCTACGGAAGAGATAGGAGTGTATCCTTTAAAGGTATTAAGAAAAGCAATGGGGTACTGTAATCCGATATATGGACCCCCCGCTTACAGTAGCGACAATTGTCCGGAAGAGAATACAAATAAGGAATACATGTGTACTTTTATACAAGATAAGGAAGAAAAAGGTGAGAGGTTGAATTTGTCAACAGGAATAGACAGCGAGATAAAGAGATGGAAAGGAAAAATGATAAGGGTTTTGAGGTAGCACCTTTAAAAAACGCATGGATGGGAGAGCAGATATTACTCAGGATAGATGGGAAAAGTATCGAGAGGGTTAGGCAAAGAGAAGATAAGGACGAACAAGAAAGGAAGGATAAGGAACACCAGAAAAGATTGAAAGAGGTTGAGCAGAAAAGGAAAATCAGGGAGCGACTAGAGTAGATATTTCAGGAGGAGCAAGAGAAAATTGAAGAATGGGCAGAAGAACAATGAAAGTACAACAACAGACAAAAAGCAACAGAAGAAAGGCACAGAAAGTAAAGAAAGGGAGAGGAGGAAGAAGCACAGAGACTAAGGGACAAAAGATTGCAGAGACAAAGAGAGGAAGAGGAAAGGTGGAAAGGAGTAAGGAGAGGAGAAGAGCGAAGGCAAGAGGAAGAGAGAATTAGAAGGGATGCGAGAAAGCGAAGGGAAGTAGATGAAGAAATAGAACAAAAAAGGAGACACCAAGGTATTGATGCCAGTCTCATTCGTAAAGAACAAGTGAGGCTAAGCCCAGAAATACAATGGGACAAAGGGGAAGAGATTCTTCCAATAAAGGAAGTAATGCCAGCAGTATCTAGAGTAGCGCTAGAAGAAGAAATATTTGATGCGGAAAGCATTGGAGAAAGGATCGACAAGGTCTATCAACAGTTAAGACGAAGTAGCGAGTATGGAACTCTAGGGAATGGTGATTGATCCCCAGTATCTCAATCATGAAGTGTGGAGGTAAACCTATTCAGTGATGAACGACAGGCATTGTCTTTGAGCAAACTGAACTCAGATAAGGCTGAGGGGGATGCATGCCACACTAGTTGGGGCCTAGACATGTGAGACGAGGAAAGAGAGTCTGATCTTGGGTCAAAAAGAGGGAGCACATGCTCCCCTGAAGGAAGCCTGCAAATGATAAGGAAGTGAGATGGTCGGATCTGGAACAACCTAAAGATAGAACACCAGATCTCATATCATATCCTGAGCGTTCCTGAGGACAATCACATAGAGAGAACGGAGAATCTCCACCATATGTAAGCAGGCTAAGGTCATTACCGACCAGGAGACTGACAGGGACGATTATCACTGTCATGGATAGACTAATAGTGGGATCCAACTATGGGATGGAGTTCACACAGTTTTGCTTGTGCAAGAAGAAGGGGGAGCAAGGCCACAATACATTCCATAGCCATTTATGGACAAAGATAGCTTAAAATGCAAGTTCCCTAGTTTGACTTTGGAGGCTGGGAAATGAATATACCAATTAGAAAAAATTACAGGAGGAAATAGGCTGGCTATAGGAGACATAAAATGTCTGCTGACAACCATTCTTGGAGAGAGGGCTGATGACATTTGTGGAAAAGCTGGATATTCAAGTGTGACTGCACAAAACTCAGCGCATAATGGAGCACTGTTTAATAATTGTAGAGTAAACGTTTGTAGGGCACTCGGGGTACAATATTCTGACACATCAGATATTTTTGCAATTATGCCACATAAAATTGAAGGAAGATGAAGACCCTATTGTTTAATTTAAGGATATTTAGGAGAAATGGCTACTTGAAACGTGCGAGCTCTGGGAAAAGACAGTGGCATTATTTTACCATATTCTATGTCAGGGGTTGCCTGAGTCAGTACAGAGGCAGATGAATAAACAAGTAGGGATGGAAGCGGAGCCATGGGCTGAGATACAGTTGATGATAGTGCACCATTGTCGGTTATTACAAGAGAAAAACAAGAAGAAATATGAGAATAGGAAGATCGAGGAAGCCAAGTTAGGTCAGAAAAGTTGTCAAAACTTGCCATAGAAGGGGCGGGACTGACAAGCGGAGAAGGATTGGGAATGCAGGAAGCAATAGGTAAATCACAGGCAAATAATTTGCGCCCAATGGACCAAGGTGGCTATGGGTATATGCCATGAGGCATGTGGAATGTTCTAACCCGCTAGTCTATGCCCTGCAACATCACTGTGTACTGTGCTCATCAAAAACAACAGGATGGCTACCAAAAAGATCTATGCGCTAAAATATCTTTGAAAAGTGCGCAGGAAAACCTGAAAAATAGGCCGCCAATCCATTTTGCCTATGTCAGTGGTAACACAGAAGACCACTGCCAAAACAAATCATTTGGCTACCCACAGAGTAAAATGAAACTACTTCAAAAAGCAGTTTTGCATTGCAAGGGAAACACAGAATTGTTAGAAATCAGTGTTTCCTTGGCCGTTAAATTTGCAAAATAATGATTCTCAAACAGCAGAGAAGATCCAACATCCTTGTTGGGTGTTAAACATCATTTTATTTAAAGAATCCACCTAAGCACAATGTCAGCAGAAGCACATTTCCTCATAAGAAAATCCACATTCAAAGGTGCTTGCATGGGAAA
Organism: Ambystoma mexicanum; assembly: GCF_040938575.1. Classification (NCBI taxonomy): domain Eukaryota; kingdom Metazoa; phylum Chordata; class Amphibia; order Caudata; family Ambystomatidae; genus Ambystoma; species Ambystoma mexicanum. The sequence goes on from NC_090934.1 coordinate 327,158,075, forward strand.
AATATGTCAGAAATGGGTGCAGTACCGCTGCTCGTCTGTGTCAGAAGGTGGCATTTACCTATACTGTCATTTAAACTTGTACATTAAAATCAAAGTGTGGAAAAGAAGAGACTTCCCATCAAAAGCAATATAGGTTGATACAATTCAATCTCTATATTTTAAAAAGGCTGGAATTAAGAGAGTTGTGATTATATTTGTTAAAAATGTTAATTGTATTTTAGAAAAAGACTATTTAAACATTGTTTTAAAAGTGAGTTAAAGCCAGCCACACTGGGCTTCAAAGACATTCCACAGCTTCTCCCAAACAAAGTAATCTTCCCCCCTGCTCTTTGCTGAGGAACTGGCAGGGAGTTGTGAAATGAGGTGTGAGGAGGAATTTGGCCTGTTGCTCTGACAGGAGACAAAAGACTCCCTGGACTGAAAGGAAATGCACATTTGGACGTCAACAGAAACCAGCTGCTGGCAGGAAGAGGCTCACGTTGCTCTTGGCTCAGCCAAACCTTGGAGGCAGGGCTAGACTGAAATGTGTATCTGGAACAGTAGAACATATAGTTTTGAGAAAAAGACTCATAGAAAACTGTGCCAAACTGATACAAATCTGGAATTTATAGGTTGTTAAAATGAAAATGTGGCTCACAAGTAGAAACTACTCTGGAATTTGTGCGATGTTCAGAGACTGAACCACTAAAAATGTTGTTATTGTAGTAATTGTGATAATGCTAGGAATTTGAAAATCTACAGGATTATGCCCAGATGTTATGCCCATGTATATGGAAAAATGTATACAGATCTGACACTGGGTAACCAACCAAAAGCGCGAAAAACTGTCAATTGTGAACCAAAACTCTTAAGAAGATTTGACTTGGACGGATACGTGCCTTATTTAATTTGGGATGTAAATATGTACTATTAGCAAGTTAGTGATATTGTAAATATGCTTTATATGAAAAATATATTTTCTGTGTAGAAACAAAGGGGATGTTTTTCCCTGGACCATAAGCACAGCATCATCATGACACATCATGACACTCTGGTTTCCTTCTGAAATCAGGAGAGAGGGAATACTTTGACCAATCAGTTTCCTAGAGGGTAGGCTTAGTATAATCAGCCTACCCACCCCTTTGGGAAATCCATAAATAGGGACTGTTGAGGACCTACACACAGACACACATTCAATCATAAACTGATTTACTGGCGAAGCGCTCTGCAGGAAAATCCAGACTCCAGAACTCCGAACGCAGAAGGCCCAAATTCCAAAGCTGAACACTTCTCAGCTTGGCCTTTAAAATCTTGCAACCTGATTTTAACCCCATACTTCCAAGGGGCACAACAAATTGAACAGCCGGGCAGTGCTGTTTTTCTGCTTCCTGCCAAGAACTCTTGCTAGAACCCAGAGATCCAAACCAGTAGAGCAGAGCTGTAACCCAGAACCAACCCATTAGATCCAGTCCAAGAAGCCATGCAGAGACAGAGTGCTGTGCTGAGAGCAGAACTAGGTGCCCTGAATACTGTCTGATGTCAAGCAGATTGCAGTCCAAAAAACCTTTGACCAGATCCTGACGGGCCTATTCCATAACCATAGTTGTGAGTATTTAGCATAGAATTGTCCATAGCCAATCTCTTATCCTTAAGTAATCCAACCCATTCTATCACATCCAGACTGCTTTGTAGAATCTCTTTTGTCTGTCCTGAATATGTCTCTCATCCATATATTCCTGTGATAATTGTATTGATAAATCATCTTTGCGCTAATATAGGTGCTGAAGAAAGGCAAGTGTTGCAGCGGGCAAAGATCAGACAGAGGCGCCTCTAGACTGGTGGCTGTACCATTGGTATCTTGCATCTTCATAGCCCCTTAGTGTAAAGCCAATCCCTGTTTGTACCATTCAAAAGCGCATCTTTCATTTGAAATCTTGACTCTTTTTGAGAAAAAATCGACCTTCATAATTTCTGAACCATACATGCTAAGAACGAAATTTAAGTGTCAAATTGAAGCTAACATCCTCAGCTTTCAAACAAATCTAAAACCGTGATTCTGCATTTGGCTCAATTTCATCCCATATAAAATAGCTATTTCTTGCATTCAGCCTCTGAATTCGGTGTCCTATCTGCTAGTTATTCCATCATCAGTGCTAGGGTTTACTTGAAGCTATACAAAGCAGCTCCCACTAGTTCTGAATCCAATTTATCAAATTAAAGTCATTTTTCAGTATTTTTCCAGTTTCTCTCTATGCTTGCTGGTGGGAACTGAGATTGAAACTGCATTTGTAGAGTGTTTATTCCTGAAACCTGTTTTCTCTCCCTCCATCTCTATATTGCATATTAGGGGGATTGAGTAGTATCAGGGGGAAAGAGTGATTACATTGCATTTGATTGAATTCGTATCAGGTTTTATTTCTGTGCTGCATTATTTTCCTATCATTGCATTTCATTGAACCCACACAAAGTTTTCTTCTATGCTACATTATTCTTCTCATCCATACTCCTATTGATTAAAGAGATTGTTGACTGTCATATCACCCATAATACATCTTTTAACTTTGAAAAACAACCTACTTCTTGGTTCAGTGAGACCGGGGGGGGGGATTCAAAGAGAGAGGCGTGATATAAGGGTACATCATTCAGAAATAAAAGAACTTTAGACATAAAAATATATAATTAAGGGTTCCAGCTAGGCATTGTCTTAGGTGGAGTGGTGGGTTGAAACCACTTACAGGCAGATGTATGGGTTGTAGAGGAAGAGGAAGCAGATTTCAGAATAAGCAAGGTGGGTTTCAAAATACACACAATGAGAATCAGAGTGGTTAGAGGGGATATATCTAAGGAGGGATTAACAGGAGAGTTCCCCCACTATGTTGGAATTGTGGAATGACAGGGCATATTGTGTGTATATGTGGGAGCTAAGGGAATCTACAAAATGGCCTATTTTCCAGAGGGGGGCAGCTTATCTATCACCATACGGTACACAATCCAAGAGGGCTTTGCCCAAGATCAGACATCTTATCAGGCACAAGTACCACAATACAGCAGGGTCAACAGCAGGGACAAGTACAAATGAATCCGCCACAAGGGCAGTCACAACAAGCCCCTATGCAGACACAGCAATATGCAAATACAGGACAAGTATTGACACCTAGAATAGGAGGAGTCACTGTGGTAGGAGGAAATCCTTTCAAAGGGACGGAGATGAGCTTGTCTCCACTGGAGGAGAGCTCATAGGGTGACGTGATGTGATCAGCACTATCTGTGACACCTGAACCCCAAGAGGAACCAAAGGTCAATGTGATGATAGGAGGCAAATCATTTTCTTTTCTTGTAGATACTGGAGCAACTTGTTTCTGCATATGAGAGGGAAACTATCCAATGTCGGGTACAACCATGAATGCTCAAGGGTTTTCTGTAGGTATCAGTCGAGTTCCTTTTACTGATAACGCAGATGGGGAGCAGGTGCAAGTGGATCTAGGTCACCTGGCCTAAGTCAAGCCCACCTGGTGCCTTCCTGCCTGTCGCTCTTTTTCACCACTTAGTAAGCCCCGCCCACCTGGTGCCTTCCTGCTTGCCGCTCTTTTTCACGACTTAGCAAGCTCCGCACACCTGGTGCCTACCACCTTGCCGCTCTTTTTCACCACTCAGCAAGCCTGCCCACCTTGTGCCTTCCCGCTTGCCGCTCTGTTTCCCTACTTAAGGAGCCCTCCAGTCTCTTTTCCTTTGCTGATGGGGAGCAGGTGCAAGTGGATCTAGGTCACCTGGCCTAAGCCCCGCCCACCTGGTGCCTGCCTGCCGCTCTTTTTCACCACTTAGCAAGCCCCACCCACCTGGTGCCTTCCTGCTGCTGCTCTTTTTCACCACTTAGCAAGCCCCGCCCACCTGGTGCCTTCCTGCTTGCTGCTCTTTTTCACCACTTAGCAATCCCTGCCCACCTGGTGCCTTCCTGCATGCCGCTTTGTTTCCCTACTTAAGGAGCCGTCCAACCTCTTTTCCTTTGCAGATGGGGAACATGTGCACGTGGATCTAGGTCACCTGGTCTAAGTCCCACCCACCTGGTGCGTTCCTGCCTGCCGCTCTTTTTCACCACTTAGCAAGCCCCGCCTACCTGGTGCCTTCTTGCTTGCCGCTCTTTTTCACCACTTAGCAAGCCCCGCCCACCTGGTGCCTTCCTGCTTGCCGCTCTTTTTCACCACTTAGCAAGCCCCGCCCACCTGGTGCCTTCCTGCTTGCCGCTCTGTTTCCCTACTTCAGGAGCCCTCCAGCCTCTTTTCCTTTGCAGATGGGGAGCAGGTGCAAGTGGATTTAGGTCACCTGGTCTAAGCACCACCCACCTTCTTAGCCCTGCCTCTTCCTTCCTGCTCTAAACTCTTAGATCAAGGTGTCTCTCGCCCAGCCGTCTGCAGTAAAGGGCAGACGGAGAAAAGGGCAATTCCTGTTTGGACCTGTTCGGACCATGAGGACCCAGGGCCCGACCCCCTGCTCAGACAGCAGGTATGCATGCACCAACATGGGTTACCCCATCTGTCCCCACAGGCCATCCCCACCCCCTCTGGTCCCCCTGTGATGTTCCCTTGTGCCCCCCCTTCTCTCACACAGGTGTTGCCTGTTTTGCTTGACTCTTCTACCCTGCTCCCCCTCAACCTCCTCCAGCCTACTTCTGCAGGAGTCTGTCCTGATACATTCTGGTTTCACCATCACCGTCTTGTGGATTTGACTTTTATGGACTTCTTTCATTCACGGTGCGTCACTCTTTCTCAACTCTCATGCTGGACTTCCTTTGCATCATGTACTCATGGTGGCCCTGAATCATGCTGTTCCCATCTTCATCTTGTATACTGGCTTGCAACATTATGTGTTACTACTGACTTCTGCAATTGTATTCGCTCTCCACTCTTGCTTCTCCAGTCTTTTTGACTGCTTACGCTCTGTTTTCTCGTCCTTTCTCTTCTCCCTTTTCCTATCTCCTACCCTTACTTTCTTCTATGCACTTACTCTATCAGAATTGTCCCTGGACCTAATATGATAACAACCTTGTCTGTTTCCTTGACCCTCCCATTACTGTTTCTTTCTTCCCCACACCCCCCTCCAGCACTATCTGAAATGTCGTCAGGCCTAGTATGATAGTCGCTTGTTTTGTTCCTTGCCTCCCTTTCTGCATCCCTCTCCCTCACCTTTTGTTTTTCTCCGGCTCTACCAGAAATGTTGTCAGGCCTAGTACGGTAGTCGCCTGTCTGTTTCCATTTCCTTCCCACTCTCCCCCTCCCTTCCTTATCTATGTTTTAGATCTTGCACTATCTGAAATGTCGTCAGGCCGAGTACAATAGTTAATTTCACATCCTTACTGTTCATGGCCTGTAAGAATGTCATTGTATTTTCCCTTGTTCCCTCCCTTGCCTTGAAACGCTTTGAAACACATTGTATATAGGCGCTATATAAATAAACTATCATATCATATCATATCATAAATGACCAGTCTACATCGGAGAATGTGACATGTCTGTACCTCTGTTATATTCACGACAGACACTGGTTAATATTTTAGTGATTTAATGATGAAACTTAACATGACAATTTCATTTACAGAACAGGGAATAGTGTGCTCCACTCCAGGAATACACTATTTAAATGTGGGAGAGTTCATACTGACGGTTGCAGGGAAAGTGGCTCTGCGAAGCGTTCCAGTAGATCCAGAAATATTTGTATATGGAGTAAGTATTTTACTGACATGGATACCTGGCCTGGTGGGAAGGAGTGTGAGGTTTCCTGGTGAGTTTTTATTTAGACCACAAATACCTATGGATGAGGAGGGTGGACAGACTATTCCTATACAGTTGGAACCAGCTACAGTACGAAATGAAATGGCAATGCTCAAAGGAGTAGTGTTCTTCATGAGTATTGCATACTGGATAAGAATAGAGAAATGGGAAGTTCCACAAAGAATGGTGATAATGCGGCAACAACCAGCACTTTTTCAGGAGGATCTCTAAAAGGTGCACAGTGCCCTATGGACCTCAGGCTCTTATTATGTAGGTTTATTGAATGGGAAAGAGGAGGTTAAAATAAAGTTAAGCCAGGAGCAATTCTACCCAAGAAAAACACTACCCCATGTCTCGAGAAGCTGCTGAAGGTATATTTCAGACTATTACAGCACTGATGAATCATGAGATTCTGCTGCCATAAGAGTTATCATGTAATACTGCAGTGTATCCAATTAAAAAAATCTAAAGGAGAGTTGTGGAGATTTATCCAGGATTTGAGACCTCTTAACCAGATTGTAGATGCTGATTTTCCTTTAGTTCCTAATCGAGTGACAATATTATGTAGTATCCCAGTAGAAGGTCGATATTTCATGGTGGTCAATTTGAAAAATGCATTTTTCTCGATTCTGTTTCATAAGGACTCCCAAGACTTGAATTAATTTACGTTTTGCCAAAAAAAGGCTCAAACATACTGGGCTACTCAAGGGTACTGTGAGTCCCCATCGATCTATAACAGAGTCTTACAGATGGATCTAGGCAATATCGAACTCGAAAAAGTGTGGTGATAGAATACGTAGATGACCTATTGATTTGTAGTAAAACAGAGGATGAGTGCAGACAGGACTCTATCTGATTAATGACTATTCTAGCAGCAAGGTATATAAGGTGGACAAAAAAAAAGTTACAGTACTGTCAAGAAGAGACGTTATACATAGGCCAATTGATTATGCATGAAGTAAAGAAAGTGACACCTGAGAGAGCGGAGACAATGATGAAAACATCAAAACCAAACACAGTGAGGCAGATGCAACAATTTTTGGCTTTGGGCAATTCTATTAGAGCCAAGGTGTTTGATTATAGTATGTACACAAGGCCACTTCTGCAAGCATTAAAGAAAGCATAAGTTGGTAAAACAAAACTAGAATGGGCGAAGAAATGGAGAAAGGATTTGAAGTATTGAAAAAATCAATTTGTACAGCCCAGTTTTAGGAATTCCCAAATATGGCAAGGAATTGTTTTTGTTTTCACACACACACAGATGGGTCAGTAATGACTGCAGTGCTTACACAAAGAACAACATTGAGCTACACACCTTTGGCATATTATAGTGGAATTTTAGACTGAGTTATGAGTGGACACTTCCCTTGTGAACAATCTTTGACAGCCACCGCATTGGCAATTGAGAAGTCCACAAATATTTTCATGGGCTGCTCTATGACTCTTTTCGTGGAGCATGCTCAATTCGCCATTCTAGAGAAAACTAAGGGCACATTGACAACCCAAAGTGTTTCAGTTTACGAGGTAATGATTTCTAATCCAGTGATTAAAATTGTAAGATGTAAAATAGTGAACACAGCCACGTTCATAGCTGAACCTGTAGAAGAAGGTGATCATGTGCCAATTATGCTGAATTTTATGATGATACACCCTGTGTTAAGGAGAATGCTTTAGCAGGAGGAGAGATTATTTGTATTGATGGTTCTTTGAATATTGATCAGACTATTGGTGAAAGGCATTCAGTCGCCACAGTAGTATGACACAGATTAAATGGAGAGTTCAAAGTAGTAGCAAGTGCAAGGCTACCGTCTCATGTTTCAGCGCAAGCAGCTGCTTATTGTTGCACTTGCGAAACATGAAGGGCCGGAACTGACGGTGTACACTGACTCTGCTTATGTGACATCAACCAATGATGCAGGGTTGGCATGTTTGAAGAGGAGGGGCTAGTTGTTCGCAGACAGCTATGCAGTGCAGCATTCGTCCTTATTGGAGAGATTCATCAAGGCTCTTCAACTCCCAGTAGCCATAGCAGTCGTTCAATGCGCAGAGCATGCTAAGCAAAAAAATCTATTTTTTTTTTTTGCGGGAACAAAGCCACAGCTATAGAAGCCAAAAGAGTGGTGTATTCTCCAGAAATTTTGAGTTTTTGTACTGAGAGTATTAAAGTTTGTACTGAGAGTAGTACTGAGAATTCAGTTACAACTATGGTAGTGCAAGAGGGGTTTAATAAGTTTTCAATGACCCAATTAATAGAGATTCAGGGAAGCTTACCACAGGAAGAGCAAGAACTGTGGAATTGAAGGGGATGTTCTTTATCCCCCATGGAAGCTCTATGGCGACAGGGCAGCGCTGGAAAGAAAATGAAGCCACTAATTGTATTAAACGTTGTGCTTGAACAATTACCCCATGCATATAACTACAGAAAGTAGTTCTGCTAGTTTTGCAGAAGACTGGTTCATTCCTAATTTGTTGGAACACATTCACTATTTATGGTGAATTGCATTGTGTGTCCAATGTTTACTGCTGGGCATATACTGAGAACAATTAGAGGAGTAATACATTGACTGAATGGTCAGTTTCAGCATTTGAATGTCAACTATGTCGATATGCTGCAGACATGTAATGGATATAGGTATGTATTAGTGGTGGTTTGTCCCTTTTCCAGGTTAGTCAAGGTGGGTCTGCATACACACCCTGATGCCACTTGTGCAGCAGCAAAATATTTAGTGAACAAAATGTTCCCAAGGTGGGGTGTGTGTGAAGTATTAAGATCTGATAATGGGCCACATTTTGTCAATGAGTTATTCAAACAAATATGGTTTTTAGTAAGTATAAAGCACATGTTCTCTTAAGCTTATCACCTGCAAGTGAACAGGATATGTGAGAGACTCAATAGCCTCCTCAAAGAACTGATTGCCAAGATTAAATTGACTTTGAAAAAGGGATGGCTGTATTGCCTACCCCTGGAGTTATATGCCCTTTGGAATCAGCCAGGATTGGACCACCACATCACCCCGCATGAGCTAGTTAGAGGGCATCGAATGAGTATGCCCTTACACCTCCGTCTAGGATTAGGAGTGATGCTCAGAGTGTAGCCAAAACTTGATGATATCCATGATTATTTGACATGTATGACTAGCAGTATTTCTTTCATTTCAGATCAAATCAACCATCAGGGGGGACAGTCTCAGAACATGGAAGAAGATAATTCAGCAACCAATCCAAGTGAAATATTACCACCACCTAATGTATATGTTGGGGACCTAGTCCTGATCAAGAATTTCATCAGGAACTGGCATGAGCCACGTTTCCATGGCCCATTCTTTGTTTATACTCTTCTGCAGTTAAGGTACAAGGAAGAAAAGCTAGGTTGCACATAAGCGGTGTGAAAGTTTATGAAGGCGAGACATTCCCTCCCACCATTGCTGATCCAGAAGCAAGACAAGAAGAAGAATTTCCATATGTGCAGACTTGATCGATGACTAAGAAGAAGGACAACAAGTGATTAACACATACTTTATTTGACTTTATTTGACTTGGATTCAATAGACACTATATATATATATATATATATATATATATATATATATATATATATATATATATATATATATATATATATAAGGAATTTCAGAGAATTCCAGGAATTGTGAAATTAACTTATGCCTAAATGGCAGTTCATTATGAGAAATTGGAAACAAGATCAGTACCCAGATTAATTTTGTGGAGAAGATTTGTTTTTAGTGATAAAAACATATAGTACCTGTCGACAGTGACATCCATCGGCTTGTGGTTGCTGTCATTGTGTTCATACTTCAATCTTACCCTGCTCTTGTTAGAAGAGACGTTAATATTCACACTTTCTTACAGGATCCTAAAAACGGGCAATGATAAGAACACTCCTTACTGCTATAATTGAACAAATTGGACAGTTGCAGACATAAAATAAACTTGATGATTGTATTAAAAATGATTAATGAAGAAGATGACATGATCATAGAGAGCGAGCAAGTTCAGCAAACAGTAGGATGGCGTGAGAAAAGTTTGCCCAGATTTTTATAAATGATACATATTTGCATGATTGTTTTGTTGTCTTTTTGTTCCTTATCTTTCACAGTCTCTATCATCTTTGTTTCTATCAAAGAAGGAGCCTTATGATGATAAATTCCTTGATCTCTATAAGTATATTGGGAGACATAAAAGAGATGCAGAGGAAGATAATGAAGGGATACATACATATTTAGATAATGCAGGGGAATAACATGTGGTATCAACACATGAAAAATGTTAGGGGAAAGAGCATGTGATGAGAGTTGCTATGTCTGCACACTCATCCCCTATGCCATGAATACAGTAAGGACTTTCATTTCGAAGGAGGTTTCAAAACACAATTTGAAGTGCCTCAGCCACCTTGCAGCATGTGCTACTCGAAGACAGTTTCAAGGAAGTTGGGCGACCTTGTGATGGAGATGAAAATGGTAATTTCCATACCAGGATGACTATAACAAGACCACACAAATGGAGAAGGAACCTGGATGGAAGAGCAAGATGCCTGTATATCCTGCTGTAGGACAGGATGAGGTGATAATTGAAGAAATTAAGAGAATTCATTGTCATGATGTAATAGAAATAGCAGGATCACTTGGATGTTGGGAACAAACTCAAATGTTGATCTATGGACGAGTGCATACCCAGAAAGTGTGGGAAGAAGGAATGGTGTCCTGTGCAGCTCATCTTCTGAAGATGGACTACTTACAAGAAGTACAGAAAGTGAATGATGGATGCTTAAAGTCATGGGTCAAGCACTGTAAACTATTGACATTGGCAGAAACGAATCAGACCCAGTAGCTGTGGTCCCGTTGGTTAATGCAACACTCTTAATCCAAATACATGGATTGAACTATGTGGGATATAACAAAGAATGCAACGCCACAATTGACGTCCCCAGGATGGGAGAAGGGACAGCCGTCCTTATGGTTCGATATTGGGCTTGTGTATCTAGACCCTATATGAAGTTGCCGAAGGATTGGGGAGGAGTGTGTTCCCTGGTGCTCATTCATGTTCCTGCATTGGTGATTCCTCAGAGCGATCAGAACATTTGTGAATTTCAAAAGGTGGATGCCCATTTGAGAAAAAGAAGATCGCTTGAACTTTTCTGACGGACAAAGAGAACATTATTTCTCAGCCAAATCGATAACAGCGTATGATACCATTCCTGAGAAGCACAGGTTGTTCAGCATGCCTGCTAGATAATGACAGCTATATTCATGCCTGGAATTCAGACAATAGTGAATGCCAAATGGTTACAAATCACCAGATGGGAGCTTTTGTAGACAGTCAAGGCTACCATAAAGGGATTCAATGCCAGTAAGTAAGAGCTGAGGGCCATACGACTGATGACCCTCCAGGATCAATATGTCCTTTATATGATCACAGTGATGGAAGGAGGAGTTTGTGCCAAAATCGGTCCATCATGTTGCACATTCTTACCATCTCATGATGACCATAATGGAACCATAACAGAGCCATAAAGTTGTTGACAGACCTGCATGCCAAGATGGAAGATGAGGCAGATGACATTGAAGATGACAGCTGGTTTGCCTCTTTGTTGTTGTGGATTCCACAGTGGTTGGCAAATATTTGTACGGTTCTTGAGGTAATACTGGTGTTAGTAATGTTTGGATTCTTTATAGACAGGAAGGTGATTGCCCAATGCAAGAAGATGGCAAAGAAAGTGCTAGGGATGAAGATCATGATCAATGTCAGATCTGAACCAAACGCCAAGGAGCCGACTGATGACGCTGTCAGGAAATACATAGAGGCCAGCATCGTAGCACCTGAGGGAACGAAGTTCCTGTATCCAAAGAATCATAAGAAGTAATGAGACAATGAGTCTATTGTACCCCTAATGGACAATATAACTACATGACCTGGAGTGTAGATGAACATGTCAAATTAGCAGGTACCCTCAGAGAGGTGATGAAGATATGGACACCAAAGAAAGACTCTTTAAGAGAAAATGTCAGGATGTGGAAATGACCGAGGAGGTGGTCGAGGACCCAACCAGAGGGGGAATGTAGAGGAGCACCTGCATGCCTTAGCAGGAAACCCTTCCTCTGTACCTTCATATGTTGGAGACCTGAGATTGTGCCGTGTCTGACACCAGCAGTTGTGCCAATACCAAAGCATGAGTTTGAAAGATGATACCCATTGAGACAACCCTGCCTAATGTATCCCCAAAGTGATGACAACCTAAGGGAGGAAGGAATATGAAAACGAGCAAAGAAAGATGCTAGTGACATCACAATAGACATATACAACATCCCAAGCTACTAGCTGAAGAGAATGTATGGATCTTGCAGAAACTAAAGAAGAAGTAAAGAATCAAGAGAACCTTTTAATACAAAAAAGATTACACTTGCACAAAGTGCTGCAGAGAATCAACTATTCAATGATTGTACAGAAGATAAAATGCAAGTAGACTAAGTCATCATAGAAGCTGGCTATACGTAGTGAATAGAATGCAGGCAAAGCCACCATTGTATAGAAGCTGGACCTCGGTATCATGAATTTAGTTATCCAGCACTTATGAAGAAGAAATCGAAAACTGTGTTGCAGCAAGAATAAGCTGAATCATGGATCTGCATGGCGAGGTTGTCTGTCCTGGAGTCAAGACTGAAGCAGCCAAGGTTGGCTATCTATTCTGGAAAGGAGCGAACAAGCAAAGGATGGATCATCCCTTGTTAAGGTGCAAAGAAAGAACACCAAGAGTGCCAATATTAATTTATTTAAAACATTTAAAGCCTGCTAAATGGACCACATTCTGGTCTCCTTTCACGGGTTTATAGTGATAGCATTGAATGTAAAAGCATTGAATGCAAACGCCTTGAAAAAAAGCATTGAAAAAATGCATTTCTTTCTATATTTTTAATGAGGGGGGGTCGGGAGGGCCGGGGGGTCCCCGCCCCGGTCCCCGCCCCTGTTTTTTTTACCCCTTAGAACCCATTTCAATTAAAAAATCCTTTACCTACAAAAAAATTCATTTTTTCTAGGCTTTTACATTCAATGCTTTTGCATTTGATGCTTTGTATTCGAGGGAGTCACTGGATACCCTTTCACGTGAGTCAAGGATGAAAATAGAGTTTGGACTTCGAATCCCCATGTATTCTGAAGACAAGGATACTTTTGCAAGCCCAAGCTCAAAGACAATCTTCATGGCAGAAGGCTTGAGTGATGGGAAATGCTGGGCTAATTGGGTGGGGAGGTAGTGTTGTGCCCTATCTCCTTGCACCTCGGTCTGGGCTCATGTGATGCTAAGTGAGCCGAATGTTCCAGAAATGGTACAAGCATGCCAATCAATTGTAGTGGTTCATATAACAAAGGACCTTGTAGTTTGAAAACCAATGAGAAACTGTGTATCTAATGTTTCTAAAGATGACATGTTTTGGAGATAGGCATATATTGTCAACCCGACAGTGGGCAACCAATCACAATCCTAGTTCCTATAGAGGATATACTTAGATGTTCCCCTTGAGCCAATCCAGACCTTTATTAGGTTTTTCATTATTTGCCACGTAGTATGACATCACTTCTGATGTATTTTTAATATATTACCTCTGTTTTGTGAAAAGATTGTTGAGAGAAATCGAGCGTATGTCCGTTGATGTCAGTTCTAACTCTATTTTTTATATTATTGTTAACAAAACAGTACTTTGGCATCTTCCTGAGTTGGTTACGTTATTTGGACTCAGAGTTATTCTGTGTGATCCCATCCATTACATGCACAGTTCTAAAGGGCCCTCAGCTCACCTACAAGCTGAGAGAACAGCACAATGGATTAAATATATAAGTAAGCATACATTGCTCTGTTCCATTGTAGTTGAACATTGCTTTTGCGTTGGGACTGTTGTGGGGTTGACACTGATTTGGCTTCACTTTTGTGGTTGTTGAATTGTGCATGTACAAGTCCAGCACTGGTCTTGATTTAATGATCTGGTGCACGGTACAGCTGGTATGAGATGCCAAGTTGCCATTCCTCATTATTCACAAATCTGAGCATCAGATGCTACTGAATACAATGGAATGCATTGTATCAACACAGGGCTGCAAGGGCAAGATACTTGATCACAGAGGTGGCCGAAATTTTTTTTTTTTTTTTACTGCAGGTAGTATGGCGAATTTGAAGAAAAAGCCACCCCTCCACAAATCCTGTGGACTGTGAAGATTATTTTTTTTGCCATTTTGGTTTAAAAAATGTTGCGTCTGTGTGGTTTTTGCTTCAAGCGTATATAAATTTCAGCTAATTATCAGTCACAAACCATTTTCCCCTTATCACTGGCTAAAATGTGTGTGTTCCCTAAGCAAAAATAGTTTTAAAAATGTATACAACCTGGAGCAGTAAATTCACCTGATGTTTCACTCTACTGACAGAGTGGATCTATGGATGGAAGTGCTTTTTGGGAAATTCGTATTTAGGTGTGCATTTTAAATTTGTGCATCCTCCAAGTTTGTGCTATATTTGGTGTTTTTTTGAAAATTCGAATTTAGGATCACTTTTAAATCTGTGCATTGATTGGGCCTCATTATGAGTTGGCTGGTCCGGAAACAAGGTAAGCTCACTGGCACCCTTGTTTCTAGACCGGCAAACTATGTATCTGCTGTGCCCGACATGTCTGACCCTGCCATGCGCAGTGGCCACAGTAGGCAGGCTCCTTTCGGAAGCTGTGGCACCGTTAACAACGGTGCCAGCACTTCAGTGTCCCCACTCCCATAGAGTCCTATGGGACTCTATGAGAATGGGGACTTACATTTTACTGGCACCTGACTTCCCCGGCCGCCAGAGTTGTAATCCCCCGGTGGCACCTAGAAGTCAGGCACCAGTGAAATATCACAAGTCTGGCGTCAACCCACTGGTATCACCGGCAGGGTTACCGTCAGACACGTAATGAGGTGCATTGTCTTCCATTGGATACCACCTCCTCCTCCGCAGGCCTGGCTGCTAGGACACTTTGTGAGTTCCTGTGCACTGTGCAGCTCCCCTGTTTATCTCTCTCTCCTCCACTACTCCCATGGCACTTTCAATCTCTCCAATCTACTCTAACTGTTATTCTATCGCATATCCTACCTCTCTCACAAAGTCTTGAAGAGAAAAGGTGTAAAAAGCTCTATTGGACTCTAATCCAGGCATGCCTATTGCTTACTCCTATGTCAATGGCACATCCAGGCAGACTATTATGGACATCCCCTTCTCTGCCCCATCTCCTGACCTATGGACCCCCCTATTTGGTCTCCACTCTTTCCCCTTACTCCTCCTCACCCACTAATGGTGGCACTAGGTGGGTAGTACTCTGGCATACTTCTCATCCTCTAGTGAATCATTGTCTACCAGAATGGCACTATCATGGCCCAAGGTTCTCAACCAACTCTTTCCCTTCCTGACCAGTGGCTGCCCTCTCTCATAAACTTCCTCCCTTCTCCTGCCACTCCTTCCTCCTCTCTTCTCACCTCTCCACTCCCATAAATGGGAGTACTACTCCCCTGTACCCCACCTGTATCTCCCCTAGGAAAAACTTCAAAGGTGGTTACCAGCTTCACTTATCTATGCTCTGCTCTCAAACACATCTCTGACATCTTTCTCCTTCTCGAAGACTTTTCCCTAGATTCCCTCGCTCATACCGAGACAATGTTCAATGCCAGCTCTATCACTGTTCTTGACATTCTCCTTCCTGAGGGATACACAATCCTTTCCAAACCCAGACCCAACAGGCCTGGAGGTGGAGTGGCCCTGATATTCCCTGATTGTGCCCCTGCTTCCATCATAGCTACTCTATCCTGCTCCACTTTTGAATGCCTTGTCTGCAAGCTTGGAATCTCACCCACACTCTCTCACCCTTTCCACTATCTACAGGTACCCTGGTCCTATCTCTCTCTTCATTTCTGAATGGGCTGACCTCGCCTCCTGCCTCTCAACCACTTCTTCCAAACTCCTGCTCCTTGGTGACTTCAACATCCACCTCGGCTCCCTTGAATCAACCACCTCCCAGTTCCGTATCCTCTGTGATTCCCTCTCTCTTTTCTCCCGTCCGCCCCAACCCACTCTTCCGGTCACACCCTGGACACCAATTTCTGGAAACATCCCTGTCTCTAATCTGGTCACTACCCCACCCATCTTGGTCTGAACACTCTCTCATTTTCTCCCACCTGGGTCCCCTTGGCCTTCTATCCAAGCCACCCGCAGCACTGCCTGCCTCCATCACTGTCATCCGACCTATGAAGAGAGTGTCAGTCATAGCTTTCACCTCCACCTTCATCCCTCTTCCCACCCTCACCTCTGGCTATCCCTCTGACTCTGTCATTGCTAACCTGCACCTCTCCATCGCTAACACCCTTGACATCCTTGTCTCTGTCATGAGGATCCGCCTAAAACATGTCTCCAAGTACAACAGCTGGTATGACTCTGATATAGCATCTCTGAAACCCAAGTGCAGAGTTGCTGAACGCAAGTGGCAGACCTTGGGCTCACCCTCTGACAACCTGGTCTGCCACCTGCTCCAAAGGCAATATCGCTTCTCTTTCCATTCTAAGAAGCGGGCTCACATCCAAACCTGCATGACTGGAGCCACTAACAAGACGGCCAAACTTTTCAAATTTGCCAATCCAAATGCAATCTCCACACTTTTCTCCATACCCATGCTCTCTGCTCTGCTTTGACCTCTGATTTCACATCTAAAACCCGGGACATCTTGTCCTCACCCTCCTCCACTCCCTTCTTCACTCCCGCCCCTGTCCCACTGCCTCCCATGACTCCTCTCCTCCTGCCCACACCGCCGAATGAGGTTTCTAAAGTGGTCCTCTCTATGAAGGTGTCCTACAAACAGGTGCTCCCTGCTCCTCCAGAACCATTATGGACAACATCTCCTCTCTGGCCCAGCGACTGGTAACTTCTGTAACCACTCCTTCACCACTGGTTCTTTCCCTCTATCCATCAAGCACTCCCCTGTGCACCCTCCCTTAAAAAGCCATCAGCTGACCCCTCCTGCCAGGCTAACTAACACCCTATTTTTCTACCCCCTTCCTGGGGAAACTCTTGGAGAAGCTGGTCCTCTCCCAATTTATCCTCCACAGTGATCTTGTTGGATGCCTTCGTGACAACCCATCTGGATTCCAGGCATCCAGATGCATGGAAACTGAACAACCCGTGAAACCATGTTTGCAAATCTTGACTCCAACTCTCCTGCTGTTCTAATCCTCCTTGATCTCCCCCCTGCCTTTGATAAGTCAACCATTCCATCCTCATAAAACAACTCTGTGACACCAGTGGCATCACTGACCGGGCACTGGATTGGCTGACCGCCTTTCTCACTAACCGCCCTTCCCAGTTGCAATTGGGCTCTTTCTCCTCCACTACATCCATCTCTATCAGTGGCATCACCCAGGGCTCTATCCAATCCCCATGGCTCTTCAATATCTATCTTGCCCCTCTTGCTCACCTGATTTTCTCCTTCTCTGCTCATGTCCAATATTATGCCGATTGCACACAGCTTTCCTTCAAACTTCCCTCTACTACCTCCCATTCCTCCTCTCTGATCCCTGACTATCTGTCCACCATTCAGGCATGGTATACAGCCAATGATCTCTGCCTTAATGCCAGTAAGACTGAGATCCTTCTGATTGGGACACATGCCCCCGCTTTTACTCCTAGCCCCTCTGTCCTTTGGGTCCTCTGTCCTCACCTTCATGTGAGGTCAAACCCCTTGGGGTAATCTTCGACTCCGCTCTCTCCTACATCCCTCATATCATGGATCTTACTATGAAGTCTCACTTCCAGCTCCACCTCCATAGGGGCATTCTTCTTTTCCTCACCTTCCCCCAGAAGCTCAATGTCTCCAGAGCTCTGGACCTCTCTAGGTGTGACTAATGCAACACCATCTTTCTCAATCTCTCTCTTTCCTTTGTATGCCCCTCCAGCTGATCAAGAATAGGGCTGCAAGACCAGGGACTGTATCTCATCTATCCATCCCTAATAACTCTCCACCGGCTCCCAGTGGCTGCAAGGATCACATTTCAGACCCTCTGTATCATCTGCAAAGCCTTTTAGGGCATGAAACCACACTATCTTCAACGTTCTCTCTCTAAATACTCCCCTGCTAGTGTCCTATGATACTCTAAGTCCAGCTCTATAACTATCAAACGCTTCTCCAAGTAGAGAGTGGGGGCAGGTCTCTCTCCTTGGCTGTCGCCTCCCTTTGGAACAGTCTCCCGGCCCCTGTCAGACTTGAGCCGGACCTCCTCAAGTTCCGGAAACTGCTCAAAGCTCTGCTGTTCTCTACCTCCTTCTCTCTTTCCCTTCCCTTCTAATCACCCAATGCTGCTCTGACTGGTGGCTGATCCTCATGAATCCCACAGGATTCCAGGCCCTTCTTCTTCCCAGTCAATACCAGAACCCCCTCCCACCCATTGCACTACACTTGCAGGTTCCCGCTTGGCGGCTCTGCATCCCACTCTTTGGAGTCGCCTGCACTAGCACTTAGCCTGAGGTTCTCCCCCTTGGCTCTGCCTAGCACTTCCCTCCCGGGCACTCTATGAGCACTTGCCTCTCCTCTGCTCCCCCCTTCCTCCCTATCTCCTGCACTTCTCCTCACTGAGCTTGCACGTCCGAATGCCAGAAGGCCTAGTAGGACCATGACTGTATTTTACTTTTTCGCTATTGTTATTTTGTCCCCTTATAGCTTCCCATTTAGCAGTGTGGCGCTTTGAAGCACTATTCAGTTGTATAAGTGCTATAAGTGCCTAACAAAGGCTCAGAAAAGACAAAAAAAATCTGTCAGTTTTGCTTAGCTGATGCTTGTTTCAACCACCCCTAGTTTAGTCCAGAGGAGTGACTGAAATCTCACAAGTGTTGGAAGTACCAGTTAGAATTGGGGTGTCTGAGTGGGTGACAACAGACTGACGAAAGGCACTACACAAGGGATGATGATAAGATCATGAAGCTCAAGTAAAAGATCTTCGAATTCTGTTCTGGAAAAAAATGTGTTACCAAATGTCGAGAAATGTAAGACCTTATATGACAGGGTTTTAAAACTACCTGAAAGCATGTTCAGCAAGGAAGGATATTCTGGGTTCACCTAACAGGCGTGGAGAATCCCTCTTCTTTGAGATACAAAAATATTTTCAACTCCCAGAATTTGAAATTAATCCATAAAATGGAAAACGGTCCAAAGTGGCAGAAGAGGGGACGGCTAATCACCCTATCGCATACCATTCTCTGTTAGAGCATCTGTCACTCCAGGCAGTACCCAACAGGTGCACCACTCTGACAGACACAATGCGTTCCCGATCACTCAGACTTTGAACAACGACACATTCTCTTCTGACGGGTCCCTTGTCACTCAGAACATAGCTGAATTCTATTTTGATCGAATTACCTGTCACACAGCAGATGGGTTTAGGGCCACCATACATATTGAAAGGTAAGTGATTCATCAACATATATTTCGGCTGCATATAAATATATATATATATATATACATATATATATATATATATATATATATATATATATATATATATATATATATATATATATATATATATATATATATATGTATAGATTCATGCTATACGCTTTATTGTCCTGTTTCAGAAAGGTATATATCTAAAAAACAAAACAAAAACTTCTCTGACTCGTTAAAAAGCTATACCATGCGATACCATGCAAGGTGCATAACAAATCCTGGCCCGATAATTAACTACCTATCGAATGCCCTTGATAAGCTCTTCCAAAGAATTGGGGTGCAGATCATTGAGAAGCTGCTGGAGGACTGTTATCCTGTGAATCCAGCCTTAGCTTTCTGTTTTATAGTTTTCTTTCTAATTAGGTAAACTGATTACACGGGCTTTTGTTGAACAGTAAGTACCCCAACGTCTTTATTACCGAAACCTTGCATATGTTCTTTCAAAGTTTCCCGCACTGCGCTAAAGGTGCCCTACTGCAAACATGAGATGGTGCCAGTCTATCAAAGCTGCAATGTCATAGTTTAAACCAGGCTCTTTATAATCAGATCGACATCCCAATGGCGAAGAGCTCGGAGAGGTCACATGTAAAACCCGGACCAGGTATTGTGCAGGTATTAGTGAAAAACCAAGTGAGAGATGTATGGTTCATTTCGCCTCCGGTGACCAGGGCAGTGTCAGGGAGCCCGTGGGAAGCTCGCCTCGGGTGTGTTTGTTCTGGGCTTCCTTGAACTCTATTCGGCAGCTGCATGAAGCAGCCCTTGAGCCCTGCATTAAGGGCATTGCAATAATGAAGCTTGAGTTAAAAGGCAGCCCACCATCCAAGCTAGGTCCATCTCTTCAGGATAGAAGGGACATCCCCTCTCGATGTCTTGTATTATGACCCACAGAGAAGAATGATGGCTGGGATGTTTGAAGGGAAGCATCTTTGCATAGTGAGGCGGGGATAGCTCAGGGGCAGCACGTTTGTCTTGGAAGCAAGACAATGCAGCCAACGCAGGTTCGAATCCGGATCCACGCTTAGAAACCAATCTCTGGTATTAAGCATGTCATAAAAGAGCAATTATATAATTATAAGTCTGGTCATTGTGCCACTCTTCCCAGTATTCAAGTGCAGCGAGTTTTCTTTCAACCACTGCCTCCAGGCACCTTCTCAGTGAATCAAAGTGGTTTGTCCCATCCTATGCCATGAAAGAGATGTGGGCGTGTCAGGAGAACCAGAATGAGGCAAAAGGGTGAAAGTGAAAGGTCACCTAGATGTTAAACAGGACTGGGGGAAATAGGAAACCCCACTTGACTCTGGATTCAGGTGCCTTTAATGTGGATTGGACATTTACTAGATTCAAGGCTTCATGTTCTAAAAGCACCTGATTCACAGCTTGGTGTGGGAACCAGCTGTGGAGACCTCTGACAACAGGGAAGACAGCATAGAAAATAGTGCCTTGTCAAAGATGCCTGAGAGATCAAGAAGACAGGTAAATACCCAAACAAAGTTATGAAAAGTGCCTCGAGACAAACCCCCTGCAGTTCTGTCTCCTTTCCTTGTCTGGTCTAAAACAAGACTGAACAGAGCTATGCAGATAGTGAGAGTCAAGGAAATCCTGCATCTGTTCTCCGATCATGCAATCGATGTTCAGGGTGAAGGTAAACATGATGGTGATTGGTCTAATGTTAGACAGCCAGTTATTATTTGGGGTTTCACTATGCCCTTCTTAAAGTGTTCTGATGACAGGTTTTCTTATTAGAATCATTACAGCTGTCATAACCGTCACATTTTAATGGCTATGGTCAGGGCTGGATCATCTGGGAACTTAATAACTTTAAGGGCCTGAAGCACAGAAGTCAGTGATGAAATCAGGTTGATTTGGAACACAAAAGCTACTGAAGATGCCTGGCCTGCCACAAGGTATGACAATGTTTGAATGAGAAGCTACCAGAAATGGTAATTGTCTCCAACATCACTTATGTTCCAAACAATTAAAAATGCATTCCGTGTGATATTGGCGATGCTCACAATGTTTTTACACTTCTGATATACCTTAGCCAATGTCAGAATCAACTTTTAGATTGCTTGTACTTTTGTTTAACGATTGGTCACTTTATGGTGTGCACAGGTAATGCTAAACTCTTCTTAGCAATAGATGGTATTTTTCATAGTTTTTGTGACACCTGTGACGAATCCCAGGGTATTGTCACTGCTCCCATCAAGGAGCCCCTTCCCATGAGGCCAGAGAGGTTAGTGTGCTACCCAATAGTCCCCCTGGGGTTGGTACTCAGTGAGGGGATCACACTCGGAGAGAAACCCCTATGGGACCATTGACAATTATTATGGGAGAATGCAGTATTTCCAACTTCAACCCCTACTTCCCTCATCCTCCTACTCTACAACCACCCAGTTAATTTCCAGTACTTCTATAGGTTTCTGCAGAGTAGAGGACCCCATCCTCGTAAGACATACTGAGACGAGGAAGAGTAGGGACTATCCATATGGAGTGAATGAAGAAACCGAGATTAAGGAGAATGCACCAAACCCAATGGAGAGCAATTAAGACAACACTGGGGGGGGGATCTACAGAGGAATAGGGAGCACCCTGCAGAAACAGGTTATGCAGTCAATTTAATGTGGACCCTTAAAACATATAAAAAGGGAAGAAAGACTGAAAATGTCCAATCCTCCCTGGAGGAGCCGCAAAAGTCTTCACAGTCCAGGAGGGAAGAAAACAGACCGGGATGCTGAAAAGGAAGTAAGAATGTCAGGGGATAGTCTGGAGTAGGCAAACCACTCAACAGTCCCACCTAGAGAAGCTCCAGGTGTTCTTCACATGGGATGATGTGAAAAGGGAGAACCGCACTACAGGAAGGAATCTTGTAGTTGCAGAGCAGCCATAGCCTGAAAAAAACCATGAGAGTCAGTGAAGCCACACAGCTGATTGCACACACAAGGGAAGAACCAAGGAACCAAGACGATCACGCACCATGAGATAAGGTACACACATTGCTTGGAAGGAGCTAGGGCCCCAAGAAGGTGGTGCACAGCCCAAACGGGAAGAACATGCAGAGCATACAGGGTCTGTCACCCTGATTGAGGGGGAGAGATGTTGTCATACCTTGGTTCGCATGATAGCACTTGGCAGGAGAGTGAACCAAGTCAATCAAGAAGCAAAGCCACACAAAAAAGGTGAGTTTTGGACCTGCACCGATAAAAAGGAAGAAAGATCAGTACCATTTCTTCATATTCACAGTAACTGGTAAACCAGGTCAGCTGTGCCTCACGAAAGCTGAGGAAGACCAGGGGAAGAAGTCATTACCCCTGACAAAACAAAATGCAAAGGAGGGTAAGAAAGATTCTACGAAAGGGCCAGGGGGAGGGAGACATTCACCCACCAAAATATTATGTTATTTTGAAGACTAAGAAAGGCCAGTGGAGGGGAGATATTACCCCCGCCAACTTTGAACTGTCAGAGAAGCCTGAGAACGGTCAGGGGAAGGGAGACCAGGGCTTTAAGTGGGCCGGAGCCTGCCGGGGCTGGGCCCCGGCAGGCTCTGAAATTTCGTTTTGAGGCGGGGCCCTGCCGGGGCCCAGAAATCTCCCCTGGCAGCCCCGGCCACTACACGAAAAGGCATTTTTTTCTACAGCCTGAAGCGCTCGCTGGTTTGCGAGAGCTTCAGGCTACAGAAAAAAATGCCTTTCAGCCATAATGGTGGCGCCGCACCTGCGAGGCATCCCTTTAATCAAGAGATTCCCGTCGGCCGGCGCCACCATTATGGAAAAAACGTGAGGCCGCTGAAAGCAGAGGCCTTGTTTTTTAAATACTGGAGCTGCCGCGCATTCGCGGGAGTTTCAGTATTTAGGAAAAAGGCCTCTGCTTCCAGTGGCCTCACGTTTTCAGCCTTAATGGTGGTGCTGCCCCTCCCCAGCTGGCGAGGGGCAGCACCACCATTAAGGCTGAATAGGCAGGCGCTGTCCCCTGCCAGGCAAGCCTACACAAAATAAATGCAGAGATCAGCACCCTCTCCCCATAGGGGAGAGGGTGCTAATCTCTACGAAAGGCTGCCTGGCAGGGGTGGCAGTAGCCCATTGAGCCCGGGCTCGTTAAGGGGGCGTGGCCTAACGGGCCATCAAGACCCCCGCTGTTAGGCCACGCCCCCTCGATGAGCCCCGGCTCGATTTGTAGTGCCACTTAAGGCACTGAGGGAGACCTTCCCCCAACAGACACTGCTTTATTTCAGAAGCCTGAGAAAGGCCTGGGGAAGGGAGACATTCCCCCTATAGAGACTTGAGCAACCAAAAACATGAACAAGATTAGGGGGAGGGAGTCATTCCCCTAACATCGTGAACTGGGGCCAGATGGGAGGGAGTCATCCAACTGGTCAAGAAAACTGAAAAAACGCATATTCCAAGGATATCATGGTGAAGACAACTGGTATCCAGTGTTAATAAGGGGGAAAAAATGCCAAACCTTTTAAACAACACCTAAATAACACATTTTAAAGTAAAAGTATATATGGGGGTGGGTTAGGGAATTAAAAGGGGTGGAGGTAGTGAGTGGCAGGTAAAATGGCAATAAAAATAAGCAATTGGGGGGCCCCCAAATGAAAAAAATAAAATAAAATTTGACTTTTTCGTTATTTGGGTGTCGTTTTTAAAGTATGTCGTTATTTTGAGTGTCGTCGTAAAGACATGGAGCCAAAACAGCTATGAGAAAGAAGGAAAATGTCTTGTGAACTGTATATTAAGACACCTGGTGAACCTGGAACTTTGTGTTAGGTCCGAATGAGACTATAACCACAGGAAGGGATATATTCCCCCAAAGTACAGTTTCAATTTGGAACTGTTGACAGCCCCTAAGTTACTTAGTTTTGTTCATAGTGTAAGGGAAGGAAATATGTTTTTGACACAGGATGGTGAACTCTTTACTTTGCGCATCCTACAGATTCCATAGCACTTTTAGTTGAGGTGGGGGACCCCCTCTTAGTTTTATGGGTAATTA